>NW_027464636.1:644200-1244200 GCF_043290135.1 Rhipicephalus microplus
GCAAGTGCATCATGAGCTCGGCGTGTAGTTATGTTGTTACATGACACGCATGTCATGATTTTCATGTTAGGGTCTGTCGCTTGTGTTCGCTATGGAATAATGTCATACCATACCATTTTTTAACATGCCATGTGAACGAAACCACTCGAAGAGCTGCAGGACCATGAAATGTAGATAATGACATCCATGTCTTGATTTTCATGTTACGACTAGTCAAATATAGTCTTGACAGTCATAATATGCCATACCAAATTTGGTACCGATACCATCGTTGAAACTGCCAGGAGAGCTAAAAGTCGTAGGCAGATAGATAGATAGATAGATAGATAGATAGATAGATAGATAGATAGATAGATAGATTGATAGATAGATAGATAGATAGATAGATAGATAGATAGATAGATAGATAGATAGATAGATAGATAGATAGATAGATAGATAGATAGATAGATAGATAGATAGATAGATAGATAGATAGATAGATAGATAGATAGATACGCGCCATGTCACCGAAGTTCGTTCAGAAATGTAAAAAATAAGTAACAATTTAGAGTACCAGGTACTCTACTCTAGGAGACCTGAAAGCCGTCCCGTAGGCCTCACCCTTGATGAGCCCGTACCCAGCAAAATTCAGCTAAATATTGCGTATGTTCCTTGTCGTGTGGCAGTGCATCGGAATAGAAAAGGCTAACACTGCTTGCATAGCAAAACGTTCACGGGCCACCACGTATAAAGAGACAATGGATCTTGACTTCCAAGGTTGTGCTGGTGGGATACTTTTCTTGTGCGTTGTTGAACAATAAAAATCACAGCGTGCACGTTAACTAAAAGTGGACTGCAGGTCTTTGTGTCCAATCAGACTCTTCTGGCTATGATTGTCAATTAGCAGAGATTGACATATACCAGTAACAAACACTGGTCTATCCCTGCGTGCTTTGCGCCTTCCAAGTTTCTTGCCTGCGTGACGCCACCGCTTGTATACGCGTTAGCGCCCACCGCTTCGCATGTACACATGGTTCCCTTTGGCGAAAGATGGTGTGGTGTTTTGCTATTCTGTTTTTGTATCACAGTCTATCTACAGTGAAGGGGACCATATTTGAGAGTAGAAAATCAGAGTGCTCAAGCTCACAACAACCGCTGATCGAGATTGGCACATAATAAAGTGCATGTCATTTCCCAATCAAGAATTATAACTACACTAGTACTAGGTTCTTACAATACAGAATGAAGGTACTGTGCAGAAATAAAACATTGTTTTGAACATGTGACCACCACACGGAGACGTATGAATAAAAACACGTAAAAAACGAGTGTTTGAGTGAGGCAATACGCAATCAAGCATAGTGCACTGCCAAGTCTTCTATCAAAGTCAGGAAGTAATTTAGAAAGTGGCACTTTCTGGAACCCAATGGAAACCAATTTGGTCACAGGCTTATTGGGAATTGCTCGAAGCGGCTTGAGATCAATTTTTCTGTCACACTGGAAGGATTTTTCTTCTATTTATTGATTACTCTGCTCAAGGTACTGTTCTGTTCAGAAACCGACTTCCTCCTTTCGCGGCCCGTCCTAGAGTACAAAGAGCAGCAACAAATTGAATTTCTGAGCTTTCGATTATTCACCAAGTTTAATACACAGTACTCAATGATTAGAGAGTGGGCAGCAACCTAAAATACAATCTTGATGCCTCATATTGACAGATGGAACATTTTTATTTTGAAGAGTGTAAGAGTGTAAATCAAATTAAGATGCGTGGTAGATAACATAGGAAATTTTGCTACGTAATACTGGTTTTGTTTCGTTAGCACTCCTGTAGCAGTTTACGTGTTGGAGCCACTAATATCGAAAGACGCACCCACTTCGTTGGCTTGTGTATGATGAGTAGGCAGTGTGCGCAGTGTGCGCATGTTAGTGCACGCGCGTGCGTGCCTGAATGTGCATAGTGGAGAGAATCTGCATAGCAGATTGAGAATCATTGAGAAGGTGGTGCAAGTACATCGTAGCGCCCCCTCTCGCAGTCCATCGAATCGGAAAGAAATAAACTTTGTAATGAATGTAAAAACGAAAGTGAGCGGTGAAATGCACTTCACAACGATCGGTATTTGGGACTCATACATGTGGAATTTAAGAACTTTTTAATTGCAATTTCAGAGGTCCGCAGCTGCAGCTATCCTCAAAAACTTGCGCCGAATAACGGTACAGGTACGACTAAGTGAAGCTTCGGGGCAAAACACGGTGGCCGCTTTGGTCTATGATGGTGGTGGTAAGGGGGAGGGGAACAGCTCCTACCTTCTTCGGTGCAAGCGTATGTGCGTGTGTGCGCGCCCTTGAAGCAGAAAAAAAATGAGCACACAAAGTAACGGCAGGACATTCTACTTTCAAAGCTGCAATAATAAAGTCGTCTATCATCATCATCATCATCATCATCATCATCATCATCATCATCATAATCATCAGTCTGACTACGTCCACTTCAGGACAAAGGCTCTCGTATGTTCCGCCAGTTAACTTGGTCTTGTGCTTTCTGCTGCCAATTTATACCCGCGAACATTTCAATCCCATCTGTCCACCTAACCTTCTGTCTCCCCCTGACCCACTTGCCTTCTCTGGGAATCCAGTTAATTACCCTTATTGACCAGCGGTTATCCTGTCTGCGCGCTACATGCGCGGCCCATGTCCATTTCCTCTTCTTGATGTCAACTATGATATCCTTAACCCCGGTTTGTTCCCTAGTCCACTCTGCTCTCTTCTTGTCTCTTAAGGTTACACCTACCAATTTTCTTTCCATTGCTCGCTGCGTCGTCCTCAACTTGGTCTATAGTCAGCACTAATTCTACGAAATAACAGTTTTACAGCAGAAAATATTATGGCAACGATAAAAGTAAGTCCTGAAATACAGGGCTACAGGTCAATCAAAATTTGCAGTTCGAGCCATTCACTACGCCTGTTTTCCCTATATGGCATTAATTTTGGCTTTTGCAAGTCGATCATAATTTGATTACCTGCTCGACGTGACTTGGTGGCAGATGACGACCAAGCTAGAATGTCGACTGCTCATTGCACACGTACATGTCTCGTTCGACGTTGTGCCACAAGCCCAATTGAAACCGGGCGTGCACAAGCGTGCCATCATTCTCGGGAAGCATATTCGTATCGCAATACGAGCTGCAAGATGACATGAGGTCCGGTGAGCACCGCTCTAGCTTATGTCTGGGCATAATGAGCACAGCGCTTCTATCTGGGCTGGTTCGTTATGGTTGTGTTTTTCGCGAATAGCATCGACGAATTTCCAACAACAGCAAACACATGACAAAGCTAGTTAGGCGTTATGTTTTAGAGACGACATGTAACAAATATTTAACAAGTTCCTAAGCGGTGAACAAACACTGCTAAGAGGTTCAATAACTCCAGCTCTATTTGAGAGTTCACACAAAGCCTTTGCATTAACAAGGATTGTAAGCGATAATCAGAGTCAATCGTGGTCTATTTTGGCATATCGTTAGTTAGGTGATGTGATCAGTGTAGTGCAACAGTGCGGTGTTGTCAGTGTGGTGTATTCGCTGGTGGTGCAAAAGCGGTGGTGTAACGCGAAAGTGGCACCAGGCAACGGACACGTGCACAACGAAGAGAAAGACGATACCGCACGTGGTGAGCGGACGAGGGAAATCGGATGAAACCCAAGAAAAATCTGGCACGGAGACGGAGGAACAGGAAGAGGAGGACGGGCTGGAACCAGAGAAGTGAGCCCCGGCGAAGCCAAAGCGACGTAAGGCTGGTCCGAGGGTTTGTGCTGTCGACTTGCGGAGTCGAGTACAAAGGGCCCGACAGCGTTGCAGTCGCCAGGGATCCGAACAGCTGGCGCAAGCCTCTGACCTTTCTGCCGGTTCTTGCCACACGACGAGCACGGGTGCTCACCGGCATACTACACGCTGAGTTCAGAGGTCACCGGCCTGCTGCGCTGAAAGAGTGCAGCCTCTGCGCCGACTCTCCTCTTCAACCACTCCACAAACATCCTCGTCGACAACGCAACCACGCGGAAATGTCTCCGCACCAACGGCTACGCTGTCAAGCCACCGCAGGCATCGCACACACCGGTGACATTGAACTTTTAAATACGATAGTCTTTCTTGGGGACCTCTGACGCAAAAACTTTGGTTTGTCTGTCTGTCTGTCTGTCTGTCTGTCTGTCTGTCTGTCTGTCTGTCTGTACATTTGTCTCTTTCTCCACCGTTACTGTGAACCGGGTACTTTAAACAGCACCAGCTAATACTTCAAACGGCCGACCCCATCCACAGCGCCCACAAATGTTGCTCAAGGATCAGCGTTCATACGTGTGCGATTGTCAATTAAAAAGCAATTATTGCGCATATCTGAGGCACCATCAACACGTATATATTCTGCATGTTCGTCGTTTACTAGAAAATGCATACATAAGTAATTCTAAGGACCGTAGCGCTTATCCCGCTGCGCTGACCATGCAACGCTTGAACGGAAAGGCGAGTGTTTAGAACGCTTTGCTAAGACGACACGGTGGTGGCCCCTACCCGTCGCCTTGCGTTCTACACCTTATCACCTCTGAGACGGGCACGCACGCCCGTCCCAGGGCCAAGCGCTTTGTTTTCAAAAAAAGAAACTGCCAGATGGCGCTCAAGTCTCACGTGTGACGTGACTTGATGCGCTCGTTCGCCTCTGCTGCACGCTCGAGGCACTCTAACGCAGCGCCTCCAGAATACCATTCACCAATTTTCTTGCGCAGAACATCAAATAAATGTTTTGTTCACTCTCTTCGACGACATTTGCAGTATACATGCAGATACGGGGCCAATTTGTTTCTTTGAACGTTCCTCGGGACTTCATAGCTAATGCATCGCTGCTCACGGTACTTCTAACACGTCAGTTCACTCAGTTTGTTTTGCGATCGATTGATCCTTTCTTCCGGGTGTGATAAAGTTGTGTTTTGTGTGTTGTTTGAAAAATGACTCCTCCCTTTCCTGGTCTGAGGCATTGCCTTTAGTGAAGTGATATACTGACCACGAGACCTAACAACAAGTGAACGACTGACGGCTAGGAGTAGTCGCAAACGAAGACTCTGTGGATACGACTCGTGACTCTTTGGCTGATGAGAGTGTATTACGTAACTGTTTTGGTTCATGCTCCAAGAGCGACCGGACGCACGATGCCTCAGCTTCTACTGTGAGGCCCACGGGACGACTTTAGGCCCTCCCATTGTCGAGTACAAAGTACTCGAAATCGTGACCCACTTTTTCTAAACACACGCCACCCGCGTTTCTGCCATTTTTAAGAACTGCAACTTTATACTTCATAGCGTACATAAAATGTTTCATGAAAGAATCAAATCATTGAAATAATATTGAAACTGTAGAATATTCACTCGCTGAATAGCCTTTGCGAGAAAAACGCAGTAAAGTTCCGGGTGTAGTTTATTTTGTTGTTGCTTTTTTCTTGTGATTTATGTGGCCATTTTTCTCCTGTAAATAAATTCAAGCATTCTGTTAGTATTCTTTGTTGTTAGAACGACGTTTATAAAAATTATTGCCTGTTACGCTTGCACGGATAATGCTATAAGCCTTGTTCTTATATTTTTTTTCTACCACGTGTGATATTACTGGTACAATCATTGAAAATCTTTTTAGCTGTCATTTGCTGCTATGTAATTGGTCTCCAGAGCCATTGTCAAGGTGTTTCATTGTAGCTTTCAGCACAGGAGATTATCCAGAAGGTACTTTTTGTTGCCAACTGGAAATAAATACAATGAATGAATGAACGAATGAATGAATGAATGAATGAACATGACAGGCAGAAGAGACATGGATGAACCGCGGGATATCCCAAGCTGGCCATACATTTTGTTTTTTAAGTGTTCCCAAGGTTTGGGGCTAGGGCGTGATTCACTATGTGGCTGAGGCCAGGTTTACATTTAATGCTTGACGTTCTAGAGGAGCAATCTCTGGTTGCGTTTTGAAAGCATTCTTCCTCATGAATCTCCTTTACAAAATGAAGTTATTGAAAAGATTCTATGTGCTATTGTCTTGCAAGACCCTTACAATGTGTATGTCTCTATATATTTAATCTGTCTGCAGCTCATATTTGGATATACGTATAATAATATACTTATAGTTATTCATATAGATATGCACTTGATGATCAGTATAGATAACTATATGTAAAAGACATCCATTTGCATATGGGTATTCATCGCGTGCCACGCCGACGCACGCCGATGGCTAAAACCTAAGGAGCTTCACCCGAAATGTATGCTCAGAGCATGCATCGATATTTGAGATAGCTCTGCGACGAGCGCCTGCCTCGCATGGCTGTAACAGTCTTACCCACTTTCGCTCACTCCGAGGAAAGTTAGAGGGCAGACACGATGCGCGTTCCTTATCACCCCAAACCAGTCGTGTTACTAAATCACTCTTTAACATGTTGCGGGAGGGGGACCTTAGCTCATGTTTCGAGTCCAGTCAGCGACGCTCTCTTCCGCTGTGACACCACTTTATTGTTCTTTAACGCAGCTACGATTGTACTTTCACAGCTATGTCGTACTTATTTATTTATTACATACTGCAGTCCTATAAGGACCAAGCATATTGTAGAAGAGAGAGATAGAGAGAGTGAGAAAGAAAAGGCCGGGAGGTTAACCAGATATTGGCATCTGGTTTGCTACCAAGCGCTGGGGGCGGAAAGTAGGGGCAAGAAAGAGGGAGTAGATAGAAAAAAAACGAGAAAAAAATGCACGCGCACTTATAAAAAAAACGAAAACACACACAGGAAGGGCATCCTAGCTACAACCGTTCAGTGAGACCTGTCGATCGCAAAAAGTGTAGTAGCGCTTTCAGGGCCCTCTTCTGTGAGGTCGCATCTTGTCGATACTGCAGAATTCCCTGCTCCGACAGAGCTTGATCATCTAATTTGTTGAGTTCCATGCGAAGGCGTAGTCGTTGTTTACTATACGCTAGGCAGTCACAAAGAACATGTTGGATTGTTTCCTCTTTGCCACAGTGGCCACAGGCTGTGGTGTCGGCCATCCCTATGCGGAAAGCGTAGGCGTTGGTAAACGCAACGCCCAACCACAGCCTACATAACAGGGTCTGGTCTGCTTGGCAAAGCCTTGACGGGACTTGAAGATTTAGCGTAGGGTCAAGCGAGTACAGTCGGGCATGCTTGAAGTGTGGCTGACTCCATTGTGATGTGGTTTGCTGGCGAGCAAGCCTGCGGAGGTTTCGTGCAGCATCTGTCCTAGAAAGTGGTAGTCGTAGTTTATGATCTTCTGTGTGGGCTGAGCGGGCAGCTTGATCGGCCCATTCATTGCCGATGATTCCGCAGTGACTAGGCATGTTCCCACTTTTCTTACAGCCATCATGTAGTGCTGCATTATATGTGTAACAATAAATGAGACAACTATATGCAAAAAAATCACAGCATATCGACGGAGTCAATGATGACTAGTGGGGCGAAGCTTTGAAGGGTTTTATTGGCAAACCATGAATCATCAGCTGGCCGCGTCTGTTTATCTGTCCATCCATCCGTCCATCCATTTGTCTGCCTGTCTGACCATTCATTTGTCTGTATCTATGTATGTCCATCCGTCCGCTCGTCTGTCTGTCTGTCCATTCGTACGTCCACCTGTTCGTCTCTCTGTCTGTCCGTTTGTCTGTCTGCATGTCTGTCTGCATGTCTGTCCGCCTGTAGGTCTGTCCATCCATCTGTCCATCTAGTGCGCGCTCAGAGAACAACCATCTTGCATCTTTGCATTATATATTTTTCATGTACCAGTACCGCCATCCAGCGGACATTCGAATGACTAAAACGAGAGGCGGCTACTACATACAGGAGACGCACGACCCACGCCTCAAGGAGCTTCGCCCCTGAAAATTGGCAGATACTATGTACAGTAGGAATCGGTAATATGTGAAGCACGACTGAGGAAAGTGATATGTCACTTTAAGATCAGCATAATGTTGTCGTACTTGTTGTCGTACATAACCACGCCGTCATGCACGTCATGTACGTATAACCAATTATGCCATACATGACGTGGTCATCGACCATTCCCGTCACGAAATACTAAATTTGGCATATGTGGGGCTAGTGAAATGGCCGCGAGCGCGCTATGAGCAGAGAATGAAGTCATGTTTTAGATGACACACAAGTCATGATTGTCATGTTTGGACCTGTCATTTACCTTCGTCGTTCATTCACGTGACGTAATACCAAATTTGGTATATGTGAAACTAGCGAAACGTCTGTGAGCGCATCATGAGCGTGGCGAGTAGTCATGACTGACATGACGTGCATGTCATGGTTTTCTCATTTGGGTCTGTCACTTATGTTCCCCACGCAGTAATGTCATACCATGTGAACGAAACTACCGCAACAGCAGCAAGGCAATGAAATGTAAATCATGATATTCATGAAACTGATATCATGATTTTTATGTTATGACCAGTAACTTATGCTCGCGATACAGTCGTGTTATGCCATACAAATTTCGGTATCGATACCATTATTGAAACGACCAGGATAGCTAAATGTCGTAGATGGCTAGATAATGGATAGATAGACAGATACGGTCAATGTCACCATATTTTAAATGTGGACAATTTTTAGGTGTGCTTCACATTTAAAATTAGGCAGATCTTACCCAATGCAATCGCTACCATTCGAAGCAGTCGGTCAGTGAATATCTAGGCTCGATTTCTCGGCTGTGAGCCAAGCGTTCAAAAATTTAAGCAAAAGATACGTTCCAGCGGAGATTGAAGGTTGAAATAAGCAAATCCATTACCCAAGGCATGCGGCTAAAGACAATGTTTGAAAGCGGGTACATGTCGAAATATTTTCTTAACATAATGCCCTGTTAGTTTTCTGAGAACAGGTATTTGACGAATAGTAGTTAATTTTGTGGAATCTTTGTCTCTTGCGACATGTATTATTCAACAATACATAACTCGATTGATCTGAAGAAGCACTGAGAGTTCATAATTATGCTGTTATTGTTTCGCCTAGTATTATACCCACTTCTCTACCAACAGGCCTAACTTAAACGTAATATGTGCACACGCATCGACATTGAGCAGTTTACCAACCTAAGCAATTTTAAATGACCCAAGTTGAACTTCGCAGTTGTTTGACAGCCTCGTCTTCATTTTTTTTTTCCGTTGGCGAAGATGATGACCTAGAGTGAGAGTTCGTTGTTCTTCCATGACATCGGAGAGGAAGAATGAAAAGGGGTTGGGGGTGAGGCGGGGAGCTCGGTGCCTGTGGAAGGCTGGTGACGCATTGCCCATGCATTTATGTCCTCGGGGCCTTGACCGAATAACGATCCGCATGGCTGGCGCAGGCGACTGTACGGGAGTGGTGCTTGAACTGCTGTTGGGCCGTTCGATGTGCAAGTGACGGCTCCCACCACTATACTGACAGCTTTTTCTATTGGCTTTGCTCTGCTATCATGGTAACGCTGCATGCCGCCTTGGTGCCGCTGTCGTCTCCGCTTTATTCGCCGAATCTCTCAAAGGTGCTGGAGTAGGCCTTCCCGCTACTCTTTCTACTACTCTTTCTTTAGACGTTTTTTTTTTTTGCTTTTTTGCTCCACTCTTCGTTTATACACCACCGTGATCGCTTAGCCGATTTCTTTGACACCTATTGCTACAATGTACGGGTGTCTACGTTAGTACAAATATTGTAAAAAATATAATGATCGCGAGTCTAGAGGAAATGTTGAATATCCCACAGAGCGTGGCGGATCGCACAACGCCTGTTTTCTAAAACTGTGTAAACTTAGGAAAGCTACACAATACCGTTGCAGCATTAGGCAAAGGCCTTCCTGGTTCGTACCATATCCTATGGTTTAAATTGACTCGAACAGTGTATTCCCGCTTGTTTTAACATGTATTAAAATGAAAACATTGCCATCTTTTGATATACCTAAAGAACAACCTAAAGGTTCGTCATTCAGAATGACGGCGTGTAGTTAATTTCTCCTAATTATGTTTTGGCAAGAACACTGAAACAAAACACCCTATTACAGTGCTCATGTGTATAAAAATGCCATTCTACATTGTTTTTACGTATGTAACTTTTCCTTTTTTACGAGTACAACATGTTACACTTTACTTACAGTATTTTCCATTGTATATACCACCTAAAACTTGTGTTTTTCGTATACTTATTGGTGTACACTTTTTTTATAATTTGAAGTGTTCTTGTTAGCCGTTTAGCAAGATGTGTACTGTTTTCATAATTGACTGGGCAGTATTTCATTGTTTTATTTTTGTTGTTTCTTCTGTTCACGTTGTGCTCACTGTTTAGGGTAATTTGAAATAGATATAATATGCTGCTTTGTATTATTTTGCGATTTTTCGTTTTAAATCGACGTCCAATTATTTTCATATCTGTTGTCCGCGGTTTCCGAAATGCCAAACAGAAAGGGGTAGGAGCCTCGATAGGCTGCTAATATAGCAGCTTTTTGCTCCCATTCTTGCGTTTTGTTTCCGCGATTTTGTAAAAAAATGCGCAGTAAACTGAATCTGAATCTGAATGTTAAGTTGGAGCAACCATGCGAGAGCCCCTGGCATTATTTACTTAGGTACAGCCGAATCTCGTTTACTTCTTTCGGTCAACAAGCGCTGGTCCTTGCAGTGCTCGCCAGTGTGCCTCTGACTAATATTGGGAAATCTGCTGTGCTGGTCATGCGTACTTGTGATAAGTTTGATATAAGTGATTATTACTTCACTTAGTTGGTGTGAGTTCATAATGAGATTTCCTCCGGAAGTAGTTTACTAGACCACGCCAACCTCCTAAGCAAACGTCCAAGGAGGTGCTGCCAATCCTTATAGGAACTTTCAGGTGATGCCGGCATGACGGGCAGGTAATGAACGTTCAGTTTCTTTTAATTTTTTTTTATTTCTCTTATGATTCCGACCATTGACTTTCTCGAAGTTAACTCTTTATTTCTCTCAAGTTTATACATTTCAGTCACCATCCCATTGAATGAAAACAGTGTTGGCTAAGGTTGTTTGGGTTCGGGCGCATCTAATTCCTCACCTTTATTTCTCACTCGCTAGTAATCCTATAAATCAAATCAAATCAAACTTTATTGCTTCCACACGTTTGTGGGTTATGGAACATGAGAGCCTGAAAAAGAGTGAAAATTTCCGCTTGAGAAGTCTCGAGCCCCTGTTTTACAGAGAACACTGTGAAGAAGCACAATACATATACTGCATACAGCATTTATGGAACATAATACGCATACTAATGCCACAGGACAATACAATAGCTACAAAAATACTATATAATATGATATTTATACAATGCCTCATGATAAATTCTTCTCCAATTATGACAAAAATGAGCTTGCTTTTACACTGTTTTTACGTGAACAAAAAGAAAAAGAACAGTGAAATTTCGAAATGTGTCGAACGTAAGCTGCAACCTTTACAAGAAGAAAATGCAGTAATCCTTGGTGACAATAGACGCTTTGATTACACAGTTTTTTGTTTCTTTGAAATCAATACCACATTTATATAGTCCATTTAATAGTTTCAGGAGCGTACGACGAAGCGTTTGTTTTGATAACAAGATGCGTAAAAATGGCGCTTACCAGATATCATCATTGCGAGAATCCTAAGGCCTTGTGAATCGCCTCTGCTCAGGCAATTTCGCACCTCTGAAAGTATGCGTTAGTGTCATAGGTGTTTCTTTTTCATTTATCAGACATTTGACAATTGACGAATAAGCGTAATCTGGCGAAACATGCTGGATTCGCACATTATTCTCGCGCTAATTACCTGAACATAAAGGCGGCTTTGCAAATTTTGTAAACTTCGATAAGCTTAAAAATCTTACGAAGAAGTCTATGGAGTTTAGAAACTAAACTTTTTACAGCAAGCGGAAGAAAAAAACGCCGCTTTTAAAAGCAATATTTGAAGGCAATTTGGCTCAGCCTGGGTAAATAATACAAGAAAGTACTCGTGCGAGAAAAGAAAACTGCGTTGCGACAACAACAAAGAGGTTCGTAATGAAGAAAAGTTAACACACCAGTTCCAGCATGCCGTTTGCCTCCGTACACGCCGTTCTCGTGGCGAATCACTTCATTACAGAACCTTCAGAAACATACGATTCTCCACTAATTACCCCCTTATAGAACGCACTGGGAACAAAAATATACTCTCGTACGAACTGTGCATAGTCCCTGAGGAGACTACTTAAGAAAGGCTAGACAGAATCGTTCCGGAAACACTAATTGGATAACTCCCACAGGCGCAATATTTACAGAACGTACCGTGCTTAACAAGGACTTCTGGCTATATTTGGAATGCAGATCAAGCCCAGCACACGGGCTCCTAATTCCGCAGTGTGATAACCTAATGAAAAAGAAGATGAGCGGCGAGGAGAACGACACACTATGTACATGACGGGCATTACTGCACTGGTGCACTGCTTCTTTCCCCCCACCCCCATTTTCACGTCATCATGACAGAGCGCATGAAGGTTTGTTCTTATATGCAGAGGGACATGCCTTGAAAAGACAAAATGTTTAAGTCGGGTCTCGTTTAAGATAGGCTCACTTATTGGCCGTTAGAGAAAGGCTAGAAATTCTAATCAAATGAAATTTGTTGCAACATTGATACATTGTCTGAGATTAGTGACAAAAAGCCAACAAGGCTTGACAAGGTCCATGGCCTAAACTTTCGAGGCACACAGAAAAAAAAGAAAGAGAACACTACTTTAACAATAAAATAGAGAAATTAAAGGCTGGTCACCATCCTAACTCAGAAAATACAATACATAGAATTACAAATTGTATTTGCCATTGATATAAAAAGAAATGTTCAGTAAAGAAAGAAAAATAAATAAAAACAGAAAAACTGAATTGATTTGGATCCCACTATATCAAAACTGGAGTACCCACATCAAACTGAAGAACGGGGAAGTAAACCTGAGTTTAAAGAATCATCTACCTCAGAGAATCTTTAGAGTTATGAGAGTCACGCGCCTAGCTGCTCAAACATTGAATCCTCTCTGCATTAAGTTATCTGAGCTACAGCGTCCGACTTCTTTGCCAGGGACCTCCACGATGTCTTTTTTATATAATTACAAGCTTAAGTATGGATGACGAGACAGAACACCTTTTCTCAAATCATAGTAACGTAGCCTTTCGTAATATTTCGAAATAAATAGGCAAAGAAACATTACAGATATTTTTATCTCGTTCAGTGTAATATAACGCAGTTTGTATTTTTATGTACAAATATACTATTGTGATTAGGAATGCACCCAGGTAGTTTGGATCAAAATAAAAAATCTATTATCATACAAATGGAGAACATAACAAATCCACAGAGGCCTTTTTTGGTTTCTTCAACTCAGAAATAATTTATTTCAATATTGACGCACAACCGATGTCGTGTACAGACATAATGCCGGAGACTCGCGACCGCAGCTTATTTATAGAAATAAAAATGCGTTCTTAAACTACCGTGTTGGGGTAATCAGTGGTTCCGGAGGATGCAATTTGATTATAAGAAACCATGATGGCCCCTGTGCCGTGGATTCCAAACCTTCGCGTCATCGAAGACCCCTTGAGTCTTGACCAAGTCTACTGTCTGCTGGATTGCCAAGAGTTCTTCCTCTGGATCTGGGTTGAACCGCACAGTGTCCCGCTTCTCCCTACGCTCTCATACCACATGTTAATGTGAGTTATGTCTGTCCTTCCTATATATGCCCCGTTAATAAAATGCTTGTTGGGGCATGCTATGAGCATAAGTTCTTTCCACATGGAGGGCAGTAGCTTCACAATTAGTATATTTAACGAAACTCGTTCAATAAGCTATACTATGAAGTTGGATGATGGTACGAAAAGTGTGTGCACTGGCACCTGCTTTAAGAAAAGACGTGTGAGAACGCTGTAGCAAACACTTTTGTAATAAATATTTTATCCAATAGTATTCCGAAACGCTGCCGAGGTAAATAAAGAAGAGTATGTCAAAGATCACGAATCAGACAAAACAAACGTGGCTGATCTGCCTATATAGAAATCGCCATAACATGAAAATGAAACGTGCCTTCACAGAGGTAGTTGAGCGTTTATTCTGGATCGTTTCAGCAACAGCCCCTAAATGCAAAGTCACGTAAAGAACAGCAAGCAGCCCGAAACTTGCAGCGCGTGCCTCAAGCAGAAAACACGCGCGAAATTTGAATACACGGGGCTGGCACAGACTAACAACTGTCACAGCTCGACACTTGAAGTGCGCTGTTCAAACAGAAAGAAAAACGCACAAAGCGAGCGCGCAAGTTTAAACAGGGCAATCACCAACAATGGTCAGTATTCTTCCTGCGTCATGTGTCAGCAGCGCGCTCGTTTTGTAAACGCGGCCGCGGCAGCGAACGATCTGATCTTCGTCCGCTCCCGAATCATGAGTCTGATAAGAGCGCGTGCAGAAGAAACCACGCTCCATGGAGGCGCCGACGTTTAGAACGCGCTCAACGCAAGCCTGTTGCGCCGTCTCGACACTAATAACGATAAACGCCCTAACAGTTCGAAGCTATGAGGATTGCCAAGTGGCGTATGGTATATATGGCTAGCCGTTAGCACTACTGACAACCTACGCTCTGAGGCGTAGTTGTTAGCTTCACACGCTGCAAGTCGAGAGATTGCTGTTTAGATATCGCGTGACAAATGCTTGCTTTTTTTGTTCTTATTTTCTTTTCAATTTGTTGATATGTGTTTTATACCGTCATATCCGTGACGCAAATATGCCAATGAAGCCGTGATGGTCTATGGCATAAGACAATTTCGTGTGAGAAAGCTCGCGAGCCAAGAAAGACTATGCGTTGCTTTATGGTGTAAGTAGAGTTCCGCATTGCACCAGCATTCGCTATGTCCGGGTGTCGTGTTTGCAGAGCTTTTGCTTCCTATGAGTGTAACGTATATATACAAACACACTTACACCCCTACTTCTCGCTAAAATTGCAACTGCAAGCTACTGAATACAATGATTTGTACCTAGATCTCTCTGTTTTGTATGTTTACATTTTTGACAATCGCTTTTAACGCTGAAATAACCTTTACAAATCACTAGTCTGCTGATGTTCATAATGACACATCCTTGGGACGGCATTTCCTGCCGCGTATTACTTACGAATGCGTCTCTACAACGCCACTGCCCACCACGCCATAAGTAATATCACTTTTATTGTGTGTGCGTGGGGGGAGGGGAGCATGTATGTGCAATAATCGAAAATCAGTACAGTTTTCAAATTATTGTACATTGTACATTATGGTACAGTTTTTTGTTATTGTAAATTTTTCGAACAAAACTGTACGAAAAATAAGAAGGGTAGCTCAACATAACAGTTGCGTGCAGCACAGTGGCCGGCATTCGCGCTCGCGTGAGATTGTATGTTAGGTTACGGTAACTACTAAGGAACGTAATACTTAGCCGAGAAAATTGGTGAGTTAAATTCAGTGACATAATTGGAAAGTTGCCCGGGGCACGGGTAAACAGGTAGGTGGATATGGGGCGAACTGGAGTCCTTCGTCCAGCCGTTGACGCGAAACAGCATGACAATGATGCAGTGATGATGACGACAAACTTTTTGCTAGCGAGAGCGTTCAAGTGTCCTGCACTAAATAAGGGTGAATGAAACGTGCTCCGCCTCCCTCGTCGTTATTATTCAGTGGCCGTCGCGTATCACTGAAACAACAGATCAGCAGCTCGACTAGACCACAGCTGTGAAGTTTCTTGCCTCTTTGCGGAATGCCGCCTTCTCACCTTAGGTCACCGAGGTGTGCCCCCAAGAAAAACAAGAGAGCTTCAACGAGATCCGCAAGCTAATGAGAAGGCGTGACTCGTGTCTCTAAGAGAGAGCTTCCCTTCACCCTCACGAAGCCCGGACGACAGGAGCGCCATGATTCTGGTCGCATTTCACTCGGACAAGCGAGTAAATCGATTGGCAGCTGGGAAGACGCGCCTGTCGCGAATTCAATACAGCGGCACGGCTAGAGATCGTGGAATGTTTTTATTTTCTCGCCATCCTAGCGAGTTGAGCGAGGTCACGAAAAGCTACACTTCACTATTTTTACGGTGGAACTTATCGACATTTTAGAGTGATACCACCCTTATCGGACAGACTTCTATTTCACCGAGGCGAACCTCGAAAAATTTTTTTTTTTTGCTGGGAGAAGCACATCATTCAAGCATTTCTGAGGTAGTGTAGGTATTTAATACGTACCAAGGAAATATCCAGAGTACATAGGTTACGTAATTGTAGTCCTAGTTATTAATTGTTCTTACTGTGATCCCCAAGCTTTTTAATGACGTGTGCTTGCCTACTTGATCAATAGCCAGCTATTGTTTCACTATACACAGGACATTTATCGATGTTGTTCTACCATGACATCATTCCATTTCAGTCGGAAATTCAAGTCAATTTATTTACACGTTCTGAAAACTTGCCTTTCACTTAACCCAACAGGAAGGCGCCAGTTTTGTTTATTTTCTTTGTTTCACTAAATTTATGTACCTCATTTGGCCACATTTACATGCATTGTGTTCAGTTTTTCTAAAGGAGCAAAGTCCCTACTGAGAACTAAGCCAATCTTACAGGACCAACGTGTAACGTTATGCAGACCATCAGCAAATACTTGCGCAACCTTTCAATATTTGCATATCGGATACTAAATGCCTATCTATAGTGAGTAAATGACCCACAAGTTTCACGTGCACGTGCTTATTAGAATAAAATTCTTCCTGTAGTTATAGCGAATTGATCAGCTTTCCTATGTACTACCGTCTTTAAGTAAAGTACCCTGCGTGAGTACTTTTAACGCGATAGTGTTAAAGAGCTAATGTCGCAGAAATCCCATCGCCGGCGTCGGCCCCGTCGATTGCGAGTGAAACATCGTCTGTGCGTCTATGACCGAAAAATCAAGTGACCGATATCACCGCGGGAGACCGCTACATGTCCACTCGTGCACGCGCGATCGCACTGATAAAACCGCGTATCAAAAGAAAGTGCTTAATGTCACGAGGCGTGGTAGTTTATTTGCCTCTGCCACCCCTTCCTGCCTAGCATCAGTGCTTTCGTCGGGACGAGAGAACAGATAATGCAATTGCAGCATGCGACAAACTTTTGTAACTCCATTCGCACTGAAGGGATCCTTAAATTTTTTGTGGCGTTGCTTTATGAAGCAATAAGCTGTCCTGGGGAATTCATTCCATGGTTACTTCAAAAAGTGTTTCAGGGCCATTTTAACGCATTTTGTTCGACAGGTGTGACGACGAAAACGAGTTCATTCGGCGATAATAGCGCGTGCTGGTACAATCTACTGTGTGTCTGTGAGTGTACGTGCGTGTGTGTGTATGTAACAAAACATATTAATAAGCATGCACTTAGAGGTTGAAGAGCGCAATAGGGGCAATATTTTGCTATCGCGTTCAACTCTTAAGGGGACATGTGGATCGAAAAACGAGAGCTTTTTTTCAAAATTACCAATTTTTTTTTCCTGTTTTGATAAGATTAGTACCTCTACTGTTATGAAAAAAAACACAGGTCTAGACTTAATTGGAAATGCTTTAAAATTGCATCTAAAGAGCACAAGGTGCCTGTTAAAAGGTCCAAAGTGTGCAGTCTTCGAGAACCTTGCCGCCGATAATGTGCCGCCACTCGCCATTGTTGATCTCATGAGCCGAAGAGTCAAGTCTCACTTTTCAAATAACAACAGTTTCCCTCGCTGATGCAGCGCAATAAATAATAAAAAGAAGCACGCTTCTCCGTGTTTTTCAAGCGCCGCGACTGGCTTATCACGTGTTACGGATCAGGGGACCGCCATTGGCCGCTGCGCGCCTCTATGTGCTGTCAAGCCTATTTGCGGGGCCCATGTCTTGCTGAGCAGCGCAGCAAAATAATGCTTTTCTCGTGTAATTATCTCCGTTATGAATGAAAAAAGCCATTGTTCGCAAGTGAAAGCCGTTGTGCGGTGCGCTCTGTTGGAATAGGCTACGAGCCGCTGGTCCGATTTGCGGCAGTTGTTGGCTTGCAAAAGCCAATGCATCACAAGTCAATCACACCCATCAGCCGGAAAGTTCGTAATGTGGCAATGGATGACGTCAGCGCCAATCTTGCGAGGTCGAAGGAGCTGGCAGTAAGGGAACTTAGCGGGGACGACATTGCAGTTATGTACGACGGTATGTGACACAAACATGACCGCTAAATGGCATGACACTGGACTTAGTTTGGATATCGCAGTCCTGTCGAACTTCTTGCTAGCTTGCAGTTGGCAGATGGATCTTCCGGATGGAGCGGAAGTTTGGCAAGCTTTTCATGGCCTTGTCTGTGAGCAAAATGTCTGTGAGGATTCGGCTCGAAAAAGACGAGAGGGACATACTTATGGTACTAGCATATTTTAGTGGCAGTGACCACTTAAAGAAGAATTGTTCTTTTTGGTTGTCAAATTTTATTAGATTGAATGATATATTTTATAAATAAAAGCTTACTTTTAACTTTAAAACTCTTTTTTTTTCACACAAAATTTGCGGGGTTTTTTTTTCGATGTGCCCCTCCATTTTCGGGCACTTTTAGTTCTCAAATCTGCATGAAATTTCGCCCAAATTTTTTACAAAGTTTGACAAACACAACTGGCAAGTTTAAATATGAATATTTTATTGTGTAGTAAAACAATTGTATGTACACCTTTACTATGGTTGGGGAAATATGTACTTTTGAAGTCTAATATTTTTCACGCATACTACATATTTTGTATGTGCTTCCTGATTAGTTATTTGCATTCTACACTTTATTTCAAACATTATGAACTATGAATGGTAAAAAAATATGGAAGTTAAGGGATGAAAAGGGAGGGGGGAGGGGGGCAAAAGGGTTAAGGTTTTCACTTTGTCATGTTGCAGAGCCAAAATTATGCAACTGTCAAAAAAACTAGTTATATGTTTAAAATCAGCATAAAAAGTTCCATAAAAAGCTCATGTTTCATTGCCCTAGGGTGAATAATAAAAAAGTGTCTTCGAGTAGCATCTCCACTTAAAGACGAAGCTTAAGGGTCCCCCAATTTTTTCTGACCTGACTACATGCCACAGTCAAGGCGCTAACACATTTTCACGTGACGCGGTGCACGTGCTCGCCAGCGTTCATTTCGTACCGTCACGCTGGCGTTGCCACGCCAGGCGCCGGTCTTACACCAAACTTGCAGGCCCGGGTCGCGCTGCGTTGCTTTGACGAATGCACGTTTCAGTGCGTCCGGCGTCCCTCCATCACGAAAAGAGGGAGACGCAGTTTTGTCTGAGTAACACATCGGCGTGAAATGCAGCATGTCGCATTATACGCCGACGGACGCTGGTCGCGTCTGGCGTCCGACTAGAAAGCGCTCGCGTTTTGCTAACGTAGCGTCGCTGTGCCCAGCATGCGCGCGCATCAACGCTACATTGGACTATATTGGGCCTTTCATGATGCACTCGCGGCCGTTTCGTTAACTCCACATATACGAAATTTGGTGTTACGTGACGTCAATGGATGACGAAATATATGACTGGTGCAAACATGATAATCCTGACACGCGTGTCTCGTAAGAACATGACAACATACCAAGCTCATAGCGTGCTCTCTGTCGTTTCTCTAGTTCAATATATAATAAATTTTGTATAACGTGACGTGAATATATGAACAAGGTAAACGGCACATCCAAACAAGATAATTATGACACGGAAGCCATGTACGGCATCATTTACCTCCCCCTCGTACCGTTGTGCTGATTTTAAAGTGACATATCAGCATTTCTCATTCGTGCTTCGCATATCATCGATTCGCACTGTGCGTGAGATCTGTCCATTTTTTTTGAAGAAATAATCCACAGAGACACTTGTCGGTGTCAGGAGATGACGTAGGGCCAGCCCAGTCGCACAGAGCTACACTAACGTCGGAGATCGCGAGGGCACAACCGGTCGGCACGTAATCCAGCGAGTGAGCCATGTTCTTTGAAGGCACACTTCCGTTGCAACTTCAGAGAGTTATCGTAACCACCCACGTTCTCAGACTCGACTAAACGTTACGACTAGCTTTCATGCATGCGCAGTTTTCTTGGTGCTTTTAAGTAATGAACTAACTAAAGTTTGCGCTGGTTTGCGACTGCATTATTTTCGGCACAACGTTTTGTGGAATTAGGGGTGTGTTCTTCTGTGAACCGCGTGCGTCATTTTGTCATCGGCCCTTCTTTCACCAAAGTTTGATCACTATACTATGCCGCAAAGTTTTAAAAGCTTCGTTATTCTTCTTGTTGATTCACACTTTGCTTCTGAGCTCTGTCCGCCTTCGATAATTATACGTGACTTCACGCAATAATTACGTGCGAGTGATGAGTGACGCGAATTGCACCGCGCGAGCTTATTGAGTCAGTTATGCGAAAACAACGCCTCAAAGCAGAATGAGTTTCGTTCATAGGAAATGAAAATTACTTCCGCGTTCTAAGCTTTGTCATTGTTCACGAAGGCCTTTGCGGCCTGCTGCCGACGACTCTAAATTTACGCAAATTTATGAAAATGGCCATTAATTTTGCCTCAAGCGCTTTAAGCTCCATTTTGTTGTAAGCTACGAACAGCTGTGCAATTCGCATTGAGGCTAGGCTTAGGGGTGTTCCTCGAAAACATAATGGTGAAACATTAGTTATTTCTTGGATGACTCCATATTTGTGAAAAAGAAAATGTCAGAGCTTGCAGTCATCAATACACTTTCGCCGCGGCCAGTCTTTCTGCCCGGTTAAAGTTGCTAGGCAACATTTAACGACGCCTTTAGAAAAAAATGATAAACAGTGCCAACGCCTAAATGAGAAATTTTCCTGCAAAGCAAGAAGAAAAAAACAGCTCTTGCAAAGGTAGGAAGACGAAACTTTTTTCAAGGCGTCCAGGAAGACTTGACTACAGCTTACGGTTTCGGAAGACCCGTAAGCATCTCGTGGATTCAGATGTTATCTGCTCTGATAGCTCACAAGTTTGATAAAGCATATCAGTGGAATCTTGCCTGGTGGTAAACTTTCCGCCGTACTAACGTTTTCCAAATCAAGGTCGGGACGTTGCACCATGAGATGTTCAAGTGTTTCGCAGGAGTCACAAGCAGCGCATTTAATCAAACATCATTCAATAAAAATTCAACAGATCCCACGCACCTTGGGAATCGACGTTCTGCGAAGCATGCACCTGGAAGGTGAGCGTGTCACATTTTTCTTTTCTTGAGCGACACGTCTTGAAATAGCGCTAAATATATGTACAAATGTCGCACGTACAATCGTATGTTGAAGACTTGGAGATGTTTATTAACCAGTTGTTTGCACTTGCGCCTATTCGTATTAGCAACATCAAAAGCTGATATGAAGCGGTGATGCTCGCGATGATGCTGGCCCTGGACACCGCTATATAAATAAACTTCAGCGCATGGTACCTAACCACAATTGACGTTAACCCGACGTGACGGCTGTATCAAAGGTGTACATATAATGTTTATAAAATTGAATAGGCAGCACTGCAACTACTATTGACGTTTCACGAAGATCAGCGTTTATTTGAAAAGTACTCATGAGACCTGGCGCAGCTCTGTGGTTGAATGCTTCATTGCCACGCAGAATGCTTTGGTTAGATTCCAGCTGGGACCCTGACATTTTATTCTTTGCATTCGTCTGGTCGACGCTACTGATGTCGGGTATTTCTAACGCTTGCACGTTAAAATTGCGCGAGAGAGTTCTCGTCGTTCCTGGGTAGATAATCAGTGTCAATCACCTGTGGTACATACACACATATCAGTGGCACATACTCGCCCGTGGGTATGTGTCACTGTCTGACGGGAAGTGTTTGACGAGGTACGCGACTGGAATGTGACATTATTCATTTCTTCACCAGTGCGCGATATTCATCAAACCATCATACCCTCCCATGGTAATTTCGGTTCACACCAAGTTAAGGGGACGATCCCGAGAGCACCCGAACGTAAGTGGCTAGATAGATAAATATATGCGCTTAAAGTCACCGAAGTTGGCTAAGAAATGCTTCGCATTTAAAAGTGTGCACAAAGTGGTTTAACTACTTCTTAGGGCCAGGATATTGCTACCACCTTCGACTTTTAAAAGCGAAGCTTAGGAGTCCCTCTTTTTCTTTTTACCCCTGATAGCTTGTGTGTGACAATGCATGTTAAGGGCTCTTTGCACGTACCACTTAGAAAAGTAGGTGTTGTCAGGATGGCCATCCCACCCGTGAGACCCAGGCTGTAATTGTAAGCAGGACGTGTATAGGAGAAAAGTTCATGCACGAAGTTCCTGTGCTACAGATCTGCAACAGCAAAAGAAGAAGAAAGAGAGAAACGCCTCGCTGCTGCGTCCTACGCATAGGCTCCTACGGGGTCCTTGAGAGGTTGTTCTTTCGTGTGTATAGCTGGTGGAGTCACGATCACTTTGTTTGACGCAAGTAGCATGAAAAAGTTCACCAAGAGACTGTTTTCTTAACAGATAGACCGAAGCAACCACTCCTCAGCACGACACCTTTGAGATGTAGTCGAGTGGAAAGGTGAGTGAGTGAAAGATTGAGATTCTGTGACAGGATTTGCCACATTCTGGGACAACCAGCGAGTGGCCATCAAATGGCACAAAAAAGAAAAAAGAAAGAGAGAAACAAACAAAAAATAAAGAAGTAAAGAAAGAAATAAGTGAAGAAAGAATGGAAAAAAGAAAAAAGGAAAACAGGACCAAAGAAAGAAACAAAGAAACAAAGAAATAAAAAAGGAACGAATGGAAGAAAGAAAGAAAGAAAGAACGAAAGAAAGAAAGAAAGAAAGAAAAGAAACAACAAAAGAAGAAAGAGAGAAAGAAAAAGAAAGAAAAAGGAAATAAGGAAAGAAGAAAAGGACAGAAATAAACAAAGAAACAAACAAAGAAACGAAGAAAGAAAAAAAGAAAGAAAGTAAGTAAGAAAAACAGAAAAATAAAGGAAAGAAAGAAACAAAATAGATTGACCTCAAGCAGCAGCAGCGAGAACGGAGTAATGGAGCAACGATGTCGAAGACACCAGCTTGACATGACCGTACGATCGTGGGCGGACAGAGACGGTGCGTGGAAATGACGTGTCTGTATACAAATTGCCTGTCACGTTCGGGCTTCGTTTGTGTGCTCAGTGAGCGAGCTTGTATGTTATACGTATTTGGTTCAGTGAGCGGCTAACCGAAAGGGAGATGCCGTAAGCCCAGTGTCCGTGTGGTGTTTGACGCGGGGAAATGAGACGGCGGCTACGTGAAACGGTGGTTTGTTGGATCCACGAGATCAGAAATAATAGAATATCCAGTTCTGCGCCTATGAAGCTGGTAGCTTCGTGCAGAATATTGCGTCTATCAATGTTTGCAAAGCACGGTGAGTTTCTGTATCCATAGAAGCGTGCTAGTGAAAGCACAGCGAGTGATAATTAGGCTGCAGCGCCTTTAGACACTAAGAACATTGCATGTGGGTGCGCAATTCGGGCTTTGAGTACCAATATATGCATGAACAAAAAAGCATGCACTTTAGAATGCCTCCGTGTTCAAATTGAGAGATGACTTTTTTTTTTTGCCCCCTGACAAGCGCTATGTTCGGCTTGCTGCTTATTCCATCATAAAACACGTATAAACAACGTCAGTACTAAGTGGTGAGTACATCAGCATTTCGTGCTTTTAGAATACATTCTTTTCTCTCTGCTTGCGCAGTATAAAACGCACAAAACGAGGTGAATAATGTTTGCCAAAGTAAAATTGATAGTTGTAATCTTACCCTCACTTCCAGGCGCGAGAGTAGAATCACAAACAAAAGAGGGATGAATCCACGAGCGATAATTCATACACGTCCCAGCTCGCATTTCTATCAATCAATTCTTTCATATTTTTTAAAGAAATATACTTCTGCACATTCGCTGTTCTTTCATCACTGCTGAGTGCGGCCCATCCCATAGTTTTTGGCGGAGGTGGGTTCAGCATATCATGAACTCAATGACGGTATTTTTATGCAACACGTAGAAGACACTGCTCGCATTCTACGAAATGGTGACCTATTCGTGGCTATACAAGCCGGTGCTTTTCAATGCAAATGCCGACTGAGCAAGAAAATCTTTGCCTGTCTTATGGAGCGGAAACCTGACATTTTCTAGTATATTTAGCGCCACCCCAAGACCAAGAAAATCACAGCTTTCCAATCGATGTATAGGCCTTCAACATTGTCGCCAATCTAGAAATAAACGCATCCTTTAGAAAATTTCCGCCCTCTTGTTCTCTTCATTTGATTGTGATACCAATTTATTGGACACTCTCGAATGGATTTTGACACCGGTGTCGGCGTTCAAGTTGGCGTTGGCATCACCGTCATTTACCGTATATATATATATATATATATATATATATATATATATATATATATATATATATATATATATATATATATATATATATATATATATATAAGTTAAACCGCACGAAAGAAAAATAATGAAGACAAAGATACCGGCACTCGTAGTCGGTATTGATTGATTTTTATATGGGGTTTAACGTCCCAAAACAACCATATGATTATAAGATACGCCGTAGTGGAGGGCTGTGGGAATTCTGGCCCCCTGGGGATCTTTAACATGCACCCAAATCTGAGCACACGGGCCTACAACATTTCTGCCTCCATCGGAAATGCAGATTCAGTCAGTAGCTATAACGACACGGTGCTTGGTGCGGAACCCTCGAAGTGGTGTATTTAGCCACATTTCCTTTTCCCGCGTTCTGTCTCTTACCAAGCATCGTATCGTAGAAAGGGTGTTTTCTGGATTATGAAATCGCAGTTTTTCTGTTATGCAAAAAAGTTGGCAGATCCCACGTACAGTGGGAATCGATGATATGCGAACCACGAATGAGAAATGTTGATATGTCACTTTAAAATGAGCACAACGTTACGATGTGGAGGTATATGATGCCGTACATAGCTTCCGTGTCATGATTATCATGTTTGGATGTGTCATTTACATTTCTCTTCTATTCACGTCAAGTAATACCGAATTTAGTATATGTGAAGCTAGCGAAACGGCCATGAGCACGCTACGAGCGTGGTATGTTGTCATGGTCTTACATGACACGCTTGTTAGGATTATTATATGCTTGCACCAGTCATATATTTTTGTCATCAATTGGCGTCACGTAACACTGAATTTGATATATGTGGAGCTAGATAAACGGCCGCGAGTGCATCATGAAGGGCCCAATATAATCGAACGTAGCGTTGACGGTGGTGGTGGTGGTGGTAAAAACATTTTGTTACAGAAAATGTACCAGAGAGTTGCGACATATTGCATGATTGAGTGGCAAGACCCTATTACGGGATGCCAATGGAGTGTGCCGCTGCTCGAGCGCGCCCCACCAAGGAGCGTTGAGCATCCGAGGTCGAACAGCCGAGAAGGTACTCCTCCCAAGCCTCTCTAGTTGGGATGGGGAAAAGGGGTGAAAAAGGAAGGGGGTTAGTAGGGCACGTAGCGACGACGTAGTAAGTGTCGACCAGGACCTGGCAGGTCGAGCAGGGGCCACTGATTTCCGGCAAAAAAATGTCTGGTGACCGCCGGACTGAGATAGGTGTTCGTCTAAAGGCGGCGTAGTATTCGCTCGTCCGTTTTCTCCAGACCACTTCAGGGGTCCGGTTACATGCGCTGCGAAGTCCGGTAATAGGCAAGAATTTCGTGAAGGCGCGACGGATTCGTATTGCCAGGTTCCGACGAGGGACATGGAGGGGCAACGGCCCACATTAGAGAAGCCCGGGCAGCGGCGTTCACCACCTCGTTGCCATGCAGGCGCGAGTGACCTGGGGTCCATACTATATGAATGGGGTAAGAGTTAAAGCGCCAAGAGGCTGCCCGAAGTAGGTCAGCTACCAGCGGGCGATCGAACCCTGAAGGTATTGGGAACACGCTCAGAGCGAGTCCGTAATGTTAGCAAAACGCGAGAACCCTATAGTCCGACACCAGGCACGACCAGCGTCCGTTGGCGCGGCCCCATGGCAACCTGCGCGAAATGCGACATGCTGTGTTCGCGCTGATGCGTTACCCAGACAGCACTGCTTCTCCCTCTATTCGTGACGGAGGGACGTCGAACTCGCATGCGTAAGAGCAACGCAGCGGGGCGCACGCCTGCGAGTATATGGAGCCACATAAAGGCGCTAGGTAGGAAGTCTGTCACAACGCAACAACATATTCTAGATGAAGGAGGAAATCAATTGGAAGGGTACGAAGCGCTAGGTTACATCCAAAAGGTAACAGCCGATTCGTTTCAAAAGAGCGTCCAGGGGATCTCCCCGGTGAGTAAAAGTGTGGCGGAGAAAGCAACAGAGGAAGAGCTAGTACTTGATAATTTCAACTGGAAAAAGGCCGAAGGAAAAATTCCAAAGCGCACTGCCGCGGGTTTAGATGGGATTCCCGTTAGCCTCATTAACGAACTAGGACATAACACTAAAGAAGCATTGTTAAAAGCAGTAGAAAAAAGCTTAAAGGACGGACAAATACCGGACAGTTGGCGACAAAGTAGAATGAACTTAATCTATAAAGGCAAGGGAGAAAAGGACAAGATTCGCTCGTATAGACCACTAACAATTACATCGGTACTATACAGGATGGCGATGCAAGCAGTAAAAATGAAAATAGAAACATGGGCCGAACATAACGATATTTTGGGAGAACTTCAGAACGGATTTCGAGTCGACAGGCGGTTGGACGATAACCTGTTTGTTCTCACTCAGTGTATAGAAATATCCAAAATAGAGAATAGGCCCTTGTACGTGGCTTTTTTGGACATCACGGGGGCATACGACAGCGTTAATCAGGAAATTTTGTGGGATATATTGAAAGGAATGGGCATGGGCGACGACTGTATACAGCTTCTGAGGGAGATATACCGAGAAAATACAGTTTGCATAGAGTGGGAAGGAATGCGTAGCAAAGAGAACGTTGAGGTTAGCAGGGGTCTGAGACAGGGATGTCCTTTGTCCCCGCTGTTATTCATGCTGTACATGGTGAGTATGGAAAAAGCGCTAGAAGGTAGCAACATTGGTTTTAATCTGTCACACAAACAGGGCGGCATGATGATTGAGCAGAAGCTTCCAGGTTTATTTTATGCGGACGATATCGTCTTATTTGCGGACAGTCGAGATGATATACAGCAGCTGGCGAATATATGCGGAAGGGAAGGTGAAGCTCTTGGACTAGGATTCAGTGTAACGAAGTGTGGTTGATGGTATTCAATGATCCCTGTGATCAGACGGTGTCCATACAAGGCCAAGAAATACCGAGGGTAAGTGAATACAAGTACCTTGGAGTATGGGTAAATGAGAGTGATAGATACATGGAGGTACAGGAAAAAGCCTCGGCAGCAAAAGGAAAGAGGAATGCGGCAATAATGAGGCACAGAGCGTTGTGGGGATACAATAGGTATGAGGTGCTTCGAGGTCTGTGGAAGGGTGTAATGGTTCCAGGGCTTACTTTTGGGAACTCAGTGGTGTGCATGAGGGCAGAGGTGCAAGCGGGAATGGATGTAAATCAAAGGACTGTGGGACGCCTCGCGTTGGGTGCTCACGGGAAGACGACAAACGAGGCTGTAAAGGGCGATATGGGGTGGGCAGGTTTTGAGGCGAGGGAAGCGCAGAGCAAAATAAGGTTCGAAGAAAGGCTAAGAAATATGAAGGAGAGTAGATGGGCAGAGAAGGTGTTCCGTTATTTGTATAGGAAGAGCGTGGACACACAGTGGAGAAAAAGAACTAGAAGACTCACTAGTAAGTATACGGCTGGTATTGTAAGCCGTATGTCAACAAAGAGCGTTAAGGGAAAAGTCAGGGAGGCGGAGAGGATTTACTGGATGGCAGCTATGGAGAAAAAACCGGCTTTGAGTAACTACCGAAAGGGCAAAAATGAAATAAGGAGGGAGGCATTTTACGATAATTCAAGGGGAAGCGCTTTACTGTTTGAAGCGAGATCGGGTTGCCTTAGAACGCGTAGTTATAAAGCAAGATTCAGTAAAGAAGAAGAACAATGCACATGCTGCGGGAAAGATAAGGAAACGGCGGAGCATGTTCTGATTGAATGTGGAGATATCCACCCAGGTGTACGTTTGGGCACGAGCCTACAGGAAGCCTTGGGTTTTAGGGACAACAATGGAAAGCTGAACACACCCGCGATTGAAATAAGTAAGAGACGGTTAGAGTATTGGTGGCAGAAAATTAGAGAGAAAGGACAAAAATAAATATTGGAAAAATAAAATATGGACAGTGTGCCGTAAATGGCAGAGAACTTAAGCTGAAAATTTACCTTTTTTTCTATTAAGATAGAATTTATCGAAGTAGAGGCATTAGGCCAACATAAAAAGAAAAAAAAGGTTTTTTTTTTTCGAGCCTGGTGGCATACTTGTCACCACCCCGCTATAAAGGGGACGCTCATAGCATCCATCCAGCATCCATCCATCCATGGCAGGACCGGCGCCTGGCGTGGCAACGCCGGCATGGCGCGACGAAATGAACGCAGGCAAGAAAGCGCACTGCGTCACGTTGAAATGTATTGGGACCTTGACTGTGCCAAGAAGTCATAATCTCACAAGACATGCATCTCATGATCATTTTTCACCAGTCACATACCTTCGTCATCCATTGGCGTCACGTAATACCAAATTTGGCATATCTGAAGCTAACGAAACTGCCATGAGTGTATCATTAGTGTGGAGAGTAGTCATGTTGTTCCATGACACGCATGTCATGATTATGATGTTTGGATGTGTCATTTACCTGTGTGTCCGTTCGCGTCACGTAATACCGAGTTTGGTACATGTGAAGCTAGCGAAACGGCTGCCAGCGCATCATGAGCGTGGCATGCAGTCTTGTTTCATGACACGCATCTCATGATTATGAAGTTTGCACCAGCCACATACTTTTGTTATCTAATCACGTACTGTATCACCAAATTTGGTATACGTGACGCTAGTGAAGCGGCCACGAGCACATCATGAGCGTGGCATGTAGTCATGTTGTAACATAACATTCATGTTAGGGTCTGTCGCTTGTGTTCACCATGCCATCATGCCATACCATACCAGTTTTGCAACATGTCATGTGAACGAAACCACCGCAAAAGGTGCAGGACCATGAAATGTAAATCATAACACATGTCATGATTTTCATGTTATGTCCAGTCAAATATGTTGTTCATACAGTCATGTTATGCCATACCAAGTTTGGTATCGATAGCATTATCGAAACAGTCAGGAGAGCTAAAAGTCATAGGCAGCTAGATAGATAGATAGATAGATAGATAGATAGATAGATAGATAGATAGATAGATAGATAGATAGATAGATAGATAGATAGATAGATAGATAGATAGATAGATAGATAGATAGATAGATAGATAGATAGATAGATAGATAGATAGATATGCTCAAAGTCTCCGAAGTTCGCTAAGAGATGCTTCGCACTTAAAAAACCATTTTGCTCCACAGAGACCCTTTTAAGACGCGTGCTTTATACCCTGCATTTGGTGACATAAGCTTGAAGGATATTAGGCACAACTTAAGTCGTCTGAGGTGTTGCGCATTATCCTTCAGATGGTATCATCTCAACTCATATGTGATAAAAAAACCTGAACAGGAACTAGCGCAAGGACGGAGACTCTTTTACGTAGGATATTCTAGCATCCAGGGCGAGATGACATAAGTCGTGAGTAGCATAATTATGTTCCAAGGTCATCGTTCTTGATATGCTTAGCTAACTCTACATGCACGTTTTCTTAAGGCCAAGGTCCCCACCTGTACTTCCATAGTAGAGGCCAAAGGACGACTTTCAGCTCTCCCACAGTAGAGTACCGTTACTCTAAGTCGTTAACCACTTTTTCTAAACACACACAGGTTGTAACAGCTCAGTTGTCTCTCGGGTTACATATTGAGACAGCCTCCGAGGGGGCCGAAATGAAATTTTTCTCGATGTGGCCTCATCAAGTGTGAGGCCCAAGGAACGGTTTCAAGCTATCCCATAGTTGAGTATTAGGTACTCCGAATCGTTTAACACTTTTCTAAACACAGCGTCTGCGAAAATCCTGGGGATGGCTTAGAGCTCTCCCATAGTAGAGTACACAGTACTCTGAATCGTTCACCACTTCTTCTAATGACAGAGTTCCTGGTTCAGCAAAGCGTCACTACTCCGTTTTTTCTGCAGAGACAGCCAAGTGAGGCCCACGGGATGGTTTTATGCTCTCCCATGGTAGAGTACCTAGTACTCTAAATTGTTACAACTTTTTCTAAACACAGGTGACTTCTGGGCGTTGCCGCCTTTAATATGTCCTTTGTGGCCTCACGTGTGAGGCCCATGGGGCGGCTGTGTGCTCTACAATAGTAGAGTACCATTTACTTTGAATCTTCAACCACTTTTTGGGGGCGAACCTCCTTAAAGCGGCACCTGTTTGTCCCTCGTAGTAGTCGTAGCCGTAGTGCGTAACCAGTCTTACGTTTTGACCTGCAAGGTGGTGCCGGTGGGAGATTTTTCCTGTGCGTTGTTGAACAATCAAAAATTCGCAGCGTGCGCGTTAACTAAAAGCCGAATTCTCCTGTCTCTCATTCCCCATTAGCAGCCATTGGCATGTACATTGAGCACTATCTGACAACAAAGGGTTGCTACGTTATACTCGCTGGGCGTAACCTCCTTGGTTTTAAAAAGGTTTAGCGAGCGTTGGGAAGCAGTACCATGAATACAGTCAACTAGTATATACTATGAACACGAAGCACAATCCGTAAGAATGTGTGCGTCACCTCTCGTTTAGTTCTTGAAATGTCCGCTGGATGGCGGTGCTTCTATATGGGGAATATATGATGAAAAGATGCAAGATGGTGGTACTTGGAGTGTTGCATAGATGGAAGAACGGACACACCGACAGATGCGTGGACGGACGCAGGGATGGCTGCAGGGACGGACGCAGGGGTGGATGCATGGACGAACGCAGGGATGGCCGCACAGATGGACGTGAGGACGCACAAACAGACGCACGCACGGACGGGCGGATGGATGCATGGACGGTGACACAGACGGACGCATGGCGGACGGAAGCAAGAACGAATGGACGGATGGATGCTTCGCCCCACTCTCCCTCATTCACTCCGTGGATATGCTGCCATTTTTTTTTCTAAACACACAGAAACGCACCGCTTCACGTTAAATGGGACGGCTTTATGCTCTCCCACAGTAGACTACCCAGTTCTCTAAATTGTTACCCACTTTTTCTATGCACCAGTACCAAGTCATAAACAATAAATGGTGCGTGTGAGGACACTGGGACAGTATAAGGCTATGCCATAGTACAGTACATCGTACTCTAAATCATTGAACATTTTTATCTAAACACACAGGTCCCGTTGGGCGTGCGAGGAACACGCTCCGCGTGCGTACGCTGTTTCAAGTCTGGATGTAACAGTTGGTCCGAGGATACTACCGGTCTTTGCTTTGCTGTCGCACTAATTTTAGGGCCGGAGCTCCATAAGCCGCGTGTCGGTCATCACCTGTATGTATGCATGTATGTGCTAACCACCTCACAGCATATCCATGGAGGGAATGATGATGAGTGGAGCAAAGCTTAGGAGTGTTTTATCGGCAAACCGTGAATATTCCGCTGGCCACGTCCGTCAGTTGTCCGTCTTTATGTCTATTTGACGCATGGATGGATGCACGGACAGAAAGATAAACGCGCACACAGACGCACACACGGATTCTTGAATGAACGCACGAGCGTATGTACAAATGGATGGACGGACACATGGACGGGCGAACGAATACAATGACGCGCGGACGTACGGACACATAGACACACGGACGCACAGACGGACGTATGCACGCACGGACGGACGGAAGCAAGAACAAACGGACAGACAGACCGAAGAGCAGACGGACTGATGGACCCTACGTGCCACCCATCGTCATTCATTCCGTGGTTATGCCGTGATTCTTTGTCAATACTGCCTCATCAAGCCCACTGGACGGCTTTCAGCTCTCCCGCAGTAGAGTACCTGGTACTCTAAATTGTTACCCACTTATTCTAGACACTGATCTTCTCGCATGCCACTGACTTCAATTTGTCGCTTGACGCAAAAGTGACGGTGGTCAAAAACAAAGCGTGTGCGTATGTTTTTATATCAGGCACATTGCGCTCATACCGAACATTTTTACGAGTCACATTCTTTGGTTGGGGCCCTCCTTTCAGATAGCAAGCTAATGAAAGTTCAACAAAAGTTCCTGAAGCTCTCAAGACGTTGTGAATGACTTAGTCTGCCAGATGTCGTGACACTTACAAAGGCACCTGCAGCTAAAAAAGCTTTCAAACTGCTTCAAAACAATGACTATGCTGGTCATAGCGTATTTCTATATTGAACCAGAACCCCTGGAGTCGCATTCATGTCAGAAAAGTACCGGGGGCCGCGAGCACGAACCCCGCATGCATTTTATAAAGCAGCAGGGAGCCTCAAGCATTCGTTCGACGGCGACGCTCCCAAGAATCTTCTGCAAACCTTCCACCCGCATGCATTAGTGAAGTGCTGATCGGTGACTTCGTTACAACAGAAATTTTTGCACACCAAAAACTCTCTGCATCATCGACAATATCAAGCGGACGTATGATGAACTAACCGCTGATTTCGTTTTAAATGGAAAACATTTCTTAGCGAACTTCGGTGACATAGAGCGTATCTATCTATCTATCTATCTATCTATCTATCTATCTATCTATCTATCTATCTATCTATCTATCTATCTATCTATCTATCTATCTATCTATCTATCTATCTATCTATCTATCTAGCCGCCTACGACTTTTAGCTTTCCTGGCCATTTCTTTAATGTTATCAATACCAAATTTCGTATGTCATAACATGACTGTATGTCAAGCATAACTGACTAGTCATAACATGATTATCGTGACATGTATGTCACGAATGTCATTACTTGCATTTCATGGTCTCGCTGCTCTTGCGGTGGTTTTGTTCACATGGCATGTGGAAAAACTGTTATGATATGACATGACTGCATGGCGAACACAAGCGACACACCCTAGCGTGGAAATCGTAACATACATGTCACGTAAGTCATAAGTCATGACTACACGCTGCGCTTGTGATGCACTCGCGGTCGTTTCGCTAGCCTCGCATATACCAAATTCTGTATTACGGGACATGATATATGACGAAGGTGTATGACTGGTGCAAACATGATGATCATGAAATGCGTATCATGTAACAACTAGATTACATGCCACACTCGTGATGAACTCGCGTCCATTTCGCTAGCGTAACAGATACCTAATTGAGTTTTACGGTACGCGAGCAGACGACATAGGTAAATGACACGTCCAAACATAATCTTGACATAGGTGTCATGCAATAACGTGACTACATACCACACTCATAATGCATTCGCAGCCGTTTCGCTAGCTTCACATAAGCCAAACTTGGCATTACGTCGCGTGAATGGATGACGAAGGTATGTCACCGGTGCAAACATGATAATTATGAGATGCGTATCGTGTAAACGTACATGACTACATGCGACGCTCATAGCGTCTCGCGGCCGTTTTGCTAGCTCAACATATACCAAAGTTGGAATTACATGACGCGAATAGACGACAAAGGTAAATGACACGTCCAAAGATGGTAGTAATTACAAGGAAGCCATGTACGGCGCAATTTATATCTGCCTTGTAACGTTGTGGTGATTTTAAAGTGACATAGCAACCTTCCTCATTCGTGCATCGTATATCATCGATTGCCACTGTATGTGCGATCTGCCAATTGTTTGGAATTAGTTGGGAACTGCTACTTTAAAATAATTATTCCTCGAATTTGTGCTCATGAGAAAACCTATTGCGTAATCGACTAGAATGTATCATACAACAAAAGCAATTGTGATTTTTAGAGCACTGATCCAGTAGACAAGTTATTTTTATTGTACCTAGTAACTAAAGGCCTTCCCAGAAAAGTAACGCAAAACGCGTAAAGAGAGTGCCATTCCAGCAACAGTGCATGAAACTTTGTAATCGTGCGCAAAATTATTGTTATTGCGACAATTTTTTTTACCTCAGAAAGTATTATTTTGAAGGGTTTTAGCTGAATTCACGCTAACACAGTAATTCAAGACACTTGAATAAGAAGATCGAATGAGTTTTCACGCAGGCGTGGCCACATTTGGCTACCTTCACTGCCCTTAGTTCAACTTACTTTTTGGTAAGTTTTTCTGACTGCATAGCTCTTTCGTCTTTTTGAACTGGCAACCCTGCATTTAGTCTACAGATGGTATGCGGTATTTCATGCCAGGTAGGACGTATACTCTGTAGCGTTGTCATAAAGAGAAAAAAAAGAAATGAGAATTGAGGACCAGTCAGGTGATTCCGCGAGTCTCGACAAGACAGCCTTCTCTGATGCTACCCATTCCACCTACTGCGCGGTACCTCCTGAATGCGACTAGGTAAAGCCCGTTCATAATTATAGACAGTTTTTACTCAAGGCTTCCTGGGCGCCGCCGTAGTCCTCTCTGGCCAGATCTCAACATGTGTGTGTGTCCCCTCGAAAATGCTCCGCAGAGGCGGTCGCGTCGCCTTTTTTGCTCCCGTGCAACAGCCAAGAAAGAGGCAAATCCTGCTATACTCTAGTGACACTCTCCTCCACTTCGACCCAGCTCCTCTACACCCTCTGCCAAAACACTAGACCTCCTCTCTCATCTCGCTATATCCTCTCCCGAATGGCCCCCATGCCGGCGCCGGCTCTCACATTTTGCTATCACTGAGAATGCTAGCGTAGAATAACGAAAAGGTGGTCCAGTTGGTTAGAGTTTATAGTGAATTGTATGGGGCAGCGTTAGAACGAATAGACGAACCGGCGAAAGACACGACAAGTGCTTTCTTAGTTTCCTTCCAAGGCTTAACGAAGGCTCAACGATCGAGATTGAACAAAGATTAAGTCAGCCAATTTGTTCAAGAGGGTTCTTTACTTGTTATACATAACCAAATGAATCGAAACTACAGTATAGCGATAGAAGGCATCCGGCAGGTCAGTTGTCTTCATCTGGGCTATATAGTTATCATAAAGTACGGTAAATGAATAGAAATAGACAAGAAAGCCGCCTTGCATGGGTTAGGATCTGAAGCTACAACGTTCGCATACGAGGGTTGTTTCAGAACTCACTGATAGAGAAGTAGTTTTTTTCTGCTGAATAACTGATTTAAATATATGCCATAATTAATAAAGTAAAGTTAAAGACAACAACCTATGGAATGAACGCTTTGTTGAAGCTAAATATATTTCATTTATAAACATTCAATTATTCAGTTATTCATATCCCCATGATAATCAGGTGACGCCGCTTTCTAGTGTTTTTTTTTCATTCCTTCATAATTGTTTACGTGTAGAAACGGTCGACCACACCAGCTAGAGAAAACGAAAAGGCAACGGAACTGTCGCAAACACACGCTATGAAATTGCTCTGCTGAGTTGGTGTATCCGTGTTACACGTAGCTAATGTCAAGCGCATGGCGCTACAGATTAGCCGCCCTCTGGCGCTGGAAACAGCGAGCTATTGAGGCAGCCACAATGGGGCATTTTTTTTTTTGCGTCAAAGATGTGCCGAAGTGGCCAACCTACGTGTTTCCGGGGCATCACGTTTCCCTTCACTGTATATACTAACGACCCGATACAGGCGCTCCTGTCCGCAGGTTCTCTGCTCGCCCCCAACGGCAATTAGGCAACAAGAGCTGATGATTTCGCTGCCGTGAGGCCAATTTCTCGCTGATTCCAGGGTTCTTTCTCTCGAGCACATAGCCCCACTCGTGTGCCGAAAGGATGGAATGGACTGTGCATTTATATGCTTATGGTGTATCTGATGAATAATGCCGTATTTCCTGCGACCTGTTATTTTGCCGTCCTTCCAGCTTCAGTTTTATTGATTTCTCTGGGGAATTCGTACATCGCCAGAGCGTGTTGTTGGGCTAGTTGGTTGGTGCTGAAGGATGGTTAAGGAAGGGACCTACGTTGCCAAAAATTGAAGGGGACAGAATTGAGTGCCACTTTCATGTCAATTGAAAGATGGCGTCTGCGGTTGATACAAATAGCCCGAACACTATTTCCCAATGGTCACATGTTCACAGCAAGGAAAAGCTGGATACGTGTCAGACTTTATACGAGTACTGTGTAATTCTCTTTTTCGGAACAAAAGAAAACTACTAGAGTGATCTTGTGTTACCGGGCTGCCTAGCTGTATGTGCCAGTGTGAAGGCGACATAAGCGTGGTGCTCTAAGGTCTCCGGAGAATCATCTGCTTTCATTTGAGAAACAAGTTCACCAGGACCAGACAGAGTTACATATGCTGCACTTGCTAATATGTGCGAAAAATTAAAATACACCTGCTGGAAATCTACAATAAAAGTTAACAAGTAGAAAAAGTTCCTGGAAGTGGAAATATATCAAAGGTAGTGCCGTTGCTAAAGCTAGGGAAGAGCCCTATGCAGTTGGAGTCGTTTAGGCCGGTCGGTTTGACAAGTTGTATTTCGAAAGGGATGGAGAAAATGGTCAATGAACGAATTTTATAGTGGCAAGACATTAAAAACTATTACCGGAAAGCATAACCGGCTTCATTAGAGGTAAATGCACAATGAACTGCCTTCTGGATTTGGTCACAGATGTGGAAAACCATCGTACGCAAGAAAACATCCCTGTCGCTGTATTCCTTGATGTCCACCGAGCATACGACACAGTGAGTCACATTCACATTCTGGAAGGCCTGGCGTTACAGGGATTCAAAAGAAAGATACTGCGTTGGATCGCTGACTTTCTGAAGCCCCGGCACATTTTTGTAGTTACGCAGGAGGGGCCAACGTCAGAACATGTCGTAAACCAAGCAGTGCCACAGGGCAGCGTGCTAAGCCATTTGCCACGCTGCCCCTTCTCAACGATATCCGTGAAATAGATTGCATTCAGAAGAAAGCAGACACGGCGCCTCTAGTAGCGGCACAGATGGTACTTCATCATTTTCATATGATGCATAATGAAAAAAAAACGAAGATGTATACAGATGGATCATGCACTGAAGAAGCGTCAGCCTGTGTGGTATTTTAAACTCAGAAAGGGGGAATGTACAAATTATCGCACATATCTTTATCGCCGACAGCAGAATTGGTGGCTATCTTTGAAGCAGTAAAGCTTATCTGAGGAAATTCTGAGCTACGACAGTGGGTGATATGCACGGATAGCAAACCTGCCCTTCAGCTAATCAGAAATGCGAGATCACTTTACGACAATGGTGAAATAGCACAATGTATTGGAGAAACTGTAGAATATGCCTCAGCGCAGGTTCACAACATCGTATTCCAATGAATACCCAGTCACATTGGAATAAAGTGAAATGAAGAGGCAGGCAGCCTAGCCAAGAAGGCACTAAATGAAGTACGGATTGTGCCATCCCTATGTCTGGGGCGGATATTGGACATTTTATAACGCAAGGAGCTAACCATTGTTCGAAGGAGAAGTGGTTTGATAGCCCTAAATCAAAGGAAACAGTGCTTTATGAAGTTGATCCGTACAAAAAATTTTCATAACGACAGATCTTTCACGACACTTAGAGATATTAATCCACAGACTTTGATTGGAAGTAGCATACACAAATAGCTTCCTGCACAAGATACATCGATCCAACTCACCGGATTGCCATTGTGGTCATGCAGAAAAAAATGTTTGCCGTGTTCTTTTGGAGTGCGTTAAATATACGTGAATGAAGGAGAAAAATTAAAGAACAAATTAGCAAGTTTAGACAGACGGCCCCTTACATTAAAGAAACTACTTGGACCATGGCCTGAGATGCATCTCCAGAAAAAGGCGAACATCTTCCTGGTAGACTTTTCAGTGGAGACCGGACTGGATAAGCGCTTGTGATAGACAGCCAGGGATGGCTATATATGAAATGTGTTTGTGCATATACTGACAGTAGAAAAAGTGTGCGTACAAACAATTTATGACTGTGTCAACTGGGGTAAAAAATCTGTGCATTGGCCTGATATTTTAGCTGGTTTCATTGTGATACTATGTTTTTTTCCGGAATTTTCGTTTTTGTGTACCGTTCAGTATTAGTCTTTTTTTTCGCTGCAGAACTTCGTGAAATGGAGTAGCCAAGGCAATGTAGACCTCAACCTCTCCTCAGCAAAACAGTTAGAGCAGCGCAAAACAGAACATAGGCCAGTGCTTCAGTAAGCTGTCGTGCATGCTTTAGTACTCTTTTGTTTAGTGCATGACACAATGTCATACCTCAACAAGTCATAAACGGAAAGTAGTTTGTACTCTTTTATTGAAATCGAATGAGTAACAGTAGAACTGCACATCTCAGTGTATGCCCAAATGGAGAGAGATGTATCATATCTTGAACAAAGTGTGCCGTATGGCACTTGAAAACGTTTCCATGCCAGACTATCTTGTAGAAAAACGACCATCACAAGACAACGGGACGAAACGGTGACGCACACATGCCACGGCATGCACGCGACGGTGAACGTGATGCCGGCGCAGGGCACCCAGCAGGTGTGGCGGCGGCAGAAGGAAGGGGGGGGGGGGTGTTTTTTTCTCTTTTTTAAAGACGATAGTCTCTCCTGGGGATCTTCGATAGAAAAATATTGGTTTGTCTGTCTGTACATTGGTCTGTTTGTCCACCCTAACGATACCTCAAACGGCACCAAACGGCCAACCCCATCCGCAGCGTCCACCAATATTGCTCAACGTTTAGTGTTCATAGTTGTGCGATTGATAATTAAAAAGCAAATATTGCGGATATCTGAGGCGCCATAAATACATGTCTATGTTTTGTATGTCTGCATTTATACTAGAAAAGGCACACGCAAGCAACTCTAAGGACTGTAGCGTTTAACGTGCTGCGCTGACAGTGCAACGCGATGCTCAAGAAGGTGTTTCCAATGCTTTGCTACGATGGCACGGTGGTGGCACCTGCCCGTCACTTTGCATTCTACACCTTATCACCTCCGTGACTGCGCGCATCTTTCTCCACAGTCGCGCACGCCTTCGTTTTCAAAGATAACTGCCAGATGGCGCTCTTGCCTAACGGTCAAAGATGCGCTTGTTCGCCTCCGTCACACGCTCGAGGCACTCAAACGCCACACCTTCAGAATACTATTAACCAATTTTCTTGCGCAGAATTTCAAATAAACATTTTGTTCACTCTCTCCAGCCGCAAGACTATCGTTTTTAGACGACATTTACAGTGCAACATGTATATTCGGGCCATTTTTTTTCCGCGCTCACGCTTGTGGCTGAACGGTTCTGCGTAAGCTGATGCTGGCTCCTGGCGCCAGGCTGGCGTGACAAAGACGGCGGCTCTTCCTTTTTTTCTTTTTTTCTTCCTCGCACCTGCGTTTACCGGTGGTATACGTTACATTCGCGTCGCGCGGCTGTCACGGGTATTTTTATTGCTGGGCTCCCTGTAGACTAGATTTTAGTCAGTACGCAGGAGCGTGCCGCCTATATGTCGTTCGTTATCCTGCATATGACTGAGAGCGTAGCTATTGATTGTAACAATTTTTGGACGTCTATTACTGATGAAAAACACCTATTTCTGTAGCATGGAGCAAGTCACAACGTAATGTGCAGAGTTCATCTGCCTGCCATCTCTGTGGTACACAGTTGAAAACTTTGCCACAGATATGGCATCATGTCATCATATTGCGGCTCACTGTAGAAGAGGGCTGCAAAAAGTTTAATCATCTGGCGTTCATTTCCGTGCACCAATATCACACAGCACGCTTTCCTCTAGCCTTTCGCCAAGAAAAGCAGAGGTAAATACGTCAACATGCATAAAATGATTTGTGTTTGAAATCGCACGTTTCATTTTTTTCCAAAAGTTGAACGTTCGTTTCTTGATTACTTCGCCTCATATCAAGTGCACTCCTTTTAACTCCTACCTCGTTCTTTCAATAAAGATAACTCACATATCGCCAACGATTCCAGTGTGTTTCCGCGCTTCTGACTGAGCCTTCCTAAGCATTTCTGCAATGACTTATTCATTTTTTCCTTGCATATGTGTGAAGAAGGTAACGTACAGGAGACTTCTGAATTACTCTTTTTTCTATGCCTTAAGTTTGAGCTTTGTGAGGGCTGATTCATGCAAACATCCCCACCGGAGAATTCTGCTAAAAAAAAAGATCGATGTCAGTCGCTAACGAAGAGGAAATGCGAAAGCTCGAACATAAACTTCACGCCTGACGGTTCATTAGGAGTTTGCCCCGAATATATTGGTGTTCTATGAGCCGAAGAGAAAGCAGTGGATTACGTCCGGGCATGAACTCATCAGGTGTTGGAGCGTTGCTCAAAATAGCGGCTAGATCCGACTTTCGTGGGTTTTTAAAAAATGGCCTGCCTTGTTAGCTGCAAGGTTCTATTGATATTTCTTTCTTGCCAATGGCCAGTTACGTATATGCAAATAAGCTTCCGCTGTGAATGCAGCTACCGCTCGCAGTCAGCAGCTGATGAGAGAGGCAGTAGCTGTGCTTGAAAGGATGATTCTGTTTCATGAGTTCACTAACAAAATTTTCGCCTCTCAACTTTCTAGCGTAGTAAATACTCTATAAATAAGAGTTGCTTAGCGTTAACAAACTGCTATCAGTTCGTAGGTATTATTTCGATAGAGATGACAAGATGTTGAAAATGTCTGCGTTGCTTAGTGAGGCCCTATAAGGCGCTAACTGTTTTCTATTACAAATGGATCATTTTGAAATGTGCAGCCAACGAAGCAACTTGGTACAAGTAAATCAGTACACTTTGATTACAGGGCAATATGGAGGCACAAGTGACAGAAAAACTTGAGAACACTAAGAAAACACACTCTACTACAACTTCAATTGAAAAAAAAAATAGGAAGCACTGCACGGATCACGTCGAATATGTATGCGGAATGCGTGAAAACGCAAATGTTCTATTGCTTTATGCTCACTACATCATTTCCTGGTAGTTGTTGCTGAAATGCGCTGTGTGCTCGCTTCATCCTCTTTTTTATAATCCTGATTCATCATATTGGCCTATAGTGGCTGAGGCACTCGGCTGCTGACCCGCTAGTCGTGTGATCGAATCTCAGCCACAGCGGCCCATGTGCTTGAGCGAATGCGGCCATGTGCTTGAAGTGAGAATGCTTGAGGCCCATGTGCCTTGATTTAGAGGAAATTTAGTAAAATTAGGTGATAGAAATTTTTGGACCCATCTACTACGGCATCTCTCATAATCATATGGTGGTTTGGAAACTTTCAACCCCAAGACTAATTATTTTTATTGCACTTTACGTTTCACTTGTTTAGCATCGAATTTCACCAGTAGTGCCATTTTTTAAGAATTTGCTCATCTGCCCACAGTACCGCTCGCGGAGACAGTCGCTCTGCAATGCACTTCATCAACTGGACAACCAGACTCTTTGAGAAGAAAGAATCCTACGCTACCGACTGGACTTCATGTCGCAGTCATGGAGCACCGTGGTCGCAGTATAACGCGATGAAGGTGCTCCTGCGCTGTCTGCGTTCAATCGGTCTCTCCAAACGACTTCGATGGGAACGCTCTGCGTGTGTGTGCATGTGTATTCTTAATTTTATCAATATTTATTTCATCTCTATCGTTACCCTCCTCCCGATCCTCATTTTAAGAAAGATTAAAAACTGGATTGGCCGGAGAAGATTCAGAGGTGAAGATTACATGTTTCGAGCAGAAAGCCCACGAAGGACCCCCATTTACCTACCCTTGTGCAGGGTAGCAAATCGGTCCTTCGACTGTGTTGATCTTCCTGTCTCTTTTTTATTTATTTCTCTCTACCTCTCTTCCTAATTATTGTAATACCATGAGAACCTCCTGGGGGTAGCTCAAGTGCGGAGGTTCAGTGTGGTTGCTAGCAGTATGTATACAATAATTATATGCAGTAACCTTAATGTTTGAGCACGTTAAAGAACTTCGGGTGTTCGAAATTTTCGGAGCCCCCCACTACGGCGTCTCTCATAATTATATGGTAGTTTTGGGACGCAAAACCCTACAAATCAATCAAATCAACTCTTATGTTTGAATGGCGTATTATTAGTCACTTTATTCAGCTTTTACGTGCAGTTCGCGGACACGGCAAGCCATTTCTAGGTAAATGCGCAGAGTGGTGTGATTTGCTGCTTCTCTGCATTTGGACCAAGAATTGCTTACGCCTCATGGCTACACCTTAAAGCCTGAAGTTTTTAGAGTTTCGAGCTAGCCATGTCAGCCTATACTTACTGTCTAAGCTTTTAAATATATATTTCGACAGAAAACATCGAGCTGTGATCACAGTGTTCTAGCGTCTATCCCACTAAATATAAATCTGGCAGCCAGACTGTACCGTTGCCGTAAACTTTCAAAAATCAATGTGATACTTTCCTATTCCATTGGAGTGTTGGAGACGCGTGCGAAGAAGGCTCACGTACAACTTTGCTCCCTCAATTTTTTAAGTGGTGTAGCGACTCTGTCTTAAAGAAGAAAACGTTGAAAAGAATTGGTGGCAACCTTCAGTTTAAAATCAGGGCGCCCGCTACATGAGAGAGAGAGAGATAAATAGAGAGGAAAGGCAGGGAGGTTAACCAAGCTTGACTCGGTTGGCTACCCTACACTTGGGGTGGGGGAAAGGGGAATAATGGAACGGAAAGAGACAGAAAAGAAGAGGAGTAAGAAAGAGAAGCATAAATAGTCAGCTCGAGACCACACAGCACGGCCTCGCACAGTTCTTTCACAAGCGGTCGTGAAGTTTGGTGGTCCTTAAAAAGTACAAGAGGGCTTTCGTGGCTTTGCGCGTATGGGAAGCCGTCGGCCAAGGTCCCAGGATCTTCTCTTCTGTAAGCGGCTGAGAATCCAGCTGACAGAGCTTGGCTTCCATAATACGTCGTTCGGTCTGGTATGCTGGGAAATGACATAGAATGTGCTCAAGCGTTTCCTCGCAGGCGAAGATGTTGCATGCCGAAGTGCTCGCCATTCCAAGGAGACGAGAGTACGAATTCGTAAATGCCACGCCCAACCTCATGCGACACAGTAAAGTTTCAGCGCATCGTGGGAACCCGGACGGCAAACGAAGTTGCAAGTTTGGGTCGATCGAATACAGGTGCGTGTTGGAGAAACCCTGCGTATTCCATTGTAGGAGAGATATACGGCGAGCAAGTGATTGTAGTAGCCTTGCAGCGTCCGTTCTCAAGAGTGGTATGGGCGTGCGCTGGTCTTGGTCATGAGCCGATCGAGCAGCTTTATCCGCGCCGTCATTGCCGACGATTCCGCAATGACTCGGCAACCACTGAAATAAAATATCGTGACCTTCCGCGAGCGCTTCGTGGTAGTCGTGCCTTATCTGATATACTAATTGTTCATGTAGCCCGTGCTGCATAACAAACCGTAGTGACTGTAAGGCTGACCTGGAGTCGCAAAAGATGGCCCATTGGTTAGGTTGCTGACGAAGAATGTACTTTACTGCACCTTGAAGTGCTGCGAGCTCTGCTACTGTCGACGTCGTGGTGTGAGAAAACTTGTACTGAAGCAACACATTTTCAGATGGAACAACCACTGCTCCTGTGGAGTTGTTGGAGTTAGTGTAGCCATCGGTGTAAACATGTATGCGGTCAAAGTACCTTTCGTCCAACAGACGCAAAGTCAATTGCTTCAGGGCTAGCGTTGACATGCTTGTCTTCTTAAAGATTCCAGGAACTGATAAGCTCACGTCAGGTTGACGAAGACTCCATGGCGCAGTTGCTGGATGCATCGCAAGTTTGAAGCCAGGCGGTAGTATGTCCTGATGTTTTGTCACGATACCGCAGTACGAAGAATGGGACCTCCGAGCTGTCAAACACGCTAAATGATGTGACGGTAGCCGTGATAAATGCCGAATGTGCGTTCTCAGCGTCTCGACAATGATGTGCGTTGTGACCGGTTGTTCTTGTGCAATAACAATAGATGACACTGTCGATGAGCATCTTGGAAGGCCAAGGCATGTCAGAAGTGCTTGGGCTTGTACGCTTTGCAGTGCACGGATGTTAGTCTCGCACGTATTGGACAGGACAAGAAGGCGGTACCGGAGAGTTCCGAGAAAGAGGGCTGTGTAAAGCTGCAACATGGAGTGCACGGATGGGCCCCATGATTTTCCGGCGACGAACTTGAATACATTCTCAATGTTAATGAGCTTTTTCTTCAGGTATGTGACATGCGGGCTCCAGGTTAGGTCACGATCTACGATGACGCCTAAGAATTTATCAGTGCTCTTATATGGGATTGATCTGCCATAGATGCACAATGAGTAGAAAGACATCGGTTTGCGTGTAAACGCCACCGCTGCGAATTTTTCTGTGGCGATAGTCAAACCTTGCTGGCGAAGATGGTGAAGCAGTCATACAGCTCAAAAGTATTTGAAAACTTCCGCCGGTGAAGTTTTCGTTTTTCTTGATTATGAAACTGATAGTGTGTTTTCTTGCTGCAAGCTGCAAGATCGTACAATGTCGATAGAACACGCAAATCAAAATGAGCATCCTTTGGCAGGTTTTAAAGGAGCAACCAAAAAAGCTAGTGTCAAATATATATTCCACCTTGAGTCATTTTTGAAAATGTCTGCGCTGAATGATTCAGAAAAACGTTACCGTGAAAACCACTATTTATCTCTCTTATTTGTACAAGCAACGTGGGAAGCAACAGAGAAAAAAAAGGAAAGAGTTCATTCCCTGCAGCCACGCCAATTTTGTTTGACGGCAGCTTTGGAGCCATGAGAGACTGATTTGCTTTTTCACGAGATGACCAATGATGGTGGGTGAAAATTCACTGCTAACCCTGAACACAAACTTGGACCTCAGCTACGCAAACGAATAAAGAATGTTGCAAAGAAAAAGAGCTACACAAGCTCAGAACTAACTCCGTGAAGATCAGAGGGCCATTCTTCTTCAAAGCTGTCAGATCTACCAAGCAGCTTTTGTTCTTCCTGTTCTTCGACGGTTCCGCCAAAGTCTGCAATCTCCACAAATAAGCTTTTTTTTCTTGTCTCGCACCTTTTCATTTCTCTTCTGTGGACCTTTCAACGGTGTCCTCACTGTTTACTCGATTGTGTACTCTTTGTCAGAGGCGAGCACTCTGTCAGGCAGTACATATTTTGTGCCGAGTTCATGTTCTTATTCCTATTCTCGTAATACAGCTTATCCCGGCATTATCGTCATGTGGTCGCCTAGACGTTGCGATTCTGTTTTTTTTTCCTGCCTCGTTTTGCTACATATAATTTTCCGAAATCATCTAGAGGGAATGAACTCTCTGCAGGGTCATCTGCAGAGAATGTACTCTATGCAGAGTCATCTACAGCGAATGAACTCTCTGACACTGCAATCGTTAAGCCACTATAGAAAAGATGGGAAGTACACAAAATTTCCTAGCCTTTGTACTTGTGGGCTCCGAACACGCTTGTGGCTTTGCTTAGTGCTGTGTTTTTGTTTTGGTTTGAAAGAAAAAAAAACGAATCACTGTGACCTTCACGACGCGGTAAGCCTAAAATGTTAAGGTGGTAAAATGCAACTGCTGGTCATTTCCTGGCTGTCATCTCATGACGCAGTGGCTGCAAGCCACAAGAAAAAAAGAAGAGCCGAAAATACAGAGATTAGACATATCCATGCTCTCATAGACATAAGCGAATGGATTCTGTTTGGTGTTTTCATTTAAAACTCTAAGTTTTGGTGCCATTGTCATTATCAATGTTCGTGTTTATATTCTCTCTGGGGCATCACGCATGGACTTTAATATAGTTATTAATAAACAAACGTACTTCCCATCTGCTGTATTTACTGTGACTCCCTGACACTGTACATTGCAGCAACAGTTCACTGAAAGCTTGGTGATGACTGGTAAAAAAAAACGAATGGGAGAAAAAGCGCAGTAAATAGAGTGCCCGTAAAAAGTTGAAAATACGCTGTACTTTTCCTCTAAAAAATCATTGGCTCTCTGCCCTACATTCTGTGGCTCGCCGCAGTGCTGCGGTAGCAGGTGAACGCGTAAAAGCGTCTCATTTGTTCAAACTTTGTTACTCTGTTAGAAGTAATTCCCGTCTAGCGATTTCTTCAGGTGTGTGGTACAGATCGGTGAAGCACAAACGCGAAATTCCCTAAATGCTGCGGCGTAAAACACGATGGCCAGATGCGCCTGACGGCCTCCCGCGCGAGGCGGATGGCTCTTCAGCAGTACCCTTCAAAAGCAGCAGCGCCACTAGTGGATCTAGAAGGGGCATTTGTAGATCTGTCTGAGAACTCAAGGCATGCAGCAGCAAAGTAGTGAAAAAAGCTTACAACAAAGAGTGGAAGGGGTCATTATAATAACATTAGGAAAAGTAGAAAAAACTTTAAGCATTCACAGGAAGATGGTAAAAACTTGGTTTTTTATGCATTTAGAGGAAAAGAAAAAATGGCCCTGTATTTCCATGTCTTACTGCGAATGTCATCGAAAGACGAAAAAATTGCGTCTGGGAAGAGTGAAAAAAACACATATTTGAAATTTCGCGCGAGAAAATTGGCAAACTGTATTCTGGAGCCACTGCGTTAGAGTCAAGAATTTTTAGAAAAAAATTGCTGGAGTGGCAATTCTCGCTCACAAGTGGAGCTGTGGGAAACCGTGGCATGATGAACTGCGGACGTTCGGCTAATGAGAAGGAGTGTTTTCCTCACACGCCCGACGAGTTTGAAACGGACCTTCTTGGGTCACATATTGTTCAGAGTGCGTCTTTGTGTTACTAGTTTTTTAGTATGCATAGAATTCAAGGCAAATTCTGTTGGAGATTAAGTCACCATTACTAGTCTCTGCGAATTATTTTTAGAAACATATATCTTTTAATTTATAATTAACGTAGCTTTCAGACTAACAAATCAAAACCATTCTATGTGCAAGTCGTTGCCACCAGAAAATAGCATGTTTCTGAGATCTTTCGAGGGCAAACGCTGGCTTCACTACTGCTGTCAAAACATTGCGGGAGCTTCCACTCCCGCATTTTTTTTTAAACATCATTGGTTAGAGTGCCTCGATCCGTGCAACGAGGGCGAACGAGCGCATTGAGGCACGTGAGACACGAGCGCTATCTGGCAGTTCTCTTCTAAAACGAAGGAACTCGTGCGCTCCTGTCTCGAAGGCGATAAGGTGTAGGACGCAAAGCGACGGGCAGCTGCCACCACCGTATCGTCTTAGCAAAGCGTTCAAAACACTTGCCTTTTTGTGCATAGCGTTGCATTGTGAGATTGTGAGCGCAGCGTGATGAGCGCTACGGTCTTTAGAATTACTGATGCATGCCTTCTCTAGTGTAAAGACACACATACATAATATGGACGCGTTGTTATTGTGCCTTACACATACGCAATAATTGTTTTTTAATTGACAATAGCACAAGTGTGAACGCTACAACTTGAGCAGTATTGGTGGGCGCTGCACATGGGGTTTGATTTTGACCGTTTGGGGTATCGTTTCGGTGGACAAACAGACAAACTAACGAACAGAGAAACCAAAATTTTTGCTTTGAAGTACCACAAGAAAGACTATTGTGGATGAAATCGTATAGCTTCAGCTATCCTACGGCGCTCAGTGCAGCTTTAGAGGCGCGCTTACCAGCGAGGTGATTCGGAGGTCGCATCATTGGCTTCCTGTCCACGGGCCTTCGAAGCAGGTTTTGGGGTGGTACAGCTCCTGGAGTAAGTCACACATGCTTATAGACTAAGTGGAATAAGAGGCTGAAGTAGTGGCGAAGCACTCAAACATGGTTACTAGCTTACTGAATAGTAAGGTGTACTGCGGGTAAAGCACAAGTCACTGTCGCGAAGTGGTGGCTACACACGGTCGATAAAAGCGTAGGGTGTACATCCATTCTGAGTCTTCCTCAGCTTCAGATCCTTAGAATAAATAGATGGGAAAGTTAACATCTTTTTCACGGGCGAGAGATGTACACTGAGGCACAGAGCAGTATACTTCACCATTTCGCAGCACTTGCCATGGAGACAAGCGGCCGTAGTTCAAAGGAACAAAGCACTGTGCTTCTGAAATAAACTTCAAAAGCTGAGACCTGCGGTTGTTCGAACAGCGTCGGTAGCTACCGTACAGAAGATAACCAATTCAATTGCTTCGTTCTTGAGATTTAGTACAATGGTTTCTACATGGCGCCGAGCCTACGTAGCAGCTGAATTTGCGTGAATGCCCACTCTGACGTCATAGAGGCATGGTTCAAAACGTTGCCATCAGTCACACACCGGGCGAATCGCATTCTTGAAGAAAACTCGTTGTGTGTGTGTGTGTGTGTGTGTGTTTGTGTGTGTGTGTCTGTGTGCAGAGAATGTGTTGTAAGTGTGCGTTTGGTCCTATCTCATTTTTTTCCGAAATTATCTGCGCACAAAATAAAAGGTTCTATGTATACTTTCAACATTATCCATTACATTGCAGTATTCCGCATCTTAAACAACACGAGTAACATCATACAACAAAAAGTATGCACTAATCAGTTGAAGTAGGCAATAGGGACAGGACGTCGCTGTCGCGTTACACTCTTAAAGGCAAAGTTTAATGATCCACCAATTTATTGGTATATTAGTCAATGATAGCCAATAGGAAATCGCAATATAATGAACCACGCATATTTCGGATGTCTTTAAGCATTAGAGTGCCAAAACAAGACCAGCACGAGTCACCTGATCAAGACATTCTGCTTTCTTTACAAAAAAAGAGATTTACCCTAAATCTTTCGTTCTACTATAATTCACTGCTCCATCTACTTTCCTGAATTTATTGCAGAACAGTTTTCTTACCGATTCACTGTCCACGTGGAGACGTCGGTGTAAATAGATGGTCAATTACGGCCTAATAAATCAAATACAAGGTCATCAAATTCTCGCATTGTGAAGTACCGTCGATATATAGCATTATTAAAATTAGGCTAAGTTCCAGAACCACAAATAACCTCATTACAGTGACCACAATGTTTACGAGGCTACCAGTGAATTTACATGACTTCATAATGTGGAGGCAAATATTGTTTCTAAAAATTCCAATGTATCTTTGTTTTCGATGACTTCGAAGGAAACTACCCTAATAAACTCTCATTATGAGAAATAAGAAACCCAAAAGAAGTGGTTATTTAACTTGATGATCAATTTTTTTTAATATGTAAAGCGTGCTCTGCCGCAGGTACGCTAGTATTAAGACGAAGCATCCTAAAAAACTGCAGGAAGCGCTTGGGCAAGATGTTCCTTTATTAGTTTGGTAGTCTGCGAATGAACACTTGTGACTCATTAACTCGTCACTGCTAGTGTAGTTGCTTGATCTACTTAGCCGCCCATGTGTTTAAAGGCACACTTTAACTGTGACCGACAGCATGCTGTAATATACCATTTAGGGAAATATTCTTCTGCTAATCCAATAAATTAGATTAAAATTTCACTTGTGAACTCTCGCCCAATCCCTGAGCTCTTTCACACTAAAACATTTATAAGTGATAGCAAACAGGCTTCTGATTCAAACTAGATGAGTTTGGCATTGATAGCAATCTTCTATCAGAACGTCGAATACTTCTGCATGAAGGCATGCTGCATGCACTGTGTGATCGGAGTAAGATGTAAATAAATTGTATACGCCTTATTTTCGCCATGCTTTAACAGAAAGGTAACCACGATTGCTTTTGTAAGGATCCAAGGTGCACCAAGTGAATCTGTTGAAAATTAAATAATGGTTTCGAGTTAACACAATGCAATAAATGAGTCATTCTAGCGTAGGCCATCTTTTTTTATGCCCAAGAACACAATATCCTATTTGGAAAAAAGTGAAGCCCCGTGTCAGTAGTCTAGGTAACAAGCCTGCCGTCTCTTTTACACCGTGTTTTCCTTTATATTGTTCTTTTTCTCACAAACAAACACCCCAAGAAAGGTAAAGTATTCAACTATAGTTCCATATAAAAAACGAGCCCCCTTCAAGAGATCACCCAAATTCTTTTTTTTTTCCTCATTTGAAAGTTTGAAGCGTGGCCGCAGCAATAAAGGGTCGTGAAGACTTTTTTGCTGGCGGCCACGAAATGCACAAAAAATATGAACTATGTGGACTAAACGTGTCGTCGTGGCACCGCGCGGTGGTTGCGCCACTCTTCAAGTTTTCCGTAAAGAGATTAAATTTCGTGCTCCTGCACTGGTGCAAATAGAAGCACTTTTTCTCCGTAGCCGTTTTCTTTGAGCTGGTTGCTTTTTCTATCCTTCCTCTTTGGGCTCAAAAGTGCTTTCTGTTGCTGCCCCAGGACTCTCAGTTGGCACTGCCGGGGAGATCTCAATGCTTCAGCCCACTTGGAGTTTGCTCGCTACAGAAAAAGGCATGCACATCATACAAAAAATAATAATCAAACCTCATATATTCGTGGTGTACGGCGAGTATGTGCACTGTCGAAAGTTTCGCAGTGCCTTCTTTTTCTTTTTTTATTCTCGAAGTCACCAATGTCGGTTGCTATCGAAATACGCAACTTGAGTTCCTAACCCTTTTCGATTTCGTAGTAGTCGTAATTTATTTCAGCAAGTACCCACCGTAAAAAGACATTTATAAACTGTTCTCAGACATAGAGTTACTAGAATCAGAGTCCATAAATGACGCAATACGGAATGCCTTTGAGTACAACTTTATTACTAAGGGATTGAGTCCTATATGCATTTTCGTTGCATACTTTCGGTAAAGTTCATCGTTTAAAATAGATGAAGGAACTTTATTAGATTCTTTGTAACGTGCTTCTGAACGTTGTTGGCCACTCCCACATCATAACAGAAAGACCAAGTGTCTTTGCTGCGTCGTGGGCCCGTTGGAATGCCCATAACGATAGTTCCAGTCCGGAGCTTGTGATAGCACTTTCCTACTTGGACAGCGTGATGGCTTCACCACAGCGTTAGGCGGGGCACCGCCAGACCATGTGTTCTAAATTGGCCATATTATTGCAGAAGGAACATGTTTTCGTTAATTGTGTGCATTTCTGGAGAAATCTTGTGCGACAGCACAGTGTTACCGTAGGCCCCAACTTGAAGCCTCATTGTCATACCCACAGGTCTTTTTTTTCTACGTGGTGGAGGGTATTGCCTCCACACCAGGTAAAAATACTTTATCAATTTGTTATACGAATTTGAAAGGTCTCGATTTTCCAAAACATCAGCGCCACCCCCACCCCTCAACCCCCACACCTACGCAGTTTACTAGTCCTCGCGCAGCTATGATGGCTGACTCGTTAAGAATGGGCGGGGCTCCCTCAATGCATCTCATGTGAGCTGGCAGCCAAACGAGTGTGTGTGGCTCGATCTCGTTGTCTCGAAGGATACGCACAGCTTGTTCCGATTTGTGCCCTTGGAAAATTCTCTGACCACCGATCTCGGGTCGCTGTAAATTATGGACCTCCTGTTCCAAGAAGGCCAACGCAATCCCCACTTGCTCCACTACTTCAGCCATCCTCGTCCGGACTCCTGTGTAGTTTGCGATACTGCCCTAATGGTTGATGCTAAATTAAAATATCATTGAGCATACAAATTTTAGTGTTCAAGACCGGTTCATAGAAATGAGCGTTTCATATTCTCTATGATACATATTGAAAGTGAGTGGCTGGTGAGAAATTGATTATATGCTCAAAAAATATCAGACCACCTTCTACACAACACAATAGCCAGCCTCCACTTTGTCTGACTCTAATGGAGTGTATTGAGTGTAACTAACTAAACTGAGTTGAGCGGCAGGTTAAAGAGAAATGAGGTGCTTGAATGACTACAAGGGCATGAGCATTTGCGGAAAAAACCCTGCTGGCGCAAGAAAATATAACTTATGTTTTATTTCCGGTGGCTTTTCATGTGCAAGATTTTCTGCTGTAGCCACAAAATGTTCCACTTTTGTGGTGATAACAGCAATGCAAGAAGACTGCAAATGCATTAGGTGGTCAAAATCTGGCGATAATTTTTAGAATCATATGTGCCCACAAGCGCACAAAGACGCAGGAACGTGGCAACATTGTACCGTGCAATCACTTAACTGTACACATCTTTTTTAGTATCACATCTGCCGTGTAGTGCTGATTTCGAAGACGGAGCCTATTCTGGTGATCAACGTGTTAAACAGCATTAAATTTGTCCATATCACAATAATTGTACTATACCAGAATTCGGCATTAGATCTTTGACAGTGATCTTACAGAAAAACCACACATAATCGTCGTCATGGAGCTTTCGAAGTGGGCAGGAATTATTAGGCATTTCTCTAAAAACAAAAGACCCTGTTCCTGGCTAGACCATCACGCTACAATCTTTTTTTTTTCTTTGGGGGGCGGGGGCGGGTCCTCTCTATCTTGGAGGTCTTTTTAAGGCGAGCAGATGGGAAGAAGATGACGAGGTAGAAAAAAAGGGGGGTTCTGGAAAGGTCACATGTCTAAAAATGCACGTCATAAAAGAAGAGGTTCTATAGTCCGTGCGCGACCGACACATCATCCGCGAAAGCTTTGCAGCGCAATTCGTTAGCCCCCGATTTGCGCACGTCTATAGTCCTGGACCTGCGCTGTGATGAAACTGCCCATTGCAGATTTGATCCCGCTCTATCATCGACGAGGGCCGTTTTCGTGTGGTGTCTTGGAAGAGCGCTGGGAGTGGGGCATTATTACCTGGGTTATCGGGGTTAACGATTGGCGCTATTATTTGCACAGTTCTTTTTTTTTCGCACCATGGTTAATTCTGTACAAGAGATCCAGGAGCAAGCAATGCAGGTTTATTTGCCTGTGGCATGAGGGCAAGAAGTGCGCTTTGTTGACGATCTTTTTAGTTGTGGCGTGCGAATTGAAACGTGCTGCGTCCGGGTTTCAGCAACTGCCTCAAGAATGGCTAATGAATCATCGCTGGCTTCAACTGTTTTATTAGCGTAGTTCGATATACCAGAACATTGGTGTTCTTAGATGTGATGAGTTAGATATGGTGATCTGGTGATCTTAGATGTGATGATTAATGCTCTAGCATTTCCCACCTCTCCTAAACATTACGTTGGTTTTATCAATCAATGCTGTTTTTAAAGATGCCACCAGCGCACCGGTGGATATCGCTCGATATACCTTCGGGAGTTGCTTCCTTCCCCGACGGCTCATCTCTAATTCGCTTTCTTTGAGAAATTGTATTGCAAGTGTAAGTGTACTGAGAACTGAGTCCTTGTACAATAATCACATATTACAAACACAGCTTCGTATAAGCTGCCTCCATTCGATTAGTGTGACTGATGTATTTTACCAATATATGTAGGGACGTTGCGAACCCCTTCAATCAAGGGAAAATATTTCTCATATGTGTCGCCAAAGCGTTCAACGAATCATCTTACTGAGTGAGAATATTATCGCCACCCCGATGTGTCGACAACACTGCCGTATTTTGATGAATGATCATCCAACAATAGTGGAAGGCAAGCGTTTGTCTATGCATTTCACATCATTTGAATGATGATGTTTCCCAATTGTCTAGAGTCCACAAGCACTGTACTCACTTTGAGGCCCGATACACGAAAAAAGAGCCAGCATCAAGCGTCATCATGACTCACCAAAGCTTTTACTGCATCGCAATAAAGTAGAATGAGATTACGTTTCAATTAACGTGTAAGTAGCTCTTATATCTAGAACAGTCTTTCACAATTCACACTGTAAATTTTTGATTGATTGATTGATTTGTGGAGTTTAACGTCCCAAAACCACCATATGATTATGAGAGACGCCGTAGTGGAGGGCTCCGGAAATTTTGACCACCTGGGGTTCTTTAACGTGCACCCAAATCTGAGCACACGGGCCTACGACATTTCCACCTCCATCGGAAATGCAGCCGCCGCAGCCGGGATTTGAACCCGCGACCTGCGGGTCAGCAGTCGAGTACCTTAGCCACTAGACCACCGCGGCGGGGCCACTGGAAATTTTTCCAAAGCTTCATCAAGAAAGTAGCACCTGCCCAGGCATGTCTAAATACGTCGGTGCGCTTACCATTGCCATTTTATTTTTCTGTGGGCTGCAATTCATGCCAACGACAGCTACACTCAGTGAGCGCACATTTAATATGTCATGTGTTTGTCAACCCGTAAAAAATTATTTCAACATGCAAATGAACTTTTTATTAACAGTATTAGTCAAATGAACAATAAATACAAATACCCTCCTAAATAAACGTGTGCCTTGACATCGATTGGTCCTTCGTAAACCGGGGAAAATGAGTCCGGAGCGAATGAGCAGAGTGGATCTGCGCGGCTATTCATTAGTCCTGAGCTCTCTGCAATCGGCGGCCGCCGGTAATTAACTGGACTAGATTCGCCCGATGCCGCATCAGCCGATCGCTGACGACTACTGACGCGTGCATCGCCCTGTAGTAGAGTTCATCAGTCCCGACAATGCACATTAGGAAGTAATTGTCTAATACTTCACCGCCTTGGGCAAATGAACATGCTAGTATCATCATTGTTGCATTAGTTTTGAGGCACACTAGTAATCTACAATGCAAAATGACATACTAACAATACTACTACTACTACTAATAATAATAATAACATTAACAATAATAATCATAGTAGTAATAATCAGAGGTGTACACAAAAAGAAAACAAAACTCATTTGTTTTCGAAGCCCTCTAATGCACAAAATATGGATATACCAATTTTTCTTCACACCGAGCAGCGCAACCCATGCATATGCTCTGCAGTGGAAAATGTCAAAACATTCAGATATACAGGCGCAATTTTTCATAGTGGCATGTCTTGGCAACATCACATGGCATTTATTTGTTCCAAACTGAGAAGTGTCGCATGTCTGCTTTTCAATATAAAAAGCTTGGTGCCTTTATCAGTGAAAAAAATTATAGTTCATTCGCTAGCTTATAGTGTAGTGAAATGTGGGATTACAGTTTTCGCAGTTTGCTCAGAACGCTCGAAAACACGCATTGATAGTTTACATCAAAATATTTTAAAAGGTGTAGCTTACGGTAGTAAGGTGATGCCAGTGCTATTTTTCGGTATGTGGGCTTTTGTGTATTCCAGGATTTGTTTATTAAGATAGTTGTTCTAAGATACAATTGGTGTGATGACTTTAAAGTGCCATACGTAACGCGTTGACCCCTGAGAGAAAAACAGCATTTTATTCAACCTCGGTTTTCTAACAGATATGGGGAAGCATGTAGAAGTGTATATATTCCAAAAAGTTTCAATGGACTACGTGAAGAATTTTTTTCAGCGAGTTCAAAAAAGCAATTAAGAAAATTACTCGCTGAGTTGTAAAATCACATGGTCTACTTGTAAGTCACGTATGCTCTGGGTCCCTCCTTATTATTATTATTATTGTGATTATTATTATTATTATTATTATTATTATTATTATTATTATTATTATTATTATTATTATTATTATTATTATTATTATTATTATTATTATTGTTATTATTATTATTATTATTATTATTATTATTATTATTATTATTATTATTATTATTATTATTATTATTATTATTATTATTATTATTATTATTATTATTATTATCACTGGCTTGCTAATAACCTACTTTTAGCTTGAGTAAAAGCGCGCGCTTATACAGTCAACGGGCTGTTTAATTGAATACCATTGCTGCTGGTGTGAATGGCATAGTCTAAGGCGGAAGCAGAATAGAGGCAGCTTCAAAGAGACACTAAAGGCAAATAGTAATTCAAGGTTGATTTTTAAAATAGCAGTCCAGAAACCAAGTAGTGTTAGTTTTCTGCCAAGTAGGTGCTTATTTAGGGGAAAAAAACACGTTTTCATGGTCCACATCGCGTTAGCACGCCTGAAATCACACGTGCCTAAAAGCAGTTTTTCTGATGTCACTGTTACCGTGTTTAACGTCGCCCGCCTTTACTACGAGGCCACCGACACCAGTAGCACCCGAGCGAACGTAGTGAGAGCCGCAGTAGCAACACCAGCCACTGAACAGTTTTCTGCAATAATGGAGGTCTTTGCCCTGCCTGCTTGGTTCAACTGGGCCCTGCTTGATGGCAGCACCTATCCAGTCATAAGCTGAACTTTTAAACCTCCACGGCCGGGCTAGACTGCACCTGCGCGCGCTTCTTTTCTTACGTTCTTCTCACCCGTCGTGAATACAATGGGAGAGTTTCTGAGTATGTTTCACCACCCGTTGGCAGTAGGGGCTCAGCGATTCTGATCTTGCATCTTCTGCGCCGCGCACGCAGCACAAAGGATTCTTTCGATGCGCAACCGTCGAATGGGGCTTCTCGACGAAGAGAGGGAAGGGGATTATAAAAAAAAATCAGGAATGGAAGGAGCATTGTCTGCTTAAAAAAAACTAATCTTACTAGACGGCTTTCCGCTTAATGTATGTTTGTATGTGCTCGTGAATAATACAAGCTGAAAAAGTAAAAATGCGGAAAAATAGGCTAATAAGAGGCATAAATTGAAGAGGCATAAAGCACTAGCAATGATCAGAGAGAAACATAAACAATGCTGCATCTGTTCTGCAAGCAGAGAGCACCAAATAGCTTTAGCTCCTGGTCTCGTTGGACAACACCGTCGGTATTAAGGGAGGTCGCTCACAGAATTACGAGCACGCCTTCCTTTTGCTGGATATTTTCTTATTTCATTTATTTTTCCGAATACATTTCAAGTGGCTTTTCAGGGCTAAAAGCTGCAGTCTGCAGCCTGACAAATCTTTGAAACACGTACGTGTGTTCGATATATAATGGCTAAAAAATGCGCATAAGGAGAAAGAAAGTGAAAAGAGAGGGAGAGAGAGGGCCCCTGCTGCCTAATTACTTCTTCGAACAGCTGCACAAAAAGTGGTTGTGTGTCTTGTCACAATGTTAACACCACCTAAAGATATTGATTCCAAGGACCCCAAGCCTTTTTGCATTCTTTTGTATTGCAAGTCACATCTATGAGGAATGCGAACCAAGTACACATCTGCTTACGCTCCAAGCTGCTTGCCCCTGAATTAAAAATCTAGTGCAAATTCGTTCTGCACTATCCATCGAGTTCATGTAAAACATGTTTAGATATAGAAACTCACAACATTGCAACTTTTCGGCAAGTAATGCAGCTTATTTTTTTTTAAATCTGTATAACTTCCCTTGTGGCTTAGTGCTGCAAACAGGTTGTTGTCAATTTCCTTTTATCTCTATTGTGGCTTGCTTTATTGTGATATTTACCCACCACGGCTGCATTTATTTCGGTGCTTTGTCATTGTTCAGTCTACAGTGATTTCTCGAGTCGAGAAGGCAGTCGCACAACCTTCAGTACGCGCATAACGCACATGGATATATATTAGCTGTGTGAAGGTGTACTGCTGGGTTCTATCACGGCCGCTCAATCTCTGTGGTTCCGTACTGCAATTCCCATTCGGGGAAAACTGTCGTTGTTTCTTCTCACCGATTCCCAATCAGTACTGACCTGTGCGCCAAGTAACAAAACGATATTGCGAGAGACAACCTCATCATCAACGACAAGTCAGCATCGACGGTCGTATGCGACAGACACTTGCACGATGAAGACTGCGTGCCTGCATTCTGCATCACAAAACTTATTCCCGATTCCGCACCTACTCTTTCCGAGGACTAGCCTTCCTACTTGATTTCAAGTGCATATAAATCTCGCCATGATCCTGCTTCCCGAGCTTCGCCTCTACATCAAACATCAAGTAAGCAAAAAGCGAAGACCAACGAAACAGACCAACGAAACTTCACAAGACGCTTTCATTGAACAAGAAACAGTAATTAAGAAGAAGCAGTAAGAGCGCAAGAAGCAGCAAGAGCACAAAGGACTCCAGCGTGCGCAAGTTTTTTTTTTTTTTTTGCGCAGGAGCAAGAATCACTGACAGAATCTTCGGGTTGCACTGAAAACAAGTTTTCGTTTTGTTAATCAATTTACTATGGTCCAATTTGCGAAGAAAAGCATGGCAGCTGCGGAAATATTCTGACATAGATCAGTGTAATTAGGCATCAATTCGTGTGCCACAGTATTCCTTTTTCTATTACGATCCGCATTGTCTCGATGTAAAATATCTTGATTTGAGAAAAGTAAATGTATTATAGTTTCCTCTTAACCGGATACATATATGGTTGAAAACTTGGCTTGTTGTCGACATTGAATCATATTGACCTCCTATCATGGCACATTGTTTTACTATTTTATCGCGCACGCATATTTATAAGGCGGTAAATTGAAGCACAGATAAGCTCTAGATAACCGAGTGTCATGGTCTTGTTTCTAAATTAAAATGATAAGTAGTTTTGCCAGAATATTGTAGAACGCCTCGATTAGCCGACCTACCTTAACTACTGACGTCTTTCACAGTGAAAATGTCTGAGTTGTCTTCGTCTACTCTTTTGTTATCTATATTTTGATCATATTTTTATAGCACAATGGGGATCACTATAGCGTTCATTTACAGTACTCTAAGCTCAATTGAAATCGAAGGGTCACACATGCAACAAAACGGCGTCTTTCTCAAGAAAGCTAAGTATTCGTTGGGTAGACTACTGAAAAGAGAACAGAAGAAAGAATATAAAGTAAATCATCACTGCTATGTAACGCGCTGTGTTTTATGCCAGGTACACCAAACACTGAATGCGTTTTCTGTTCTTTTCCAAAAAGAAAAGAGTTTCGACTTTCGTCCTAATATTGAATAATGTATCCACTGATTGCCGTAAAACTCACTTTACAAATGGGCGACCACAGGTGAGCATAACCTGCCTGTAACCAGCCCGTGGTCGTCGCAGAAGCGGTGACGTTCAGTCAAGATCTAGTCTAGGCGCATGGCAACCGCCCGCACCCTCCTCCGTGTCTCCTGCATCTGAGCCTGATGGGAAATAGCTGAAAAGCTAACCTGAGGAAGCCTCGCGGACGAGTGCAAAGCGCGGTACGCTATGTGAGCGCCGCTTTCGTGCCAGCTGCGATTCCATCAGCACGTCTGCAAGAATTCTTAAAGCGGCGTTACAATGAAAGGCCATGCAATTTGCATCAAAGGAAAGAAAAAGGAACCCTTTTAATAGAATGTAACCATGAGCTTAGAAACGGCACTCTTCTGACTTCGCTTCCAGATGAGGTTGTCATTTTTTCCTTCTTTGCCTGTGCACCCCATACTATTCAGCCCACACACTTCAAAGTATAGGAAGTTTGCATATCTTGCAAAGGTATTGCAACTATAAGTGCTTTAATATTGGCGTTGAAAATTTTCAGCAAAAAAAACACATTTGAGAATATATACGTCCAAGCATTGACTTTACCTCTCGCACACTTTGACTCGACATTTCCAAAATCAGCGCAAAGTTATATAAAAGCGCGAAACCATACTTTGTTTCCGCCACATTCAGGATGCGCCAACAGTGCCACAGTACTTTGGATCTTCTGTGGAAGCGCCGCAGTCAGAAGAAAAGAGCGGGCCACGCCCACAGCTGGAAACACGCTCTCCACACGATTCGCACAGATCGCACGATTGCGACGGCCGAAGAGAAACACGCCACGCGCCCTCCATCTCTGAGGCCATTGCTACATGCGTCATATATGTTGTTCGAATGCAAGTCGCGGATTTTGAGGCTCCCCGACAATCCAAGTATCTGAGTGGTCATCTCAGGTGTCTCAATTATTTCAGCCTCATTATCTCTAATAATTCTTGGTTTCATTGAGTCCAGTACTCCCAGCGCTTGAGTAAATAATGGCTCACCAGCCACTGTCTTTCAGAGAAGAGGTGCGAAAGGCAGCGATTATTCAATGGAATGCCCGGGGACTGAGGTCACGCATCACCAATTTCCGTCGGTTCGTGTACACCAATAAGTTCCCCATCACTTTCATCTGCGAGCCAAATTTGCAGAAATAAATCAGACTTTCTGGTTATGAGTCATTGATGTCGTCCACTAGCAATTTCTTATGTTTATTTGCCGCGACCTCACATACATTTATCATCTGGTGTCACCCCACGACGACAATCAATATATAAGTATAACAGTGAAAAGGAGACTTACCATCACGGTTGTGGGTGCCTATCTCTCTCCGTCAAGCCGTTTCGACCATCCAAGACTACAAGGTAACCTGTCAGCAACTTCTCACCCATGCATTATAATTGGTGACTTCAACGCCCATTATACAATCTGGGGAAGTTCGAAGACCAATGTTGAAGGGAGAAAGTTGGTGTCCTTCACCCCCGACAACCAGCTTTTCTTGCTAAACGATGGCAGTCCAACGTTTCTCCGTGGTTCAAGGTATAGCAGCTGCCTTGACCTGGCCTTTGTCTCACGAGGCCTCGTCAGGCATGCTGAGTGGTTTTCAGACATAGAAACGCATTGAAGTGACCACATTCCCACTTACGTCAAAATCGAAGGATTGTCCCATGCTAAGATACGCGATAGTGTTCAGAGAATGGACTGGTTGAAATTCCAGTCTCGCATGGAAGAGCAATGTGAAGGAAACATATCCCTTGACATAGAGGATATAATTAAAAGCACAATACACGATACTACGTGTACCCTCACCTGCTCTCCCAAAGTAACGGAATTTGACATCGAGCTAGAACGACTTCGAGCAATCCGACGGCGTGCTGAACGAAGATACCGACGCACGGAAGCAATAGAAGACTTACGGATTGCTCGGTGTATACAAAAGAATATTCAGCGCCGGATAAATAAACTAGAGTCACAACGTTGGACTGCTTTTTGTGAGTCACTTGACCCATGAAAACCTTTATCCCAATTGTGGAAGACGGTACGAGGTCTCCGCACAAAACCCACTTAGTGGTCACCATTCAGGGCTCTCGCACTTTCTGAACAGAGACGCGGCATTGATGTGGAAAAAGACTTCTGTACCAGAGTATCTGGGCCACTCGCAGTGCCCAATAGCCTATTGCCCTCGGCTAACTGTCCACAAACACTGGATTCCCGCATAGATATGCCTTTTTCCATCGTGGAGCTCAGAGCAGCACTACCTTTGTGTGGACGCCCGTCGGCACCAGGGCCCAATATAATTTCTTATAGGGCCTTGTGTCATCTGGGTGAACGCGCCAGAATCCTCGTTTTGGAGTTGTACAACAAATCCTGGCAAGATGGAACGCTCCCGACAAGCTGGAAGACAAGTCGCCTAGTTCAACTTCTGAAGCCAGGCAAGTCACTGTTGGAGCTCTCATCTTATCTTCCGATCGCATTGGCTAGTTGTGTAGGCAAAGTTATGGAGAGGATGATCCTGGGACGCCTGGAGTGGTTCCTGGAGTGTAACAACATCTACCCAGATGCCATGGCAGTATTTCGGCGGAGTCGAGCATCAATTGACAACGTAGTCGACCTGGTCACTTCCATCCAACACGAGAAAGGCCGTAAGCATCTCTGCGCATCTTTGTTCCTAGACGTCAAAGTGGCGTATGACAACGTTACGCATGAAGCTGTTCTCACCGCTCTCGAAGATATAGGACTAGGTGGTCGGATGTATCGCTGAATACGTAGTTATTTGTCAATGCGATCCTTCTTTGTGAGCACTGAAGTTGGTCCAACCTCTCCACATTACAGCCACCGTGGCGTCCCCCAGGGTGGCGTACTCAGCCCTGTGCTGTTTAATCTTACGTTAATTGCTCTCACTGAGCATCTGCCAAGCACGGTCAGGCTATCAATGTAAGCAGATGTCTGCGTTCGGGCATCGGCTGTAACACGCCTGCAGTTACGAGGGAGAATTCAAAAAGCTGCCACTGAAACATTACACTACCTCCGAAATCGAGGCTTGGAAATTTCTTCCGAGAAATGCGCCCTCGTAGCTTTTACACGAAAGCCTATGGATAAGTACACTATAAGCATCAATTGTTAAACTGTACCATACATTTGATCGTACAAGTTCTTGGGCGTCATAATTGACAGGAATCTATCATAGAGCGATCACGTTTCGTACATGAAGAAACGGTTAATGGACATCTGTAATATACTGAAGTTCTTTGCAGGGAAGACTTGGGGAATGTCACTTAGTGCAATGCTACAGCTGTACAGAGTACGTTTTCTCGGTTTCCTGCGGTACAGTTTACCGGCATTGACCAATGCAAGCAAAACAAGCCTTCGAACGCTGCAGAGTGTTCAGTCCCAGGCACTCCGGATTTGCATCGGCTTCCCTCGTAGTGCGTCGACAAGGGCTGCTATAGCTATCGCCGGTGACCACCTCATCACGACAAATATCGACTTGGAGGCACTCAGGACACGTATAAGGCATATTGCTCGGACACCCTTCCACCACCTAGCCTCTTTACCAGCAGACAGACCACGTTCGTCATTTTGCCAAACGGTCACCGCATATCGCGATTCTTTGTCAACATGCTTCACACCCACAGCCAGGCCTTCGACTCCTCCCCGGTGCCTGACTCAGGCTAACATCAGGCTAACTATACCTGGCATCCAGAAAAAACCAGATATATCTTCTCCTGCTCTTAGACAGCTTGCTCTGCTCTTGTTATACGAGACGTATCAAGGTTGTATACACGTATACACCGACGGCTCTGTTTTACAGAAGAGTTCAACGGCATCATTTGTTATACCGATAAAAGACACGACATGAAAATTCAACACCTCCCACCTTACGACATCAACCAGAGCAGAGCTCACAGCTCTTCGTGCCGCATTGCAATTCATCAGCGATCAACAGCCACAAAAATGTACAATTTTCAGTGACTCAAAGGCGGCACTGCAATCCCTTCTATCACCTTTACGCCACGGCCCGAACGAACAGCTGGTATTTGAGATTGCAGAAAGTACTCACCGATTCATTGTGGAAGGACATCAAATAGCCTTTCAATGGCTGCCAAGTCATTGTGGAATAATTGGCAATGAACGGGCTGATCGAGCTGCCCGTTCTGCCCATACTGAAAACGATGAAATATCAATTCCGCTTTCCAGAACTGACGCTGCACGAAAACTCCGCATGCTTGCTCGCAAGCGCACTATGTCACAATGAAACGAGTCACATTTCATCCATGCACGGTTAGGTACTTTAGACCCAACTCTCAGTCTTCGAGTTCCTCCGGAATTACGCCGACGAGACGCTACTATGCTGTGCAGATTATGGTTGGGCGTCGTATTTACCAATGCGTACGCGTTCCGCATAGGAATGGCTGACTCTGCTGCATGCGACCATTGTGGCAATGATAAAACAACCTGGCACATTCTGTGTGAATGCCCACAATACTGCTCGCAGTGACAGTCACTCTGCAATGTACTAGATGAACTGGACAACCAGCCTCTTTCGGAAGAAAGACTCCTGCGCTGCCGACAGGACTTCATGTCGCAGAAGAAGGCTGTGAAGGCGCTCCTGCGCTTCTTGCGTTCAAGCGGCCTGTCCAAACGACTGTGATCGGAACTCCCTGAATGTGTGCGCATGTGGTTTTTTTTCTAATTTATTTTATATCTCTGTATATCTATCCTCTTTCTGACCCTTTTCCCCACCCCCATACAGGGTAGCAAACAAGGTCGTCTAGGTTAACCTCCCTGTCTCTTTCTTTTATTTATTTCTCTCTTTGGTTTCATTGTGAGTAGATGAGCAGTGCTGCTACATTCGGTATCGCCCACTCGATCTAGCAGGATATTTAAACCTGATGGTCAGTGTGTCCAGCCTTTGAGACCCTAATTGCGGCAATTAGACTCACTGGGTCTGCTTCCGCTTAAACGAAACACGTTAAAAGATACCGCCGGCGCTGTAAAAAAGTGCCATCAATATCTCGAAAACACATTTTTCGTAATATCTATGCAACTTCATACGATTCCGCTATCAGTCTGTTATTGCAACATTAGACGTATACACCATCATTAAATCGTGAACTGCTTCGGCTGGACATTCTGTGCATAAACTTAGGTTACAAGAAGAAAGTACCAATGCAGCTCACGTCCACCGTGAAATTGCCCATTATACGTGCATCGTTAGCATGGCGAAGCTAAGACTGACTGGTGTGACACTGTAGATATCATAGCTAATGTCCCACACACAGAATGTACCATGAAAACACAATAATAATCATCAATTTTCTCATTTGACTGTGATTTTGATTAGCCAGGAAGAGTGAGCCTCTAAATCTGTGCCCCCGACACAAGTTAAGCTCTGGAATGCCTGTAGAAAGACGGCTATCCGTGTGCCCCGAAACAGAGTGGCCTTCCTTACAAAGCACTCGAGGCGACAGTTTGAACACAATGATAAAAGTCGTATAAAAATAACAGAAAAAATAACAAGCAAAAAGTCAAGAGACGTTAGGAAAAAAGGTTCTTGGAAAAAAAAAGTTTGATGAGGCGGGACAGAACAGGAAAAAAAAGTTTTCCCGGAGGCGCCTTCATGCACCGGCTGTCGCCGAGAGCCCGCAGCTTTGCCGCTGCTCTGTCGTCGCCATTATTGATGAGTGACGAATGAAAAGCTCCAGTGCGCAGCTGCTTCGTCGCATTTCCATTTGAAAAACCTTCGGGAACCTGCATCACTGACGCCGTGACAACTCCTTGTTTGTTTTTTCTGTTCTGTTCTGTTTTGCTGTAGAGAGGTTGAGCTCCATAGTGCCTGGGCTACATCATATCAATACGTTGCGTAGCAAAAAAATATGGTTCATATTGCCTAGGCTACTAAGCTCTGCAGCCAAAAATTGGTTATCTCTGTCTCGCTGTTGATGCTTTTTATTTCGAATTCGCAGAAAGAGATCTTTGATCAATATCTGGGTGATATCGTCGAATGCGTCACAGGCATGGAGCGACGACCGTGCAGCAGTCGCACTTGAGCTCTCAAAGCGAAGCTTCTTTCATCCACGTGACAGCCAAAACCAGACGCCTTGAATGTGCAATCGGAACGAGCCCAGCTACCACTGCCCGACCTGAATACTGTTTTTTCTCGCGCAGATTGTGCCCATTATTTTCCTACTTTCGGCATGAGGAGAGCTTCCCTGCAGTCTCTTAAGGCGAATTCCACTGGTAGATCTGGAGTGGCCGCCGAAATCTTGGAGCGAGCACTCGGAGTGTGCCAAACGAGATCTGCGAGTGGAACACGTGAATGCCCCGCGTGAGGTCTCTCCGGAATTTTTTTTACCCGTGCGCCACTAAACCAGCACCGGAAACGAATTCCTTTTCTGCTCCCGGCGTTTCAATGACAACTGTGTCGCCACTGCAAAGCACGCATTTCGACCATGCAGTCTCGCGGAAAGCAGGGCTACCGCTTTCCCATTTTAGGAATGTAAACAAAAGCACAGGTTTACTAGACCACCTAAAAAAAAAACGCTGAGGGCAACCCAGCTGGCCGACTGTACCGAAAATGACAGCAACGCATTCTCAGAGTTCCGGCGAAATCCGTCCCTGCAAGACGGAGCACGCGGAAACGCTCCGTCACGGAGTGGATTGCTCCGAATATATCTACCAGTGAAATGCGAACCTGCTCTGAATGTACCAGCGAAACGTGGATTGTCAGCTTTGGAGCAAGGAAACTTGCTCCCGCTCGGCGAGTGGAATTCGCCATTAGCCCATTCGCGACGAGCTCCTGCCTAGAATTCGACCACGAATGGCTCTCGGTTAGCACGTAATGTTCGCCGCCACACTTGTATTCTGTTACGTGGCCCTTCTGATCGTTAAAGGTGTTTGATCATGGTGTGCCTCTCTACGAAATTCGGGTGACGAATGATTTCAGGTGTTTTGCGCTTGGTCCTGCAAGCGCAAAACACCAGCTGTTCTGGCCAATATTTCATTCAATATTTTATAGTGAACATTACCTAAGGTAATTGGTCTATATGAAGTAACGCTTCTTGACTTCGCGGGATCTTCTTTTTTAGTTATTAAGACCGTGTGGGCTGACAAGAACGATGGTGGAAGTTGTTTACATTTAAAGGCCTCGTTAAATACATCCTTCAATATACGTGAAAAAACATCTTTGAATTCCTTGTATAGTGCAGCACTCAGGCCATCAGGTCTCGGAGACTTACCATTGTTTCACTTATCAATTGTTTTAAGTGTGAATACACTTTATAAGCGACCCCAAACCATCCACCGCCGTCGGCGGCGTCCGCAGTCTTCTCTCTATCTTTAAAAGAAACAGGACTTGGCGGGCCGCAGCGCGACGCTCTACCGAATAAGCCACGGACGCGACGCTGATATCGGTGTCAGTAACGCGCCTTATATCTTTAACGCCGCTACGCGCGTCCCCCTCCCCCTTCGCTCGCTCCTCCGCTCTCCTCGCTCGCTGCAGCTGCGCGCGCACCCCTCTCTCTCTCGCGCGCCCGCCTTCTCTCTCCGTCTCCCGTCGAGAGCGGGTCGTGCGATGTATGTCCCGGAGGCAACGCTACCATCAATAACGAATGCAGTACAACCGAATGCCAGCACTGCACCCGTCGTTGGAGGTGACGGTACCGCGGTGGTTTCGCCGACGTTGGAAGACAAGGCGGCGCTGCGAAGGGCTCGTGAGACCGAACGTAAGCGGGCGAAGCGTGCAGCGGATGCCGAACTGCGTGCTCGCGAGGCCGAGTGCAAGCGGGCAAAGCGTGCAGCGGATGCCGAACTGCGCGCTCGCGAGGCCGAGGACAAGCGGGCGAAGCGTGCAGAGGATGCCGAACTTCGCGCTCGCGAGGCCGAGGACAAGCGGGCGAAGCGTGCAGCGGATGGTGAACTGCGCGCTCGCGAGGCCGAGATAAGGCGTCAGCATCGAGCCGCGAACGCGGCCCAAGAAGCAGAACGACAACGCAAGCGTCAGGCGGAGAAGGGCGATGAAGGCAGGCGTCAAGACGCCGCTCGCAATCGTCAACGGCGAGTGGACGTTGCCGAAGCCGTTCGAGCCAGTGAACGTGCCGTGTGGGAGAGGGTGCGAGCCCTGGACTTTGCTCGTCCGGACGCGCGTTTCAAACGCGACTTTGTGGATCGCAGCTTCGGTGACAGCTGCGCCATGTGTGACCGGCTGTGGTTCGATAACAACCTGAGCTGCATTTCCGGCGTGAGGAACGAGACCAACAGGTTGAACGCGTTGCGGGTTCTTTGGAACGAGTTCGGAAGACGGTCGGGCGAACACCGATGCGACGACATGGATGCGCAAGACCCGCGGCTGGCTCCATTCGGTGCGTTCCGGGTGTGTGCGTCTTGCCGAGAGTCCCTGCTGGCCGGGCGGGTTCCGCCGTTGAGCAAGAGCCACGGCTACGCGTACCCGCCTCGTCCCGCGGACCTCCCCGATCTGAACCCGGTGGAAGAGCGCCTCATCTCGCCTCGACTCTTCTTCATGAGCATCAGGCGGCTCACGCAGGGCAACGGTCAGTACGGCATTAAGGGACAGATCGTGAACGTGCCCATCGACGTTTCGAGCGTAGTGGAGTGTCTTCCGCGGCTGTTCCCGAGGACGTTGCGATAGACGTGCACGTGGAGCGGAGGCTGGTGAGTCCGGCTACGTAGAGGCGCAGACTGGTGAAGCGCGGTAACATCTTGGAGTGGTTGAAGCACCTGGAGCATGCGCCGTTGTATGTCGCTAGCGGCGTGCGCATCGACTGGAGTCGGCTGGGTGTCTTCGATGACAATGATGCGGCCGTTTGTGAAGGTGAACGCGCCCAGGGGGGAGACGACGCGGGTGACATCGAGACTTTCCCCGAGAACATAGATTTGGACGACCCCGTGCAACTAGCCATTGCCCTCAATGCCATGTCAAAGACGATCTTCTTTAATGAGGAGGGTGAGCAACGACCGCGCGCTCTCTTGATGAGAGATTATGGGAGCGAAGCGGTGAACTGGATGATGCCGCTGCCGCTGACAAGCTGATCGATCAGTCGCATAGCCTGCACCTCGCTCCGGGTGAGAACCGCGTCCCACTGGCGCTCTTCATGGATGCGTATGCGGAAGAGCTCGCCTTCCCCACGATATACATGGGCGTGTCTCGCAAGATCATCGGTCCGCGTTCCACGCCATTCGCCATGGCCAACAGCGAGATACGGCGCACCGACCGGCGTGGAGCAACGCCGGAGCACGTCTTGTACATGCCCGCGAAGGTGATGCGGTACAACGTTGCCGAAAGCAACATGATGTTTCGCACCAACAAGACCACTGGTTCCATCACGCGCGAGCCGCTCGAGAGTGGCGGTAAGAAGTTCCTGGAGGAGGTGCTGGACCGCGACCTCACATTCATGCGGGGCGTTCCAAATACGGTCCAGTACTGGCAGGATCGCAGGAGTGAACTCTTCGCAATGATACGCCAGTTGGGCAAGCCGCACGCGTTCCTGACCATGTCCGCGTCCGAGGTCCAATGGGAGCGCCAGCTCGAGACCCTGGAGCGGCTGCGGGTTGGGCCCGACGGCACGCCTCGGCCCGTGTCCGAGATGATGGCCTCGTAGCGCGTGGAGCTCGTGAATGAAGACCCTGTTGCCTGCGCGATGTACATCAACATGATCTTCGACGTCATCATGAACGTGCTAGCAGACCGAAACTGCTCGCTGTTGCGCCCGTACGTGTTCCGGGATTACTTCAAGCGGGTGGAGTGCCCGGTACCGGAAAGCTCACGCGTGCGTGCGCCGCTCGAGCCGTTCACGAGGCCCGTTCCAACGGCTACGACGTGACCAGCGAGAACTGGGTACCCATCGAGATGCAGTCGGCCACCGTCACGGTAGATCGAAAGGCCGGCATAGCTTGTAAACGGACGCAGTTCCTCCTTGTCCAGGCCAGCGCCATCACCGTGCACAAATCTCAGGGGGGGAACCTACGCTTCGGTCGTGTACGACTACTCCAAGACGCACCCGCAGAAGCTTGTCTACGTTGCGCTCTCTCGGTGTACCAACCTCAACGAACTATACCTCACCAACGCTGAGGGAGACCACACCTTCTACCACAAGCAAGACAACCACGACAAACCCATGCTCGATGAGTTTCGGAGGCTCGAGAATCACCGTCTCGTCACCGTCACGCAGCGCTACCTCTCCGCTCTGAGGGACCAGCATTTCCGCAGGGTGTGCGAGGGTGGCTGTAGGGAGTTCACGCTCGCGCTCCTAAACGTCCGCTCTCTCTCGGCGCATGCACTGGACGTTGCCAAAGACCCCGTACTCTCCAGAGTTGATCTCCTCTGCCTCACGGAGACCTGGAACCGCTCCTCCGGTGACTGCGCTGCCGATGTCTCCCTGAGTGGCTACGATCGCGTGACCCGGGCCCTCGCCGAGAGATGGGGCTGGTGGAGTGGACGTCTTCCTAAAGCGCTACCGGCGCTTCAGTGAAGAGCTCAGGCGACAGCACGACCGAACCCAACTCCTGGTCTTACAGCGTGCCGACCTCGCTCCTGATGCATCGCCGCGAACGTGTCCCACTGACGACCCGTGCTCCTTCGCCCGGAGTGGAAGCCGGGGCGAGTACTGCGGCGTGTGCTTGGTTGGACACGTCTACGCCAACGTCCTCTCGCATGCCGTGTGTACTTCGCCGCTCAGAGACGACTCGCCGTACGCCTCCGTCTACACCAGTGCCTACTCCGGCGATGCCGTCCTGGTTGTGACCGTCTACCTGACCCCGAACCTCTCGAGAGATGACGTCTTGGAGCAGATGGATGCGGCGATGGAGAGTGAGTCTGTGCGCGCGCGTCCCTCGGTTCCGATTGTGGTGGTGGGTGACTTTAACGTGGACGTTAGAAAGGACAATGGCTGGTTGGTTGACCACATGCTGAACAATTACTCGATGACGTGTCTGTCTCTCGAGTTTCCGACCACGATCAACGGTGGCTTCATAGACTTGGCGTTCAGTAGGAACTGTACGGTCCGCTCCGTCTTGTGGGATCCGCTCACCGTACATTTCTCGGATCACAAAGCGCTGGTACTAACCGTGAGCTACAACGATAACACGAATAAGTGCTAATCTGTAGTGTAGTTTGTGTGTGTGTGTGTGTGTGACGCGCTCGCGATGTGTGCATTTAATGCATCGTACGAAAATCGTGAGGTGTAAATAAATAATACATCGTATATAATGTATCTGTGTACAAATGCTTCATGACAAACAACACATAAATTCATTATTTAGACTTTAATCATCATCATCAGTAATAAAACTCCCAAGCATTTCCCCGAGAGTGAACATGGTTAAGTGCGAATGCACGGGGTGATGCTATGAGGGGAGTAAAGTTGAAATCCGTTGGCATTCGCCAGTGAGTTCACGTAAACTCCCCCTTGTGATCAAATTGCAATTCCCAGGAACCATTACACCATAAAGGCACCATAGTGTGATTAATAAATATAAAAGTGCGAATTAATAATTACCCCTCATAGCATCACCCCGTGCATTCGCACTTAACCATGTTCACCCTCGGGGAAATGCTTTGGAGTTTTTTTTTTCATTTTTTGCTCTGTTATGGGCAATTCTAAATTTTTCTTTCTACCGTCATCAAGTATCGGCATTAATGAAATGAAATAACCATCAAAATGATCTGCGTGTACACTGATTGGAGCGAATAACTCTTTGTAACATTCCAAAAACGCACCGGCTGTTTCTTCTTTCGTATGGTACCTTGTTCCTTTATAATATATTTCTCTTATTTCACTTTCACAGGCATGTCTCACCTCAGTTCCAAGAGCTCGTTTTATTGGCATTTCTTCCGCTACCAAGTTTTCTGCTCCGAGCTCGAATCAATGCTCCGAGATAACGTTTTAGTCCATCAAATCTAGCTTCTCTTTAGTTCTGTTTATCTCCTCTGAAAATGTAACGGCCTGGATAGCAAGTTTTCACGCAAGTGCACTTCAAGTTCTTTTTTAGCATGTCTCAGGATACTGGCTCTCTAAAGTGTTTTCACTTTAATGGTCTGTTTAAATAGTTCCCACTTATGTCCCCGGGATTCAAGTGTTCTGTTTCATAAGTCTTCTATGTCCTTTCGAAAAAAGCGATTTAATGCTTCATCCTTTATTATCTTTACATTAAATTTCCAGAGGTCCCAAGAGAAATGTTTGTTATTCCTTTTATGTTTACTCACTGAAGACGAAACCAAACATCGATCACTAAGTGTAACAGATGTTTTTCTGTAGTTATGGCACGAAGGAATGATTTCAGAAGACACGTATACTCTGTCAAGTCTAGCATTGCTTGAAGGCTTAAAGTGGGTAAACATTACCTATTTTTCACTGCAAAGACCTTCACCTACGTCTTCTAGCTGAGCCTTCGCCACCATATCGATTAGAACGGTGGTGCTTGAATCACTGTATGGTCTTAAATTGAATTTATCTATACTCGAACAAACGTACTTGAAATCCCCAGCAAAAATTAGTTTACGTTCACATTTCAAATACACATCAAGTTTTTCAAAAAAGAACTCCTTATGATCTTCAAACACAGTGGGTGCATACACACGGACCACTCTCCATTTTTCTCTTGGTAAGGATAAATCACATATAATAAAACGACCCGCCTCGCAGGTAGTTACACACTCCACTTTCGCATCAAGCCTCTGCCGAATCCACAAGAGGCACCCTGCAGACGTACCCACCGAGTGACAAACGCACACGTCAAATAGTCTCGTGAAAGGCTGCACCATTCGCTCAGCGTGCTCTTCACTTTCTACTTCAGTTTCATGTACAGCGGCAATGTCTAAAATTTTTCTATGAAAGGCGTTAAAGCTGGTTTTGCCGCCATTTGACAGAAAGCCCACGTAGATTTAGCGTCGCCAATCTAATCGTCCCCGTCGTGATGAGAAAAAAAAATGGCAGCATATCCACGGGGTGAATGATGGAGAGTGGGGCGAAGCATTCGTCCGTCCATTCGTTCTTGCTTCCGTCCGTCCATGCGTCTGTCTGTGTGACCGTGCATGCGTCTGTTCGTGCGTCCATGCGTCCATTCCTGCGTTCGTCCATGCATCCTCCCATGCGTCCATCCATGCGTCCATCCGTCCATAAAGCCATCCGTGCGTCCGTCCACGCATAAGTCTGTGTGTCCGTTCGCCCATCTAGTTGACACTCCAAGTACCACCATATCGCACCTTTTCATCATATATTCCGCATATAGAAGCACCACCGTCCAGCGCACATTTCTAGGACTAAACGAGAGGTGGCACACGCACACTTCCTTACGGCTTGCGCTTCGTGTCTACTTCCCGCCTTTAACCACCTCGAGTTCATGGTATATACTAGTTCACTGTATTCATGACACTGTGGCCCGACGGTCACTAAACCTTTCTAAAACCAAGGAGGTTACGCCCTGCGCGTGTAACGTAGCAACCCTTTCTGGTCTGATAGTGCTCAATGTACATGCCAATGGCTGCTAATCGGGAATTGAGTAAACATCATGTTTCGAATAAACTTCTGGCTAGGTTCCACATATACTCTCACTTTTAGGTACAAAACGCGTGTATATACAGTGGTACGTACGTACATACGGGCAGATGTATGTATGAATATGACTGCACTATATGATTATATCAATATGTAAGTATGTGTCTTTTCGGATATGTAATGAAAAGAGCCTCGATGTCTAATTCTGTGTGGCTATGCAGCCTATTTTTTGTATTTATATGTCACCTGAAGTCCGCTAGGGGGTCAGGCAAGGCTGGTGTGCCTCACATGGGCTCCGTATTCTACGAAGTTTTTGTTGAACCAAGACTGCTTTTTTGGTGCCAACAGTGGTCTCTCTTGAACTTCAGCAAGTTGCCGACGCTGCTGGTGAGTGCCTCAAACCTCTTTGTTCTTAAGGAGCTTTGCAAACATCAAATCTTGCAGAGCGGGGGAACGCCGCCTCGTTAGCCCTAACGCCACCGGCACCGGCGTCGGGCTCGCGCTTCGACGCGCGTGCACAAGTTCATTCGCCAACGCAATGGCATACATGGTGAGTGGCACGGATTTACGTGCCACAGAATTCAACACAGAAGAATGGAGTGTAGTCCTGAATGCCCGACAACGCTCACCTCGACAACAGTCAAGAGAATTTGAAGGAACGCAGTCAAGTAAAGCGGCGTCAGCTGCCGAAACACCAGCACGCAAAACGGAATCACCGCCCACGGTTTCCTCAAAGCTCGACAACACAGCTGTGGCGCGTCCTCGCTTAAAATGACTGCCACGGTTGCCAGTCGATGACTTCAAGATTGTCTTTCGTAGGAGTGCGGGCGTAGATCTGGCCCAATACAACGACGTAGAGTTACGAGCGGCTGTAGTCGCCAACAGCGGACTGCACTCTGTGGTTGCCGACGAAGATCTTGTGTGCACCAATCTGGCCAAGAATATTTTCACCGTGTCCACTTCTTGTGCCGACCGAGTTGCCAACTATGCAAAAATACGAGAACTCACGCTACGTGGTAAGAAACTGGGATTTCACGCGTACATAGCTCCCCCGGACGGCGCATGGGCAGGGATCATCTACCGCGCTTGGAATGGTGAATCACCTCAGGACTTGCTTGAAGAATTACGTCGGGCGAATCCCCTTCTACAAATAGTCCAAGCAAGGGACATGGGGCGTACCTCACGCTCAGTGCTCATTCACCTCATGGCTGAGGAGCTTCCTCCGTCAGTCAAAATGTTTGGCATCCTCTACGCCGTTTTCGACTTTCGACCGAAGGTGGAAGCGTGCCTAAACTGCAGACAAGTCGGCCACCGACGAGATGCATGTCCTTTGCCAAATCGCCTCACTTGCTCAAGCTGCGGACAGAAACACCCGGAGGACTATCCCTGCACCCCGCAGTGCGTCATCTGTGGGGACGCTCACAAGACGGGTGACAGGGCATGCAAGCAACGCTTTCAGCGTGGCTTCAGCCGTCTCTCTCGGTCACGAAAGGGGCCGCAACAAGAGCGCCAGCAGGAGCAGCCCGAGTTCCAGCTCGAGAAGGAGTTTTTTCCAAGCATCGACAATAGAAATCATAGCAGCAGAAACAAGAGTCCTGGACGAAACCGTAGCAACAGAAGCAGTAGTCCTGGACGAAACCGTGGCAGCAAAGGCAAAAGCCCTGGACGAAGTGCATCACAAAGCCGCGACTTCAGCACCGAACCCGAAAAGGTGAGCTGGGCAAAGCAAGCCTCCTGCTCCTGTTGTATGCTCTCTGACGCTAAAAAAAATTCTAAAACTCAGGAGACTACCGAACGTTTAATGCGAGAGAATCAAGAGTTAAAGCAACAGTGGGCTCTGGTGCTGGAACGTTTAAGTACAATTACAGCTGCCCCACCCGCGTCTTCTCCACCCCTATCTATCTCCCCCTCTGTCATAGAACCTGATATGGCAGCAAAATCAGGGACCGATATTATAGATTCGTCTCCACAGCCAGCAAAAAAGAAAAGGACAGAGCAACCCGAGTCATCAGAGGACGATTTTAAAAGCACCAGTCAAAAAATTCGGAAAGAACACCGCGAACTCAAACAAAAGGTTGATTTAGGCTTTACGCAAATTGCTGATCGCTTCAATAAGATAGAGAGTATTCCAGACGTGTTAGTTGCTCGGCTCTAATCTCTCCCACAATCTCAACCCTCTCCAGCGCCTTCGCAGCCATAACCCCCTCCTGCACCCTTGCTCATCTTCACCCTCTTCACTCTGCATATGGCAATGGAATTGCCGTGGATTAAGAAACAAGAGAGACAACCTCTCACTTTATATACAGCGGTCTACACGGGCCCCTGATGTCATCTCCGTACAGGAGCCTTTAAAAGCTTGCAAACTCCTGGGCTATCAGGCTGTACATTCGCATCCTAGTTCCCCATGGGCTACCACATATATACAGAGGAATATCTCGTTTATAGCGCATGATCTTTCCGATCTTTACAGTGACTGCCTTCTTCTTGAACTTCTCCCACGTCGTACAGGACAAGGCACATATTTTATTTTGAATATTTATTCTCATCCTAGAGATGGCCTCACTGCTGTTTTTGAAGCAGTCGATAGGGCCATTCAAATAGCAAACTCCACTCCCATAGTTGTAACGGGTGACTTTAATGCCCCGCACGTAGATTGGTGTTACAGGAGAAACACTCGTAAGGGCACCAGCCTTCTTCAATACATTCAGCGAAACAGGTGCACTCTAGTCACTGACTGCATGCTACCAACACGAATTGGCAACAGTGTGAGCAGAGATACCACGCCTGACCTTACTTTCACTAAAAATGTGTGACAAGCTAACTGGACACACAGTGGGGTCAACCTCAGCAGTGATCATTACATCCTAACAATTACACTGCCCCATGCCAATTTTCGTCCACAGTTTCATTTAAAAAATATTGTTGACTGCGATAAATTTCGCGAAATCCGAGACCAAAACCCGAAAAAATAAATTCAAGACTACAAAGACTGGGCGTCTCAGCTTAAACAGGATGTAGCTCTTAGCGAAAAAGTAGCCCCAGCAGCACATATCCGTGAGCCAATAGACAGCAGGCTACTCCACCTATGGGAGGCCTATCAGAGCTTGGATAAACGATGGCTCAAGCAAAAATATAATCGTAAACTAAAACGCAAAATGTCACAAACACTCCAGCTTTTAACTGAACACGCGGCCGAACATTCATCGCAGCAATGGAACCATGATATGTAACCGGCTCGACGGTACTCTACATATGAAGAACTCTTGGTCCCTGCTTCGCCATATGTTAGATCCATGCTCCTCGCGATGTGAAAGTATTAAGTGAATTATGAAACTCTTGTTTGAAGCAGAAAAACAAGGGCAAGACGTTGAAACTGCTCTTAAAACTACGTATTTCCCTGGCCCAAGGTGAGAATCGTTACCTTCCTAAAATGGAGCTCCCAATGCAGACTTGGATGCACCAATTGCAGAGGCGGAAGAAGGTTGGGCTGCCCTAAGCAAACTTCGAACCACATCTGCTCCAGGACTAGATGGAGCCACTAACAAAACACTCCGAAATTTTGACTCCAAGTCAGTGGCAGCTCTTACCGATTACATGAATCAACAATGGGAGCAGGGCACGCTTCCCCAGGAATGGAAGTCAGCTAAGGTGACTTTCATACCCAAACATAATAAGCCGTTAGACCTTAATAATTTGAGACCGATCTCTCTTACCTCATGTACAGGAAAACTGATGGAGCATGTAATTCTCAATCGTTCTAATCGCTACATGGAACAAGAAAAACTATTTCCCTCCACCATGTACGGCTTCCGAGCGGGACTCTCCACTCCGGATGTCATGCTGCAGCTTAAGGAGGACGTGCTAAATCCTACTTTTCCACACATCACCAGAGCCATCCTTGCATTGGACCTGACTAAGGCTTTTGATAATGTTTCTCACTCCTCGATTTTACAATCTCTTAGTGAACTAAACGTAGGCTCTCGCACGCACAGGTATGTCTCTGCCTTTCTCAGCAATAGGTCCGTCTGCCTACAGTTGTGCACTTTCAAAACCGATCCCTTTCTTTCTTCCAAACTTTCTTCCGTCAATCACTCCTTGTACGCGGATGACATCACCATCTGGGTCAATACTGGCAACCATGGCGAAATCGAAGCGAAGCTTCAGTTGGCCACTGACATTGTTGTTAAACACGCCAACAGTATTGGGCTCACCTGCTCAGCGGCTAAATCGGAACTCCTAGTAATTGACTTTAAAAAGCAAGATACATGTCACATTCAAGTCATGCTTGATGACACCCCTATTCGCAGGGTCAATAAAATCAATATTTTAGGCCTTAATATTTCCGACAATGGCTCGAACGCTGACACCATAAAGTTAATCCGCACCTCAGTTCAAAATACAGCTTCCCTCATTAAGCGCATATTCAATCGTCATCGCGGCATGAGGGAAACAGACACACGCTGCCTCATACAGGCCTTTTGCCTATGCAGAATTACCTATTCTATCCCCTACCTCTATCTCTCACTTACGGAGCCCGAGCAACTTAACAGACTCATTCGTAATGCCTATAAAACTGCGCTCCGTCTCCCTAAATCAACAGCCACGGATAAACTACTTCAACTTGGGGTGCTCAACACCCTGGAAGAGCTTGTAGGGGCGCATCTTTTCAGCCAATATCAAAGACTATCACTCTCAGAAACAGGACAGGTACTCCTGCGCCGACTTGGAATCAACGTTCCTGGTCACACCACGGCCACGCACGCAGTTCCCGTCACTGTTAGCAGCAACCTATTAATCCCGCCACTCCCCAAAAATACTCACCCACAACATAATCGGGCGCGACGGGAAGCTCGAGCCAAGTCTCTTCAGAAGCGCTTCCCTCCTAATTCTCCCGCAGTCTATGTAGACGCGGCCGAATATGTAGATCATCGAGCTTTCGCGGTAGCCGTCGCAGATGAATTTCAAAAACTGGTCGCTAGTGCGTCCCTTCCAAATTCGACAGAATCCCTGGAAGCAGAGGAGGCGGCAATTGCTTTAGCCATTGTTCACTCCTCCGCTGAGTATATTTTTTCTGATTCAAAAACTGCAATTCGTAATTTCGCCACTTTCCGAATTCATTCTCCGGCTGCTAAAATTCTTGAATCATCTCTTTCGCCTGATCGCCTCATCACCCTCCTCTGGGTCCCTGCGCACTCTGGACACCCAGGCAACACGGCCGCTCACACCCAAGCCCGAGCACTCGCCAACCGGGCTCACAGCGACCTCCCTTCGCTTCGAAGTGCCAGGGATCGACTCCTCAGCTATCACGATATCACGCTATTTTACCGAAATTCCCGCCTAACGTATCCCCCGCCACATAAATCTCTCTCCAGAAGTGACCAAGCTTTGTGGCGCAGATTTCAAACGGCCACAGTAACGACTCCTTTTCTTCTCTCCCGTTTTACACAGTGCGAAACCTCGCCTCATTGCAACTTATGTCCTAGCACCAGAGCTGACTTCCAGCACATATTTCTGAATTGTCCAAACAAACCCAAGCCTCCGTGGCAAAGGTCAGAACATCAGGAGCGATGGGAGGCTGCTCTGCGCAGCTCGCAACCGGGTTTACAGCTCCGGACAGTGAGCTGGGCCAGAAGGGTCACCGAAGCACAGCAGTGTCCGGCCACCTAGAGCGGCCCGAGGGCTCGTCGGCATCCTGATTCCACTTCCCCAACTACATCCCCCCTCGAATGATTCCTTCGTGAATCAATAAAGTTGATTACCTACCTACCTATGTCACCTATTTTTGCTTTGATGCTATTTCTGTGTTCTGTTATAATGCTGCTCCTTGTATTGTGATAGTTATTATTCAATGTAGCACTCTGCTTAACTTTTATTATTTCGCGTAACGAAGCCACGTAAGGCCGAATGGCCTTCAGCTTCGCTTCGTTTTTCTGTATCTCTCCAGGAAAAAAAATCTGTTGATTCATTCGTTCATTCGAATGAGAGACAAGAGAATTCGGCTTTTAGAGATTCACGGTTACCCGAAAGACCCCGCGGTGCTCCCCCCCCCCCTCATCATCACTGGCTTTGTGGATATGCGATAATTTTCTTCATGTCATGACTCCAAAGACATATTCGGCAACCCTTTCGCTCTACCAAACAAAGTATGGTGTACTCCAAGCTAAGGACGGGATAACGTGAGAACCCCGACACGTAAACAGACAGATAGATACACAGACAGATAGATACACAGACAGACAGACAGACAGACAGACAGACAGACAGACAGACAGACAGACAGACAGACAGATAGATAGATAGATAGATAGATAGATAGATAGATAGATAGACAGACAGACAGATAGATAGATAGATAGATAGATAGATAGATAGATAGATAGATAGATAGATAGATAGATAGATAGATAGATAGATAGATAGATAGATAGATAGATAGATAGATAGATAGATAGATAGATAGACAGACAGACAGACAGACAGACAGACAGACAGATAGATAGATAGATAGATAGATAGATAGATAGACAGACAGACAGACAGACAGACAGACAGACAGACAGACAGACAGACAGACAGACAGACAGACAGACAGACAGATAGATAGCTAGATAGATAGATAGATAGATAGATAGATAGATAGATAGATAGATAGATAGATAGATAGATAGATAGATAGATAGATAGATAGATAGATAGATAGATAGATAGATAGATAGATAGATAGATAGATAGATTATGCGAAGGAAAGTATGGGTGAAATATCAGGATTCTTTTATTGTACAATTGAAGAAAGAAAAGTGCATGAAATAATCAGTTGCCGTTGGTAGTGACTGAACTTGCGAATTCCGAATAACGCATTCGATGCTCTACCAACTGGCCCCAGCATCTGGCAATGCGCCATAGTTCTTACCTTACACACCGCCATTTTTGTTTGTGTAGGTTTATATGTCCCTGGAAGGACCTGGAAGGACACTGCGAAGTCACCGATTGGGACAGTCCTTGCACGTGTACTGCTACTGTCAAGAGAAATAAAAAAAGAATATCAAAATAGAAAACCACTGCAGTCCCCATTACCAGTTTCTTTGAGACGAATACCTTTTATATATTTGATCTTTTTTCTCTCTTCGTTTTTCCGAAATCTTCAAAATAAGAACTTATTTTCAGACACGACGGAAAGCTCAAGACGCCTGCAAGAAAGATTTGGCAAAATTCAAAGAAAAATGCCCGTGATCGATAATTTACGAATGACGTCACTGGATGTTTTTAGAATGGTGATGGAGCGTCGATGCTTTTCCGTCTAAACTTCTCGAAGAAAGAAAGGAAAACAGACAGCTGGGACTAAAGTAAAAAAGAAATAAAGAAAAAAAGAGATAGAGAATGAAAGTTGGTGAGGAGGAATAAGACCTTCGTTAAAACTATACCTATACGGCCATTAGATCCCAGTTTCTTTTTAAAACACTCTTTGAATCAGGAAAGGGTTTTCATACGTAGTGCTTTAGTGGTCTTTGTTCTTTTTTCATCTTCTGACATTTTATTCGGTAATAACTCAGTTTAGAACGGGTTCTGAAATGGGTGCGCACACCCGTCTCAGAGCCACGCGCTTTGTATTGCAAGAAAGCTGCCAGGTGGCGCTCATGTTTCACGTGTGACGTGACTTGATGTGCTCGTTTGCCTCCGCGGCACGCTCGAGGCACTTCAACGCAGCGCCTCCAGAATGCCATTCACCGATTTTCTTGCGCAGAACATCCAATAATTGTTTACTCTCTCCACACGCAATACTATCGTCTTTCGACGACATTTGCAGAATACTTGCAGATACGGGGCCAATTTTTTTTATTGTAGCCCTAAAAAGCTCCCAAAATTTTCATTACTCTTCAGAAAGTGAGCTTCGCGTGGTGGTGACCTCGCGATTCGGCCAAAAGGCGAAAACAAGCCTAGACTTTTGTAGACATTTGAAAAAAACGCGAAGCAGTAAAAGATATTTGAATACAACGCCAAGCAGTTAAAAGCACTTTTGGATTCCTCACTACGATAAGCTTCATAATAGCTTTGGTGTTTTGTCTCGTAAGATGTCATGCTTTAGTTTCTAAGACTTCCACAAGATTTATTCATAGTTACAGCAGTAAACATCTCTGGATTGGCAGGAGCGATATGATCAAGTGGGTGTCAAAAGAATGCATAAAGTGCGCCGATATTACTGTGATTCTGTGGGCTGCACTTCAATATCTTCCTGTGTTCTTGTAGTTTTCTCCTTGAGTTTTCATTCATTCGACTGCTATTTACGAAAATGTCGGTTTGACTCCCGGCCACCTTGGCTGCGTTGCGACTGGAGAAAAACGACAAGACACACGTGTGCTTGAATAATGGTAAAGAAACCCCGCTGATCAAAATATACGCAGAGCGCTCATTGTATGGCTTGCTTAGTAATCTTTTCGTAGTTTCGGGACGTAACTTTCCGAAACTGTTATCGTTATTTATTCTTTCTTTTAACTTTTTGTGCCTGCTTGTCGCACCTAGTACATATTTATTAGTCAATCACTGAAGATAAAATACCATACTCGTTTAGATAGATATAAGGATAAGTCAAACCACAAAACACTTTTTTAAATGCGCGTCGAAGCGTCATTTGAGGTTTTGCGAGTAGAACATTGTTCCGCTTCATTGCACTGAGAAATATAGTGAAATAACGAGTAAAACAAAGGAACATATTTTACACATGTGACTTACATTTGCAGAGTTTCACTATACCCGTTAGCAGAGCAGCTCATTTAGTTAGTGACGGTTCATTGTGATGTAGTTTGATTTTCCAGTCCCTGTTTGGTACTGCGCCCCAATCGGCATTTACCACTACTCCGTGCGAGAACTTAATGAGCATCAAAGACCAGGCGGCTTAAGGCGCTGATATATATCTGTACATGCGGATAAACTTGAACTTGCGAGTAATATGCAGGAGTTTTAAATTAAAGCGAGAGAATAACGAGATGAAATTAAAGATAATGATATTAGGTTGAATTTTTTTTTTGAAGTATTGCTTGGGCACGCAGCCTTTTTTTTTCCTTTCACAGTCCCTCTCCCGGTCTTTTTCTTGTATTCCTGTTTTCCGGCTATTCAAAAATACCTCAGTTCTCTGTTTCAGCACGTCAGCTTGGTTCAGCTACGGGTCGCATCAAAGTCGAATACAAGTAATTTCAATAAAATGGAATGAGCGCAAAAAGAAAGGCGCAGCTCGTGCGGCGAATTCAATTTACCGTCGTCGTTTCCACAGTATAAATATGATCCCAGTGCCAGTATTTGTTGATCTGCTTATTGCATGCGATAGCATTCAAGGACAAAGCGAGAAAATGGCACTAGAGGCACGACAATTTGAAGAAACAAGCACAACGTGCGCGACGCATGTGACGCAGAAGCTAATAGAGATTGATTTCGCTCCGATAAGGGGGAAAGATTCAAATCTTATGCTAGCGTGACGCACAACTTGGGCACTGTTGGTTGTACATAAAAAGTTCTACATTATGCCCATTTACGGCTAGACATACTATATGTTTATAGGTTATAATGACAGCCCATTACCATCCCATATCTTTTAAGCAGCGGGTAAAGTATTGCTTTGCCGAGAAATAAAAAAAAAAGAATTTTGCATAGCAGCATTATACTGTAACATAATGAGAGACACGCGGGCGAACGAGTGTTAGGGACGGCGCTCACCGTCGGCGATGATACGTGTACAAAAAAAGCCTAGTTTTGCCAAAAGCGCGAAGGAAGAATGCAATACAACATCCGAACACCGCCCGAACAATGGCGCTTTAGAATTGGGGAACTAATGAGCTATGGGACCTAAGAAATCATCGAGCTACCGAGCGAAGGCGCAGAACAAAAGCCGCTCTCGGGATCTGGCGCTTGTGTTTTTCGAAAACACTTAGCATCCTCCTTTAGGTGAGAAGGAAGCTGGATGCGGGTTGTTAAGCAACCGCTCCTTAGACCAGATCGTTCCGCGAACAACGTCCTAATATGCTACCCCCTCATCACACAACCAGATACATAAATGAAGATGGACCACCTCATACCATTCTGAAGCTTGCATTACAGCTCAGTAGGAATAACGAGGTCTCCACATGTCATACAAGCTTTTTGTGTCTCTGTTTCATGATCAGTACTTTCCACTTCATCGTTTTAGACGTCCGGCATCCCAAAATAAGTAACCACCTCTTAAGCGCATTGCAATTCTCCCCAGCACGCTTTAGTACTGAGAGGGTTTCCTCCTCAAACTGAGATGGCGGCCGCCATATCAGCTTAGAGCTACATTCTAAAGACGATAGCCTTTCTTGGGGTACTTCGACGCCAAAAATTTTGGTCTGCCTGTCCGTCTATCTGTCTGTCCGTCTGTACATTTGTCTATCCACTCTCACCGGCATCGGGTACTTGAAACGGCCGACCCCATCCACAGCGACCACCAATGTTGCTCGAGGTTGAGCGTTCATGCTTGTGCAATTGTCAATGAAATAGCAATTATTGCGCATGTCTGAAGCACCATAACAACACCCATATATTCTGCATATGCATCTCTTACTAGAAAATGCATATATAAGTAATCTTAAGGACCATAGTGCTCATCACGCTGCGCTTACCATGCATCGCTTGCACGGAACGGGGAGTGTTTCCAACGCTTTGCTAAGGCGAGATGGTAGCGGCACCTACCCGTCGCCTCGCGTTCCACAGCTTATCCCCTCTGAGACGGGCGCGCGCGGGCACGCGCTTTGTTTTCCAAAAGAAACTGCCAGATGGCGCTCATTTCTCACGTGTGACGGAGCTTGATGCGCTCGTTCACCTCCGCTGCACGCTCGAGGCACTCTAACACAGCGCCTTCGGAATACCATTCACCGATTTTCTTGCGCAGAACATCGAATGTTTTCTTCACTCTCTCCACACGCAAGAATATCGTCTTTCGACGACATTTGCAGATTACATGCAGATACGGGGCAATTTTTTTTCGCTCAATTATCGGAGGCGTTGCGCCCGAAGTGGGCGTTCAAGGAAGGCCCTGGACGGTACCATCAAACCGTGATGGGCTGTACGTAACAAGCCTGAAAGAATAGAGGGAAATCGCTGAGGCTCTAGCCCTCTTGATGATAAAGAAAAACCCATTCTTCGTCGTTCTAGCACAGCAGCATGGCCCGCAAAGTTCGTGCAACGGGAAATGGGCCATCAGAGTCGATTTCGTGGCCCAGCAATTCTTTGTCGTCGCAACGATCATTTAGAGAGCCATCTGTAGAGCGCTTCGCCACAGACGCTCCAGCTGTTCTTACTCCTCCTTTTTTTTCTGCCTTCAGCGTTACTCGATGGTATCTCGGGTGTTTTTAACCGACACAAGAGAGGCCTACCTCCCGATAACACCTCTGCCACTAACATAGGCTTTCTATCCCAGTCGTATTTTTTCTTAACGTATATCACGGCATACGACACCAACCGCTAACTCCTTTCCTTCGCTGTATTTATTTCCCTCTATTTTGTAAGCAGCGTAAGTTAATCTGCTGGAAAGACATCAGATGGCGGCGTTCTGCTCCGTGATGGTCTTTCCTCTGTAGCTGTCAACTTGCCTCTTTTGTGACCAACGTCTACAAGAAACGGTGGCAAAAGCATGCACGGTGCTTATCAGTACTTCCACATCATCGAATAACCCGTTGTTATGAGTGGCGAGGCAAAAACCAGGTCTGCAATGGATGCATACCAGAGTACCAGCCCAACGCGGCCTGCTTTCCGCTGAACGCAAGAGGTGTCCTTTTGCGCTGCTTTTATCGGCATCGTTGGGACAGGCAGTCGGCGTTTGACAAGAAGCGCGTGCATGGATTTTTCTTCAGTCTGAAGTTCTCTTTACAAAAAAGCTTGCCGCAGAGCAATTATTTCTAACCACGGTCGAACTATTTCAGAGGTTGTGATCTTTGATTGGGTAAAATCTTTGTCATCTCATGCTGAACAGTGGACTGGAGCTCGTCGCTGTCATTGGTGCTGGAGAAGTAAACTACGCCCTTTTTCCTTTCTTTACAGAAGATATGTTATATGTCTTTATGAAGGCTGCAGCAGAGCACGCCAGTCCGCATCATTGCGCAACACCAAATTCTTTCTCTGTTTTTTTTTTGCCGAGAAGGCAATATATCAACATCATAACAACGTCAGTATTTGCGTGAAAAAAGAAAAGTGCAGGAGAGTTTCCAAGGTTAAGAACTCGCTGCTGATGAAGTGTCGGTCAATAAAGACTTTCAGTTACCACGTTCCTTATTTTCCAAGCAACAATGTATTCTGCAGCAGCATCGGTCTTGTTCTATAAGAAAGGCGTTCCTTTGGTTATGTTGCAGTTGTAGAAATATTTGGGAGCAGGGCGTAGAAGTTTATTACGAGGGGTGACAATCACACTATCCCGCAACTTTTGCGTAAGTTCTTCTCTGTGTTTTAACATGTGCGTGTATGTAATATGGAGATGGTAAATTGAAATGAACAGGGGAGGATCTGTGTGGTACCTCCAACTCTCCCGTACAAGCTCCCAACGCCAATGCGTGGGAGCATAAGAATGCTTTACGGAAGCCTAAAAAGAAGAAAAACAGTCTTCTTATAAAGTGACTGCCAAAGTTTGCACTCGACTTCATTCAGGACAGATTTGTAGTTTCCAGATAAATGAAGCTATTACTTTCTCATATTTTTGACGACCCTGATAATATAAACGTCAAAGGCGAACATTATATGAAGAACAATATAGCTGACATGACAAAGCGAGAGTAAGTGACATTAGACTGCACAAACAATTCGAAACATATAAAGAAACTTACTGTAAATACAAAACATGCAACGTCCATACACAAATACTTCCACCGCTACGAAAAATTGACTACGCTAGTTTAATGGCGAACGATAAAAAGTCACGTTAACCACTGCGCCACGCCGTCACCGGCTGCGCAGACCGCACTGCATGTGATGGACACCCTGAGGCCGGTGCTTGCAGCTCTGAGGTAAAACCATGGCCAGCGAGGCACCATCGTTTCGAGCGGAAGTCGAGAATGCATCTGTCTTTCAGTGGAACGCCAGAGGACTGAAGTCGCGCATGTCTGACTTTAGACAGCTTATATTTGTGAACCGCTTCCGTGATTTGTGAACCCAACATGTGTGCTTCAATCAAGCTGTCAGGATATGAGTGCTTTATGTCCTCCACTCACACAGACTGCAGCAAAGTTATTGTATTCATGCGCCATGACCTCACTTACGTTCACCACAGAGTCTCGCCTGATGAAGGGAATCAGTATGTGTGCCTTACTGTGAAAAAGGATAAGGTTGCTTTCACGATTATCGGAGCTTACTTATCTCCATCAAGCCACCTTGACTGCGAGCGCTTACGCGGTATTCTGACATCGACTCCAAGGCCATGGGTGATCACTGGTGACTTCAATGCCCATCATTTCCTATGGGGAAGCTCGAGGAACAACTCTAGAGGAAGAAAATTGGTGTCCTTAGCCTCGGAGTACGAATTCTGCGTTTGTAACGATGAAAGCCCTACATATTTAAGCGGATCAGCCTATAGCAGCTGCCTGGACCTTACATTCGTTTCTTGCTCACTTACCAGGAAAGTGCACTGGTTTTCGGATCTGGAAACGTGGGGCAGCGACCATATACCAACTTACCTGTGTATAGAAGGTTGCACCAGCTCCAAGTCCTCAAGAAGCCTGAAATACACCGATTGGCCGAAATTCAAAATGTTAATGTAAGACTGCTGTACCGACGGCTCATCATATAACCTAGAGGGCTCGATAAAGGATGTCCTGCAGAATACCACGCATAAACATTTGACTAGTCACAAGCGTACTAATTTCGACATCGAGCTTGAGAAACTTCGCGCAATACGCCGTCGTGCAGAACGAAGATGATGGACAAAGTGCATGGATTATTTGAGGCTGGCTAGATGCATTCAAAAGAACATGCAGCGGCACATAGATAAACTGGCTAGGCGACGTTGGACATCCTTTTGCGAGTCGTTGGATTCACGAAAGCCCCTATCACTGATATGGCGAACTGTCCAAGATCTTAGCACAACCTTGGGTCAGCGACACCCGTTTACATCTCTGGCACTTCACCTTCGATGCAGAGAGATTGACGTCGCAGAATCTTTCTGTAGAAGAATTGCCGGTGATTCCAATTTCACAATATCAAGAACGGGAACATTTGACAACCCACCACCCTCACGTAATCCCCGTATGGAATGCCAGTTTTCTATGAATGAGCTAGAGGCGGCACTGGCACTGTGCAGACGTTCTTCAGCACTCGGACCTGACGGCATTACCTATCGTGCCCTTTGTAATCTTGGAGACGAAACTCGGAAGGCACTCTTACGCCTATACAACGACTCCTGGCAGACTGGTACGGTTCCCCAGGCATAGAAGTCAAGTCGCCTCATTCTACTTCTAAAGGTTGGTATATCTCCTTTGGATATTGCCTCATACCGTCCTATCGCACTTGCCAGTTGTGTGGAAAAAACGATGGAACGAATGATTCTAACACGAATGGAGTGGTATTTAGAGCACTACGAAGTCTATCCAGTATCCATGACCGGATTCAGGCGCGGCCATTCGACAATCGACAACGTTCTTGATCTGGTGACATATGTTCAACACGAGAAAGCCTGTGAGAGACTGTGCGCCGCACTGTTTCTAGACGTTAAGGGGGCTTACGACAATGTCACCTATGAAGCCATCCTTAGTGCTTTGAAAACAGTAGGTCTTAGTGGCAAGATATATATGTGGGTGTACAGCTACTTACAGCTGAGATCATTTTACGTGATGACAGCGAATAGCCCAACACCTGATTATTACAGCAGCAGAGGCGTTCCTCATGGAGGAGTGCTAAGCCCTACACTTTTCAACCAAACTCTCATTGGTCTAGTCGAGCTGCTACCTAGCACTGTAAAACTTCCTTTCAATGCTTATGGCATCTGCATTTGGACATCAGGTGTGACAAGGCCTCAGCTTCGCGCCCGCCTTCAGAGGCTGCTACAACGACGTCATGCTACCTTCGTAAACAAGGCCTCGAGGTGTCCTGCGGAAATTGTGTAGTAGTAGCATTCATGCGGAAACCAATGTCTGCTTACAGCATATCGATTAATGAAGAATACATATCGTTCAGCAGAAGCCGCAGGTTCTTGGGAGTCATATTAGACAGAAATCTGTCGTGGACTCCACACGTGAACTACGTGAAGAAGCGGCTGATCGCAACATGCCACATGTTCAAATTCCTTGCAGGAAAGAATTGGGGAGTGCCCGTACCGTCTATGCTAGAACTGTACAGAGTGCTGTTTATCAGATTCTTACGGCACAGCTTACCTGCAATATATAACACCGGAAAGACCAACCTGCGCACAATTCAGAGCATTCATGCCCAAGCACTTAAGATATGCCTTGGATTATCCCGCTGTGCTTCAACGGCTGAAACCATTGCCATCGCTCAAGATCACTCGATAAAGACGCATGTTATTACCGAGACAATGCGCATGCACCTCAGGCATTATGCCAGGACCCTTTCTCACCCCCTGCCGAGCCTAGCTGCTGAAAGGCCCCGCACGACATACGGCACTATTGTCTACAAGCATCGATCATCGTTTTCTGAGACATACGCACCTGCATCGAAGCCACTGCTTCCTCCTTGGAGCTTGAGCCGGCCGCGAGTTCACATAATGATTCTAGGAATGAGGAGAAAATCGGACTTACCGACACATTCTCTGAAACAACTGAGCCCATTCCTACTGGAACAAAACTACAGTAACCGCGTGCACATTTACACGGATGGCTCTACTACGCCGTCTAGTTCAGGTGGAGCAGTGGTTATACCATCACAAGGGGTAACTCGGTGTTTTTAGACTTCACATGTGACAACGTCAACGACGGCAGAACTCGAGGCTCTGCGCAATGCACTGTAACTCATCAATTCAGAAGAAAGACTAAGTAAATGGGCTGTGTTTTCGACTCAAAACCAGCGTTACAGTGCCTGATATCAGTTCTCCGACGCGGATTCCATGACCAGTTGACCTACCAAACCGTGAAACTTTACCACCTTTTAGAACAAAAAGGCCATGACATCGTCTTTCAGTGGTTACCTGGGCATTGTGGTATAGGCGGCACTGATTCTGCAGATCATGCTGCTCGCACGTCACATAAAGAAGCGAACAGCGTTCCGATTCCGCTTTCAAGAGCGGATGCGGTGAGGCAGATTCGTCGACTGGCCCGCAGTCTCACACTGACTGAGTGGAACACACCAAGCATACGACGTACAAGACCGCACGAGCTCGACCCTTCACTACAACTCCGGCCTCCACCCGGCCTACATCGACGTGCAGCTTCGCTTCTCTATCGCCTTTGGCTGGGACTTGCTTTCACGAAAACTTATACCACGTAATCGGAATTACTCCCAGTGCGGCGTGCGATGTTTGCGGCACCGACGAAAATATCAAACACCTGCTGTGCCATTGTCCTCGATTTGCCTCAGATAGACAAGTACTTGCCAACGCAATGTGGCGACTGGATGATCGGCCTCTTTCTGTGCAGGTGCTATTACAGCAACGTCCACATGCCTCGATAGCCCACAAGACAGTGAAAGCCCTGCTGTGTTTCCTGAGAAAGGCAGGCTTATATGAACGCCTCTGACATGCGGTAGAGTTCTACACGCTGCAGTGAAATTACTGTCAGTCTCTGCCCCACCCATTCCTTTTCTTTTCCCTCTCCCCTCTTTCTCGTCTTTCTTGTCCCCTTCCCTAATCCCCCAGTGTAGGGTAGCCAACCGGATGTCTTTCTGGTTAACCTCCCTGCCTTCTCCCTTTTGTTGCTTCCTCCATAAAAAGTCACAGCTTTACCACAAAGGCAAAGTAATATACGCAATAGCAACAAATGGGAAGGTCTCGCACAGAATAGCAAGCAGATCAAAACGTGCTCCACGTTTCACACGCACAAATGACGCACGAAACTTACCCTCGGGTACAGAAGAACATGAATAAGCGCCTCAGTTGTTACTTCGCTGTGTCTGGAAAGCCAGCCCTTTTCGCAAACAGAGATTGTGCAACAATTGCAATGACCTTTGTGCGTCCAGTAACTACAACATAATCATTCCGGCGAAAGCGCAAGGCCAGCCAAGACGTTCGATTGTCCCCCACCACGAGATAAGGGCGTGCACTAGCGCCCTGCTTCTCCGCGGTGTCAAGTACGCCCGGAAGATGAGAGCGCGCGCCGACGCGTCGTTACGACCTGGTGACGCGTGCTCATTTCGCCATCTTGTTGGTAATGCCTAAAACACGATAGTTCTCCCCAAGATTCCCGTCACCAACAGTAAGTGGTAGATACAAATTGCTTGCCGTTTGAATGTTGAAAGAGGTGCTCCTTTGTGGATCAGTGGTTAACGCCTCGCACTCAGAATGCAGATACGAGCCAGAGTCATTTTAAGAACAATTTTTCTTTCTTGAGTCTTCATATATAGAGATATCTATACATGTAGGGTGAGTGAAGCCGACGCTGGCAACAAAATCCAGCCGAGAGTGTCAATATAATTGTTATCGCAATCAAAAAGCCAAGTTACAATGCCTTCAATGGAACTCATACGAGCAGCGAGACTTTATAATTTTCGGACATGTTCATCGTCTTAAGAAGCTGAAAGAAACGTGGACCCAGCAGTAACAAAAGTGACAATGCAAAAGAAAAAAGGAAAATCCTTGGCATTTCGAGCAGTCAATACTAACCAACTCTACATTGTTTTTTTTTTTCAACATTCCGTCCAGCCTCAATGGCGCATTCTTCACCATCAACGTTCTTTTTCTGTATACGATGTAGTACGGGCACTGTATACAAAAGTAACAATCCTTTGTGGTCCCTTTTTGTGTCAAGAAGACCATAAATCCCAGTTGTGATGTGCACTTGCTTCTATGGGCATGAATGATGCGCATATGTAGTACAACTATGCAACTCTAATGATAGTCCTAAGGATAGACGCACGCAGAATGATCTGGAGTCGTTCCAACCCCGTTTTGTGTTTTACATGAACCAGCTGTGCGGAACCTGCCCCAGTGCAAGAGACAGATTTTACATAAATTAAACACTTTACTTTTACAGACAGTATCTGAGAGTCACAAAAATGAGTTCCTGCTTAATGGTGGTTTCCTAGGAGTGCACTATTTCTCACGAATGAACACAATGTGGTGTTGCGAAGGAAACTTGTGGCCGCTGATGTGCATTGTGTTTTTCGTATCCTCAAAGTTTTCTGAGTCGCATGAGCAGTCGCACAAGGATGATGACAGATAGCAGCATTTTATTATCTTTTATCACTTTTTTATATTCACATATAGTTACAGAGGAACTGTAGTAAAAAGCGGAGCAAGCCTGTACTCAGGGTTAAATGACGTGTAACACGAAGAGGGTAAAAGATGCTTTGCTGTTGAAATACGTCGCATTTTTTTATGGACTAAGGAGTTGAGCGCGTCGTCGAAACTGAATAATTCTCTTTCAGTTTCCCGCACAACAGCCTCTAAGGCACTACTGCGCGCGGTGAGCTGTTTCTGATTTAGGTGTTATTTGTGTTTGATTGTTCATGGTTTACACAAGCATTGCAAACAGCACTAGTATCACAAGAAAAGAAATCAGCATATCCACCGAGTAAATGATTATGAATGGGGCGAAGCATCCGTCAGTGCGCCCATCCGTCCGTGCGTTGATCCGCGCGTCCATTCGCGCATCCATCCGTCCGTGCGTCAAACAAACTGACAGACAGACGACGACGGACGCGGCCAACGGATGATTCACGGTTTGCCGATAAGAACCTTCCGAAGCTTCGCCCCACTCATCATCATTCACTCCGTGGATATGCTGTGAGGTGGTTACTACATACATGCATTCACAGAGGTGATGACCGACCTGCGCCTTAAGGAGCTTCACCCCTAATAAGATGAGATTGGGGTTGTTCACCGCAATAAAAAAATGTACGTTTCAAGGCTGGTGCACACTGGCGACTAGCAGCGGTCGCGCCACCATTCGCGACTGGCGACCAAAAAAAAAGATCACAGCATATCCACGGAGTGAATGATGGATAGTGGGGTGAAGCATCCGTCTGTCCATTCGTTCTTGCTTCCGTCCATCCATGCGTGCGTCTGTGTCGCCGCCCGTGCGTCCATCCACCCGTCCGTGCGTGCGTCTGTTCGTGCGTCCGCACGTTCATCTGTGCGTCCGTCCCTGCTTTCGTCCATGAATCCGCTCCTGCGTCCGTCCTATGCGTCCATCCGTCCGTGCAGCCCTCCGTGCGTCCGTTCATGCATCTGTCTGTCTGTCCATTCGTCCACCTATTCAACACTCCAGGTACCATCATCTCGCATCTTTTCATCATATAATCCTCATATAGAAACACCGCCATCCAGCGGACATTCCAAGGACTGAACGAGAGGAGGCACACGCACACTTTCTTACGGCTTGCGCTTCGTGTCTACTTCCCACCTTTAACCACCTCGAGTTCATGGTATATACTAGTTCACTGTATTAATGGCACTGTGGCCCAACGCTCGCTGAACCTTTCTAAACCTAGCGGGTATAATGTAGCAACCCTTTCTCGTCTTCTGTGCGTTGTTGAACGATAAAAAATTCACAGCGTCCGCGTTAACTAAAAGCTGAATTCTCCTGTCTCTCATTCCCCCTTAGCAGCCATTGGCATGCACATTGAGCACTATTTTTTTATTGTTCAACAACGCACAGGAGAAATCTTCCACCGGCACCACCTCGTAGGTCAAAATGTTATACTTGGTACACACTACTACAAGGGCTACGAGGGACGATTGGTGCCGCTATAAGGAGCTTCGCCCCTAAAAGCGACTGGTTTATACACCGGCAGAGGCTGCATGCGAGCGACCGGAAGTTGCAAAACCGGATAGTCATGTCCAAATCTTATCAGCGAGAACTCTGGAGACCGGCGCCGATCAGCTGATCGCCGCCAGCTGAGTGAGCGGAGCAAACCGAGCATGCCGCATTATTGTTTTCGTCCGTTCTCGCACAGCGTTCCCAACAGCGTCAAGTTCGATTCAAGCGAATAACAAGACAATGTCATGGTGCTGGTTTGCTGCCATGGTGTCCACGCTGGCATCACAGATACCTCCAAAGAAAAAAAGCCGGTAGTGGGTGTGACCATCCTTTTGATCGTAGGAGTTGGCCGGCCATGCAAGCCGCCTGCCTCCCGAGCTGCGCCGAGACGACGAAGAGTATTTGCGAGAGTCATACGTATTCAGAAACGGTCCTTGTATTTAACTTGACTTGCCACAGCCTACAATGCAGCACAAACGCATCTCGAACGCGGTGTCCTAAGTCGTTGCCAAGGCATGAAGCACAAACGCGTTGCAAAGGCGCCGCATCGAAGGCCGTGACAAGTCAAGTTCAAGACAAAAAACGATTCTGAATACAAGGGAAAGATAGTGTACAATTTATTTTCTCTTTACTTTGACGGTGTTTAGCTTCTTGCGAATGCCGCGACGTAAATTCGACACTTTGCTCGAGCTGCGGCGCCCCGCCATCTCGAAGCAAGTATTCCGTGGTGGCCATGGTGCCACAGACCCAAAGGAACACACTTAAGGCCGAAGCTCCTTATAGCGGCGTCCATTTCTCCATTCGTCCATTCGTCCCTCGTAGCAGTTGTAGTAGTGTGTAGCAAGTATAACATTTTGACCTCTAAGATGGTGCCGGTGAGAGGTTTCTCCTTTGCGTTGTTGAACAATAAAAGATAGTGCTCAATGTGCATGCCAATGGCTGCTAAGGTGGAATGAGAGACAGAAAAATTCGGCTTTTAGTTAACGTGCACGCCGCGAATTTTTTTATTGTTCAACAGCGCACAGAAGACAAGAAAGGGCTGCTATGTTATACTCGTTGGGCGTAACCTCCTTGGTTTTAGAAAGGTTTAGCGAGCGTTGGGCCGCAGTGCCATGAATACAGTTGACTCGTATATACCAAGAACTCGAGGTTGTTAAAGGTGGGAAGTAGGCACGAAGCGCAAGCCGCAAGAAAGTGTGCGTGTGCCTCCTCTCGTTCAGTCCTTGGAATATCCGCTGGATGGCGGTGCTTCTATATGAGGAATATATGATGGAAAGATGCAAGATGGTGGTACTTGGAGTGATGAATAGGTGGACGAACAGACACACAGAAAGATGCGTGGATGGCTGCATGGACGGATTGACGCATGGACGGATGCAGGAGTGGATGCATGGACGAAAGCAGGGATGGACGCACAGATGAACGTGCGGACGCACGAACAGGCGCACGCACGTGCGGACGGATGGACGCATGGGCGGCCACACAGACGCACGCATGGATGGACGGAGGCAAGAACGAATGGACGGACGGATGCTTCGCTCCACAATCCATCATTTACTCCTTGAATATGCTGTCATTTTTTTTTAACTTATGGCAGAAGGCCGGCGCAATAAAAAACAAAAAAAACATAATTTGAGCATCGCTGAGTGGTTCCAGCAGCTTTGCGACTGCAGTCGCGCGACTGAAAAATTGGTCAGGAAGCGACTAGCTAAAGCAGTCGCTTTGCGACTGTTTGCGACCGTTCGCGACTGTTTGCGACCAGTCGCAAATGCAATAGCAAAAATTTGAATATTGATGTGCCTAAAAAGTATGGAACGCGAACTTGAAAGAGAATAAAGTGGTGCGTGCTACTGTTTACTAAAGTAACAGCCTCACTGCAGTCACAGCTTACTACAACGTGTGTTCACAAATTTGATTGAGTCGAAAGTGGGTATAACAGATCTGCGTGTTTCAAAAACTCACAGAACCTTTTCGCCACTCAATGAACTCCTCCCTCCATTTAGCTGCTTCTAAATAGTTTCTGCACGTAACGTTGTTTCAGTCCTGGCTCAAGAATCGCAGGTATTGCAAGTTTTGCCCACCTCGCCCGGTCTTGAATTGCCTCCGCAACCAGTGCAATTTTCCCCAAGCGTAGTTGTGATGCGCAGGCATCATCATGTGAAGCCCCTTGATGCGATGTTATACGATCATATGATGACGTCCTCATTGTTGCGTCAACCATGCTGACTTAGCCGGAGGTGAATTTCCGCGTTCGATGAAGCGTCAGAGGCCTTGATACAGTTGATTCATATGTGGGGTTTAACATCCTGAAACCACCCTATCATTAAGTGAGGCGCCGTGTAGTGGAGGCCTCCGGAAATTTCGGCCCCTTGGAGTTCTTTACCGTGCACCCAAATCTGAGCACGCGGGCCTACAGCATTTCCGCCTCCATCGTAAATGCAGCCGCCGCAGCCGAGATTCGATCCCGCGACCTGCGGGTCAGCAGCCGAGTGCCTTAGCCACTAGACCACCGCGGCGGGGCGAGCATCACAGGCCTCAAGAAAAACTTCTGCTTCTGCCGGGCTCTGATTCATTCATTAACAGGTTTCATTACGGCATACAATGTGAATGTACACACATATACAGAGAGAGACTGGGTGAGGGGGTGTTTTTGATTGCATCTCTGCTTTGCAAACACGCCAAGCATGATTCCACGTGCACGCATATTTATACAACTCTCGGGACGTCATTGGCGGCCCGTCGACATAGGCGGGCTCGTGAAGGCATACAATAGCGATGAGATCAGCGTGGGCTCGGTAATCAGCGGCCAACGAGTGACACCGGACATGAATGACCCTGCCCATGTTGACTGCGCAGATTTGTGTACCGTGCTTGCGCGTGACAGGGTCTTCAGATTAGTCAAACACTTTGTGCCCGCTGCGCTTATCTCCGTGATGAAACACAAATGCGAAATGAACTTCGAGGACGGTACGCTCCGTTCAACGCAACATGTACTGTTAGCTCAGCAATCATTCTTGCCCGGTAAGTTCAATTGAATTCTAGATTTTTCTCGCCGAATGCATGAAATTATTACGAGGCACCCCTCAGTTATAGACTCCGCTGCAATTTTTATTTTAGAGAGATAACAATTATGTTATTATTGTTGTTATTATTTATTATAAGTATAGGTAATTATAATATATTATAATAATTATCGATGGTTTGAGTCCCGAATCCGCGAAGTGATTGCGGGACTCGCCGAGGTAGAGGGCATCAAAATTTTGACAAACTGGCTCCCTTAACGTGCACCTAAATCTAAGTAGAGGCGCCCCTAGGATTTCTACTCCACCAAGATGCGCCCGTCGCATCCAAGATTCAATCTCGTGACCTTCGAGTCACCAGTCGATTACCATTATACCACTAGACCACCACCGTGTGTCCCGGATATTCTGCGTGAAATATTTGAGCCCCGAGATTCGTTCCTTCTCGAATAAATGGAGCACTGTCGCAGTCAGCATAATCAAACCGCACATTAGATGGTCTCCTGGCTATGCTACAGTAGCCTGAAAAGAATGCTTGCATTCGCATAGTGAGAGGACAGCCGCATCCTCTCAGCCCAGCCCTTGCAGCAGCTACCGGCACGCCTGCCTTCTTCCTCTCCGTTTACATCAACTCAGAATCCGATGATGATTGTAGGCACGCAGTTTGAGACCATCTTCGTCTTCCATTTTCGAGATTTTTCCACCCGGGACATAGAAGCGAGAAAGATAGTATGACGTACAAGTGAAAATAAATGAATCCCACAATACAGCAAAACATCGCCGAGCCATCGCACCAGCTGGGAAGTAGTTGAGATTCACGTCCCATGTAGGATGATGAGGATGATGTCCCATTCTTTTGGTTTGCTGGCTGCGCAAAGGTCGATGCATGATGCACTCAATGCCTGGTACTAACTTTCATATGCCATTCCCAAATTAGTTCTCTGTCGTCGGTCAAACGTGGTTCATGACATCCCCAATTAAGTTCGAAATCGGGATCTAGTGCAAGCTATCCGGATCTTAGCGAGGACCTATTCTCTTTTATCTGTGCTTGAACGGCTTGAAGCAATTTCCAATCCGAGTACCTCTGCCGACCTGACCATGCTACTTACATGTGGTCAGTATGGCATTGCATGTTCGGCTACTCTGTGCCTCGCCTATTCTTGGTCTAATGCCATTTCTCGAAAAGTTTTTCCGGCTCGCACTCTCTTTGGTTTCCAGCATTTTTTAGCGGTCACATCTAATTAGCTTCTTTTGTTTCTTTCCTTGGATTCATGTCCTTTCGATGCAGTTATTCTATTGTTCCAAGCTTGTAGGTGCTGTCTCGTGTGCTTCTTCAGTCCTGTACATCTTTAGCATGATGGCTGCATCTTTTCAATTGCAAATGCGGAAGTGCAGCTTCAGGCTTGTCGTGTTGATACCTTAATGACGATGCGCTTGGCTCGTATCAATTTCGTGTCATCTTCGACTGTATCTACGTGTTTGTTCTCCCATGAACTTAGAATTTTCCGACGTTTGGTCCTCTTCTCTTCGCTGCACACTTTTGGAGCTTTCATAGCATCGGAGTCGGATCTCTGAAGTTTCAAACAGAATAACTAGAAAAGTCTTAAGGGCTCCCGCAGCCGACGGACGACAAATCATCAAGTACAAGACATGATTTTCAGCATAATTGTTGGACCTTGCATCAAAGGGCTGCTGTTCACACGGAGCTTTCATGAGTAGTTCCTTTTCGGCAACACGTTTTGGAGTTTGATTGCTGAGGCCATGTTGTGTATCAGCAGCAAAACTAGTTACATTGACAGTCTTCTCGCTTTTTATATTAACGTGCGTTCTCTCGCCGTACGAGTACTTCAAATTCTCTTTAAACAACGTCAGTAAAATTCTGGCCGGCGCATACAAAGGTCTTTCCTCTAATTCCGCTAATCACAGTTGAAGGTTTGATATACTTAAGGCGTTCAAGTCAAAGTTCTCACAAGTCTCAGCGTCCGTTTCAAGGTCTTCAACAGGTATTACGTCATAAATCCATTGGCCAATTTTTTGCGCTTCCTGCCTCATTGATTCAAGATATGAGCATCATTCCTTGAGCTTCATGTTTTGCGGTGCTGTATACGAAAATACTATGTTACTTTCTTTCAATGCTACTTCATTAGCGGTTCGCAATGATCTTGGAGTATCTTGGAGTAGCTTCACGTTGTCACTAATGATTATGTCTGTTTCCTCCACGGTTGTGAGTCCATTCATTTTACGCCTCCAATTCGCAATATTGGCGGAGCGCAATCTCCTCGCACTAAAAGGCTTCGGTGATCTAACTTCGGAAATCTTGAATCGCCTATCGCCGCAAAAACATGGTAGATCGTGTAAAGAACATTTGGTAGCTTCGGATACTAAAACTTCAGGACGGGTGCCATCGTAGCGAGAGGTCGTCGTCCTGGTCTCGCAGGCATCGTAGTTGGCGGTGAAGCGAAAATCTGGTAGACGGATGGACATATCGGTAGCTCCTCCGTGGCTGGGCTGACAGGATTCAGCTGTCCTCTCTCCATGGGTATCATAGGCTTGCGAACTTCGGGTCACCGTCTTGAACGGCAAGGGCAGGCCAGAGCCGATGTAAGCGTGATGGTCTCGCACCTCACGAACCTTCCGGCGACGGACGCTGCTTTCTCAATTCTTGAGTTGTCGTCACGGTCTCAGTTTCAGCCGGAGTAGTACTCCCAGGTTTCGGCATCAAATGTAAAACACAGAGACGGACGGCATGCCTGCCTTCTTCCTCTACGTTTCTCCCCACACTCAATCCTAATGATGATAGTAGGCGCACAGTGCGAGATTAACTTCATCTTCCATTTTCAACAACGATCCCACTTGTGCAAGTTACTGTGTGATGTGCAGTTTTTGTCTACTTCACCTTGAACCCTCTTATGATATCATATTTATGTTCTTCCCGAATTCCTTGCCGAGCGCGGGCTAGCACGCAAGAGGCACTTAAACCTCTACTCCTTCACTTTTCAGCAATGAAGGTTTTGCTTTCAGCTTCTTTTACTGTGATGTGTAATGGACACTCTAGGCGGGTTTGCGCCGCGCCGTCGCCGTCGTCTTCCGTATAAAGCGTAAACCAACAACATATCAACTCCCGCGTCGTGTCCCCTCGCACGAAAAGCACGTAAGCGCTTTGGATGAACGAGACTGAAGTGGAGGTGAAAACAGCTCTCCACCTGCGAGTCGCAAGAAGGCTGCATGCGATAACGTCATCCAGCGTGCGAGGCCTGCAGTCGATGGCTCCTGAAGCAGAAATAAAACGCCCCGGCCACCTTACAACGGACGAAGGAGCATCAGGAAAGGGGAGGTGAACTGCGTCGCTCGAGCAGTAAATGACAACTTTGGTCATACGAGTGCGGTCCTGAGCACTGCCACGCGTGCTATACAGAAAGACATCGGAAAACGCCTCGTAAACTTGCTGTGCTCCCACGGCTACGTCCCGATGTATTTCAGCAACTAATATGTAAACCACTTATGCCTCTGTAGCGGGCATCGTCACTTGAACACCGGGTTGTTAATTTACGCGAGAATACATCCAAAAAAAGTTGACTGTTAACCTTACTTAGCGTGACATTTCGATTTTTTGTTATTGGATTCATTGCTTTGCCCTCAGCGACACTGAGTGTTTTTGTTTTGTCTTGATAAAGATAACTTCAGGTTCCACAATTCAAGTCAAAAAAACATGCTCACAACGCAAAACGACCGTCTTTATTTGCCATGCTCCACACATGTGCATGGAATATTTACCGGCCCCTCGCTATAAAATATGTGGGCGCAGGTTACGCGCACTCGGCGAATGCCACTGTTTTACGATTGCATTTGTGCCCGTTGTTTGAAGCCGCCAGCTAGCAGGAGCTACCTAAAAGTGCATGAATTCTCGCACTTTTTTTCTGCAGTGGAACCCTCAGTGTTTTTTGTTATTTTCTTTCGAGAAACTTTCATGGGCCATCGAAATTCTACATTGATGTCCCCATTGTACTGTGTCCTCGTAGCATGTTGTTTCAGCAACCAAAACAGTCATAGTGGGGTCGAAGTGTAAAACATGCAACGACAAAGCGGGTTCACAACATACTCTCGCAACAAAAGTTGTAAAACAAACGCTTACCTTCTAAGAGTGATTCTGTAGACGCAGATTTATTCCCCGAATATGCGAAAGCCGATCTCGCGTAAGTTTGAAGAGACTCCAAGCACGAATATACTTATGTTTCGAAATTCGCTGGGGCTTTCGAATGTGATCGAATAGATTTTTCTTTGTAGTAAAGAAACTACCCCCTGAATCTTTTCCAGCACAGCGCGGTTTTCTTTTTCCTTTTTTATGCCCTTCTGTCTATTTGCATACATATAGCTACTGTAAATTTCTGGGATCTGTAATTCAGGCCCCACTGCTACGATGCTTGTGCGACAACTGAGTGACGAAAATGTGAACTGATTTCGTAGTGCTTCCTTATATATATATATATATATATATATATATATATATATATATATATATATATATATATATATATATATATATATATATATATTTATAAATATAAATATATATATATATATATATATATATATATATATATATATATATATATATATATATATATATATATATAGTGCACTCTATAAATAAAGCTTTTTTTTTTTGCCGTGCTACATATATTCCACGTAATTGTGTTCATTTCATTGCATCCGCAAAAACTACGCCAAGAATAACCGATGGTTTAAAAGCAAAAAAAGCTAGTATACTAACACGTAAGCAACATATACAAAGATAGTAAAGGAGAGAAACGTAGCTTCCGCGAGGGCATTCAATTTCCGGGATCCTGAATAACGAGTATGCGCTTATAACGCAACAGTCATATTTGTTCCTGTTCGCATTTGTTCAGCCAACTATTCAATTTCTTTGCACCGGCACAGAGTAGTATATGCGGCCTGAATATATGAGTAGTATATGTTTGTGCTGATTTGCCACTGTTTTCATAAAAATAAGTGTGTTCATTCTTTAGATATTTTCTTCACAAGCGGCCTGGGTTGCCTGCTCAGAACTCCATTGATCTCTTATGCGTCTTGAAAGCCTGCTCCTAACTGCCTTGCTCTTTTGTACTGTAGTCTCTCACGCATGAACCAGTTGTAGGTTAAAACACGTCAGACCTATCTGCAGAGTTCGTCCCGACACCGCATGGAAGCAAACTTAACACTCGGCGCTCTAGCCCCCGTAAGTGTCGGGCTACTAAAGCGGAACATAAGCCTGAAATCCTGGTAGGATTTTTGTCATGCTTCTGAAGCACCTTGTGGGGTGGGATTTTCGTAACCCTTGGGTAGAAGAGCTCACAGTTTAGTTTTTTTTTTATGGTGACAGAAACAATCTTGCTTAGTTAGTGCACCTCCATGTATTTTGTTGGTGTTCAATATAAACAGCACGCAGAGAAGAAACAGCTCGCTTATGTATAGCCGTCGTTACGAGATGTATGCCATTCTGCCTCTGCTGGTATACGAAGTCTATGGAGGCATCATAGCATCGGCACTTCATTCTTGCCTGACCACACAGTCATCGCGCAACTTTTTTCGGGCTTTTACTACTACTTTTTAGTGCGCAGAATTTTATTTTGTTGTTCCGTGGTCTGTATTACTCGTCGCCTACCTTAATCGAATAGTGACAACTTTTTATTTTCCTTTCATTTTGTTTCGTGCTTGGAGCTGACTGCCGCCGATTCTGTGCGCTATGCGTTGCTGTTTCTTTCAAACACAGAAAGCTCACAGTGGCATACAACGAAAACTTCATTTGCGAGAAATGTTTCAAATACTGGCGTTCTTTTTTGTTTTCTTGACCTCGTTGTTGCTGGGTGATTCTTCCAAACAAACACGTTTACTTCCAATTCTTATAGACAGTAGACACATAGAAGTAGACACAGAACATACAGCTACCCTACCACAACTTGTTGGGCTTTGTTTTTTAATTTGTAAAGGTATTTCTCTGTAAATAGCTTGCCTAAACCCTTGCACATGAATCGCTCATGTGTTGGTGAAGAGAGTGAAGGAGTTCTCCACATCATTGGCAATCGTGTGCGAAGCAGAAAATACAGTTATGTGTAATATTTGATGTCTCAAAATTTCTGTGCGCTTTCTGCGGGATGCTCTAGGTCGGATTCCTAACTAGCTTAGAAAGTCAAAAGTTTGAGGTAGTTGCTACGGATTCATTAAAAAGGATGGTTGGTGTCCAAGCAGAGACACTAGTAAAGAGATCAAGAAAACACAAAAGCGTTTTCGTTGTATTCATGTTTCATCTTGCGTCCGTGTTTGCCCATCTACCCACTTTTATCATGAATCCTGGTCAAGTATAACTTCAATAGGCTTTTCCTTAAAGTGAATCGAAATTCTGGTTCCGTTCTCATTGACATACGGTGATAGAGGTCGGAAGTCAAACCACCTGCTTTGTGCTTAACAAGGCTACTCCACAGTGTATGAGCCGCCACTGAATGGGTAAGAACTAATGACCCAACCTTAAGTTTAGTCGACCATTCAAATTACTTCATTCTGCAGACCTAGCCAATGAGTTAGAAGCACACAGCTAGTGCTTTCTAATTCATCTTCCTAGAACCCCAACAATTTATTCTACTAAAGGACAGCGCTTCAAATGATACTCATCCACTCATTTCCATAAGGGTGTCGATTATGAAACTATAATATAATTAGGGTCATCGTAAAAGTTTATGGTGCAATTAAACACTGTATTCCAGATATATGTACGTAGGTGCTTTTCCACGATAAAGTCTAGTCAAAGACATTTCAAAACTGCGGCTGACTTTCCAGGCGGTACTATATACTTAATACGAACCGCACTAAGTCGTTGAGCTACTCGTAGGCACACTAGTCGTTCTTTTGGTCTATTCTTTTCGAGTGGACTCGGTGCACACTCCGTAAAATGAGGAACCTCTGCACTGGAGCTCGGAAGATTTATACGCAATCAGCAATACGCATAAATATATCTGCACTGCAATAAGCATAACCCAAGGTTGGCTGATTCACGCTAAAATGGCTTCCTATCGTTATGAAGGACCCAGGATGCTGTCGCCCTAAGCGCACCAACCAACCGAAAGACATCGAGCGGTACGACCACTGTACGGACGGGCGTAGAACGAAACAATGAAAATGTCGGTGCGTTCGTGAACGTCGAACTCGTTTGCTCAGCTTTGAAAAAAACTTATTGGAATGTGTCGAAGGGTAAACGGTTGCTAGCAAAAAAGCTAGAGTAGTGTAATTCCGGTGTCAACCACGTTAGAAGGTTAGTGGATTGCAATGAGGAAGTGGTATACAACAATTTCACTTGACGTGCAGTAGGAGATACGTTGAACACCAGGAAATGTGCTAAAACACAATATTAAGAGAGCTACAAAATAGGGGTCATCTAATCACACATCCGGGTAATCTAGCAACGCAGATACCGCAGTGTCAATGACCTATTGAAGAAATTTCCACCATAGGAATGGTGGGTTCCACCATCCACCACTTTGGTGGAGTATGGTGCTGGAAATCTTGGTTGCTCATGGTGTATGGTGGCGTATGGTGGAGCGGATGGTGGATGGCGCACTCCAGCCGGCAATGCTGACGTGCGAAGCAGCGTTAGAATCACCGTGACGAGCTGTCACTAAAGAAATACCTAAAAATAATTGTATAAAAACGATGTAGAAAGCACCCATAAGAAAAAAAATAGTGCGACAGTGCGGAATCGCACCTGCTACCTTCGGGTTCTCAACTAAGCACACTAATCACTGCGCCGTGCCGACAGGTGGCAACTTGGGTGTTAAAAAGTACTCAACTCACAAACTCACTGTTTAACTTCAGTTCTGTTTGTCGCTTACTCCAGATAGACGGGATCTGCACCCACTGCTAAAATTTGCACATTCGATAAACACGAACAACTGCTGCCTGTAATGATTGCCACTGCGATAATGGCAACAGCGCTATGTTTTTGTTACAATTTACAACGGCAAAAAAAACTTAGTGGACTTATGAGCAGGTAGAGCTTATCGGTGGTTACTGCCAAGTTTAATATCCGTTTCTCGCTCCTTCCAAGGGCGATATCAGTTCAGGCTTTATGACTCTTCTATGCTCATTTGATAGATACGCCCACCAAAATTGATTGTGATGTTTTTCGCGCAACGCCAAGCGCAGTCGTGCAAGCGCACCGTTGTTGCTCTGTCGTTAGGAACAAATGCATAATGGTTTGGCCAAAACGAATGCAGTACGCCAGAAACATTATGATATCATTTTCGTTCAGTAAGCTTACGATTGAACGAGTCTGTGTTCTCGTATTAGAGCCAGTGAAGTGCTGGTGAGTGCGACCGGCGGCTGTCGGTGAAGGAAGGCGTACATTTGGTGGAAGTGCTGCAAGCACGTCGCATCAATGTTGGTCGCTTCTTGCGCAGACACCACACACAATAAAAAAAAGGCTTCATTTAGGTTAAATGATGCCACAGCTGTGCTGTATTGTCGTTATCACTCGTCAAAATCGTGTATTCTGAAACGCAGAAGCGCCGATAACACTTGTATGGGCTCACTCGGTAGGACCAACCTTTAGTGGAAATGATGGTGGTAGAACAGAAGGGTGAAAGTCAAAGTCGCTGGGGCTCGTCTCGACGCAAGTCGAAAGTGAAAGTTTATGCATATTCGCATGCACTTTGTTAACTTAAAAGTACGGCTCAAGTGATAGAGTGTGCAAGAATTGAAAGAGTTGCGTATCTAGCGTGGCGACATCAAGTGACCGCTGTGCTTTGCTCTAACATTGAAAGGGGCAATTGCGTACTGGAGCTCGTTTATTTCTCGCCAATTGCGCGCCGATGTAAAACACTTATTGTCACTGTTCACAGTGACACCTCTAGTCTTCTAAACATCCTCCGATGGAGGCGGAAATGTTGTATGCCCGTGTGCTCAGATTTAAGTGCACATTAAAGAACCCCAGGTGGTTGAAATTTCCGGGGCCCTCCACTACAGCGTCTCTAATATTCATATGGTGGTTCTGGGACGCTAAACCCCACATATCAATCAAAGCCTTCTAAACATGACAACAAAGAAACACATCGTGGATGTCAAAGTGATGTCGGTACGAGTGCGAAATGTAAACATATTCACAGCTGCATATTCTACGCTCCACAAAAATTAAAGCGTTGTTGACACCACAGGAATAAAAAAAATAAACGTGCTAGAAAGCGTAATGAGCAGCGTTGGTTTCTTTTGACCGTAAACATAGATCTCTGCGCATTCAATTATGAAACACTACAATGATTTCACATACTGTCATGTGCTTTTTCATCATTCCACCATTACCCATAAAGCTTCTATCACGCCACCGTTATCCACCTTCCTCACCAAGCCTTCCACCAAACATGTTTTGCCTCGCCACCATCAGCCGGCATTTTCCACCGTCCCCACCATTGGCTCACCTACACCACCATCATCTGCCACCATTTTTTCCGCTCTAGCCGTCATCAGCCGGCATTTTCCACCGTCACCACAATCGGCTCGCCATCACCACCACTATCTGCCATCATTTTTTCCCTCTCGCCGACATCAGCTATTATTCCCACTACAGTTTCCAAAACGTCCACACCCACCAACGATTCCAGCATCCACCAACTCAGGATTTTCAATAGGGATATGTATGCCGATTTTAGAGAACACCACCATTCCGTCACAGTTTTGTGATAAAGTGTAACGAGTCAAATCCGAATCATATGATGACACTGACGCATGCCGACGAAATAATCAGCTCACCTCCCATTGATCTTTCTTAAAAAATTCACTTCATCAAAACAACTTGACTGTTTTTGTGGTCATGCTCACGTGGGAGATTTTTATCTTGCCATAGATGTTCTTTAGTGAGAGTTTCTTTTGTATATATTGTTACGGGAAGGAGACTGACTCAGAGGGGTAGTCACCGATCACCGATGTATTTACAGCCGGTTAGGCGAGCAGCGCCAGCCACACAGATTAGCTCGTGCCAGTCTATCTGCTTCGTCTTCTTCAGCTCCATGCACTGGCACGTAGCATGACCCCCGGCGGCGGAGGCACCGTCCCGGTGCTTTAAAGGTCGTTATCTGACGCATTATTGTAGGGCTTGATCCGCGAGACGTGTACGATATCACTGGGCCGCATAGTAGATGATGATGGACAGATAGGGCTGATCTCGTAGGTGACAGGTGTTACTTGACGCAATATACGGTAGGGTCCCGTGTAATGAGACATAAGTTTTAGGGGCGAAGCTCCTTAGGGCGTGGGCAGTGCGTCCCCTGTAGCCTGTATGTAGCCACCTCTAGTTTAGTTCTTGCAGTGTTCACTAGATGGCGGTACCGTCCCCTGTATGTAGCCACCTCTAGTTTAGTTCTTGCAGTGTTCACTAGATGGCGGTACCGTCTCCTGTATGTAGACCGACCACGTGCATGCGCAGGTGCTGTGAAGTGTAGCGTATTTATTTATTATTGTGGTTCTTTTTGGCTTAGACCAGTGTATTTTAGTACAGTTTTCTAACACGTGGGCATCGGTAAACTGAGCTAGCCATAGTCAAAAAGACCGTAAAGTGTTCAGAGTGCGGGATAGGGAGGAAGGTGGAAATTAGTGCGGAAGAGAAAGCAGAAGATGACGCCAAGTGTAGACAGTGCGAGTTCGAGGAGAAAATGAAAAATATGATGGCGGTCCAGAGTGGGCTCATGGAGAAAATCGCAGAGCTGGAGAATGCATTGGCGAAGGAGCGAGAGAAAACGTCAGCCATGGATGAAAGGCTCCGGGCAGCCGAGAAAGGCCTATCGAAGGTCGTGAAGGGGAACGAAGACGCAGGTGACGGCGGAAGCATTATGGCGACGACCCCCCGTGCGGGAGAGGTGAGGGAAACAGGCATGACAAAGGCAGATACATTGGCCACAGGGCCCAGCTACCGGGAAGTAGTTTTGAGGGAGGGAGGGAGCAAACCAGCAGCCGTGACTCACGCTAGTCACCTAGTCGGCAGCCAGGTGCAGGTTTCAGAAGGAATGTCTGAACAGGTCATCATCGCCGGTGACTCAAATTTAGTCCGATGCGCAGCGGCAATCAAAGAAAGGGTGAAAGGCGACAAGAGAGTTGCGATAGGGACGTTCCCAGGACAAACGCTGGGGACAGTAATGAATCAAGCGGGTGAACAACTCGCAGCTAAAGCTAACAATCGTAACCTCGTTGTAATTGCGGGAGGGTTAAATGACGTCCTGAAAAAAGAATCGTCAGGACTAGCGACGACCTTGGCGAAAGGGGTGGATGACATGCGCACCGTGTCCCCCCAGGTGCAAATTGTAGTATGCACAGTACCGGAAGTACCAGTACGCAACATCAACCTGCAAAGAGCGGTAGTCGACGCAAACAAAGAGATATGGCGAATTAGTCGAGAGAAGGGTTTCGAGGTAGTGGATTTAAACAGGGAAGTGCACAGGTGGGGTGGATTCCAAAGAGACAAGATTCATTTCGATAAGAGGCTTGGACACGAGGTGGGCTGGCGACTGGCAGGACGCGCAGTAGCTTTTTTGGGGGGCTCACGGGCCCTTCGGAGTCCGGGGTAGCTCGTAACAGGGAAAACAACCAGGAGGACGCTTTGACAGGTAGAATTGCGAAAAACCAGAAAAAAGGTAAAAGAAAAAGGAAAAGGGCGCGTGTTGCAATTAGTTACATAAACATGCAGGGTGGCAGAAAGAAGGCAAAATGGTTAGAGATTGAGGAGCAGTTAAACAAAGAACAGATAGGCGTGTATGCGGTTACAGAAACACACCTTAGAGACTTGGAAGAGCCACCACATATTAAAAATTATGTTTGGGAAGGGTGTAACAGGACCATATCGGAAAGGAAAGGTGGGGGTGTAGGAATGCTAATTCACCGCGGAGCCAAATGGGTTAGAGTGAAACAGACGTGTTCAGAGCACCTCTGGGTTCTGGGCACAGTAGGTGGAAAGGAAACGTGGCTAGGGGTAGCCTACTTGTGGACGGGGAATAACTGCAGAGAAAAGAATCAGGAGATAGTGGATTGCATGAGTGCGGATATTAAGGAATTTGGTAATGGGGCCGAAATCATCCTTCTAGGGGACATGAATGCCCACATACATGACCTTGACGGATATTCAGACACCAATGGGAAGTTATTACTAGATCTTTGCGAGCAACATAGTCTGGAGATAGTTAACACGGGGCCTAAATGTGACGGCCAGATCACATGGGAAGTCGGAAACAAGCAATCAAGTATTGATTATTGTCTCATGACTGAAGGAATTTACCACAAACTGACAGAAATGAGGATAGACGAGGAAGGCATTAACAGCTTGGGTAGTGATCATAAACGAATAGCATTACAAATGGGATACGAAACTAAAAATATGAGCATGGAATCAAAGTCTGGCAGCTCGTATTTAAATGACAAACAAATAATAAATATAGCCGCAAGAGTCGAGGAAGAAGTAGGCGAAATACCAGGCAAGGACTGGGAGTATAGGGAGCTGTTACATCTAATGACGAAGGAGATAGGGAAAGAGAAGAAAACCGTTTGCTGGAAAGGAAAAAGGAAGCCAAAAAGTTGGTGGAACAAGGAAATCCGGGAGGCGATCGAGAAGCGACGCGAAGCATCACGGGAGCATAGAAAGGCAAAAAAGGAGAAGCGGCCGCAGGACGAAGTCAAAAAAATATGGGAAATCTATTTGGAGAAAAAATCCCTTGTACAGAAAGTGGTAGAGGCAAAAATTAAAGGTGAAAGTGAACGCTGGATGACAGAGATACAGGAAAAAAAAGGAGGCCGCGCCTAGGATTTTTTTGGAGCCACATAAAGGCGCTGGGTAAGAAGTCTGTCACAACGCAACAACATATTCTAGATGAAGGAGGAAATCAATTGGAAGGGTACGAAGCGCTAGGTTACATCCAAAAGGTAACAGCCGATTCGTTTCAAAAGAGCGTCCAGGGGATCTCCCCGGTGAGTAAAAGTGTGGCGGAGAAAGCAACAGAGGAAGAGCTAGTACTAGATAATTTCAACTGGAAAAAGGCCGAAGGAAAAATTCCAAAGCGCACTGCCGCGGGTTTAGATGGGATTCCCGTTAGCCTCATTAACGAACTAGGACATAACACTAAAGAAGCATTGTTAAAAGCAGTAGAAAAAAGCTTAAAGGACGGACAAATACCGGACAGTTGGCGACAAAGTAGAATGAACTTAATCTATAAAGGCAAGGGAGAAAAGGACAAGATTCGCTCGTATAGACCACTAACCATTACATCGGTACTATACAGGTTGGCGATGCAAGCAGTAAAAATGAAAATAGAAACATGGGCCGAACATAACGATATTTTGGGAGAACTTCAGAACGGATTTCGAGTCGACAGGCGGTTAGACGATAACCTGTTTGTTCTCACTCAGTGTATAGAAATATCTAAAATAGAGAATAGGCCCTTGTACGTGGCTTTTCTAGACATCACTGGGGCATACGACAACGTTAATCAGGAAATTTTGTGGGATATATTGAAAGGAATGGGCATGGGCGACGACTGTATACAGCTTTTGAGGGAGATATACCGAGAAAATACAGTTTGCATAGAGTGGGAAGGAATGCGTAGCAAAGAGAACGTTGAGGTTAGCAGGGGTCTGAGACAGGGATGTCCTTTGTCCCCACTGTTATTCATGCTGTACATGGTGAGTATGGAAAAAGCGCTAGAAGGTAGCAACATTGGTTTTAATCTGTCACACAAACAGGGCGGCATGATGATTGAGCAGAAGCTTCCAGGTTTATTTTATGCGGACGATATCGTCTTATTTGCGGACAGTCGAGATGATATACAGCAGCTGGCGAATATATGCGGAAGGGAAGGTGAAGCTCTTGGACTAGGATTCAGTGTAACGAAGTGTGGTTTGATGGTATTCAATGATCCCTGTGATCAGACGGTGTCCATACAAGGCCAAGGAATACCGAGGGTAAGTGAATACAAGTACCTTGGAGTATGGGTAAATGAGAGTGATAGATACATGGAGGTACAGGAAAAAGCCTCGGCAGCAAAAGGAAAGAGGAATGCGGCAATAATGAAGCACAGAGCGTTGTGGGGATACAATAGGTATGAGGTGCTTCGAGGTCTGTGGAAGGGTGTAATGGTTCCAGGGCTTACTTTTGGGAACTCAGTGGTGTGCATGAGGGCAGAGGTGCAATCGGGAATGGATGTAAATCAAAGGACTGTGGGACGCCTCGCGTTGGGTGCTCACGGGAAGACGACAAACGAGGCTGTAAAGGGCGATATGGGGTGGGCAGGTTTTGAGGCGAGGGAAGCGCAGAGCAAAATAAGGTTCGAAGAAAGGCTAAGAAATATGAAGGAGAGTAGATGGGCAGAGAAGGTGTTCCGTTATTTGTATAGGAAGAGCGTGGACACACAGTGGAGAAAAAGAACTAGAAGACTCACTAGTAAATATACGGCTGGTATTGTGAGCCATATGTCAACAAAGAGCGTTAAGGGAAAAGTCAGGGAGGCGGAGAGGATTTACTGGATGGCAGCTATGGAGAAAAAACCGGCTTTGAGTAACTACCGAAAGGGCAAAAATGAAATAAGGAGGGAGGCATTTTACGATAATTCAAGGGGAAGCGCTTTACTGTTTGAAGCGAGATCGGGTTGCCTTAGAACGCGTAGTTATAAAGCAAGATTCAGTAAAGAAGAAGAACAATGCACATGCTGCGGGAAAGATAAGGAAACGGCGGAGCATGTTCTGATTGAATGTGGAGATATCCACCCAGGTGTACGTTTGGGCACGAGCCTACAGGAAGCCTTGGGTTTTAGGGACAACAATGGAAAGCTGAACACACCCGCGATTGAAATAAGTAAGAGACGGTTGGAGTATTGGTGGCAGAAAATTAGAGAGAAAGGACAAAAATAAATATTGGAAAAATAAAATATGGACAGTGTGCCGTAAATGGCAGAGAACTTAAGCTGAAAATTTACCTTTTTTCCATTAAGATAGAATTTATCGAAGTAGAGGCATTAGGCCAACATAAAAAAAAAAGGAAAAAAGATTTTTTTTTTTCGTCGAGCCTGGTGGCATACTTGTCACCACCCCGTTATAAAGGGGACGCTCATAGCATCCATCCATCCATGTAGCCACCTCTCGTTTAGTTCTTGTAGTGTTTACTAGATGGTGGTACTTGTAGCTGATGAAAGACGCGAGATCTTATAAAATAGGAATGATGTCACATATGGCGCGTGTCATTGGTTGAAGGCAATCGTTCGATTTAGTGCGGCGACATACGCTAGGGGGAGCGATGTAATAAAATCGAGTGGGCAAAATGTACACAGGATTCATGGTTTACCAGGTTTACCTCCAGAGCTTCGCCCACTCATCATCATTCACTTCGTGGATATGGCAGAATTTTTTTTCGGATAGGCCCAGCCGACGATGAGGGGACCAGAGTAAAACGAGGGTACCGGGAGCGAAATGTACGTCTCTATGTTCCGCATCATACCGAGGGCATTGGTTGGTTTGCGACGCCATCAGCCGAGCGCGAGCGAGCTGACGGGCATGATCGGCTCGCGCAATCGCGTCGCGGGCATACTCGCTGGTGGACGAGGTGTGAGCTGAGATGACTGTGTCCAGTGGTAAAGTCGGGTCTCTTCCGTACAATAAGTAGAACGGCGAAAAGCCCGCTGTGTCGTGGCGGGATGAATTATACGCGAAAGTTGCGTAGGGTAAGGCAAGGTCCCAGTCTCGGTGGTCGGGCGACACGTACATAGCGAGCATATTTGTTAAAGTGCGGTTAAATCGTTCCGTGAGGCCGTTTGTTTGAGGGTGGTAAGCGGTTGTCAGTGTGTGCCGCGTGGAACAAGAACGCAGAATGTCGGCGATGACTTGGGATAGAAATGTACGGCCACGGTCTGTGAGAAGCTGTATCGAGGCACCGTGAATCAATATAACGTCCCGTAACAAGAAGTCAGCGACGTCGGTTGCACAGCTGGTCGGTAGAGCTCGCGTAATAGCGTAGCGTGTAGCGTAGTCTGTCATAACGGCTATCCATTTGTTTCCCAATGTTGATGTGGGAAAAGGACCAAGCAGGTCTAACCCAACACGGTAAAATGGTTCCGCGGGTATGTCAATTGGTTGAAGATGGACAGCGGGTAGCAGCGACAGTGTCTTACGACGTTGGCATAGGTCACATGTGGCGACGTATCGGCGTACCGAACGAGCAAGGCCTGGCCAGAAAAAACGGCGCCAGACGCGCTCGTACGTGCGGGATACGCCAAGGTGTCCAGCCGTGGGAGCGTCGTGAAGTTCGGTGAGAACACAGCGGCGCAAATGCTTAGGCACAACAATGAGAAGGTCGGGCCCGTCTGGTCGGAAATTGCGACGGTATAGCACACGCTTTTGAATGACAAAGTAGCGGACGGAAGCATCATTTGTGGAGGATTCTATACGGCTGATGATGTCAAGCAGCTCTGGATCACGCTTCTGTTCTTCCCCAATATTAAGGAAGTCGGACACTGACAAGATAGAGTTCTCCGTGGTCTCGTCAGTGTCCTCGGGATCGTCGACAGGGTACCGGGAGAGGCAATCGGCATCACGGTGTAGGTGGCCAGATTTGTAGACCACCGAATAGGAAAACTCTTGCAGGCGCAAAGCCCAGCGACCAAGGCGGCCTGATGGATCTTTCAGAGAGTTCAGCCAGCAGAGTGCGTGGTGGTCGGTAACTACTGAAAATGGGCGTCCGTATAGATAAGGTCGAAATTTCGCCACCGCCCATACAAGAGCCAAGCACTCACGCTCTGTTATCGAATAGTTACGTTCAGGGGCGGATAGGAGACGGCTGGCATATGCAATAACGCAATCATGGCCATGTTGTTTCTGAGCCAGCACTGCACCAATGCCATGCCCACTTGCATCTGTACGGATTTCCGTAGGGCCGCAGGGTTCAAGTGTGCCAGAATCGGAGGGGCAGTGAGAAGAGCGACGAGAGTCGAGAACGCAGAAGCCTCTTCGGAGCCCCATGAAAACGGGACTTCTTTCTTGAGGAGCTGCGTAAGCGGCCTTGCTATGTGCGCGAAATTTTTCACGAAGCGTCGGAAGTAGGAGCATAATCCGATAAAGCTGCGTACATCCTTCGCAGATCGTGGTACAGGAAAGTTTTTGACGGCGCTGATTTTTGCCGGGTCTGGTTGTACAGCGTTGGCGTCTACTAAATGGCCAAGCACTGTGATTTGATGGCGTCCAAAGTGACATTTGGACGAGTTGAGCTGCAGGCCAGCGCGACGGAAGATTCCCAGGATGGCTGAGAGGCGCTCTATGTGAGTTTCAAATGTTGGTGAAAAGACAATGACGTCGTCCAAGTAGCACAAACAGGTGGACCTTTGAATCCTCTGAGCAGGGAGTCCATCATTCGTTCGAAGGTGGCTGGAGCGTTACAAAGGCCGAAGGGCATGACCTTGAACTGATATAGGCCATCGGGGGTGATGAATGCCGTTTTTTCACGGTCCATTTCATCTACCTCTATCTGCCAGTAGCCGGAACGAAGGTCTATGGAGGAAAAATAGTGGGATCCATAGAGGCAATCAAGCGCATCATCTATTCGTGGCAGAGGGTACACGTCTTTTTTGGTAATTTTGTTTAGGTGTCGATAATCCTCACAGAAACTCCATGCACCGTCTTTCTTGCGGACTAGCACTACAGGAGAAGCCCAAGGACTGCAGGATGGCTCAATTATGTCCTTGGCGAGCATTTTGTCGACCTCACTTTGGATGATGTGACGCTCGGCTGCCGACACCCGATATGGACGCCTATGAATAGGATGCTCATTATCAATGTTTATGCGGTGGGTCATACCGGTAGCTTTCCCGCCAGAGCGGAGACTGGGAAGACCAGAGCGGAGACTGGGAATCTTGGAAAAGGAGAGATGATCAGTTCGTCTCTGACGTCTACGAACAAGATCTTCAGCAGGCGCTGCTTCTCAGTCGGTTGGATTACGAAGAGAAGAAAGATTTCTATGAAGCTCAGCAGAAAGAAGCTACTATAGCAAATGGGATCACCCCAGGCAGCCGTGGCAATGCCAGTAAGAACAAGAAGAACACAACAACAAAAAAGGACAAAAAGACAACGATGTCTCTAGATGAGTTCAACCAGCTGGCCGGAGCTTCGTCGTCTGTTGGGCTGGGGTATGAACCAGAGATCAGAGAAGTTCCTGACTTAAGAAACAATGAGAAGAGACAATGGTCACCACCAAAGGAGGCTATCTTCGAGCAGGTTGTAAAAGATGCCAAAAATATTCTGTCACGAGAACAAAGGATGGAAGAACTAAAGAGCAAACAGCCTTTCTTAACAGAGCAGCGCCAGCCACACAGATTAGCTCGTGCCAGTCTATCTGCTTCGTCTTCTTCAGCTCCATGCACTGGCACGTAGCAATATATTAAAGAACGCCAGGTGGTCGGAATTTTCGTAGCCCTCCACTACGGCGTCTCTCATGATGATATGGTAGTTTTGGGACCTTAAACCCCACATATCAATCAATCTTGCGTGCGTACATGTGAACAAAACATTTCGAAATAAAATAGTTGTTAGTCTGCGCTCTGTGTTTATTGCGTATTCAGGTCATCATTGTAGGATAAAAAGCATGATTATTCTATTTGCAACACTAACTAGGCTCTGTAGCTGCTCTTATTTAAAAAAATCGTTTCAAGCTGACTCAGCAATTCGATCTTTTTTTGTTTCTTTAAAAACTTTAACAAGAAGTAAAGTTTCACGTCAGGCCCGATTACTCTCATGCGCTTTATCGAAGTGCTCCGGTGCTAGATCCGATTAACATTCAAATTTACAACGTGCTTACGGGCTTACGAAACTGTATACCACAAAGACCTTTGAGCCCCCGCAGCATGGCTTCGTGGTATAGCCTTTGAAAGTGTTTTTTTTCTTTTATTTTGCAGAAATGACAGTAAAACACAGACGGTAGTTATTTACTGCATACCTGTGACATGAAACAAGGCAAAAAGACTGGACATGGCAGTAGTGTATTCGTGAATTCAAGCACGGGTGTTCTCTTTTTCGAAAAGAAAGAAAGCCATAGAAGTTCAGCGTAAATATATTTTAGCTAGTTTTGTTCTGTTGCCTTCACAAAAAATTAAATGTGAAGTGTTGAGCCGTTCGTGGCTTATCCCATATGAAGGAATGGAAAATGCTTAAGGCAGCATTCATGAGAATTTCCATAAACTTGCATCACTTTACGTTTGCCAGCAGCGCGCGGAGAAAACCATTCCGAACAGTTGTGAAGCTTAGAAAGAGAAAGTAATTGTCCTTCATTCATCGGTGAAGCTCGCGCTACTTTGCCGCGCTGTTCACGTATTAGGTACTTGATAAGCTCGAGAAAAGAGGCATGAAGTAACACGTACGACAATAATGTGCGAAGTCACACAGTTTAATAGAGGGACCAAGCTCGGAAGCGAGAAGTCCAAAGTGCAAGACAAAGCACCAAACTAATACGGTTGAAAACTTTCGATTGTTCAGTACCCAACAGAACAAATAAACGTGTGCAACACGGAGGCGTTACACTCGTTTCTTCTAGTGATTGCGATAACTTCACCCCGTCGCAAGCTAAATGTACTTTCTGAGGGCGCTGTCAGTGCTCAAATTAACAACGTAACCAACAAACTTACTGAAAAGCCCTCGTGGCTTCTTTTCTTTTACCCAATTTATGCAAGTAATGGCATTCGAATTCTATACAAGTCACACGGGAGCACTGGAAGCTGGTACCTTCATGATACATAATCAGTCTGATGCTTAATACGTGTACTTCTGGGCAGAATAGTTTACCGTACTGGTCCAATTACCCGTTGCCATGGTTCCTCAGACAATGGTCCAGCCGCTATCTCCTTAGTCTAATCTACTCACTTCACTTTTCTTTCCTTGTAATCTTGTTTATTACCCACAATGTACATCAGTTATCAGCCTTCGCGTTACAAGATAACCGATGGTCACTAACAGTGTAGCACACTGGACTTAAAAAGAACAGTACTTTGTTTTGATAACAACCAGGTGGCAGTCCAGTAGTCACAAGTTAGTGTCTGCGCTAGCTGTAAACGTATCGTTTCAAATAACCCGACTAATAACGTGCGTTTGGCAGAAATAAAAGCTTTTGGCCCTAACTGGTTTCTAAAACTGTTATTCTCTATAACCTATTGCATTATTTAAATAATGGATCATAACGCCTTCTACATTTTCAAAGTGTGCAAGGGAAGTTACTACTGTTTAAGCGTCCACGCCGACATATGCCGACAGATGCCATAAGAACGGGGACAGGAAGAAACAAAAATATTCCCAGCACCAAAAAAAAAGATAAAGAAAAAAAATTGCCCGCAGCTTCCCTCGGGGGAACACTGAGGAGGATGCGGACCATATAATTGGTTAACGGGGTGTTAAAGTGCGACTTACTTGGGTCGATGGCTAAATTGGTTAACGTGGTTGTGAAATGGGGTGTTAAATTGCAACTTACTTGGGTCGATGGCTAAATTGGTTAACGTGGTTGTAGGAGGGGGTGTTAAATGAGTGAACACGTACACACGTATGCGAAAGGGCGGCGCTGGTCGAAGGGACGTCGATCATTGTGTTTGTGGATTCGTTGGAATTCATTTCACCGCGACCTTGGACGTCGACGCGCCGTACAAACCAACCGACGAGCGGCAACTGAGCGAGCGAGTGCCGACCTTGAGTATATATACAGCACGACGGCGCATGCACTGTCAGCTGCTGAATGTTCTCGAAGCGCGACGCCACATGCGCGTCCACTGGAGAATCAGGAGAATTGTAGATGTCGAACGCGGTGTGTAGAGGAGGAAGGGTGCACAGATGGTGGAGGAGTGAAGCGCGCGCGGTGTGTAGAGGAGGAAGGGATGCACAGATGGTGGAAGAGTGGGCGACGGCGCGACGGCGCATGCGCGCGCGTCAGCTGTCGAATGTTCGAGAAGCGGTGCGGACGGCGCACTACAAGGCGCGAGTATAAGAGGCTCCGCATCTAAAAATTGGCAGATCCCACGTACAGTGGGAATCGCTGATATGCGAAGCACGAATTAGGAAACTTGATATGTAACTTTAAAATCAGCACAACAATACGAGGTGGAAGTAAATGATGCCGTACGTGGCTTTCGTGTCATGATTATCACGTTTGGACGTATTATTTACCTTCGTCATGTATATTGATATACTGATATCGAATTTTGTATATGTGCAGCTGGCGAAACGGCCGCGAGCACGGTATGAGCGTAGCATGTAGTAATGTTTTACACGACAGGAATATCATGATTATCATGTTTGGACGTGTCCCATACCTCCGTCGTCCATTCACGTCCCGTAATACCAAACTTCGTATATGTGAAGCTAGCAAAACGGCGGCGAGGACACGTAACGTTGACGCACCCTCATCCTGGGCGCAGCGACGCTACGCTAGCAAAACGCGAGCACACGATTATCTGACACTAGGAGCGACCAGCGTCTGTCGGCGAGGCCGGGCGGCAACCATCTCGAAATGCGACATTCTGCATTTTGCGCCGACGACGTTATCTAGACCATAGAGTTTCTCAAAACTAACTAGAGGGCACTCTGGCGCTGCGATCGCTCAGCGACCATGGGAAATGATGGGTAGTACACACATTTGCCTGGTCTTCGTACTTGCGGGCGGCGAATCGTACTTGGGGCTTCGTTTATAGCTGTGTTTCGATTTTGTTTCGAAAGAAGGATTCAACCCTTTCGACTTTCGTGACCCAATTTGGATACGTAATTTGAAAAGAATAGGGTGGTGAAGCGCAATCGCTGAACATTTGATGATTTTTGTTTTTGAGAAACAGCTTCAAGCCACACGAACTCACACGGAGCCAAAAGCAGGCCAAAAGTACGAAGTTTAGACAAATGTGTGTACTACCCATCATTCCCATGCTCACTGAAGCGCCATGCGTTACAGCTCCCATAGACACTAGCGATAGAGTTCCCTCTAGTGTATATTAGGAAACTCTATGCCCTAGACATCACCGCGTCTGCTTAGCTTCATGACGGAACGACGCCGGGCGCGCTCAAACGTGCATGCGTCAAAGCAACGCACCGCGGCGTGCGCCTGCGCGTATATGCAGGCAGATCGGCGCCTGGCGTGGCATCGCCAGCGTGGCGCGACGAAACGAACGCCCGCGTGCCGGGCCACGTCGAAGTATTTTGGTACCTTGAGTGTGGCACGTAGTCATGTTCTTACATGACACAGGATTACCATGTTTGCACCAGTCACATACCTTCACCATCCATTCACGTGACGTAATACGAAATTTGGCATGTGTGATGCTAGCGAAACGGCCGCGAGCGCATAATGAGTGTGGCATGTCGTCTTATTACATGAAATGCATGTGATGAATATCATGTTTAGACGTGCCATTTACATATGCCATCCGTTCGCGTCACGTAATACAGACTTTGGTACATGTGAAGCTAGCGAAACGGCCGCGAGCGCATCATGAGTGTGGAAGGTAGTCATGTTGTTACATGACACGCATTTCATGATTATCATGTTTGCACCAGTCACATACCTTCGTCATCTATTCACGTTACGTAATACCAAATTTGCTGAATATGAAGCTAGCGAAGCGACCGTGAGCGCATCATGAGTGTGGCATGTAGTCATGTTACATGACACGCGTCTCATGATTATCATGTTTGAACCAGTCATATGTCTTCGTCAACATTCCCGTCCCATAATACCAAATTTGGTGTATGTGAAGCTAGCGAAACGGCCGCGAGCGCATCATGAGTATGGAATATAGTCATGTTTTTACATGACACGCATATCATGATTATCATGTTTGCACCAGTCGCATATTTTCTTCATCCATTCACGTCCCGTAACACCAAATTTGGTATATGTGAATCTAGCGAAACGTCTTCGAGCGTACCATAAGCGTGGCGCGTAGTCATGAGTCATGGCTTACATGTCATGCATATCATGATTTCCGCGTTAGAGTCTGTCACCTGTGTTCGCCATGCAGGCACGTCTTACCGTGCCAATTTTGCAACATGTAATGTGAACGAAACACCGAAAGAGCTTGAAATATAAATTATGACATTAATGACATACAGGTGATGATAGTCATGATATGACTAGTCAATTATGATCGTCATGCAGTCATGTTATGCCAGAACAAGTTTGGTATTGATACCATTAGCGAAACGGCCAGGAAAGCTAAAAGTCGTAGGCGGGTAGATAGATAGATAGATAGATAGATAGATAGATAGATAGATAGATAGATAGATAGATAGATAGATAGATAGATAGATAGATAGATAGATAGATAGATAAATAGATAAATAGATAGATAGATAGATAGATAGATAGATAGATAGATAGATAGATAGATAGATAGATAGATAGATAGATAGATAGATAGATAGATAGATAGATAGATGCGGTCAAACTTACCTATGTTCGCTAAAAACTGCTTCGCATTTATTAACGATTCAGGGCAGCCAGAGCCTTTGCATAAGCACCGGTATATTTCGCTCCTGCTGCGGTTTCGCAACGAACGACGCCGCCAAAAGCGGACGCGCTGTTGTTATCTGTCGGAGGACGGTGCTGTACGCAGTCGCGGCAGAGCGCAGGCCCCTCGCTTGCGTCTTCGTTTTCATCAAAGGGGACACTGTACACTACACTTTGCCTGCAGTTCTGGACGAAGGACTCAGCGCTTAACGACCATGTCTTATACATGTCAGAAATACATGGCGCTTTTGTGATTCAGTATGCAGAAGGCACGCATAGCAGTGGATCACGTCAACGCACGTCCCGATCACCGTATTTTCTTTTATATGTGTGGCGACCCAGGATAATGTAGCCTGCACAGTGGAATAATGTACACAGTGGGAGTTAAAACACCTGTACCGGGAGCGCAGTTCTTCGCCTGCCTGAGATGGTGGTTCAGCTTAGGGCTTTGCTATGATTACGCTACAACCAGTGCACTAGACACCGCTGAACACAGATCTGTATGAGAAGTATGCTACGGCGCGCTGCCGAAGTGCATCGAATGTGTCAAGGATGCTGTTTAGTCACTGACATTTAATCGAACATTGTTCGAGCGGGTTGAAACTAAATAACCACTCCGCATTTTTTTTTGAGCGCCACAGATGGCAAGCCACAGAATCTGGGCAGCCGCGGCGTGTCATCTTCTTATTGACGAGTGTTTGCTGCACTCGCGTGATATACTATGCTCCATATCGGGATGTAGGCCCAGCTAAAGGATTCCAACGAGCGGTTACAGATAATGCACCCTTTGATCGCACTGTCGTCTCCGAAAAGCAGCACAGCGTTTTAAGCGAAACGTATACAAGTCAATCGGCTCGTAGTCATGGCAATCGATTGCCAGCCCACTCGCTTATCACGCACGGAACATCTTTCGGCCTCGTCACTAGCAAAGGCGACGCTGCAGTGTCGCGGCAAAGACCCAGCGCGGTAGCCTAGGGGCTAAAGTACTCGGCTGCTGACCCGCATGTCACGGGAGCAAATCACGGCTGCGGCGGGTTCATTTCCGATAGAGGTGGAAACGTTGTAGGCCAGTGTGCTCAGATTTGCATGCACGTTAAAGAACCCCAAGTGGTAAAAATTTCCGGAACCCTCCACTACGGCGTCTCTAATAACCATATGGTGATTTTGGGACGTTAGAGCCCCACATATCAGTCTGTTACAAGTTTAATGTTTTGTTCGTTTTAGTCCTGCTGAGAGAAATAGATAAGGATGATGTAAAAAGGCTACGCGGGGTCAGTCAAAAGTGCAAGATGATTTGACTAATGCGGGTGATTTATTGTCCGAAAACTTCACATTCGGATACGTTAGGGCATTAGGATATGAGTGTACGTTAGGATAAAATGTAAAAGGAAGAAATTGGCCCCGGATCTCCATCTTATGCTCTGCTTTGGCGGCCTACAGCACCATCAACCGACAGACATAGAAAGCACATCTGCTTTTTCCGTCAGCTATTAATCAACAAAAAATTGGTAGATTCCACGTGCAGGGTTAATTGATTACATGTGAAGCATGAATGAGGAAGGTTGAAGCGTCACAATAAAATCAGCACAACGTTAAGAGGCGAACATAAATTATGCCTTACATGACTTCCATGTCATGTATATTATGTTCGCGCCTAGCATTTGTGCTTGTCGTACATTCCCATACCGTAATACAAAATTTGGTACACCTGAAGCTAGCAAATCACCGCGAGTGCACTGTGAACATAGCATTTAGTCATGTTTTACGTGACACGCATGCAATGATTGTCATGTTTGGATGTGTAATGTATCCTTGCCGTCTATTCATGTCACGTAATACCAAATTTGGTATATGTGAAACTAGCAAAACAGCCGCGAGCGCATCATGAGCGTGGCGTGTAGTCATGTTCCTATGACACACATGTCATGATTATCATGTCTGCACCAGTCATATACCTTTATCATCTATTCACGTCACGTAATACCAAATGTGGTGTATGTGAAGCTAGTGAAACGACCTCGAGTGCATCACGAGCGTGACGTGTAGTCATGATCTTACATGACACGCATGTCATGATTTCCACGTGAGGACCTGTCAGTTATGTTCGCCATGCCGTCATGTCATACCATATATCCGTTTTGCGATATGTGATGTGAACGAAACCAACGCAGGAGCAGCAAGACCATGACATATAAATCATGACATTCATGGCACACACGCCATTATTTTTATGTTTTGACTAATCACTTGTCCTCGTCATATAGTCATGTTATGCCACACCAGTTTCGTTATAGATCCCATTGCCCAAACGGCCAGAGAGCCAAAAGTCGTAGATAGATAGATAGATAGATAGATAGATAGATAGATAGATAGATAGATAGATAGATAGATAGATAGATAGATAGATAGATAGACAGATAGATAGATAGATAGATAGATAGATAGATAGATAGATAGATAGATAGATAGATAGATAGATAGATAGATAGATAGATAGATAGATAGATAGATAGATAGATAGATAGATAGATAGATAGATAGATAGATAGATAGATAGATAGATAGATGCGGTCAAACTTACCTATGTTCGCTAAAAACTGCTTCGCATTTATTAACGATTCAGGGCAGCCAGAGCCTTTGCATAAGCACCGGTATATTTCGCTCCTGCTGCGGTTTCGCAACGAGCGACGCCGCCAAAAGCGGACGCGCTGTTGTTATCTGTCGGAGGACGGTGCTGTACGCAGCCGCGGCAGAGCGCAGGCCCCTCGCTCGCGTCTTCGTTTTCATCAAAGGGGACACTGTACACTACACTTTGCCTGCAGTTCTGGACGAAGGGCTCAGCGCTTAACGACCATGTCTTATACATGTCAGAAATACATGGCGCTTTTGTGATTCAGTAGGCAGAAGGCACGCATAGCAGTGGATCACGTCAACGCACGTCCCGATCACCGTATTTTCTTTTATATGTGTGGCGACCCAGGATAATGTAGCCTGCACAGTGGAATAATGTAGCACAGTGGGAGTTAAAACACCTGTACCGGGAGCGCAGTTCTTCGCCTGCCTGAGATGGTGGTTCAGCACTGTCTTCATCCGCCGGCACTTTTCGAAACGAAAGCAACTGCTTAATACGTGGTTATTCCGGAAGTGAAAAGCAACCTACCCTCACTTCAATAAACTGTTTATGCTACCAAATCATCTGCAGCCCTCATGCGACATTCCGCACAACACGTTTCTGTTCACAAAAGAAACCCAAGTAGGTACAATTCTTCCGTTCACCTCGACTCATTCGGCAAACCAGTTTGAATATTGCTGCATTAAAATTTTCGAAAACAGCAGCAGAGTATTCCAAAAATTTATTATTTATTCGATTCAAAGCTGGATGGCATCATTCTGAATGGTCTCTGCAATTCTTGCGTGCTCGCGTCATGGTTTTGTAGTGACAGCATCTTCTACGCTATTTTTGTCACCCATTCTTGAGTGGCAAGAGCGACGCTGCATCATCAAAAAAATCAGGCAGCTATAAACTTTAGGTGGCAAGAGCTGCAAGGCCTTGAGTAGATATAGAGATAGCCAGTTGTACTCTAGATCATGAATATGGTTCTTAAAGTGGTGGCTAAATTTTGATAGTTACAAAGTGCAAATACACTGGTATACATGAATAAGCACATTAAGTAACAATGATAATTAAGCCGTAGTAGCTTCAATCCAGGCATTTTTTTTATTTCTGAAATCATATTGTGTTCTCGAGTTGTAAAATCGAACACGTGTAGAGTCTGCTTTAGCCTGGTTCATCTATTATTCCCGCTGTCAACTACTATATGAAAGATGATCAGTTGGGGTAATTATTGCCCTAAATTGGAACAGTTGCCAACAGAGACGAAATAATATTTCCTTTACAAGACGTTCAATTCGTCGCTTCAGTGGAAGCAGTTTTCAATTTGACTAAACTTAACAATGTTGCCCGGATGGCGGCTGAAAAGAGCAGCTTCATTAAAGAAAATATTTTACATTAACCGGTTTTCGCGCAAATTTTTTCCAATTAATTTTTAATTATTTTTTGCAGAGATGAATATACCATGCCCTATCTCGTTTGTTATTAAAAGGGACTTTTAGCTTGCACGTATGCTTTGTTACCGTGTTAATAGATTTTTGGCAAGAATATGTGCTTGTGCTGGCCTTATTAATGTAATGCCTTTTTCAGAATTTCATTGTCTCAAAACCACCTGGCAAAACAAACTTGTTCATTCTTTAGAGACTGTCTGTCTGGTACCAATGGTCTTCTTCACCAAGGATATGATTGACATATTCTGGGACGTTTCATCGGGCGCACAGTGGTGAGTCCTACAGTCCACTCTTGTTCCTAAAGTAGTTGGTGTATGTGACGTTTAATACGATGCAGTGCACGAATATTTCCTCTAACCTGTTGCAGTATTGGGCCATACCGAAGTAACACGATAGATTGATCTTGTGAAGAGGCCTACACTGATGGCTAGCCTATGCTCATAGAGATTGCGGGAGGCGCCAAGCTTGCGCCTATGCGAATGTCCCAGCGTCTCTTCTCTAGAAAGGTATCTCAACAAATTCTCCCAAGGCGTACAGCTCTGGCAGTGTCATGAGCCCGAACGTTACTTTGTATACCGCTGTGAGCATGCACGTATCTACTGCCAAACAATGTGGTGATTAAGGTCACAGGCTTTGTTGCATAAGCGTTTGATGTTTATGACACGTTGGTCAAGCGTGCGTGGGATTATTCTCACAGAGTTCTGAGAGGACGTGCTCATAGCCGCCAGCGATAAACCGCTGAGCATTTCCGCTGCGAGAACGGGGATACCACCACTCCACCAAATAAGTTACGGGAAGAATACAGGCTTGAAAGAGTAGGCACAGACATATTTACAACTGGTTAAGTGAGCAGGGCTAGCGTTACGGATAAGTTGGTGCCAGTCTATCCTCTTTGTTGTTTTTTTCGTCCTCTTTTTCTAGATACCACTGGTATAAGTACACCTCCTTGGGTACGTAGCAACATCATGCAGCCTATTACGGTAACCCTGTTCGAAGCACGACCTCCTCTTACAAACTCACGACCTGCTCATGCCACCGCTCCACATGTCGCTAAGTTTGCTTTTGCCTGTTTAGCTTTTTTTAAGTTCTCGAAAGTGCCGCAGCACGCTATGGCGCCGCAACTAACCCTCATCGCTGCAGCCGCCAAAGTGCTTTCTTGCATGGTGCATGCGTGAGTTGACTCTTTCTTGTGCCATTTGAAGGTTAACGCTTGTCAGGATATTTGTTCAGGGCTCGAAAGCGTTAGAGTACGACAGGTACAGTACAATTCACACAACGGCGTATTGCTGCGTACCCTTCTGCAAGTAGAGCGGCCCGCGGTCAACTGGCATAGTGTTTCACGAGTTTCCCCATTACTCAGACTCAACAGGAGTGGTTGAAGTTCTCACGAAGAGCTGAAGGTAAGGTACTGAAAGAGCTGTATTCAGCACGTTGCAAAATCTGCCTACTGCAATGCATTTCAAAACAATTTTTGTGCGCTATCTATGCTGGTCAACGTTGTTGACTGGTGGCTATAAACGCAATCGCTGTTTTGAGTATTCGTGGATGCCGATCGCGCCTATCATTTACACAGCCCATCAACTATGTGTGTGTGTGTGTGTGTGTGTGTGTGTGTGTGTGTGTGTGTGTGTGTGTGTGTGTCCAGTCCTTTGTTTTCGCATGACCCCGTGCACGTGGCTGTGGCAAAGATAGGAGGGTTCTTGCTTTCAAATATTACACTCCATTGCATAGTGGTGTCGTTTTGATGACGTCTTTTAATTTATTAGACTATAGATCCGCACTTTCTAGACAGTAGTTAGGTGGGGCGCACTGCACAAAACAAACGGGTTGTGTCGCACATTGCTCACGTTCGCCTGCGCATAGACGGGGACACAAAAGCACCCACCCAGATTGAGTTCCTGCTGTGAACATCCCGGAGCCAACCACCACGGTGCTTCTCACAGCTAGAGTGTTGCCTCGATTCGTTACATTTGTGGGTTGCTCGTTCGGTGCGTTATGAACACGAAAAAAAATACGCAGAAACGCGCACCCACGAGTGCACCACAACGGCCGTGCGTCGTCTGCTATGAGGGTAAGTCGTGGCGCCACCTGGCGGTATCTTCGCTTCCTATGCGCCAATTTTTGGGTCCACACGCCTTCATAGGGGTGGCTCCAGTGAGGCGGCCGTAAGTTTGTAGAGAAAGTCCTGGTTAGAAGTAAATTGCGGCGGTAACGTTTAACGTGCCACATCTCATGAGACGCAGATAAAGTTCCATTATTCAACTACCTTGAAACCGTGTAATCTTGTCAACACATTTCATACTTTCTAAAAATGTTACATTTACTATACCGGCTACCCCTGCCTAAAGTTTGGGATTCAGACGTGCAGCATTATCCTAGCCTAACTTCAACGGTTACGCTAGTTGATTTTATTGCAGATCATTAAACAAACCGGTGCCACTTCTCGTTCAATTTCGTTCGCACCGAGAGAAACAACTCTCGCGCTTGTAGTCGTGGAGTATAAAAATTAGAAACGTATTATGCAGATACGGACATTAATGGGATAGCTCTACGTGGAACTTTTTGCCACTCTTGAGAAGTCTTGTGCATTTTGAAATGGCCGAAGTATTAAATGCGCCATGCATGTATCTCTACATTCTAATAAAATGTCAATTTGTGTTACAATGGGTATATACATCGACATTCATATTGCTTCACGGATGCGGGGCGCCTATCACATGTCTTCTTTGCTAATGAGAACTAGTAGACAATAATCCTAAGGATAGTATAAGAAATGTTATTAGAAGTAATTGTAATGTAAATGAGAAGAAACAAAGAGGGTGGAAAGATAACATGGCACCCGAAGCATCCGGACCTGCGACATTCCAACACTGCGTTCGATGCCCTACTCCTGCGCTGTGGTGGCGATTATCCCACTGTCCTCTTTATATGATATATATGTGGATTTAAACGTGGGAGCGTCAGTCAGTACCACGTGTTGCCACGGTGGCGAGTGTGAACACTCGTGCCTGCTTGGCGTCACGTATACGTGATCTTATTACGAAATGGCTGTTGAACATCCATTCCTCGCATACCACTTCGAGGCATCAAGTCGGCCCGAGGTTGACAATATTAACAGCAGAGCACAGTATGGCCACGCATTGTAAAGTGCAGCAGCGGAGCTGCAAAGAGAAGTAAGGATGAAATGAGTGACAAGGGAAGGAAGAGAAGTTATGGGATGGGGAACAGCCAGAGAAAAGGGGCACACCAGGTGCGTGGCCTCCCCTACACCACAATTTTTTTCGTCATTGAACAGAGAGCGGAAAATGACAGTCTCAAAGGGGTGTCCTTCCTGAAATCAAAGAGATCCGCCCGCCCCCCCCCCCCCCCCAAAAAAAAAATACTGGCTACCGTTCTCGTTGAGGAGTTAAATTGAAATTGTAGCATGGTCATATAGAGTAGCAACGGGTGGAAAAGAAAAGCGAGGGTGAGGAACAGCGATGGGAGGTTCAGGAAGAGGGAATACAGGAAGAAATTGAAGAATATAGTATAGCAAGGAGTGGAATATTGAAGCTAAGGGGAGGAACTGTGGCGCTAGGTTTAGTAAGCGAAAGGAGTAGAGAGTTGAATATTGTAAAAGATAAAGGAAGAAGACGAAGGATTTAACAAACGTAGAATAAGATAAGGAATCCACTTTTACTATGTGGGTAGCCGGACGTGCGTAAAGAAAAATGAAGGAAAAGAGAATTAGATGAAGACAAAACGCAATCGGCTTTCGCCAGGCGCTGTTGCTTGCTTGCCAGCTCCGCTGCATATTCAGATTTCAAAGGCATAATTATGGCTTTAATCTTAAAGCAATAGTGTTAAAAAGCTTCCTTCGCAGAAATTCCGGTGTCAGTGTCAACGGTGTCGCCATTGGTGGTCAGTAAAATTTTGGCGTTGTCCGTGATCTCAAGCTCGAGATAGATTGGAATTAATAATAAAAATATCTCCAGTCTATGTGGGAACCGAACACCTGGCAAGCTGGTGTTCTACCATGAGGTGAGGCTGGGGCTTGAAACTACTCCGTGAACTTAAACTACAAAATTTTCATGTAGCGAGAGTAGTCTCCTTTACATACATAATTTTACGTGGCAGGATTTTAGACTCACAGCAGTCGTTAAGACTTGTGAACAGCGCAACCAATGGGTACTTTAAAGCTGCAAACCCATAACAAAGCGGGCCGCTGCGCGGGGCACATTGCTGTCAATTGGTGGGTACTTCACCAATTGGCAAAATGAAGAACTACGGCATAGTGAGTAGTTCACAACGATACTTGCAGTAGGAATTCTAGAATAGTTAGGAAGAACCAGTTAGGCGCCCTAATTTTTTTTCCAGGCGACAGGGGCGAAGGGGATACGCTTGGGTCATGATTAAGCTATTGCGTTGTACTCTTGAAGGCGAAGTTCCAACGTCCTCTACGATTCCTTTTATTTTTGTTTTATGTCATAACGCTCTTAAAGCGTGGCAGTCAAGTGAGAGAATGGAGCAAGAATATCTGACAAAACTGAGATAGAAACTACCCAATTCAGTAATGTTCAGATGAAACACGCTCAAGGCAAAAATAGTAATTGCACATGGGAGATTACAAAACCTGGTGTATATCTCACTGTTTCATTTCGCGATAACGATGCTAAGTATTTTATGCTAAAAAGCAGGCGTAAACCAAACGTATCAGTACATGCTGTGACTATTGGTCTGTCCTATTGTGTGCGCAACCAGGAAAATGCTACGCAAGCAATAATTCGCTCACGGCATAAACGGTGCTAGTGTAGGGTTCGGTTATCACAAGGCACTCTGCTCGTTTAGGAAAACTGAATACAACGCGAGTGAGCACGGTCCAATCAATAATGAAATGCAGTGAAACAAAGTGAATAAACTAAACGCTTGTGTATGCAGTAGATTACGCGAAATACGAGTGTTCAAACATCCAAATTGATTAAAACGAATGTCCGAGTGATATAGGATCGTGTCGTGATAAGACTATATCAATATAACACGTGTAAAAGGTGACAAAAACCCTGATCATCGATCAAGCATTCAATATAGACGTCAGTAAAAAATGTGAGGTTGATGGTATGACAATTTACACGAGGTCAACAAATAGGTAACTCATCTATCTATACTGCTTTGCTCATCTACTGACTATTTACACTAACGCGAAATGAATGAACAATGTATTACTTCAACAAAAAAAGATTAGAAGACGCTAGAGCTTCGCCTTCAAGAGCAGATCACGATAGAGTAATCGAGCATCGTGCACAACGCCTTCTCAGTTGCTAGCCTTCTTCGGTTCTCAGTGGATGCCTCAAGCGTGCCGTGAGGAAACGAATGAATTTATACGTCTAACATACCCCGCTTCAAAGTACTTTTGAATATTTGCTACAAGAGTTGTTAAGCGCCCAATACACCACAATTTTTCCTTTTGCGAATCAGCGAAGGGCCCACTACGCCTCCACTGGTCAGTATGCTAAACTTTATGTACATTGTACATTTTTTATCTATGTCCTCCCTTTTATGACCCTCTATGAGGGCTGACAGTATTAACAAATATATAAAAATGAAAATAGGTCTGAGTGCTTTGCAATGGGTGGGGCTTCAATATAATTCTCACTGCTTGCTCTATTCACGGGTTTTTAATCCCGGGGTGATTTTTCACTTGTACCACGCATTTTATGACGCGTTAAGAAGACTAGTACTACATTGCATTTATGCAGCAGTTTTTTTTCATCGCATTTTTAACACACATCGGGCCCGTCGCTTTATTGTGGAACACTTGCTTGCAACGCAGATAGACGGGATTTATCCTAATTGAAACCCGCAAATTTTTATTATTAAGTTATTTTGGATCGTTCTCGATTTCTCAGTCAATTAAGAGATGATAATCTTTTGGCTCACTACTAACGATTTCAACAGAGACACCGATGCCGACGCCAATTTCCTCGAAACTAGCTCTAAATTTATTGCATTAAAAACTTGTGACTATCTTGTTGGCAAATTTTGTCGAACAAATAAGAACTGATTTTACTTTGAAATATAGAGAACCTCTGTGAAAAAATAGTGAGTGGTCGGGTTTTCTCACCCCAATCACTTTAGGATGGCGAGAAATAAAAATAGTGCACAAGCAAACGCCGTGAAAACAAAATGTGCCTCCGCGGTGGATTCCGCGAAAGGCGAGTCTTCCCACTGTGCAAGTCGATTGACTCGCTTGTCCGAGTGAAATGCCACCCCGGTCGTGACTTGCCTATCTTCTGGGCTTCGGGAGGGTGAAGAAAAGGCCGCTTTTGAAGACACCAGTCACGTCTTCTGATTAGCTTGCAGGTCTCGTCGAAGCTCCCTTGTTTTTCTTGGGGACACACCCTGATGACCGAAGGCGGCATGGCGGCTAGGAGCATGCGCCTTCAGCTGTTCCACGTTCGACGTTTTCTGGCAATCATAACGCGTGCACACACATTACACCATTTGTTATGCCTAAGTTCTTCAACAGTCTCAGTAAAAAAAAAGAGCGAAAAAAGAGTTGTTGCTCTTAAACCTTCATCCTCTCTCCTGCATCCGCTTCCTCTGTTGCACCAAGCGTTAACATGGTTCCGGTTGGTCCTAATTCTTTCGCCATTTCGACAAAAGATCTGGCGTGCTATCGACGCGGCACGCTGGTTTACTGCCGCCTTTGCTGTTTACGAAGTGATTGGGAGCACCAGTTTGACTGAGCACGTGGCCTATAGAAATACGCCACAATGAAGACTCCAACCCTCCTAACCCTTCATTATCTTCACCTGCTTTTTGTAGAGCTCTTCTTTGCCACTGGATTGGCAAATCTTGCTTCCCCGCACGCAGTATTACCTGAATCGGTAATAATGCTACGAAGCGCTGTCGGAAAAGAAGAGGGAGACACTAAATAGGAAGACGACGCTCGCTGATATCCAAAAGTAAAAGTAGAGCGCAAATAAAGACGGGAAGGAAACAAGTAGACAGGATAGAACGCTCACTACAAACTGATTTATTCACGAAAGAATAGTGGGGAGAAATGCGGAACATAGATCACAAATCTCTATCCTTCAAGTAGCGAATTGAAGGCTCCTTCTCCTCGAAGCTTAGTGTATCAAGCTCATAAATGTATATATATATATATATATATATATATATATATATATATATATATATATATATATCGAGGGAGAAATATGTCCATTATGCTTTAAAATTCAGTAAAAGGCGCTATTTTCTCGCTGTCTTCACAGTTTATTTTTCTGTCACGGCATGCATCTTAAGAGGGTTGAAGACATCATTTGAAACAGTATTCAGGAAAGTTGAATTAATTAACTTTTTCATTTATGGACTTAGACATTCAAGTCAAATGCGTGTATTCATGCCCTTCATGCGAAAAATCCACAGCCGCTTTTAGATTTTGAAAAAGTGGCCTGTAGTAATAACTGTGAATATAACGAAATTTTCATAAATTCTGCGGTGAACCTGAAACCGAAACGCGAAACAGCACTACTGCAATGAGGGAGCATTGTTATATCAACCATCAACTGTCTTCATTGTGTGGGTGTGTGGGTGACGCTTACAATTACAGCACGCATGACACACATACGTCATTGAACGAGGAAGAACTTCAGTTTGGAACTGTGACGTCATCGTGGTCGTCTGCTTGTTGCACCCTGCGGTCTGTTGTTTTGGGTTTCGCTGTAGAGTTTAGAAAATTTTAATTATTTCTTAGTTATTACTGGGATTAATCAAGCTAGCAAACCTTCGGCACGATAGCATGCTTTCCTTCTGCACCCAGGTCTTGTTGAGCATCGATTCGCAGATAAGCATCGACTCGCAAAAGCAATTTTGAATACTTTTCAGGAAAGCGGAAGAGGTCAGTGGCTTTAGAGTTCATATTTTATTCAGCTGTGGCCCTTAAGGTCAGAACTTATTTTAAGTGTCACCAAAATTATATTTCTTTAGGAAACTCTCGATGTGTCACAGTACTAATATCGACATTGTGTGACACTAATACAATAGACTGCTTGTTTATCGCAACATTAGAATTCAAATACCCTGTTGTGACTTTCAGTGTGGTTACATTCCTCTGAATTGTGCGCATGCGCACACGAGAGAACGGGGGAGTCGTCCTCCTTCGCACAACAATTAAGAAGGTTCCCAAGTCTGCCCCGCAGCTTCACAAAGTAAAACTCGTCCCATCACTCGGGACAGTTTTTTTGTCGATAATAACAGCCAATGACCCCTGGTGTGACCTTACACTCAAACACCGCATATCCACGAAATGGATGATTGATTGCATGGTAACAGGGCTGCAGCGTGAGCACGAAGGTGCTAGAAAAAACAGACGAAAGGCGAGGCAAAGAAAGCAAAGAGGACAACACGAGCGCTGGAAGAAGAACGGCTATTTGGGTTAGTTGCCCTTACTACCATGAATTCAAACCAACTAGCCCAAATAGCCGTTCTTCTTCAATGATATTGAGTGATATGTGGGGTTTAACGTCTCAAAACCACCACATGATTATGAGAGACGCCGTAGTGGAGGGCTCCGGAAATTTCGACCACCTGGGGTTCTTTAACGTGCACCCAAATCTGAGTACATGGGCCTACAACATTTCCGCCTCCATCGGAAATGCAGCCGCCACAGCCGGGATTTGATCCCGCGACCTGCGGGTCAGCAGCCGAGTACCTTAGCCACTAGACCACCGTGGCGGGGCACGAAGTGAATGATGAAGAGCGGGTGAAGAACTCGGATCGTTAACCACCTTTGAACCACGTATTGCTAACGTTTCAACTGTTTCTGTACGTTTACTCTTGTTGCCGATGCCGCTTTTTTTTCCGCCGGTGAGAGCACTTTCACTTTCGTTTTTCGCTATGGCAATAAGAGAATGTGTGGTCTGAAACACGCCTAATTGTCATCGTTATCAGTGTCATCACCATCGCCATGGCGGCCTGTCATGACCGGCGGTGATCATACAGGTCGACCTTAAGGAGATTTGCCTCCCAAAACTACCAACCTCCCACCTTTACCCCCACCACTAAAAAAAAAGCCGGACAGTTATGTTAGGCCACTGTGAAGAGCTTGTCATCGCTTTATTTTGGTTTCTATGTTAATTTTTTAACATATTTGCACAGCGCAAGACTGCGAGTAGTTATGACGTAACTACAGAAGAGAAGACAAGAACTTACTGTGCTTGTCTCTTCTTTTCTAGTTACGTCGTAACTACTCGTAGTCTTGCGCTGTGCAAATATCTTGATTCCCAATCATCAACTAGCCCAAGCATCTGTCTTTTTTTTTTGCCTTGGCGGCCGCGTTTTCGCTGCAGGCGAAAATGCTTGTGGCCCGTGTGCTTAGATTTAGGTGCACTTTGAAGGATTCCAGGTGATCGAAATTTTCGGAGCCCTCCACTACGGCGTCTTTCATAATCATATGGTGGTTTTGGGACTTCAAACCCAAATACTAATTATAAGCTCATTTCTTTTGGACTCGATCAACCACGAGGAGGTAGCTGCAAATAACCTTGTACCTTCCTTAAGCGAGGTCGTCTATGCGCACGCACATATGTTGTCACACCGGTCCCGTTTATTAGGGAGGTAATCGCCGGGCTGATTCCAAGAGCCGAAGTATCGGCCCCCCGAACCGCACCACGAAAGCGTGGACAATTTAGAAGTGGTCCTTTTTGGCGCGCCAGCGGACGCCGGCTGTGGCCCAAAGAACAAGTCAGAGCCGAGAGTTGATAAACAAAACAAATATTATATTCTCAAAATTGGCAGATCGAAACCAATACACAAGGATGCACACTCCACAATAGTTACATACAATACGTCACCAATCAAACAACGTACTACACAGTACAATCAGCCACACTCAAAACAACGGACACAGACAACGATACGCACTACAATGCAGTCGCATGCATTGAACAACCAAGACACTTAAAGACTAAAGAGATAGAAAACCTATTCAGTCCAAAGTTCTTGGAACCCAAGTCTAGATGATACTCTTCCGAGAATCACTCACTCAAAGTCCAGCGTTGTTGTCGTTCCGCAGCCCTCGAAGTTTCTCTTCCAGGAAACCTCCCGTCTTCAATTGGCTACTCTCCAAGCTTCAAACTTCTTCGCCGCAAACACGTCGGCTTCACACTCGCAGCGGTTGCCACGGGTCTTCGCTCGATAGGCGTAAACACACGCTCTTGCCTGTAGCCCGAGCCTTCACCTCTCAGGTGGAAATCCTCTTCATCTCTGGCTTCGTCCCTACGGACCAAAACCTTCGCCGACTACACGGCGGAATCCCTACGCGCTCTGGCGTTAACTTCCGTCTCCTCCTGCTTTCTCGTCTCGGCTGCTCGATTAAATACCTTCCGCGCCACCTTCCAGAAAGTTCTCCTCATTTCGTCGGCGCGATGCGCAACGAAGGCTGGGGAAAGGCGCGAGACGGTTCGACTGCCCTCCGCGTCGGATGACTCATCTCGGCGTGGCCACGCCTCCTTCGTTCTAGAAAAATCGCGGGCTTGCTCGGCCGCCGTTGTGGGGTGAGGAGGTTCGTCGATGAAGCCACGCTTCTGCGGGGAGAGCGCGCGCCCGGGGAGCCTTGGCCGTTTGTTTTCTTTTTCTTTCCCTTTTTTTTGACTTCGCGGCGTTTCTTCCGCGCGTTACCGCAAGAATTTGCGGCGCGCCTATTTTTAGCGCTCGTTCTGTGACACTGCCCCCCACTTTAAGAATATTATCTCATAATATTCAAAACCACACAAACGAGCGCGAACAGTCACCACACATTCTCACAGACTGTAACATAGTCTGTCGCTCATGACACGTCACATTCACAATAGATCACTTAATACAATTGTACATTGTAATTAAATTACACCACATGAAATATAACCACAAGCACATGAGTACAACACTCCACCACACATTCCGAATAATACAAATGTACAAAGTTCTCTCATTACAACAATGGTCCAATACTATACATCACATCACAGCACAAACACTTCGACACTTGTGACACATGATAACACAACATTAACACAACATATGACACTCAGCACAGCCCAACACATTCTGATTCGACTTCAGCACTTATCCTGTGTATTTCGAGCTGCGCTTGCGTCCTTTCTTGCGGTGCTCGCTCGATCTCTTCTCGTTTTTCCTTGTTCTTTTTCGGCGAGCCTTCTCCAACGACGGGGTCTGAGGCGGCGTCTCAGCCATCGCTGTCACTTCTGACACTGTTAACGGGTGATAACGCTCAACCGATCCTGTCACCCGCTTGTTCACGTCCCGACATTTGGCCTGGCTGGCCAACTCCGTCTTCTTTGCACTGTCGGTCGGTTGAGGTCGTGCTGACGTAAGTCCAGTTGCCCGGCCCGTGAACTCGTTCAACACGATCATCTTATCATTCATAGTCCCTTGCACCGCGGCTTCACCTTGGGCTCGAGTGATATCCGTCACGGGATGCTCCTCCACTGTATCTCGCGGCCGCTGGGTTGGCGAGGGCTCTATCTTCGGGTCTTCTCCCAAACATTCTGGATCACTTGGCCCTCGCGCCCCGTCGATGTTTCCGATGACAAGGTCATACAGGGGGGTCGTCATGCATAAAGCAGTAACCTTCCCGCTGAAGTACGGGGTTTCAACCTCAATTTCTGCTTCGGGAAGCATCCGAACCGTACGGTCAATTAGGCAAACCGGCTTCGTTCTGCCTGTCAACTCACTTTCCCGTACCAAATTTCTCCGCACGATAACAGTGGAACTGCCGGTATCTCTTAACACCGTAATCTTTTTGCCCGCAACTTTTCCGGGCAGCGTTGGCATTCCTTTCGTAACACCGGGTGGCTGTTTTGACATTACAGCACCCACAATAGGAATTTTCTCCCCATTTTTCAATTCTACGAATCCATCAGTGACGGCATTATTATCAGATTTCGGTGCCACTTGCACACAGGATACCTGGTGAGTTTGACTCACTCCGTTCCGACAAGCGTCTGCTTTGTGCCCAGTCTGACCACACTTAAAACATTTTACTGCCGTAGGGCTCGTAAATATCGTTCGACAGTTTTTCGCGCGATGACCCACTCGGTTGCACAGAAAACATCGCGGAATGCTCTCTGGTGCACGCTTCTTTTCTTCGGGAGCCAATTTCTTCGAATCATCGGGACACTCCTTCTTTACCTTGGCCAAATTAGTTCCACCTTGCGCTTCCAAGAATTGATCAGCCAATTCAAGCATGTCTTCAAGTGAGTCAGCCTTCCTCTCTTTCAAATACAGCGACAGGCTTGGGTGGCAACTAGTAAGAAACTGTTCTCTAATTAGGAGCTCTCTAAGTTCATCGTACTCCTGCGCTGTCCCTGAAAGTTCAATCCATCTGTCGAAATAATGGCAAAGTCGGGCGGCATACTGCGTAGCCGTCTCACCATCAGCTGGTTTTCCTGTCCGAAATCTGTCCCGGAATCCTTCTACAGTAAATCTAAATCGCTTCAGCAAAGCAGCTTTCACCTTTGTGTAGTTGGCTGCATCGGTCGGCGTCAGCCTGCCGTACACACTGAGCGCTTCACCACTCAAGCAAGTACTCAAAGCAGTTGCCCATTGCTGTTCCGGCCAATTCTGGCTCCTCGCAATCGTCTCAAATCTGTGGAGGTACGCGTCTATGTCGTCCTTCCTTTCATCGAACGCCACGAGCAACTTGCTTGGGTGCAAGCGGAAGCCATGATCTTCGCGTTCGCTGCTTTCAACTCTAGCTTGGACGGGAGTTTCACTTCGCTGTTGCAAACGGAGCCGCTCGAGTTCCATCTCGTGCTGCCACTGCCGTTCCCTTTCCTCTCTTTCTTCTTTCGCCCTCTCAGCTGCCAGCCTTTCTTTCTCCAGCTCCAACTTCAATTGCAGCTCTCTTTCTTCTTTCAGCTGTCGCTCCCTTGCCTCTCTTTCTTCTTTCAGCTGTCGCTCCTTTGCCTCTCTTTCTTCTTTCAGCTGTCGCTCCTTTGCCTCTCTTTCTTCTCTCGCCCTTTCAGCTGCCAACTTTTCTCTCTCCAATTCCAACTTCAATTGTTGCTCTCTTTCTTCCTTCTACCTCGCAGCTGCCAACCTCTCTCTCTCCAACTCAGCTGCTTTTTCTTCCTTGGCTCTCTCAGCTGCCAACCTCTCTCTCTCCAACTCAGCTGCTTTTTCTTCCTTGGCCCTCTCAGCTGCCAACCTCTCTCGTTCTAACTCAGCGGCTTTTTCTTCCTTGGCTCTCTCCGCTGCCTCTTTCTCCTTCTGGCTTACCCACTTCCGTAGTTCGGCGCCAGAAAGACCCATCTTCTCGCCAAGAGCAACTAACTTTTCAAGATCCATTGTGTCTCGCAAATAAAACCTTGTCGCGTGCAAAAAGTATCTGCCTCGATCCGTCTATCGGAACACTCCCCTGCACTCGTTAACGAGAACACTGAACAAAACACAAAATTGTTCCGATAGCACTATCGACAACTCGAGGCTCTTTCTCACTACTTTGGACACACTGTGCACCAAAAGGTCCTATGTCGCGGACGCCAGATTAATTGTCACACCGGTCCCGTTTATTAGGGAGGTAATCGCCGGGCTGATTCCAAGAGCCGAAGTATCGGCCCCCCGATCCGCACCACGAAAGCGTGGACAATTTAGAAGTGGTCCTTTTTGGCGCGCCAGCGGACGCCGGCTGTGGCCCAAAAAACAAGTCAGAGCCGAGAGTTGATAAACAAAACAAATATTATATTCTCAAAATTGGCAGATCGAAACCAATACACAAGGATGCACACTCCACGATAGTTACATACAATACGTCACCAATTAAACAACGTACTACACAGTACAATCAGCCACACTCAAAACAACGGACACAGACAACGATACGCACTACAATGCAGTCGCATGCATTGAACAACCAAGACACTTAAAGACTAAAGAGATAGAAAACCTATTCAGTCCAAAGTTCTTGGAACCAAAGTCTAGATGATACTCTTCCGAGAATCACTCACTCAAAGTCCAGCGTTGTTGTCGTTCTGCAGCCCTCGAAGTTTCTCTTCCAGGAAACCTCCCGTCTTCAATTGGCCACTCTCCAAGCTTCAAACTTCTTCGCCGGAAACACGTCGGCTTCACACTCGCAGCGGTTGCCACGGGTCTTCGCTCGATAGCGGTACACACACGCTCTTGCCTGTAGCCCGAGCCTTCACCTCTCAGGTGGAAATCCTCTTCATCTCCGGCTTCGTCCCTACGGACCAAAACCTTCGCCGACTACACTGCGGAATCCCTGTTTAGAAAAAGTTTATTTACAGCATGTACAGAACACAAAGGCTTCATACCATTCCAGTAACAGGGCACATATACATCGGCACATCTATATTTCACGACTAAGATCACTACGTTACAGTGAAGACATTCCTACGCGCTCTGGCGTTAACTTCCGTCTCCTCCTGCTTTCTCGTCTCGGCTGCTCGATTAAATACCTTCCGCGCCACCTTCCAGAAAGTTCTCCTCATTTCGTCGGCGCGATGCGCAACGAAGGCTGGGGAGAGGCGCGAGACGGTTCGACTGCCCTCCGCGTCGGATGACTCATCTCGGCGTGGCCACGCCTCCTTCGTTCTAGAAAAATCGCGGGCTTGCTCGGCCGCCGTTGTGGGGTGAGGAGGTTCGTCGATGAAGCCACGCTTCTGCGGGGAGAGCGCGCGCCCGGGGAGCCTTGGCCGTTTGTTTTCTTTTTCTTTCCCTTTTTTTTGACTTCGCGGCGTTTCTTCCGCGCGTTACCGCAAGAATTTGCGGCGCGCCTATTTTTAGCGCTCGTTCTGTGACATATGTACGGACGTACATCAACACACAAAGGCGTGCACACATTTGCGCAGAGCGGGATCATCAAGTTCGCGGCACACATGCAACTCAAACCATTGCCGCGCAACATGAATCCACAACGCCATCCAGGCCGACGCGAGGCACGCGCTGATTATTACATACGAAGGTACAAAAAATTATGAAGACGTCCTCTATGTCGACGCTGTGGTAGGCTCCCTTGAAGGAACAGCCATGGCTGCTGCCATAACAGAAGACGGGCGCATTAGCGTTTCCGCGTCCGTTAAAACGGCACGCCCCGACGTGCCTTAGGGGGTTTCACTAGCCCTAGCAGTGGTGCATGCGGCTGCAGATTCTACCATTACAGAAATTTGCACTGAGGCCCAGAGCGCTCATCGATACTTCCGCCAAGGCATAGTACCAAAGACAGTCTCACGCATACTGAGCAACATTCCTTCACTTCTCCATCCGGCGACTATCACGTGGGGGCCTGGCCATGAGTGTATCCCCGGGAATGAGCGCGTTCATGCGCATGTCCGAGGTCTTTCTATCCGGACCCTGGGGGATGGCTCACCTGAACCCGTGAGAAAACCACAAGAGGGAATCCGCACCTACCATGAGATTACGAGGTAATACCGGAACGGCAGACGAGATTTTTCTGCCCCACACTTGTCCCTCACCCCTAATCAGAGTTCAGTTTGGCGCCAGCTGCAGACAAAATCATTGATTTCTCCCAATTTGGCACGCCTATTTTACCCCACTCTTCACCAACCACATTGCACCACCTGTGGGGCACCCCGGGCTGATCTTTTCCACTGCTTGTGGAACTGCCCAAAGCCCATAGTGGTAGACCCTATCCCTAACCCTTCCCTTTCTTCGTGGGAGGCCGCTCTTCGGGTGACTGGTTCGGACGACCAGTTGTGCCTGGTGCACCGGGCCTGCCTAGAGATGTCAGCCAGGGGGCTCCCGGACGTCTAGGGGCCCAACCACATTTACTTTTATCTTTTTTTGAAATAAAGTTGTGTCCTCCTCCTCCTGAAGTGTCAGCCTGCAAAACGCGCCTTTTGATGTCATATTAGGCAAACCACCTTTTTATATCACCGGCTCCAACACGTCACCTGCTACAGGTGCTTTTAATCGACTGCATCTGTATTAATAAACATAAGTTGCATCTTTAACAATCGCGCATGTTGAATGGGAGTGAACTTTTCAACGTATAAATACTCATTATAATGATGTATGGAAGCAAGATAGTGCTTTCAGTCGCCGATGGCCCTCTAATAGTGCTTTCAGTCGCTTTCAGTCGCTTCGGCCCGCTGTCTCCTGTCTGCCGCTGCTTCTACTCGCCCCCAGCCACAAAGCCCACTGCCACGTGATGGTCGCCCGTGGCCCAATCGTGGCACCTGGGTATGATAACAATAGGCATTCTGTATGAAACATAGAGCAAATAATAATGAGCTCAGAAACCTATTTTATGGTTTCTTATTTTCTTAACAGGAAAATAAATAATAAGTGTATGCGAAGGTATCTTTATTCAGTAAGTTTTCTCGTGCTACAAAATTTGGGCATTAAAATAATAATTTTGTGCCCGTGGATAGGCTCAAGAAAAGCGAGTCATTCTAGGAACTAAACGCCACCGCAGGCCGAGTGATCAACAAACTGGAAGAAAAATATTTCTTGCATGACGACGAAATTCATCTCGACCCACTCGTGAGCAGTTCACCTTTAGGCTTTGGCTGAAATAGGGTTTCATAACAGCTAAAAGCACCACTTTTAAATTTTGTTTTATTTCTGACGTAGGAGGCTTTTCAGGACACTACGCTCCAAATGCTCTTTTTTCTTCACAAAAGTACCCAATGTTTCTTAATGAATATATGGCTCCGAGTAGTCCTCAAGGGTTCACAACAACGTTTCCTTCCATTGCAGTAAGTTTATCCGTTGATCTTGAAACCGGAGCTTGGGTTAATATAATTTTTATAGGTGAAATAAAACGCAGTTGTACACACCACTCTCCGCCGCTGGATTTGGCTTGAGCACCCTGGTGTTCAATTCTTCACGTTGTTTTTTAGAAGTGTTCATGTAGAGTGTTGTTAGAGTTTCTGACTGATACCTCAAAGCATGTCCAAGGACAACATTCAGTGAGGGATGCACAGCCAGCAAATAAGTCAACACTTGATAGTTTCAGTTCCACATTATTTGGCATCCTACAAAAAATTGAACTTGGTGGACAATGGTTCTGAACCCAAACTATGCCTAATTTGTATTTAGATTCACTGCAACGTGGCTTGTAGAAGAAAACAGTCTGTCGAGTTGAGCGCTTGAAGTATAGCGTTTTTAGTACTATATGGACGAACTAAATAGTGTTGGTTTCGCAAATTAATTAGAAAAAGACATGGACAATGTGAAATAGCACTTGTGACAAGCTTGGTTTCTGTCACGAATTACTGGGTTGTGTGGGTTGTTATTGCGTTTTAAAACGAGGCAGTGCCATTTTCTTCAACTGTGTTTACTTCTCATCTTGCTACCTACCAAACAGTGGTTACTTGCAATACAGTTCAAGGAGGAAGACCTTTTTAGCGTTCTTGTTAAAATACATGCCTTTCATTTCTTCACTATATCTGCTGCTACCATATTGTTCTGTGTAAATTGGTTGTTGACTCGTCAAAGCTCTATTATCCAACAAATTAAGCACTGATGTCTTGATAAACTGAATGCCTGCTGATCAAAGCTTCAGGTTACTATGAAGCAAGGGACGATAACGACAGAATATATTTTTTTTCTTCAGAGGCCCTACGAAATGCAGACAAGAGTCCACAAGGGAACAAGCATAAAGGAAATGTTTCGTGATCCAGAGTCCCGCTGTCATTTGGAGTGTTTATTTCAACCATCGGCCGCTGGAGCGAACTTCTCACTCAGAACAACAGAAGCACAGGCAGCCGCTTCTTTAACCTGAGTCCAGTATACAAATTATGTTACATACATTGCATACATTAAATATACATACATCTCATAGGTCAGTTACGAGTGAATGTATGTTTTATTTCCGTTGAGCGTAATCAACTCAATAGAGTTTACCTCTTTGTTTGCTTACCTTTGCGTGTCATGTGGATATAGCCTCGGATCGAGCGTGATACTGAGACGCCTGCAAAGCAACACATACACACACAGGGCCCTAATGCACTGTCTCTACCCAACGAGGTATAGCTCTATGTGCCCGCTCTGCAACGTACCGGACACCCTGGCACACTTGCTTCTTGCATGCCAGTGTATTGCCAGACGTAATCTTCAACAACACACGACTGATACTGAAGCAGGGCGGATGAACGAAGACCTAACCGAAGCGGGGGAGGTGAAGCTAGCCCTCGAGGACCTGGAAGACCGACAACGACTCGTCGCCAGGGCCGAAAGGGCAGTAGAAACCAGAGGGTTCCTGGAATAAGGAGCCCTCCCACCTCAGGGTGACATCGGGCATTGCTCGGAACACTGTTTCAAAATAAAGGTTTACTTTTCTCTCTACATGGCTTGCGTATAGAAAAAAAGACCAGATGCGTTCGTGCAACAGCTGCCCCGACGAAAGAAGAACCATGTATGACAGCATGCTATCCCTGTGGCCTCCGATGTGTACAATGCTGTTCATGTTAGCAGACACCAGCGAGGCATAGAAAAAGTTTCTCTCTCGTTGTTTGACCACAGGGTTGGGCGGCAGTGTTCGCCGATGCGTGCCCTTTGCCAGAACAGGATCGACGGCCAGCCTTTGTCGGCGCCACGTTTGTTTATTTGCCAGCCACTGTGGCGCATCGTCTGCGTCTCGCTTAAGAATGCATGAGTGGTTTCGCATCCTTGCTTGCTTTCTTTATATGCGCTGATGAGATACGCATACACATTCCCGCATGCAAGATTTGTCAGAGTACACGAGAACCAGCGACTTCCTGTAACCGGGTCAGTCACGCCTCCGGCTGCTCTCTTTTTTTTTCTTTTGTACTTGGGACCTACTATTTCTTCTTTCACGGTTTCATAGCACTGTCAAACTTGCGGGAAGACTTGAGGTTTTACGAGCAGTGTCTATGTTTCTGCCATTCTTAAGCACGATATGTTTTGTTGTAACTTGCTTGTTGCCAAAAACTGATGTGTACAACACCTTGACCATTCTTTCTCTTCATTCTGCAGAAGAAAAAAAAGAGCTAGAAAAAATAGTTAGCCCAACTAAACCTAAGTAATGAAAACAAACAGTTATGTTGATGGAGCCAAACAGCACTTTTCCGAAATGGCCTAAAAACACTGCCAATCGGCAGTCGACGCTACAACGAACACTTGTATTATAGCACAGCACGTGACCTGGAATTCAAAAGCAATGATCAAAATCAGCTACAAGCTGTTTCTCTTTTGACGAGCAATGATGGCACAAACCCAAATGTGCGCCATAAAGGCTAAGCCCACAGCCGCTGGCTAATTTGAGCACCGTGACCTGCATGTGCGGGAACGCGCTACAAGGGCATCATGTTTCAGCGCACGTCATCCCCTTGAAGCGCTTGAAACCCTTGAAGCGAGCGACATATGTTTTTGTAACTCCAATCGCACTTGACTGACTTTATATATTGCGCTCTAGTCAATTCGTGAGACAATAAGCTATTTTAACGGCACCATTAGGTGATTACTTGGCAGAGTGTGGTTTTGATTCTTTTTTAAACAAGTAGAAGATTGCATAGCGACTGCAATTATTTCAGCTATGTGGAGCGGTCACCAAGCACTATTGCTACCTGGTTAAAGGTGGTTTTATAGTATTCGTGCGTTTACCAGATCGTAGGCTAAATCATCAACATTCAGCTCATCATAATTGTCATCGCATTGTCTGTCTAGGCATACACTTCGAGAAAGAAAGAAAGAGAAATAGATGAAAAAGAAAACGCCGGAAGGCTAACCTGGTAGACGTAAGCGGTTTGCTGCCCTGCACAGGGGTGGGTAAATAAGGGTTGGGCTGGAAACAGAGAAAGCAGGAACTAATGAACAGAGTACGGTCGTACATGGTTTTTTTAGCCATGCAGTGCTCTAGACCAACTTGAGCGTGGAGCAACTCCTTCATTGAGACGTGAGCCAAATGGTGTCTCGTGGGAACGAGCTCACAAATCAGAGCCGTGGGTAGTCGACAACGGAGAAAAAGTTCCACAGCGATCTCACCTCAGCTTTCCGTCCTGACCTACAATAGCTCTCGACAAATAAACATTGCAGTGCAAAAGGCTGCGAGTTTCCCAACTTGGTTATGTCTCGTAGGTAAATTTGTGTGTGCTTTGCGAATATTCCTCTGTGGTATCATTGTTCTTTGCGTACGTACGTGTTTTTTTCTCATTGCAATCTAACAGAAAGAGCGACGTTACAATGGACGTAATGCAACTGACGGTGTTATTATGCAAGGCAATTCTTAAAAAGAAATAAATCTATGGAAGGCCTGCAAAACTTCACCACGTAATTTTATAATATAGGCAGAAGCTACGATGAAGATAGATAGATAGATAGATAAATAGATAGATAGATAAATAGATACATAAATAGATAGACAGATAGATAGATAGATAGATAGATAGATAGATAGATAGATAGATAGATAGATAGATAGATAGATAGATAGATAGATAGATAGATAGATAGATAGATAGATAGATAGATAGATAGATAGATAGATAGATAGATAGACAGACAGACAGACAGACAGACAGACAGACAGACAGACAGACAGACAGACAGACAGACAGACAGACAGACAGACAGACAGACAGACAGACAGACAGACAGACAGACAGATAGATAGATAGATAGATAGATAGATAGATAGATAGATAGATAGATAGATAGATAGATAGATAGATAGATAGATAGATAGATAGATAGATAGATAGATAGATAGATAGATAGATAGATAGATAGATAGATAGATAGATAGATAGATAGATTCAAGGTTGCCGAAGATCGCTAAGAAATGCTTCGCATATAAAAATTCTGCTGGTTCACTCCAGACTGCCTCGTTTCTCAATTGTCAAGCTAGCCAGGCTGCCCCCCTTTTTTCATTTTGCCTGTGAGAAAACTCTTCGGCTCGTACTTCAATATTCTGAGGGACCGTGTTTCGAAATTCTCCCGACACGAACATGATAATATGGCTACATGTCGTCCTGTATATTGGCACAAGCTCATTTACAGTCAACCGAGAACACTCATTCCTTTACCCGAGAACGGAAGAAAAAAAAAGACAGAGAGAAAGTTGACCCAAGAATTGAAATTGAGCTCACGGAAATGAATGCGAGGCTGGCAATCAATTTTGCGGTGAAACGTAATAGCTAGTGCTGGTGGGCTGCGTTCTGCCAGCGAACAGCGATCCAACAAAGCCATTAAACAAAAGGGAGCAAGAACGCGGTATGCGGAACGAATAAGAAGAAACCTGTAAAAGAAGATTAACTGTGGCACGCTAAAAAACGCACCAACATAAAAATAAGATAACAGGCGTACAACAGCAAGAGAAAACACTGAACAAATAATCACTAAAAAAGGAAGGTGAGAAACCTGTTACACTGCTGATTAAGAAAATTTGGGTTAACAAAGTCGAGAAATCCAGCTGCAATGGTAATCAGGTGATAGACAACAAACAAAGAGAGGTTAAGACATTCACGGGAGGTGTGGTACACCAGGATTTGCATGCATTTCAATGTGTTTTGTTCCTTCCACCACAAGGTAGAGTAAAAAAATTGACAGCATATGCAAGGAGTGAATGAAGGAGAGTAGGGTGAAGCATTCGTCCGTCCATTCGTTCTAGCTTCCGTCCGTCCATGCGTCCGTCTGTGTGACCGTCCATGCGTCCATCCACCCATCCGCGCTTGCGTCTGTTCGTGCGTCCATCCCTGCGTTCGTCCATGCATCCGCCCCTGCGTCCGTTCCTGCGTCCATCCATGCATCTGTCTGTGTTGCCGTTCTTCCATCTATTCAACACTCCAAGTACCACCATCTCGCATCTTTTCATCATATATTCCCCATATAGAAGCACCGCGACCCAGCGGACATTACAACACTCTAAGCCGAAAAAGACTAAAGTGGGGTATGCCACTGGTCCTTTAGGGGTCTAAATGCGCTGCCACAGATTTTGAAGCAATTTTGGACTAACTGCGGGAGTAACTGCAAGGGCTCAACTGTTACCCCAAGCACTTACTCCACTTGGTTTAAATGTTGGCCCAGTAGAATGCTCCAGTGGGACTAACAGTAGAACCGTCTGGACCAATGGCAAAAAAAAATGGCGACACTGCGTTTGTGCAGTATATTTTATGCTTATTCCAATTCAATCCGCTCTGAAGATCATAGTATGTTATTCATGCAACTCACACACACACACACACACACACACACACACACATACATACGCACTATTATTTCAAAGTAAAACACCGCAAACACTGACGGCCCGCGCTGTACTACAGAGAACAGACTCTCGGGTATATATAGCACAGTATTTTGACCTCCCATCTAGTGCCAGTGGGTGACTTTTACTCGGCTTAAGAAAACAATAAATATTGACACCGTAACGCGAACATTTACATGGGCTTATTCGTAGCAACGATGTGCATCGATCTTTTAATATGGATCCATCTAATCTTCAGCATGCCTCCAGCCCGAGAATACGAATTATCAGCTGGTATTCGATCATGTCGGCCGAACCAGCGTTCGCAGTGCTGGCGCACGAGTCCGCAAACACAAACATAGCAGCGGCGCTTGTGCGGGAAAGCCGGCGAAGCAGCCGCAGGCGCCCGCCGATGCCATACCGTGTCGGCTTGCCGACGGCGTCGCTAGGCTTACGACGAGTACGGCTCAACGACCGCCGGCGATCGCAACATGCGGCTCGCGTGAAAATTTCGTCGTCATTATTTCATAGTCGCAAATGAACAATAGGTAAGTGCCCCATGTTCGCTGTGTCTTACGGAGTGATGTAGATATCTGTATACTTACAGCGACGAGACCGTTCGCAGGCACGGTTCTTTCATAGTGCTGGTAAGGCACAACCTGTGTACCACTGGCCGCACGATTAGTCGTATCCGCGATCGCCTACACGTTGTATTTTTGATAACGATTGTCGCATGGATAAAAAGACATAAGTTTGCCTGAGCTACTATTTTTGTGAACTTGTACGCGACGTTTCCTTCGACTGTGCCGGCATTGCACTCACACCGGCAGCCCGCTTGACACCGGTGACGTACGAAGCCTACTTTTCCTATATATCGCTTTGAACTTGTGGTCACTGTGTGGGTAGACGACCCCTGATGAACAGCTTACCCTTATTAGCATCGTCACTGTTCACCGTAGTTCGAACTTATTCAGCACATTAAAGCGAGTTCTCGGCATTGCCCGTGTTTGCGGAGAGTTTCACTTGGCTTCGGCTCGCCCGTGCCGGCATGGTGGAAACGCGAGGGCACTTGCTGTGTGCACTGACAGCGAGTTGTACTACTTTCCTCTCATAACATCTTCTATTCGTTTCATAGTGCTTCACTTTCACAGTGGCGTATAGCCTATTTAACTTGTTTTCATGATCGCCGACCACGCCGAGCATTGCAGTGCAGCATCGACAGGAGGGGATCGCGGCGCAGTTGCCCTCCCCGTTGGTCCCTTCATTGCCGGGCGTTTGCGCAAGACACGCATTGTCACACATTTAGTCCCTGTTGGACTAACAGTTCGTCCATTGGGTTAACGACTGCAGTTAGTCCAACTTTGCCGAATTTCGGCTTAGAGTGAAGGACTAAACGAGAGGTGACACACGCACACTTTTTACGGCTTTCGCTTCGGGTCTACTTCCCACCTTTAACCACCTCGAGTTCATGGTATATACTAGTTCACTGTATTCATGGCACTGCGGCCCAACGCTCGCTAAACCTTTCTAAAACCCAGGATGTTACGCCCAGCAAGTACAACGTAGCAACCTTTTCCTGTCAGATAGTGCTCAATGTACATGTCAATGGCTCCTAATGGGAAATGAGAGAAAGAAGAATTCAGCTTTTACTTTCTTACGGCTTGCGCTTCGTATCTACTTCCCACCTTTAACCACCTCGAGTTCATTCATGGTATATACTAGTTCATTGTATTCAAGGAACTGCGGCTCAACGCTCGCTAAACCTTTCTAAAACTAAGGAGGTTACACCCAGCGAGTATAACACACAGAATGTACCGTGAAATCACAATAATAATCATCAATTTTCTAATTTGACTGTGATTTTGATCAGCCAGCAAGAGTTAGCTTTTATATCTGTGCCCCCGACACAAGTTAACCTCTGCAATGGCTGTAGAAAGACGGCTATTCGTGTGACCCAAAACATAGTGCCCTCCCTACAAAGCACCTGAGGCGACTGTTTGAACACAGTGATAAAACTCGGAAAAAGACAACAGAAAAAATAACAAGCGCAAAGTCATTGAGACGTTAGAAAAAAAGGTTGTCGAAAAAAAAAGGTTTGATGAGGCGGGACAGAACAGGGAAAAAAAAGTTTTTCCCGGAGGCGCATTCATGCACCAGCTGTCGCCGAAAGTCCGCAGCTTTGAAGCTGCTCTGTCGTCGCCATTGTCGATGAGTGACGAATGAAGAGCTCCAGCGCGCGGCTGCTTCGTCGCATTTCCATTTGAAAAACATTCGCGAACCTGCATCCTTGACGCCATGACAACTCCTTGTTTGTTTTTCTGTTCTGTTCTGCTTTGCTGTAGAGAGGTGGAGCTCCATAGTGCCTGGGTACTATGGAGCTCAATACGTTATGGAGCTCAATACTTCATATCAATACGTTATGTAGCAAACAAATATGGTTCGTATTCCCTCGGCTACTAAGCTCTGCAGCCAAAAATTGGTTATCTCTGTCTCGCTGTTGACGCCTTTTATTTCGAATTCGCAGAAAGAGATCTCTGATCAATATCTGGATGCTATCGTCGAATGCGTCACTGGCACGGAGCGACGACCGTGCATCTGTCGCACTTGAGCTCTCAAAGTGAAGCTTCTTTCATCCACGTGACAGCCAAAACCAAACGCCTTGGATGTGCAATCGGAACGAGCCCAGCTACCACTGCCTGACCTGAGTACCGTTTTTTCTCGCGCAGATTGTGCCCATTCTTTTCCTACTTTCGGTATGCCGAGGGCTTCTCTGCAGTCTCTTATGGCGAAATTCACTGGTAGATTCGGAGTGGCCGCCGAAACCTTGGAGCGAGCACTCGGAGTGCACCAAACGAGATCTGCGAGTGGAACCCGTGAATGCCCCGCGTGAGGTCTCTCCGGAATTTCTTTACAGATACGTCACTAAAACAGCACCAGAAACGATTTCCTTCCCTGCTCCCGGCGTTTCAATGACAACTGTGTCGCCATGGCAAAGCACGCATTTCGACCACGCAGTCTCGCGGAAAGCAGGGCTACCGCTTTCCAATTTTAGGAATGTAAACAAGAGCACAGGGTTACTAGACCACCTCAAGAAACGCTGAGGGCAACCCAGCTGCCCGACAGTTCTGAAAATGACTGCAATGCATTCTCAAAGTTCCGGCGAAATCCGTCTCTGCAAGACGGAGCACGCGGAAACGCTCCGTCGCGGAGTGGATTACTCCGAATCCACCAGTGGAAAATGAGAAATTGCTCTAAATGTACCAGCAAAACGTGGATTGTCAGCTTTGGAGCAAGGAAACTTGCTCCCGCTCGGCGAGTGGAATTCGCCATTAGCCCATTCGCGACAAGCTCCTGCCTGGAATTCGACCACGAATGGCTCTCGGTTAGCACCTAATGTTCGCCGCCACACTTGTATTCTGTTGCGTGGCACTTCTGACCGTTAAAGGTGTTCGATCATTGTGTGTCTCTCTACGAAATTCGGGTGACGAATGATTTCAGGTGTTTTGCACTTGGTCCTGCAAAAGAGAGGTGGCGAGAGGCACTGGCACGTATTGCAGAAATACGGCATAAACTTGTGACACACCTGAAGAAGAAATTCCTGACGAATGTTTATTCATTACTTTTTTTTTGGCATATTGGTCTAACCTCAATCACAAACAATGTCTCTGCAGTTGAATATTTTTCCTCACAAAAAACAATGCTAGTGATGCTAGGGCACGCTTACCTGTACGCTACCTCGTTATCCTTTCTTCCGCAGCTTCCGTAGATGTTGAAGAATCTGTAAGCTTTGGGGAAGTGCCCTTTTAAGCCTTGGGGAAGTGCCCTTTTTTTTGGTCAGCCCACTCCCTACTAAGATCAGCTATGAATATCTGCGGACGAAAGAAAATAAAACTAAAGCTGACCGCTGTAAGTTGAATACGACACGAAAACAGTGCTTTCACGTGCACAGAGAGCAGATGCAAACTATTGGACAAAGATGTCTGCAGTGTACTATTGAGTGAAACACGGAGTAGGCAATGGCACTGTTTGCGTACCGCTTATTTTCTTCTCTGATAGCGAATCTTGTTGAATTATGAACGACCACAGCATTATGTGTCGGTGATGTTCTCGCTGTGTTCTAACCCCGAAGGTGGTGTCACTTATGGTACGCTGGAAACCTAAAAATAAGTGTAAAAGCTCCACCTACAACTGTAGCTCTCCCACCCCCCGAAAACTTGCATAGGTGGCTCATCTAATCACATATGCTTATTTTCGTGGCGCGAAAAAACGCCGCTTAATCAGAATGCAGACACATGTTGGCGCTAGTGGTTTTCGGTTGAGAAACATTGACTTCTTGCGCAATTTTTGCAAAGATTTAGACAACACTCTTTGTTGAACATCGAGTATACATACCGAACTTTTATATACTATTGCGCATAGTGCTTATGTTAGCGCCGAAAAAGGTATAATGGTTGCAACTAAAACCACTTAGCACGACTCTCACACGGATAAATAGCAGGTGAGCCGCAGTTCTGTGGGTGGCACTTGTGTTTGTTTTAAAGCGATAGCATTGAAAAGCTCGTTTTGCAGAAATTCTGGTGTTGGAGTCAGCGTTGGCGTCCTTCATTCATTCATATGTGGGGTGTAACATCCTAAAACCACTATATGATTATGAGAGACGCTGTAGTGGAGAGCTCCAGAAATTTCGACCACCTGGAGTTCTTTAACGTGCACACAAATCTGAGCACACGAGCCTACAACATTTCCGCCTCCATCGGAAATGCAGCCGACACAGCCGGGATTTGATCCCGTGACCTGCGGGTCAGCAGCCATGTACCTTAGCCACTATACCACCGCAGCAGGACAGCGTTGGCTTCGTTGGTTGGGAGTGAAAAATGATCATCTTATGCGTGAGCGAAAAATCGAGGAGGATGCAAATAAACTAGAAACGGCAAAAAAAAAAACCTTGAGCCGAGTGGGAATCGAACCAGGGTTGTTTGCAGGGTAAGCGGATGTTCTACCACACAGCCACACCTCTTTTTTTTTCTTTATTGCCTTGCATATCCAGATTGTTCACATTTCGTTCTTAGAAAATATCGTTCTTAGAAAATATCAATAATCACTTTTTATGTTGAATCTTTGGCTTCTATGTTTTGTGTTTATAATTACCCACCCCTTATGTAATACCCCCTCGTGTGTCTTTAAGGAAATAAAATGAAATGAAATGAAATTTCACATATTTACATATTGGTCCAATTACAAGTGCGTCACAAAATACACCCACCAAATTAATTGAAGTACCGTCAGCTCTTAGTTGACTAATGATCAATACTTGGGCATTCGTAACAATAGTTCAATACGCAAAACCAGTGTGGTACATTTTCTTGGCCCTTCAGCACTTCAAAAAAATGGCACATAGATCCGAAAAACTATTGGTGCACAGATAGAACTTCTACATCCGCGTTTTCAAAGGCACATCGGGTTTTCCATATACTGTGCAGGCCCAGAAACATGATTAGATCGAAAGGTACGGCTGCCTCGTTTGTAAACGAAAGAAAACGGACGTCGTGTGGACTTAACGGTAATTCTTTTTTCAAGGTTCTCTGCAATATGTCCCAGAAAAAGACCCCACTCCAGCAATCTATGAACACGCGTTCAATTGTTTCCGCCTAACTACACAAATGGCGATGTGTGCTTCATGAGACGAATATTCCCGTATTCGCCACCACGTTTCAACTAGTAAGGTATCAGTTTGTAATTTAAAGAAAAATGTTTTGACCCCTGGCGCTACAAGCATTCTTTTAACACGTTTCAAAACATCCTGTGCTGTGTCTTGTTACGTTTCGCCCAGCAGTTCATCTGCGCAGACGCCATTGTGCGTAAGCTTGTTTGCTAGGACGCTTTCAGCACCATCGGCGCCCAGTCAGCTAAACGCCATCCTGTAGGTGTTCCAGGTAGTGGTCGGGTCTCAACGAAAGCTTCGCGAGACATCCCTTTTGTTGAACGGGTTCGAACAGCATGAGACGGCGCCACTTTGGCAGTTCTCGCCACGGTACTTTTTTATTTAGCACTAGTACTAGTATCTTTTATTTAGTGCATGACACAATGTCATACCTCGACAACTGATCAACGGAAACTTGTTTGCACACCGTTATTGAAATCAAACGTTTAACACTGAGACTGAACATCCCAGTGTTTGCCCAAATGCAGGGAGATCTATGATAAAGGGAGATCTATGATTTATGAATAAAGTGTGCCGTATAAAGTACTGGAAAAAGTTTCCGCCCCTGCCATCTTGTAGAAAAACGACCAGTACAGAACAGCGGGACGAAACAGAGACCAGCGCCGGGCGCCGAGCTGGCGACACGGCGTGGGGGGGTGGGGGGTGGAGGGGCGTTTTCTTGCTTTCCTTTTCTTCTTCTTCTTCTTCTTTTTTGTTTTTTAGTGCTCACGCCCGTCGCTCAACGGGTCTGCGTAAGCTGATGCCGGCTCCGGGCACCAAGCTGGCGCGAAAGAAGTGGTGGCTCTCTCCTTTTAAATGCGAAACATTTTTGAGCGAACCACGGTGACTTTGAGCGTATCTATCTATCTATCTATCTATCTATCTATCTATCTATCTATCTATCTATCTATCTATCTATCTATCTATCTATCTATCTATCTATCTAGCCGCCTACGCCTTTTAGCTCTCCTGGCCGTTTCGATAATTATTCGATATCAAACTTGGTATGGCATAACATGACTGTATGAAGAACATATTTGACTAGTCATAACATGAAAATCATTATATATACATATATATGTCATTGAAGTCATAATTACCATTTCATGGCCCTGCAGCTGTTGCAGTGGTTTCATTCACATGGCATTTTGCGAAAATTGGTATGGTATGACATGATTGCACGGCGAACACAAGCGACAGACCTTAACATGAAAATCATGACATGCGTGTCATTCAACAACATGACTACATGCCACGCTCATGATGCGCTCGGGGCCGTTTCGCTAGCGTCATATATACGAAACTTGACATTACAGTACGTGAATGGATGATGAAGGTATGTGACTGGTGCAAACATGATAATCATCAGATGCGTGTCATGTAACCACATGACTACATTCCACGCTCATGATGCGCTGGTGGCCGTTCCGCTAACTTCACTTATACCAAATTTGGTATTACGGGACGTGAATGGATGACGAAGGTATGATACTAGTGCAAACTTGATAAACATGAGATGTGTGTCATGTAACAACATGACCACATGCTACGCTCATGATGCGCTCGCGGCCGTATCGCTAGCTTCACATGTACCAAACTCGGTATTACGTGACGCGAACAGACGAAATAGGTAAATTACACATCCAACATGATAAACACAATATGTGTGTCATGTAACAACATGACTACATGCCACACTGATGATGTGCTCGCGGCTGTTCAGCTAACTCAACATACGTCAAATTTGGTATTACGTGACGCCAATGAATGATGAAAGTATGTGACTGGTGCAAACATGATAATAATAAGATGCGTGTCATGTGATAGCATGACTACATGCCACAGTCGAGGCGCCAATACATTTCGACGTGACGCGGTGCGCATGCTCACCAGTGTTCATTTCGACGCGTCACCAGTCCGAGGAAGCCTCAAGTTCTACCCATCCCCAATGGGGGGCGAAAAATTCGACAGCTGAAGAAGTACCATAGTGGCTTGATTCAAATCTGTTCTCGGGAACACCAAAAAATCTGCTAGTGGCACCATAGTAAGCTCAAAGTTTAAAGCAATGTGAGCAACTATTTTTGCAAAAAAAAGTGTGCTGTTTTCTATATATAATTGAAGGGTAGCATTTGAATTCCGCGTTGTGCGTAGCACATATGAGCACTGAATTTGTTTAGATATGGCGGTGCCATGCGATTTCTAATATTCATTCTCTTATCTGTGACGGGGACGAAGCGAAAAAATTGGCCCCGTTTCTGCATCTAATCTGGAAATGTCGTAGAAAGGCGATAGCCTTGCATGTCGAGAGAGTGAACAAAACATTTACTTGTGTTCTGCGGAAGAAAATCGGTGAATGATATTCCGGAGGCGCTCGTTAGACTGCCTCCAGCGTGCAGCGGAGGCGAACGAGCGCATCAAGTCACGTCACACGTGAGGCATGAGCGCCATCTGGCAGTTTTATCTGGAAAACGACGCGCGTGGCCCTGAGACGGGTGTGCGCGCCCGTCTCAGAGGTGATAAGGTGTAGAACGCAAGGCGACGGGTAGGTGCCAACACCATGTCGTCTTAGCAAAGCGTTGGAAACACTCGCCTTTATGGGCAAGCGTTGCATGGTCAGCGTAGCGTGATAAGCGCTACGGTTCCTAAATTTACTTATGTATGTATGATGCATTTTCCAGTAAAAGACGCACATGCAAAATATATACGTGTCGTTATAGTGTCCCAGGCATTCGCAATAATTGATTTTTTATATGACAATTTCCCAAGTATGAACGCTGAGTCTTGAGCAACATTGGTGGGGGCTGCGGATGGAGTCAGCCGTTTTAAGTACCCGGTGTCGTTAGGAGTGGACAAACAGGCAAATGTACAGACAGACAGACAGACAGACAGACAGACAGACAGACAGACAGACAGACAGACAGACAGACCAAAATTTTTGCGTCGAAGGTCCCCAAGAACGACTATCGTCTTTCAAATAGCAAAAAGCAAGAGGCGATAGCGGGCACCCCGGTCTCACTGACCGCAGCACAGGTATACGGTCACCAGCAGTTTTATTTATTACCAATCTCGTCGTGCATCCTGTGTAACCCATGCGCACTCCATCACTAATCAACCTCCCTAAGTTCATGTGCTCAAGTAATGAATGGAGCAAGTCGTGCGACACGCGATTAAATGCCTTTTCGAGGTCAATTTGAAGCATGGGAACATTGAGATGCATAGCATCACAACTTTCTAGGATTGATCGTGCTATGTTTATGTTGGTCATTATTTTTCTTTCCTTTATGCCACAAGTTTGGTCGGACCCAACCAGTTTTGCCATAACTGTGTGGAGTGTTCTGGCCAATATTTTCTTGAATATTTTAGGTGAACATTAGTTAGGCTAATTGTTATGTATGGAGTAACACTTCTTAGCTTCGCGGGATCTTCTGTTTTAGGTATTCAGACCATGTGGGCTGACAAGAACGATAGTGGAAGTTGTTTACATTTAAAAGCCTCGTTAAATACCTCCTTCAAAATACGTGAAAAAACATCTCTGAATTCCTTGTATAGTGCAGCACTCAGGCCGTCAGGTCTTGGAGACTTACCATTGTTTAAATTATCAATTTCTTTTTTTTATTTTTTCGCTTTGTTATAGGCGATTCTAAATTTTTCTTCCTTCCGTCATCAAGTCCTGGCAATAATTAAATGAAATTGCTATTAAAACATTCTGCGTGTACACTGATTGGGGCGAATAACTCTTTGTAATATTCGAAAAACGCACCGGCTGTTGCTTCTTTCGTATGGTACCTTGTTCCTTTATAATATATTTCTTTATTTCACTTTCACAGGCATGTCTCATCTCAGTTCCAAGAGCTCGTTTTATTGGCAGTTCTTCCGCTTCCAAGTTTTCTGCTCGAGCTCAAATCAATGCTTCGAGATAACGTTTTTGGTCTATCTAATCTAGCTTCTCTTTAGTTCTGTCTATCTCCTCTGAAAATGTAACGGCCTGGATAGCAAGTTTTCACACAAGCGCACTTCAAGTTCTTTTTTAGCGTGTCTCAGGATACTGGCTCTCTAAAGTGCTTTCAATTTAATGGTCTGTTTAAATAGTTCCCACTTATGTCCCCGGGATTCAAGTGTTATATTTCATAAGTCTTCTATGTCCTTTCGAAAAAAAGCGGTTTAACGCTGCATACTTCATTAGCTTTACATCAAATTTCCGGAGATCCCAAGTGAAATGCTTGTTATTCCTTTTATGTTTACTCACTGAGGGCAAAACCAAACATCGATCACTAAGTGTAACAAATGTAATGCGGTAGTTATGGCATGAAGAAATGATTTCAGAAGACACGTATACTCTTTCCAGTCTAGCATGGCTTGAAGGCTGAAAGTGGGTAAACATTACCTATTTTTCACTGCAAAGACCTTCACCTACGTCTTCTAGCTGAGCCTTCGCCACCATATCGATTAGAACGGCGGTGCTTGAATCACTGTATGTCCTTAAACTGGATTTATCTATACTCGAACAAACGTACTTGAAATCACCAGCGAAAATTAGTTCACGTTCACACTTCAAATACACATCAATTTTTTCAAAAAAAAAACTCTATATGATCTTCAAACACAGTGGGTGCATACACACAGACCACTCTCCATTTTTCTCTTAATAAGGATAAATCGCATATAATAAAACGACCCGCCTCGCAGGTAGTTACGGACTCCGCTTTCGCATCAAGGCTCTGCCGAATCAACAAGAGGCATCCTGCAGACGTACCCACCGAGTGACAAACGCACACATCAAATAGTCTCGTGAAAGGCTGCACAATTCGCTCAGCGTGCTCTTGACTTTCTACTTCAGTTTCCTGTACAGCGACGATGTCTAAAATTTTTCCATGAAAGGCGTTAAAGCTGGTTTTGCCGCCGTTTGACAGAAAGCCCACGTACATTTAGCCTCGCCAATCAAATCGTCGCCGTCGTGATGAGAAAAAAAAATGGCAGCATATCCACGGAGTGAATGATGGAGAGTGGGGCGAAGCATTCGTCCGTCCATCCGTTCTTGCTTCCGTCCGTCCATGCGTCTGTCTGTGTGACCATGCGTGCGTCCATCCGCCCGTCCGTGCGTGCGTCTGTTCGTGCGTCCATTCCTGTGTTCGTCCATGCATCCGCCCATGCGTCAATTCATGCGTCCATCCGTCCATGAAGCCATCCGTGCGTCCGTCCACGCATCTGTCTGTGTGTCCGTTCGTCCATCTAGTTAACACACCAAGTACCACCGTCTCGCGCCTTTTCATCATATATTCCGCATATAGAAGCACCACCATCCCGCGCACATTTCAAGGACTAAACGAGAAGTGGCACACGCACACTTTCTTACGGCTTGCGCTTCGTGTCTACTTCCCGCCTTTAACCACCCCGAGTTCATGGTATATACTAGTTCATTGTGTTCATGGCACTGTGGCCCAATGGTCACCAAACCTTTCTAAAAACAAGGAGGTTACGCCCAGCGACTATAACGTAGCAACCCTTTCCTGTCAGATAGTGCTCAATGTACATGCCAATGGCTGCTAATGGATAATTGAGTAAACATCATGTTTCCAATAAACTTCTGGCTAGGTTCCACATATACTCTCGCTTTTAGGTACAAAGCGGGTGTATATACAGTAGTATGTACGTACATATGGGCAGGTGTATGTATGAATATGAGTGTATTATATGAATATATCAATTTGTAAGAATGTTTCTTTTTGGATGTGTAATGAAAAGAGCGTCGATGTCTGATTCTGTGTGTCTATGCAGCCTATTTTTGTATTTATATGTCACCTATTTTTGCTTTTATGCTATTTCTGTGTTCTGTTATTATGCTGCTCCTTGTATTGTGGTAAGTATTATTCAATGGAGCACTGTTTGTCGAACTTTTATCATTTCGCGTAGCGAAGCCACGTCAGGCCGAATGGCCTTTAGCTTCGCTTCGTTTTTCTGTATCTCTCCAGAAAAAAAAAATCTGTTGATTCATTCGTTCATTCAAATGAGAGACGGGAGAATTCGGCTTTTAGATATTCCCGGTAACCCGAATGACCCCGCGGTGCTCCCCCCCCCTCATCATTATTGGCTTCGTGTATATGCGATAACTTTCTTCATGTCCTGACTCCACAGAAATATTCGGCAACCCTTTCACTCTACCAAACCAATTCTGGTGTTCTCCAAGTTAAGGACGGGATAACGTAAGAACACAGACACACAGACAGACACACAGACACACAGACAGACACACAGACAGACACACAGACACAGAGACAGACAGACAGACAGACAGACAGACAGACAGACAGACAGACAGACAGACAGACAGATAGATAGATAGATAGATAGATAGATAGATAGATAGATAGATAGATAGATAGATAGATAGATAGATAGATAGATAGATAGATAGATAGATAGATAGATAGATAGATAGATAGATAGATAGATAGACAGACAGACAGACAGACAGACAGACAGACAGACAGACAGACAGACAGACAGACAGATAGATAGATAGATAGATAGATAGATAGATAGATAGATAGATAGATAGATAGATAGATAGATAGATAGATAGATAGATAGATAGATAGATAGATAGATAGATAGATAGATAGATAGATAGATAGACAGACAGACAGACAGACAGATAGATAGATAGATAGATAGATAGACAGACAGACACATAGATAGATAGACAGACAGACAGACAGACAGACAGACAGACAGACAGACAGACAGACAGACAGACAGACAGACAGACAGACAGACAGACAGACAGACAGATAGATAGATAGATAGATAGATAGATAGATAGATAGATAGATAGATAGATAGATAGATAGATAGATAGATAGATAGATAGATAGATAGATAGATAGATAGATAGATAGATAGATAGATAGATAGATAGATAGATAGACAGGCAGGCAGGCAGGCAGGCAGGCAGGCAGGCAGACAGACAGACAGACAGACAGACAGACAGACAGACAGACAGATAGATAGATAGATAGATAGATAGATAGATAGATAGATAGATAGATAGATAGATAGATAGATAGATAGATAGATAGATAGATAGATAGATAGATAGATAGATAGATAGATAGATAGATAGATAGATAGATAGATAGATAGATAGATAGATAGATAGATAGATAGATTATGCGAAGGAAAGTATGGGTGAAATATCAGGAGTAATTTTATTGTACACTTGAAGAAAGAAAAGTTGATGAAATGATCACTTGCCGTTGGTAGTGACTGAACCGGCGATTTCCGAATAACGCATTCGATGCTCTACCAACTGGCCCCAGCATCTGGCAATGCGCCATAGTTCTTACCTTACCCACCGCCGTTTTTGTTTGTGTAGGTTTATATGTCTCTGGAAGGACCTAGTAGAACACTGCGAAGTCACTGATTGGGACAGTCCTTGCACGTCTACTGCTAGTGTCAAGAGAAAAAAAATAATATCAAAATAGGAAACCACTGCAGTCCCCATTACCAGTTTCCTTGGCCCGAATACCTTATATATATTTTATCTTTTTTCTGACTCTCTTCGTTTTCCCGAAATCCTCAAAATAAGAACCCATTTTCAGACACGGCGGAAAGCTCAAGACGCCTGCAAGAAAGATTTGGCAAAATTCAAAGAAAAATGCCCGCGATCGATAAAATACGAATGACGTCACTGGATGTTTATAGAATGGTGATGGAGCGTCTATGCTTTTCCGTCTAAAGTTATCGAAGAAAGAAAGGAAAAGAGACAGCTGGGGCGAAAGTGAAAAAAAATAAAGAAAAAATAGATAGAGAATGAAAGTTGAGGAGGAGGGATAAGACCTTCGTTAAAACTATACCTATACGGCCATTAGATGCCCAGTTTCTTTTTAAAACATTCTTCGAATTAAGAAAGGGTTTTCATTCGTAGTGCTTTAGTGGTCTTTGTTCTTTTTTCATCGTATGACATTTTATTCGGTAATAACTCACTTTAGAACGGATTCTGAGACGGGCGCGCACACCCGTCTCAGAGCCACGCGCTTTGTATTGCAAGAAAGCTGCCAGGTGGCGCTCATGTGTCACGTGTGACGTGACTTGATGCGCTCGTTCACCTCCGCCGCACCCTCGAGGCACTCTAACGCAGCGCCTTCAAAATACCATTCGCCGATTTTCTTGCGCAGAACGTCAAATAATTGTTTACTCTCTCCACACGCAAAACTATCGTCTTTCGACGACATTTGCAGATTACTTGCACAAACGGGGCCAATTTTTTTTTATTGTAGCCCTAAAAAGCTCCCGAAATTTTCATAACTCTTCAGGAAGTGAGCTTCGCGTGGCGGTGACCTCGCGATTGGGCCGAAAGGTGAAAAAAAGCCTAGACGTTGGTAGATATTTGAAAATAACGCGAAGCAGTAAAAGATATCTGAATACAACGCCAAGCAGTTAAAAGCACTTTGGGATTCCTCACTACAATAAGCTTTTTAATAGCTTTGGTGCTTTGTCTCGTAAGATGTCATGCTTTAGTTCCTAAGACTTCCACAAGATCATGTAGCGGCGAGAGAAGAGGAGACGTGAGAAGACGTCGAAGGCGGCCGATGGGGCCGTGCCGATCTCGCCACTTTATTGCAGGCCTGAAGCGGAGCCACGTCGGCTACCAGCGTCTGCCACGCCAGGCGTGTCAGCTCGTTCTAATCCTCGCGCAGCTCGAGCTCGCGCCAGCTGCGCGAGAGACGTGGCGCGGTGATGGAAAAAATGATGATGGTGATGACGGCACTACAGGGCTCCCCCCCTAGCGCTTTGCGCGATTTGAACGCCATGTGAAAAAGAAAGAAAGTGACAAATGCTATATACATGAACGGCAATCCATAAAGTGTTCATTTGGCAAGTCCAGGTTGTCAACGTTTATAGGCCATCGGTAAGCAGTGTGTCTCTGGTGGGCGACTCTGGGAGTTGCGCAGAGGACGCAGGAGGAAGTGCCGGGTCGCTGTGGCAGCCGACAAGCGGGTCTCACGGTGACCTGGTCGGAAAGGCCGAGAGTGGACCGTGTGTCGCGAGGTCATGACAGGATGGTGGGTGACAATGTTGGCGCTGGGTGCAGAGGACACTATACTGCCGCCTGTTGAGATTAGAGGTCCCGACAGGGCGCCATGATGGTGGTGGTGGTGGTGGTGATGGTGGGCATGCGCCAGTATCTGCGGCTGGGTGAACGTCGGTATCTGCACCAAGGATTGGTGCTGGTCTGTCTGGAACGCACCCAGTGTGGGCTGGGCCAGCATGGTCTGCGTGGGCAGCATGGCCTGCAGCTGTTGCAGCGTCAGTGGCTGTCCCGGGACTATGGCAAACGAGGGGGGCGACATCATGCGTGGCAGTGCCAGAAAGATGTTGGGCCTTGACCCCAGGTTCTGTGGAATGACAAGCGTTGGGGTGCCAGGCGGTCCTGGATGTTCCCCATGGGGCCTGGGCCCCGTCTGAGGTCCCAGGGTCAGGCCCGTGGCATGGGGTGGCCGCAGGGCCAGCTGGACCCCCTGTATCTGTCCCAGAGAGCTCTGGGTCTGCCCCAGTGTGCCTTGTATCAGAATCGGGCTGTGGCCAAGGCCTGGAATGTACTGGTTCAGCAGGAAAGTGCCGTGCGCAGGTCCAGCTGGAAACATGCCCGGCTGCGCTGCCGCGGGGTTCCCGATGAGCAGCGGACTCCCCGTGTTGAGCCCCATCGCGGCTCCGCGCTGCACCGTGGTCGCAGGCTGCGGCGCCGGTACAGGCGCGGGCCGCGGTGTGGCCTTGTGCTGGGCCGCCCGAGGAGACTGGGACCAGGTGGTCGCCGCTGCCGAAGGCGTCGTCATGTTCGCGCTGCCGCTCGACAGCTTGGGCAGGATCTGTGGCTGTTTCGGCTGGATGAGCCGGGGGGCATCAGAGGTGCGAAGACTGGGGCTGGCCGAAACCACCTGTACGACGCCGGGTCTCGACGCAGGTGCCTGCTGCGGCACCACGGGCAGAGGGGCGACGGTGGCAGTTGCTTTGGTGGTTGCCGGTGTCGACGCCGACGATGAGAGCAGGCTCTGGCTCCGCGAAGACACGGCGCTGGGGCCCGTCATAGACCACGAGACAGAGACAGGCACAGGGGCGGGGAGCGGGGACGCCGAGGGTGGTCGGCTGCTGGCCGGGGAGGTGCGAGTGGAATGTGGCGAGGCACCCGGCAGGCCATTGCTGGCACCAGTGGCAGGTGGCGGAGCGGCAGGGGGCACCGTCGAGGAGCTGACCAGCAGCTGCGGCGAGGGGGAGGCCGAGACGTCTGAGCTGGTGGTCGCGGAAACGGCGAGGGCCACGGTGTCACGTGCCGTCGCTTGCTCTGCGTGCGCTTGCGTGCGTACCTTGCTCTGCGACGCCGGGGAAACCTGCCTGGTGCGGGTAAACGGAAGCGGACGGTATGTGTTGCCGCTGCGGGCGAGCACCGCAGTGCAGAGGGCATCGTAAGGCTGCGGGCTGGTGCTTGAAGTGGCAGCGAGATGGCGCAACTCTACCGGGAGGGCGTCGAGAAGAATGGCGTGCATCTGCAGCTGGTCCGTGACGCCTTTCACCGCAAGAACGGCGTCGAGCTGCATAAACCATACCTTGGGGTAAGTTGATTGGTACGGCGGCACTGGTGGGCAGAGTTGGGGGAACATGGCCGCGGGCCGTTCGGCGAAGGGCGTGTTCTCCGGGTCACCAATGTAGCGGCGACAGAAGAGGAGACGTGAGAAGACGTCGAAGGCGGCCGATGGGGCCGTGCCGATCTCGCCACTTTATTGCAGGCCTGAAGCGGAGCCACGTCGGCTACCAGCGTCCGCCACGGCAGGCGTGTCAGCTCGTTCTAATCCTCGCGCAGCTCGAGCTCGCGCCAGCTGCGCGAGAGACGTGGCGCGGTGATGGAAAAAATGATGATGGTGATGATGGCACTACAATCATATTCATAGTTACAGCAGTAAACATCTCAGGATTGGCAGGAGCGATGTGATCAAGTGGGTGTCAAAAGAATTCATAAAGTTCGCCGATATTACTGTGATTCTGTGGACTGCACTTTAATATCTTGCTGTGTTTTTGTAGTTTCCTCCTTGAGTTTTCATTCATTTGACTGCTATTTACGAAAATGTCGGTTTGACTCCCGGCCACCTTGGCAACGTTGCGACTGGAATAAAACGACAAGACACACTTGTGCTTGAATAATGGTAAAAAAACCCCACTGATCAAAATATACGCGGAGCGCTCATTGAATGGCTTGCTTGGTAATCTTGTCGTGGCTTTGGGACGTAACTTCCCGAAACTGTTATCGTCATTTATTCTTTTTTTTTACTTTTTGTGCCTGCTCGTCGCACCTAGTGGATATTTATTAGTCAATCACTGAAGATAAAATACCATACTCGTTTAGATAGATATAAGGAAAAGTCAAACCACAAAACACTTTTTAAATGCGCGTCGAAGCGTCATTTGAGGTTTTGCGAGTAGAACATTGTTCCGCTTCATTGCACTGAGAAATATAGTCAAATAACGAGTAAAACAAAGCAACATTTTACACATGTGACTTACATTTGCAAAGTTTCACTATACCCGTTAGCAGAGCAGCTCTTTGAGTTAGTTACGGTTTATTGTGTTGTAGTTTGATTTTCTAGTCCCTGTTTGGTACTGCGCCCGAATCGGCTTGTACCACTACTCCGTGCGAGAACTTAATGAGCATCAAAGACCAGGTGGCTTAAGGCGCTGATATATAACTGTACATGCGGATAAACGTGAACTTGCGAATAATATGCAGGAGTTGTAGATTAAAGCGAGAGAATAACGAGATGAAATTAAAGATAATGATATTAGGTTGAATTTTTTTTGAAGTATTGCTTGGGCACGCAGCCCTTTTTTTTCCTTTCACTGTCCATCTCCCGCGGTCTTTTTCTTGTATTCCTGTTTTCCGGCTATTTAAAAATTCCTCAGATCTCTGTTTCAGCACGTCAGCTTGGTTCAGCTACGGGTCACATCAAAGTCGAATACAAGTAATTTCAATAAAGTGGAATGAGCGCAAAAAGAAAGGCACAGCTCTTGCGGCGAATTCAATCTACCGTCGTCGTTTCCACAGTATAAATATGATCCCAATGCTAGTATCTGTTGATCTGCTTATTGGATGCGAGAGCATTGAAAGACAAAGCGAGAAAATGGCACTAGAGGCACGACAATTTGAAGAATCATGCACAACGTGCGCGACGCATGTGACGCAGAAGCTAATAGAGATTGATTTCGCTCCGATAAGAAAAGATTCAAATCTTATGCTAGCGTGACGCACAACTTGGGCACTGTTGTTTGTACATAAAAAGTTCTACATTATGCCCATTTACGGCTAGACATACTATATGTTTACAGGGTATAATGACAGCCCATTACCATCCCACATCTTTTAAGCAGCGGGTAAAGTATTGTTTTGCCAAGAAATAAAAAAAGTATTTTGCATAGCAGCATTGTAGTGTAACATAATGAGAGACACGCGGGCGGACGAGTGTTAGAGACGGCGCTCACCATCGGCGATGATACGCGTACAAAAAAAAAAGAAGCCTAGTTTCGCCGCAAGAGCGAAGGAAGAATGCAATAGCAACATCCCAACAGCGGCGAAACAATGGAGCTTTAGATTTGGGGAACTAATGAGCTATGGAACCTAAGAAATCGTCGAGCTGCCAGAGCGAAGGCGCAAATTAAAAGCCGCTCTCGGACTCTCGCGCTTGTGTTTTTCCAAAACACTTAGCATCCTCCTTTAGGTGAGAACGAAGCTGGATGCGGGTTGCTAAGCAACCGCTCCTTAGACCAGATCGTCCCGCGAACAACGTCCTAGTATGCTGCCCCCCTCATCATATAACCAGATACATAAATGAAGATGGACCGCCTCATATTATTTTGAAGCTGGCATTACAGCCCAGTAGGAATAACGAAGTCTCCACATGTCATACAAGCTTTCTGTGTCTCTGTTTCATGATCAGTACTTTCCACTTCATTGTTTTAGACGTCCGGCATCCCACAATAAGTAAGCACCTCTTAAGCGCAATGCAATTCTCCGCGGCACGCTTTAGTACTGAGAGGGTTTCCTCTTCAAACAGAGATGGCGGCCGCCATATCAGCTTAAAGCTACAGTCTGTATGTCTGTCTGTCTGTACATTTGTCTGTTTGCCCACTCTCACCGGCATCGGGTACTTGAAGCGGCCGACCCCATCCGCAGCGACCACCAATGTTGCTCAAGGTTGAGTGTTCATGCTTGTGCAATTGTCAGTTAAATAGCAATTATAGCGCATGTCTGAAGCACCATAACAACACGCATATATTCTGCATAAGCATCTCTTACTAGAAAACGCATATATACGTAACTTTAAGGACCAAAGCGCTAATCACGCTGCGCTTACCATGCAACGCTTGCACGGAACGGGGAGTGTTTCCAACGCTTTGCTAAGGCGAGATGGTAGCGGCACCTACCCGTCGCCTCGCGTTCCACAGCTTATCACCTCTGAGACGGGCGCGCGCGGCCACGCGCTTTGTTTTCCAAAAGAAACTGCCAGATGGCGCTCATTTTTCACGTCTGACGGGACTTGATGCGCTCGTTCACCTCCGCTGCACGCTCGAGGCACTCTAACACAGCGCCTTCGGAATACCATTCACCGATTTTCTTGCGCAGAACATCAAATAAATGTTTTCTTCACTCTCTCCACACGCAAGAATATCGTCTTTCGACGACATTTGCAGATTACATGCAGATACGAACAATTTTTTTTTCGCTCAATTATCGGAGGCGTTGCGCCCGAAGTGGGCGTTTTAGGAAGGCCCTGGACCATCAAACCGTGATGGGCGGTACGTAACGAGCCTGAAAGAAGAGAGGGAAATCGCTCAGGCTCTAGCAGTCTTGATGATAAAGAAAAGCCATTCTTCGTCGATCAAGCACAGCAGCATAGCCCGCAATGCTCGTGCAACAGGAAATGGGCCATCAGAGTCGATTTCGTGGCCCACCAATTCTTTGTCGTCGCAACGATCATTTAGAGATCCATCCGTAGAGCGCTTCGCCACAGACGCTCCAGCTGTTCTTACTCCTCCTATTTTTTTTTTTGCTTTTGCCTTTAGCGTTACTCGATGGTATCTCGGGTGTTTTTAACCGACACAAGAGAGGGCTACCTCCCGATAACACCTCTGGCACTAACATAAGCTTTTTATCCCACTCGTATTTTTTCTTAACATATATCACGGCATACGACACCAACCGCTAACTGCTTTCCTTCACTGTATTTATTTCCCTCCATTTTGTAAGCAGCGTAAGTTAATCTGCTGGAAAGACATCAGATGGCGGCGTTCTGCTCCGTGATGGTCTTTCCTCTGTAACTGCCAACTTCCCTCTTTTGTGACTAACGTCTACGAGAAACGGCGGCAAAAGCATGCACGGCGCTTATCAATACCTCCACATGATCGAATAACCCGTTGTTATGAGTGGCGAGGCAAAGGCCAGGTCTGCAATGGATGCATATCAGAGTACCAGCCCAACGCGGCCTGCTTTCCGCTGAACGCAAAAGGTGTCCTTTTGCGCTGCTTTCATCAGCATCGCTGGGACAGGCAGTCGGCGTTTGACAAGTAGCGCGTGCATGGATTTTTCTTCAGTCTGAAGTTCTCTTTACAAAAAAAACTTGCCGCAGAGCAATTATTTCTAACCACGGTCGAACTATTTCAGAGGTTGTGATCTTTAATTGGATAAAATCTTTGTCATCTCATGTTGAACAGTGGACTGGAGCTCGTCGCTGTCATTGGTGCTGGAGAAGTAAACTACGCCCTTTTTCCTTTCTTTACAGAAGGTATGTTATATGTCTTTATGAAGGCTGCAGCAGAGCACGTCAGTCCGCATCATTGCGCAGCCCCAAATTCTCTCTTTCTCTTTTTTTTGCCGAGAAGGCAATATATCGTCATCATAACAACGTCAGTATTTGCGTGAAAAAAGAAAAGTGCAGGAGAGTTTCCAAGGTTAAGACCTACCTGCTGATGAATTGACTGTCAATAAAGACTTTCAGTTACCACGTTTCTCATTTTCTAAGCAACAATGTATTCTGCAGCAGCATCGGTCTTGTTCTATAAGAAAGGCATTCCTTTGGTTATGTTGCAGTTGTAGAAATATTTGGGAGCAGGGGCGTAGAAGTTTAATACGAGGGGTCCCAATCACACTATCCCGCAACTTTTGCGTAAGTTCTTTTCTGTGTTTTAACGTGTGCGTGTATGTAATATGGAGATGGTAAATTGAAAAGAACAGGGGAGGAACTGTGTGGTACCTCTAACGCTCCCGTACAAGCTCCCAACGCCAATGAGTGAGAGCATAAGAATGCGTTACGGAAGCCAAAAAAAGAAGACAAAAAGCCTTCTTATAAAGCGACTGCCAAAGTCGGCACTCGACTTCATTCAGGACGGATTTGTAGCGTCCAGATAAATTAGGCTATTACTTTCTCACATTTTTGACGACACTGATAATATAATCGTCAAAGGCAAACATTATCTGAAGAACAGTGTAGCTGTCATGACAAAGCGAGGGTAAGTGACATTAGACTGCACAAACAAATTGAAATATATAATGAACCTTACTGCAATTAAGAAACATGCAACGTCCATACACAAATACGTCCACCGCTACAAAAAATTGACTGCGCTAGTTTATTGGCGCACAATAAAAAGTCGCAGCTTTACCGCAAAGGCAAAGTAATATACGCGATAGCAACAAATGGGAAGGTCACGCGCAGAATGGCAAGCAGATCGAAACGTGCTCCGCGTTTCACACGCACAAATGACGCAGGAAACTTACCGACGGGTACAGATTAATGTAAATAAGCGCCTCAGTTGTTACTTCGCTGTGTCTGAAAAGCGAGCCTTTTTCACAAACAGAGATTGTGCTACAATTGCAGTGACCTTTTTGCGTCCATTAACTACAACAAAATCATTCCGGCGAAAGCCCAAGGCCAGCCAAGACGTACGATTGTCCCCCACCACGAGATAAGGGCGCGCACTAGCGCCCTGCTTCTCCGCGGGGTCAAGTACGCCCGGAAGATGAGAGCGCGCGCCGCCGCGTCGTTACGCGTGCTCATTTCGCCATCTTGTTGGTAATGCCTAAAACACGATAGTTCTCCCCTAGATGCCCGTCACCAACAGTGAGTGATAGATACAAATTGCTTGCCGTTTGAACGTTGAAAGAGGTGCTCCTTCGTGGCTCAGTGGTTAACGCCTCGCACTCAGAATGTAGATTTCCCACGTTAAATTCCACGAGCCAGAGTCTTTGTAAGAATTATTTTTCTTTCTTGAGTCTTTATATATAGAGATATCTATACATGTACGGTGAGTGAAGCTTACGCTGGCAACAAAATCTAGCCGAGAGTGTCAATATAATTGTTATCGCAATAAAAAAGCCAACCTACAATGCCTTCAATAGAACACGTACGAGCAGCGAGACTTTGTACTTTTCGGACAAGTTTATCGTCTTAAGAAGCAGAAAGAAACGTGGACCCAGCAGTAACAAAAGTGGCTATGCAAAAGAAAAAATGAAAATCCTTGTCATTCCGAGCAGTCAATACGGACCAACTCTACAATGTTTTTTTTTTTCAGCATTTTGTCCAGCCTCAATGGCGCATTCTTCTACATCAACGTTCTTTTTCTGTATACGGTGTACTACGGGCACTGTATACAAAAGTAACAATCCTTTGTGGTTCCTTTTTGTGTCAAGAAGACCAGAAATCCCAGTTGTGATGTGCACTTGCTTCTATGGGCATGCATGATGCGCATATGTAGTACGACTATGCAACTCTAATGATAGTCCTAAGGATGGACGCACGCAGAATCATCTGGAGTCATTCCAACCCCGTTTTGTGTTTTACATGGATCAGCTGTGGTGAACCTGCCCCAGTGCAAGAGACAGATTTTGCACAAACTAAACACTTTACGTTTACAGACAGTATCCGAGAGTCGCAAAAATGAGTTCCTGCTTAGTGGTGATTTTCTCTGAATGCACTATTTCTCACGAATGAACAAAATGTGGCGTTGCGAAGGAAACTTGTGGACGCTGACGTGCATTGTGTTTTTCGTATCATCGAAGTTTTCCGAGTCGCATGAGCAGTCGCACAAGGAAGATGACAGATAGCAGCCTTTCATTATCTTTTAGTTCTTCTTTATGTTTATATAAAGCTACAGAGGAACTGTAATAAGAAAGTGGAGCAAGCCTGTACTCCTAGATAAATGACGCAAAACAAGAGGGTAAAAGATGCTTTCTGGTTGAAATACGTCGCATTTTTTTTTATTTATTTATTTATTTTATTTATTTTCAATACTGCTACTCTCATTCGAGAGCGTGGCAGTTGGGCAGTACAATGATTTTCAGTACAGGCAATAAAAATAGAGGGAAAAAAAAAATCAAAGCAAAACAAGTGAGTTAAAACATACACTAACATTTGTAGCGTAATTACAGCATATGTGGGTTACAAAAAAAAAAAAAAAAAAAAAAAAACAAGAAGCACGATATATACAGCATACAGTAAGGCAAACAAAATGCTGGTTAAGGAACAGCATACTCAGTGGAATTTACACAAAAACGCCTAACACATGCTAGGTTCAAGGGAAATGACAAAAAGCAAAAAGAAGGAACATGAGGCTTCGCAAAAAGTGACCAAAGAAAATAATAATAGTACAGGTGTCGGTGGGGGCTGGAATAAGACTAGGGTAAATAAGATTACATTTCTGGCATTGAGCAATAAGTTGACGTAAATGGGAAAGTTTCTAGAAGATGAAATGAAGAAATCTATGTTGGTGACTTTGCATACATAGGTCCTCTTACGCAAACACATTTTTTTCTATTTGTGCCATAAATTCCGATAGTGATTCGATGTTGGTGATAGTAGCGTCAAGTTGATTCCATTCTGATATTGCGAGCGGAAAAAAAGAATACTTAAATGTGTCAATTTTACATGCATATTCTGTCAATGTGTGCGCATGCTTATTACGTGTAGGTCGAGCCTGGGAAAACGAAATATACTTAGAAATATCTATTCGATAGTTATTTTTCAGTAACTGAAATAAGAATTTTAGGCGAGCGTGTTTCGCTCTTGTGGATAGCTTTTGCAAACCGGATTTCATTAAAAGATGCGTGGGCGAGTCTGTGCGTTTATATTTATTATGAATGAACCTCACCGCTTTTCTTTGTATTGATTCAAGTTTTTTTATGTTAGTCACTGTATGCGAAAACCAGACTGTGTTAGCGTATTCTAGAACAGGCCTTACAAATGATGTGTAGGCTAGCAGCTTCGTTGCCGTTGTTGCGTGTGCTAGGCTTCTTTTTAAGAAAAATAGCTTCCGTAGCGCCTTTGAGATTATTTTACTTATATGCTTGTCCCACTTGAGATCCGATGTTATTGTGACGCCTAGATATTTATGTTCATCAACCCTATTAAGGGGGGTGCTATTAATTACGTATGTGAAGGTGGATGGTAGTGCTTTCCTGGTCACAGTCATGATCGCAGACTTTTGTACGTTGAGTGTCATCTGCCAACTAGAGCACCAATTAGCTATATCAGCTAGAGAATCATTCAGCTCATTATGATCACTGTAATGACTAATTTCTTTGCAAATGACACAGTCATCTGCGAATAGCTTTATATTGCATTTGATGTTAGCTGCGATATCGTTAATATAGAGCAAGAAGAGCAATGGTCCGAGGACAGACCCTTGTGGGACTCCGGATGTAACTGCGACTGTGTTAGATAACGTATGTTCGTAAATTACAAATTGCGAGCGGTTATTTAAGAAGCATTTTACCCAGCCAGAAAGTTCTCCTATACCAAAAACATCTTCAACTTTGGCGATTAATTTGCTATGACACACACAGTCGAAAGCCTTAGATAAGTCAAGTAAAATCATGTCAGTTTGACCACGGTTATTAATTGTAGCAGCGAGGTTGTGTACTAGTTCTGTGAGCTGAGTAACTGTGGATAAGCCACTGCGAAAACCATGTTGGTTGGGGGAAAAAAAATTAATGCGCTCTAGGAATACTGTCATGTGCTTTAAGATTATGTGTTCGAGAAGTTTACATGATGTACTAGTTAGAGAAATGGGCCTGAAATTTGAAGGTGAATCTGCGTCTCCTCCTTTGTGGATTGGTTTTATCTTGGCTATTTTCCATTCTTGAGGTAGCTGTGAAGTACTGAGTGATTTCCGGAAAATTAGGCCTAGGTATCTACTGCACCACTCTGCATATCTTTTGAGGAATGTATTTGGTATATCGTCGGGACCGCTACCTTTCTTGGGGTCAAGTTTAAGCAAAAGGTTGAAAATCCCTGCGTCCGTAATGTCCAGTTTATCGATTTCCGTGTATTGTTTTGTTTTAATCGCGGGAATGATATTATCATCCACGGTGAACACTGACTGAAAAAAATTATTATATGCGTTGGCCTTAGTTTTTTTTTCTTCGGGAAGAAGATGTGGTGAAGATGTGGTTCGAAAGGACTAGGGAGTTGAGCGCATCGTCAAAAGTGAATAATTCTATTTCAGTTCCCCGCCGAACAACCTCTTTGGAACTACGGCGCGCGGTGAGCTGTTTCCGATTTGGGTGTTATTTGTGTTTGATTGTTCGTGGTTTCATACAGTCATTGCAAACAGCAAAGAAATCAGCATATTGCGTCTCTCATAATCAAATGGTGGTTTTGGGACGTTAAACCCCACAAATCAATCAGCTTATCCACTTAGTGAATAATTATGAGTGGGGCGAAGCATCCTCCAGTGCGCCTGTCTACCCGTGTGGCGATCGGTGCGTCCGTCCGTCCGTGCGTCAAACAGGCTGACAGGACACGGCCAACGGTTGATTCAAAATTTGCCGATAAAACCCTCCAAATCTTCGCTCCACTCATCATCATTCACTCTGTGGATATGCTGTGAAGTGGTTACTACATGCATGCATACACAGAGGTGACAACCAACCCGCGACATAAGGAGCTTCACCCGTAATAAAATGAGATTGGGATTGTTCGCTGCCATACAAAATGTGCGTGTTAGCGAGTCCGTTTCGACTGTATTACGGAATGAGAGACACGTGCTGCCATTTCAAAAAATTGAAAAAAGGAGGACCTTTAAATTGCCAAGAATTCGGTTGAAAACCTTGGTTTATTTTTTTCTTATAAATAGGCTCATAGCAAAATTTTCAATCTTGATATGCCTAAAAAAATATGGAACGTGAAATTGAAAGTGAATAAAGTGGTGCATGCTACTGCTTACTACAAAGTAACAGCGTCACTGCAGTCACAGCTTACTACAACATGTGCTCACAAATTTGATTGTGTCGAAAGTGGGTATAACAGATCTGTGCGTTTGAAAAACTCACAGGACCTTTTCGCCACTCAATGAACTCCTCCATCCATTTCACCGCTACTAAACAGTTTCTGCACGTAACGTTGTTTTGTCCTGGCTCCAGAATTGCAGGTATTGCAAGCTTTGTCCACCTCGCCTGGTCTTGAATTGCCTCCGCAATCGGTGCATTTTTCCCCAAGCGTAGTTGTGATGTGCAGACATCATGATGTAACGTCCCTTGATGTGACGTTATACGCTCATATCATGACGTCGTCGTTGTTGCGTCAAATGTGCTGACGTAGCCAATGGTGAATTTCCGTGTTCCATGAAACATCAGAGGTCTTGATTGATTTGACTGATATGAGGGGTTTAACGTCCCAAAACCACCCTATGATTGTGGGAGACGCCGTAGTGGAGGGCACCGAAAATTTCGACCGCCTGGGGTTCTTTATCATGCACCCAAATCTGAGCACACGGACCTACAGCATTTCCGCCTCCATCAGAAATGCAGCCGCCGCAACCGCGATTTGATCCCGCGACCAGCGGGCCAGCAGCCGAGTGCCTTGGCCACTATAGACCACCGCGGTGGGGCAAGCATAAGAGGCCTTAAGGAAAACTCCTGCTGCTGCCACAAAGCTGAACTCCGAATCAATAACATGTATCATTATGGCATACATTATCAAAGTACAGAAAGAGAGAGAGACTGGGTGAGGGGGTATTTTGATTGCATCTCTAACTTTCAAACACGTCAAGCATGATTCGGCGTGCACGCATATTTATACCAACTCTCGGGACATCAATGGTGGCCCTTCCACATAGGCGGGCTCACGAAGGTATGCAATAGCGATGAGACCGGCGTGGACTCGATAATCAGCGGCCGACGAGTGGCACCGGACATGAATGACGCTGCCCGGTTCGACTGTTCAGATTTGTGGTATACCGTGCTCGCGCGTGACAGGGTCTTCGGATTAGTTAAACAACGCTACGCTTTGTGCCCGCTGCGCTCATCTCCGTGGTGAAATGCAAATGTGAAATAAACTTTGAGGACGTACGCTCCGTTCAGCGCAACATGTAATGTTAGCTCAGCAATCATTCTTGGCCGGTAAGTTCAATTGATTTCTAGATTTTTGCACGCCAATTGCGTGAAATTATTACAAGGCAACCCTGAGAGATAGACTCCGTTGTAATTTTTACTTTAGGGAGATTATAATAATGATATCAATATTGTCAATAAAAATATTTTAATATTAATAATAGGTAGTTATAATAATATTAACCTTATGATTGGTGGTTTCCGCACCGAAACCACGAAGTGATTCGGAGGCGCGCCGAGGTGGAGTGTATGAAAACTTTGACCAACTGGCTCCCTTAACATGCACCTAAATCTAAGTGTAGGCTTTCTAGATTTCTACTACACCAAGATGCGGTTGTCACATTCAAAATTCAATCTCGTGACCGTTGGGTCACCAGTCGATTGCCATAAAACCACTAGACCACCGTGGTGGGTCCCGGCTATTCTGCGTGGAATAATTGACGCCCTGAGATTCGTTCTTTCTAGATTAAATAGAGCACTGTCGGGGTCAGAACTAACATTCCGTGCAATAGACGGTCTCCTGGCTATGCTACAGTAGCCTGAAAATAATGCTTACACTCACATAGTTAGAGGTCATAGAAGTGTGGCAGCTTGGGCTAGTTGGTATGGCATGACGATAGTTATAGCGCGAGAACAAAACGACCACAGAGCGAGAACAAAACGACCACAGAGACAAGAAGGACACTCTTTCGTGTCCTTTTTGTCCCTGTGGTCGTTTTGTTCTCGCGCTATAACTATAGTTAGAGGACAGCCGCATCCTCTCAGCCCAGCCCTCGCCGCAGTTACCGGCCTTCCAGCCTTCTTCCTCTCCGTTTATATCAACTCAAAATACTAATGATGATTGTAGGCACGCAGTGCGAGACCATCTTAGTCTTCAATTTCAAGATCTTTCCACTCAGAACATAGAAGAGAAAAAAATATATTATGGCGCACAAGTGAAAAGAAAGGAATTCCACAATACAGCACAACATCGCCGAGCCATCGCATGGGCTGGAGGTAATTCAGATTGACGTTCCACGTAAGATTATCTCCCATTCTTTTGGTTTGCTGGCTCCGCAAAAGTCGATGCACGATGCACTCAATGCCTGGTACTAACTTCCACTACACATGACGTTCACAAATTAGTTCTTTGTCGTCAGTGAAACGCGGTTCATGACATTACCAATTCAGTTCGAAATCGCTATCAAGTGGAAGCTATCCAAATCTTAGCGAGGACCTATTCTGTTCTGTCTGTGTTTGAACTGGTTGAAGCAATTTCCAATTCGAGTACCTCTGCCGGCCTGACCAAGCTACTTACGTGTTGTCAGTAGGGCATCGCATGTTCGGCTTCTCTGTGCCTCACCTATTCTTGGTCTAATGCCGTGCCTCGGAAAGTCTTCCCGGCTCGCACTCTATTTCGTTTCTAATATTCTTTAGCAGTCACATGTGAACAGCTTCATTTCTTTCTTTCCTTGGATTCTTGCCCTTTAGATGCAGTTATTCCACTGTTCCAAGCTGTTATAGGTGCTATCGTGTGCTTTTAGGGGCGAAGCTCCTTAGGGCGTGGGCTGTGCGTCCCCTGTAGCCAGTATGTAGCCACCTCTCGTTTAGTTCTTGTAGTGTTTACTAGATGGTGGTACTTGTAGCTGATGATGAAAAGATGCAAGATGTTATAAACTAGAAAGCGGTACTTGTAGTTGATGAAAGACGCGAGATCTTATAAAATAGGAATGATGTCACATATGGCGCGTGTCATTGGTTGAAGGCAATTGTTCGATTTAGTGCGGCGACGTACGCTAGGGGGAGCGTTGTAATAAAATCCGTTCGCTGTTGGCGCGCGCTCGGAGTCGCCGGATGGATAAGGCTGCACAGCGGAGAGAGCGCAAGGCGGCAGCAGCGCGCGCTCGCAGACAGAATCCCGATGTGCGAGCGCGCGAGGCAAGGGACATCGCAAGCCATCCATCGTCTAAGAACAAATAAAAGTTGATTTGTGTATACACACACACAGCGTTTCTCACGTTTTTACATGATGATCGACTGGGCGAATTACACGGAAGATTCACAGTTTACCGATGAATCCCTCCGGAGCTTCGCCCATTCATCATCATTCACCTCGTGAATATGCCGTAATTTTTTTTATTTTGACGTGCATTCTCTCGCCGTACGAGTACTTCGAGTTCTCTTTAGACAACGTCAGTTAAATGCTGGCGGATGCATACAAAGGTATTTCCTCTAATTCCGCTAATTGTAGTTGAATGCCTGATATAGGTAAGAAATTCCAATCAAAGTTCCCACAAGTCTTGGCGTCCGTTTCAAAGTCTTCAATAGGCATAACGTCATAAATCTTGCGGCCACTTTTTCGCTATTCTTGCCTCATCGATTCAAGATATGAGCAACATTCCTTGAGTTTGCCGTTTGGCGGTGCTGTAGACAGAAATACTGTGACACTTTCTTTGAAGGCTACCTCAAAAGCGGTTCGCAATTATCTTCTAGTATCTTGGAGTCGCTTCACGTTCTCGTCAATGATTACGTCTGTCTTCTTCACGGCCATCCATCTTACGCGTCCAATTCGGCAATGTTGGCGGGGCACAATCTTCTCGCACTAAAGGGCTTCAGTGATCCAACTTCGGAAATTCTGAATTGCCTATCACCACAAAAACATGGTAGATCGTGTAAAGAACATTTGGTAGCTTCAGAGACTAAACCTGCAGGACAGGCGCCATCGTAGCGAAAGGTCGTCGTCCTGGTCTCGCAGGCTTCGTAATTGGCGGTGAAGCGAAAATCTGGTAGACGGGCGGACATATCGGTAGCTCCACTGGGGCTGTGCTGACAGGATTCGGCTGTCCTCTCTCCATGGGCATCCTAGCCTTGCAAACTTCGGGTCACCGTCTTGAACGGCAAGGGCAGGCCAGAGCCAATGTAAGCGTGATGGTCTCGCACCTCACGAACCTTCCGGCGACGGACGTTGCTTTCTCAATTCATGAGTTGTCGTCATGGTCTCAGTTCCAGCTGGAGTAGTATTCCCAGGTTTCGGCATCAAATGTAAAAGACAGAGAAAGACGGCATGCCTTCTGTCTTCCTCTACGTTTGATCCCACACTGAATCATAATGATAGTAGGTGCGCAGTGCGACACCAACTTCGTCTTCCATTTTCAACAACGATCCCACTTGTTAAAGTTACAGTATGATGTGCAGTTTTTGTCTACTTTCCCTTCAACCCTCTTCCTCATTATACCATATTGTCACGGGGTCGTGACGTGGCCGAAGACAGGAGACTGTGATGGAATTTAACTTTATTTGGGCGAACCTGTGCCCGGTAAACGGAAAGTCCGATTACAGTAGCAGTCTTGTACTGATACAAAGAGAATTTTATTAACTTCAAACTCAAAAAAACTCTTTACATCATTTTATACATACAGTGCTCGTTTAGACACCCCTCTTGTGCACTATGGGGCATACAAACTCCATTAACCATAGAGGAAACTAGCGGCACATACACAGATATATATATACATATATATATATATACATACACACATAAATACGTATATACATATATACACACACACACACATATATATATATATATATATATATACAAGTTTGTGCTAATCTACACATACATTCGTAAAAAAACAACAAATATATATTTACAATTATATTTACATATATTTACAACAGATCGTGAACATGGGTAGGCATATTTACAATACTTCGACTGCCGCTATACATACACTTGTAACACAATGTTTTGGGGAGAAGGGGTTAGTAGGGGATTTTTCGGGGTACGGAGTTTCGCACCTCTGACGAAAAAAAAAAAAACTTTGTGTGCCAGCGGTGAAGGAACTGGTCCTCCCCGCCAGCTTCCAGCTGCTTGGCCAAGTACTGCACTATTTTCTGCCTGATCATCGCTAATGCTGGGTAGGCCGCTCTCACTGGGGTGTTTTTTACCTCAGCAAGGCAACGGCGTTTCCAAATCACAAAGAGTGTGATGGCAATCACCAGCCTTGCGAAGCATCCCCTATTCCTTTCGAGGGCCGGAGGAGGGCGGATGCTGAAGCACCTCGCAACCAGGCGCCATACCGACTTGGCCACCCCGCATTCTAACAACGCGTGGGAGATCGTTTCCTCAGCGAGGCAATTAGGACACTGGCTATTCGGCGAGATGCCGAAACGGTGCAGGCGATGCCTCGTGGGCAAAACTTGCCACTTGCGCTTCCACTCGAAGTCATGTACTTCGCGCGGTTGGTACTTATTGCTTTTTTGTTTGCACAGTCCTAGGCTTTTGATCTGCTCCTTTTATTCTTCGGACAACTGGTTTTCTGTTATCGCTTCGACGATTCGGGCGGGTGGGTCCTTGTCAATGTCGCAGTTCGGGGCTTCTTTTTCTATGATCTTTGTCGTAGTTGCCGCCATCCTGTAAAAGTGAGAGGGCGCTACCGCGCGCGGGCCAGTGTGTTTGTGGGTTTCCAGATAGTGCGTGATGGTGCTTGTCCAGTAGTTGATTAGATTCTTCCCAACGTAACTTGATGCGTAATAAAGCGTGCGGGTAATCTTGAGGGCCAGTATCTGGCTGCTCATTTGTACGTGTGGGAGGCCAAGGCCACCTTTGTCCTCGGGTAGTTGAAGGAGGTGTCGCTTGACCGGTGCCGGTCTCCCTTCCCATAGCAAATCGGTGATCACGGTGTTCAATTGGCTCGCGGTTTTCCTAGGGATCACCGCTACCCTACTGGCGTAGAACGCAAACGCGCAAACGGTGGTCCTTGCTGCCAGTGCTTTTTCACGTAACGTGAGGTTTAGGAGGCGAATACGGTCGGCTGCCTGCTTTACCCTCTCGAGGGTTCTCTGCCACGTGGCTGGTGCCACCCCTTCACAGGAGAAGTAGATTCCCGGTACTTTAACGATGGACACCACTTCGATGTTTCCTAGGGCTTCTCTGGGGAAAGTTCCAAATAGCATCGCCTTGCTCTTGTCCGCATTTATCGCCACTCCAGATGCTTGCGCGTATCTTGTGAACGTCGCACTGAAGGCTTGGAGGCTGCTTTCATCGCGAACGAACAGGGAAATGTAGTCCGCGTATGCCAGCACTTTCACCTGCTCCTGGCCCGTCAGTGGGAAGCCCCGAATGCCTTCATGCGCAATAACACTTGTGATCAGCGGCTCGCACGACATGACAAAATAGGTCGGGCCCAATGGGCATCCTTGCCTTATGCCTCTGCTATACTTGAATGCCGGCGTTGTGACTCCGTTTATCACAACGGTGCAGGTTAGGTTCTCGTACAAAGTTTTTGCCAGTTTTATAAAACTTGCCGGTAAGCCAAACTCCTGCATCACGTCGAAGAGGTAATAGTGTCGTACCCTGTCAAAAGCTTTAGCTTGGTCTAGGGAAATAAAAACACCATTGAAACCTCTTGTCGTCACGTATTCGAAAGAGTCACGGATCACTGTGAGGTTCCCAAAAAGCGGCCTTCCTGGAATCGCGCACGTTTGGTACGGGCTAATGATGTCCGGTAACAGGAGCTTGAGCCTGTTGTTCATTATAGTGTACCAGCTTGTAATCGGTGTTCAAAAACGTGATTGGACGCCACGCCATGGGCTCGTTTGGTGGTGCACCCTCTTTCTGTAGTAGGACAATTTTACCCACTCCGAAGGAGTCGGGTTTCTTAAAGGACCTGGAGATCGCATTTACCATCGCGAGCAAGGGTTCTTCGAGAACTTCGAGAAAAGTCATATAGAAGGCTGCAGTCAGACCATCAGCGCCTGGGGCAGAATTGGGGGTCATGCTTCTTATGGCTTCCAGAAGCTCTGCAGGGGAGACTTCAGCGCTAAGGGATGCTGGCTCCTCCTCCTCCTTAATTCGCTGCAGATGTTTGAAAAGTTCTTTGACATGGTCGGGTCTTCGATTGGTGTCTATTGGTTCGGTGTCTTGGAACTGTATGCTGAGGTACTCTCTGAAGAGGTTCTCAATTTCTGCTGGGTCGTCGGTTACAGAACCGTCTAAGCGCTTTGCCTCCGTAATTCGCTCCGGTCGCCGTGCCCAACAGCCCATGCTCACTTCTATGTCGCCGCATGGTATCTCTGAGGAATTTGTGTAGGGAGGAAGAAGAATATGTGCCGCAGTGGGTGACGCTTTTAGCAAGAGAAGCCAAGCGCGAGCGTTTGCCCCGATTGCTGTGATTCCTGAATCCGTTGCTGCCGCCCGCTTTCCGCATCAATAGACCTACTGTGCAAGTGCTACTTGTGCCAATAAACCCCGTTTCAGAGCGGTGGAGGTGCGGGGTACTTCAACCTGGGACTCCGCAACAGATAACTACCTGCCATCCCAGAAATGGCTGAAGAAACCACCCAGCAAGGTACGACCCAGCCTCCGATGGCCATCGTGCCCACTTCGCTACGCGTGCGCTATCCACCTTTTTTCGACGGTACCGATGAGCAAGACGTAGAAGATTGGCTGTCGACATTTGAAAAGGTAGGCGCAAGCAACAAGTGGGACGACCCTTCGAAGCTTCAATATGTACCCTTCTACCTGAAAGATGTGGCGAGTCTCTGGTTTAACAACCACCACTCGGAATTCGCCACTTGGGGTGCCTTTGAGCTACGCATTACCGATGTGTTCGGTCGCCCCGAGGTACGCAAGCTCCGTGCCGAACAGCGCCTACGGGGACGCGCACAGCTTCAGGGGGAAGGCTTCACAAGCTACATCGAGGATGTGCTCGACTTGTGCAAGCGCCTTGACCCTTGATTGATATGTGGGGTTTAACGTCCCAAAACCACCATATGATTATGACAGACGCCGTAGTGGAGGACTCCGGAAATTTTGACCACCTGGGGTTCTTTAACGTGCACCCAAATAGCGCCTTGACCCTTCAATGATCGAGGCAGACAAGATCAAACACATCTTGAAGGGATAGACGACGACGACTTCCAGATGCTGCTGGCCAAGGGCCCCCGTACCGTGTCTGAACTCGCCACTCTTTGCCAGAGCTTCCAGGAATTGCGCAAGCAACGGGTCATGACACGGCGGCCAGCGACTACCGACGAAACTCTCGCGGCATTGACCCTAGGTGGAGACAACAACACAATCATGTCGGAAATCAAACGATATGTGTGCGAGGAGGTGGCCCGACAACTTTGATGTCTGTCATATCAACCGGCAACGGAACCCTCTTCTGAGCGTCTCGCGCCCGCCATCAGACAGGTAATACAGGCGCAGGTCTCTGAGGCACTGCCGCCCGTCTCTCAGACAACACCTGTCACCGCGCCATTGACTTACGCTGCTGTTGCTGCTACTCCACCACGACCTCCACTTCGGCCGACTACCCAGCACCTCCACCACTCTGAAACGGGGTTTATTGGCACAAGTAGCACTTGCACAGTAGGTCTATTGATGCGGAAAGCGGGCGGCAGCAACGGACTCAAGAATCACAGCAATCGGGGCAAACGCTCGCGCTTGGCTCCTCTTGCTAAAAGTGTGACCCACTGCGGCACATATTCTTCTTCCTCTATACAGTTGTATTGCTCCTCAAGCGAGGTCAGGTACTCTGTTGTACATGAGGTCAACGTGTCGGCTGCCTTGATGATCTGCATCCGGCGAAGAAGTTCTTTCATCTTTTGTGTATGACGTCTTTTTCTGGCTTTGCCTTCTTTTTGTAACAGGGCCTTCCATTCTTCCTTAAGTTTATCCCACAGAGAGGGGGGGGGGTAATATGTCCGGTATTTTCTACTGATGCGCTGATGGCAGCTTTCAAGTTTTCTACGCAAGTCTCATTTCTCAGCAGCTCAGCGTCTATTCTCGAGCTATTGTTATCAGAGTGCGGGCCGGGGGGATCCCTTTACCATCGTGATGAGCGGGGCATGATCCGTCTTCTCTTTCAGGTTGGCCGGGAGCGCGAGTACTTCGCATCCTTCAACCAAAGGGAGGAGGAGGTCCGGAAAGTACATCCGGTCTATTCTACTTCCTGCTGATCTAGAGGTACGGGTTGCTACGAAGCGGTCTTTATAGAGGTGTACCCATATGTCCGAGAGGTTTAGGTGCCGAAGGGTTTTCACCAACTCTTTTGCATTGTAGGTTGATCTTCCTTGGCTTGGCCCCCTCACGTCCCGGTTAGAATCTACCACGCAATTAAAATCACCGACCAGTACGTGGGGAATGGGCTTTAGGAGGAGTTGGTGCATCACTTGAAAGAACTTATTCATGTCTTTTCTTGTTACGGGGGCATAGACGTTCACAATGCGTATCTTTTTGCCTTCGATGAAAATGTCAATCATTATGTACCGACCATTCGCCCCGAGAATACAATGGGATTTTGATCGAAATCTGCCTGATACGAATATTACACCGACCCTGCATGCTCTCGTGGTCGCCAGAGAGAAAAAGGCGTCGGTCTGATGATCTCGGCGGAAATTAACCACATCCAGCGGCGTTCGGAAATTCGCCTCTTGAATAAAGAGGAGATCTATGTTCTGGTTCCTAGCGAAACCTAGGATGGCTGCTTGTTTCGCCCCATCTGTAAACCCTCGGATATTCCACGTAGCCAATTTCAAAAACGCTATCAAAAACCTTAAAAAGAAGAAAACAAAACGCGGGAAGCATCGAGGCTAGCAAGCAGCGTGGCCGTCATCCGCCGATTGGGCGCGATGCCAAGCGCTGGAGGGGAGAAGGAAAGAAGGGTGAGCGAATGCACCGAGCAAGATAGGCGACAGCCGCGTGCTGGAAGAAAGGGGCGAGGAGGGTGCTGCGCCAGGAGAAGGGAAGGCAAGTGGGACATAGTGCGGCCAGAGCGAACGAGAGGAAGGGAAAAGGGCCGTGAAGCCGACAGGGCAGGCGCGCCCCTTCAGTGACTTGCGTCTCGGGGCTTGGGGGCTGGTTCCCCTTTGACTACACCGTCTTTCTCGAGCTTCTGAGCCTTCGCGTGTGGTGGAGCGTCACTATCACTGCTTTCACCTGCTGGCCCGGGTCTACGCTGCCGGGCCTCCTTGCTGGCTGCCCTCTCACCCAGATACCTCTTATCGTCATCAGGACGTCTTCGTGAGCGTGAGCGAGCTCTCTGCTCTAGCCCAGTGGCAATCTGTCCAGTTTCCGCGTCCGATTTCCGGCTTGGGCGTGCCGAATGGGAGGCGGGGGAGGAAGTCGATACAGCATAGTCGCATATTCACTGTCGCCGGGTAGAAAGTAATACCCTTTACTTTTTATGGGGGCGTTGTCGCCGGCTGGATCTTGGGTGCCGGCCTCCAAGGCCAGGCTGGTCACTGGGGCCCGGACGTTGACGGGTGTGTGGGATAAAGCGAGGAGGGCCTCTCCCTGCTCGTTGGACTCGGGGGTCGCTTCAGCAGCGGCCAGCGAATTTCTGCAGTCATCCCGGCTCGCTGAGGGTGGAGGCGGCTTAGGGGGGGACGACTGTGCTGAACCCGTCTCGATATCGCTCGACTCTGTTTCGGTCGACCTGGTGGTAGTCTCGTCAAAACTCCCGGGCCTCTCCCCCTCAATGGCGGACGTATCGCCCATGCCACTGCCTTAAGTCAGATCGGAGTCTAAGTCGCGGTCCCCAGAAGGGGATCCCCCCTCGGTTGTGCGAGATGCGGACCTGGACGTAAGGACCTGCATACGCGGCGAGTTAGTTGCTCGGGCAGAGGTGGGGCCGCTTGACTGAGAGTGCGACGAAGGGGAGTCAGATAGCGAGGGGAAGCCGCGGGCGGCCAAAGCGTATGAGCGCTTACGAAAGCACTCGCGTGTTCCGTGGTGACCCCCACAACGTTTACAGTCTGCCGAGTAGCCCTCAGTATCGTGGCGGGTGCATACAAGAAATTTTGCGCCCCCCATATGTTGCAGTACTAATACGCTGTCGTCACCAGCTGTCTCTTCAATTGCGTCAATTAACTCATCGACGGAGATATCGCCCTCGGGCGCGGAAAACATGAAACAATTCTCTCTCACCGGGAGTTCAAATGGCGTGGCCATTCTGGTGGGTGGACCCCGCAAGCCGCCGTTTGGGCGTGGCTCGTGGGTGACTTGTAACGTGCAGTCGAGCTGCACTCTGGTAGAAAGCGGCTCAGCCGAGGCGGGTGCCGCGCAGGTCTTCGTGGTACCAGGTGGACCGCAGGGGGACTCTGGGACGGCAGGCGTGAACCGGGGACCTTGCACCTCCTCCTGGCATGGGGTAGGCGGGCTCCAGGCAGCAAGGCCCGAGACCCAGGGGCGGCGGTCGCGCGTCCAAGACGCCGCTGCCCCGTAGACTTCTTTTGCCGACTTGAAACCCTGGAGTCGACGTCCGCGTGACGTGACCCCGGGTCTCGCTTGAATACGCGAGAAGAGACAGCTAGACCAACGAACGGAGCGTCGGCCTTCGATCAACAACTGACACGCGGCGAAGCGCGTCGGCATTTATACTCTTGCCGTCAAATGTTCTAGCGTTATCGCTGGTGGTGGCGTAGGTTCCAGAATAATCTGTACAGTTCGCAGAGTAGGTGTAATCTTATCGAAATGTTCTACTACAGTCCGGAAGCTTCTCGAAAACTGCAGTCGCAGTTTGCGCTGAGAATTGTGTAGTGTTTTGGGTGTTTTGGGACGATAACAAAACTTCCGAAATGAAACGTGGCAATGCCCCCCTCTGAAAAAGGCATCGTCCTGACGCTTTAACTAGAGATGAAGGTACAGCAATGATGCAAGAAAGTACAATGAATAAATTGCGATACAACAGTAATACAAAAAACACTGTTTCAGTTTGTTAACGCGCATGAAACGGCTTGAGGCGCGTGACATGAACGACTTCAGGTCGCGATCGGCGTCGTTGAGAGTTCGTGATGCCGTCGGGGACAACCTTGTAATCAAGTGGGCCGAGACGTCGAACCACACTGTACCGTCGCAGAAACTTTTAACTTAGTCCACGTCGGCGTATCGGCGTCCACACCCAAACACGTTCACCGAGCTGGTATTCCACGAAGCGTCGTCGAAGATTGTAACGGCGGCTGTCGGTCATCTGTTGATTCTTGTACGGAGACGCGCGAGTTGTCGGGTTTCTTCGGCTTGTTGAAGGTACTCGCTCACATCGAGGTTTTCTTCGTCGGTGACGTTGGGTAACATGGCATCGAACGTCGTTTCCGGGCTCCTTCCGTAGATCAACTTGTATGGAGATATCTGCGTCGTCTCCTGCACCGCCGTGTTGTATGCGAAGGTCACGTACGGAAGAATGGCGTCCCACGTCTTGTGTTCGACATCGACGTACATTGCCAGCATGTCGGCGATCGTCTTGTTAAGCCGCTTGGTGAGGCCGTTGGTCTTTGGGTGGTATGCTGTCGTCCGGCGGTGGTTTGTCTGGCTATATGCCATGATCGCTTGAGTTAAGTCAGCAGTAAATGCCGTTCCTCTGTCGGTGATAAGAACCTCCGGGGCGCCGTGATGTAGGACGATATTTTCGACGAAGAACTTAGCTACCTCGGATGCACTGCCTTTGGGAAGGGCTTTTGTCTCGGCGTAGTGGGTGAGGTAGTCGGTAGCTACCACGATCCACTTGTTTCCGAAAGCCGACGCCGGGAACGGCCCCAGTAAGTCCATACCAATCTGCTGGAAAGATCGGCAAGGTGGTTCAATTGGCTGCAGAAGTCCCGCTGGCCTTGTCGGCGGTGCCTTGCGTCGCTGACAGTCCCGGCATGTCCTCACATAACGAGTGACGTCGGTGGTAAGACGTGGCCAATAGTACCTTTCTTGTATCCTCGCGAGCGTGCGAGAAACACCGAGGTGCCCTGCTGTCGGATCGTCGTGCAGGGCCTGCAGGAGTTCTGGTCGCAGAGCTGAAGGCACCACAAGGAGGTACTTGGCTTGAAGTGGTGCAAAGTTTTTCTTTTAGAGAAGACCGTTTCGCAGGGAGAACGACGCAAGTGCGCGCTTGAATACCTTCGGGACTTCCGTGGTACTGCCTTCGAGGTATTCAATTAGGACCTTAAGTTCCGGGTCGGCCCGCTGTCGTTCAGCAAAGTCGTCGGTAGTTATTGTTCCCAAGAAGTAGTCGTCATCCGGGTCGTCGGGTGGTGGTTGGTGGACAGGCGCACGAGAGAGACAGTCGGCGTCGGAGTGTTTCTTGCCGGACTTGTAAATGACAGTAATGTCATATTCTTGAAGTCTCAGGCTCCATGGTGTGAGGCGACCTGAAGGGTCCTTCAAGGTGGCTAGCCAACACAAGGCGTGGTGGTCGCTCACAACTTTGAAAGGCCTGCCGTAGAGGTAGGGGCGAAATTTCGACGTATCCCATATGATGACGAGGCACTCCTTTTCTGTTGTGGAATAATTGGCTTCTGCTTCGGAAAGCGATCGGCTGGCGTAAACTAATATCCCTTTCAAGTCCGTCAGTCCTCTGCACAAGAACGGCGCCAAGACCTACGCTGCTCGCGTCAGTGTGTATTTCTGTCTCGGCGTATTCGTCGAACTGGGCAAGTAACGGAGGCGTCTGGAGGCGATGTTTAAGCTCCTGGAAAGCGTGTTACTGCGGCGTTTCCAACTTGAACTTCACGTCGGCCTTGGTAAGGTTAGTGAGGGGATCAGCGTTGCGGGCGAAGTTTTTCACGAACCGCCTATAATAGGCGCACAGGCCCAGAAATTGGCGCACCGCCTTTTTGTCAGTGAGCGGCGGGCTGCAGCAGCATAGCTCATGGCTTGCAGCTGAGGCTCTGGAGGCTGAGAAACGCCCAGCGATTGCTGGATCTCCTGGCGTACGACGTCCGCGATGGATTACACGTGAGGCTGCGCTGAAGGAAATAATTTTTGCAGCTCTTCTTGCATGATCGCTCGGATCGTCTCACGCAAGTCAGTGGTTCCAATCGCTTGAATGCCGGCGTAGCTTGTAGACGAGAAGCTACGGTTATATTGCCGCGTGCGCATCTCGAGCGTCTTCTCTATCGTAGATGCTTCTGAAATGATTTCGGCGACCGTCCTTGGCGGGTTTCTTATCAGCCCGGCGAAGTACTCCTGCTTTACTCCTCGCATGAGCAGACGGACTTTCTTCTCCTCGGACATGTCGGAGTCAGCATGGCGGAAAAGTTTAATTATATCTTCCATGAATAGCGCCACGTTTTCGTTTGGCATCTGCATGCGGGTTTCGAGAAGAGCTGCGGCCTTCTTGCGCACCACACTTGCGAAAGTAGTGTGGAACCTGGCGCGAAAGACATCCCACGTTGTAAGGCTTCACTCTTAATTCTCTAACCAGGTCCGAGCAGCATCTTCTAAGGCGAAATACACATGCTGCAGCTTGTCATCGTCTGTCCAGTCATTGAAGGCTGCGACGCGGTCGAACCTTTCGATCCAGCTTTCCGGGTCTTCCAGTGGCGAACCGCGGAAAGTTGGCGGCTCTTTGAGTTGCCGGAGCAGGAGTGGTGTAGGCTGCACGGGGGCGGTCATGGTTGCAGTAGTTGATGCCGGGATCCGAGTCTGCCTGGCTGCTTCAGGAAGGGGCCCGTACTCAGGTTGTAGTCCCCTCTGCCTGCGGCTTGTTCGCTGTTCAGGGTTAGCGTCCGAGTCTTCTTTGCCGCTTGGGCTGGGGTCGCGGCTTGAAGGGGGCGTCCGGAACATCAAAGAAGCACCACCTCCACCAGATGTCACGGGGTCGTGACGTGGCCGAAGACAGTAGACTTTGCGATGGAATTTAACTGTTTATTTGGGTGAACCTGTGCCCGGTAAGCGGAAAGTCTGATTACAGTAGCAGTCTTGTACTGATGCAAAGAGAAGTTTATTAACTTCAAACTAAAAAAACTCTTTACATCATTTTATACATACCGTGCTCGTTAAGACACCCCTCTTGTGTACTATGGGGCATACAAACTCCATTATCCATAGAGGAAACTAGCGGCACACACACACACACACACACACACACACATATATATATATATATATATATATATATATATATATATATATATATATATATATATATATATATATATATATATATACAAGTTTGTGCTAAACTACGCATACATTCGTAAAAAACCACAAATATATATTTACAATCATATATACATATATTTACAACAGATCGTGAACGTGGGTAGGCATATTTACAATACTTCGACTGCCGCTATACATACACTTGTAACACAATGTTTTGGGGAGAAGGGGTTAGTAGGGGATTTTTCGGGGTACGGAGTTTCGCACCTCTGACGAAAAAAAAAACTTTGTGTGCCAGCGGTGAAGGAACTGGTCCTCCCCGCCAGCTTCCAGCTGCTTGGCCAAGTACTGCACTATTTTCTGCCTGATCATCGCTAATGCTGGGTAGGCCGCTCTCACTGGGGTGTTCTTTACCTCAGCAAGTACTGATAGCGGCGAACGGAGCGTCGGCCGTCGATGAACTACTGACAAGCGGCGAAGCGTGTTGGCATTTATATTCTTGCCGTCGAATGTCCTAGCGTTATCGCTGGCGGTGGCGTAGGTTCCAGAGTAATCTGTACATTTCGCAGAGTAGGCGTGATCTTATCGAAATGATCTACTACAGTACAGAAGATTCTCGAAAACTGCAGGCACGGTTTGCGCTGAGAATTGTGTAGTGTTTTGGGACGATAACAAAACTAGGGAAATGGAACGTGGCAATATTTATGTTCTTCCAGAATTCCTCGCCGAGCACAGGCTAGCACGCAATAAGCACTGAAACCTCTACTCCTTCACTTTTCAGCAATCAAGGCTTTGCTTTCAGCCTTCTTACTGTGATGGGTATTGTAAGGACACTCTAGGTGGGTTTATGCCGTGCTGTCACCGTCACCCTCTGCATAAAGCGTAAACCAACAGCATATCGACTCCCGCGCTTGTGCGCTCGCACGAAAAGCACGTAAGCGCTTTGGGTGAACGTGACGGAAGCAGAGGTGAAAGGACCTGCCCATCTGCGAGTCGCAGGAAGGCTGCATGCGATAACGTCATCCCGCGTGCGAGGCCTGAAGTCGATGGCTCCTGAAGCAGAAAGAAAACGCCCAGGCCACCTTTCACCGGATGAAGGAGCATCAGGAGAGGGGAGGTGAACTGCGTCGCTCGAGCAGTAAATAAGAACTTTGCTCATAAGAGTTGGGTCTTGAGCACTGCCCTGTTCGCTATACCGAAAGGCCTCGGTAAACGGCTCGTAAACTTTTGCTTTCATGGCTACGTCTCGACGTATTTCAGCATCTACAATATGAAAACCACTTCTGTCTCTGTAGCGGGCATCGTCACTTGAAACATCGTATTGTTAAGTTACGCGAGAATACATTCAAAAAAAGTTGGCTGTTAGCCTTACATAGCGTAGCATTTAAATTTTTTTGTTATTGAATTCATTGCTTTGCCCTCACCGACACTGACTGTTTTTGTTTTGTCTTGATGAAGATGATGTTGGGTTACGTAATTCAAGTGAAAAAATGGTCACAACGCAAAACGACCGTCTTTATTTACCATGCTATGCATACGCGCATGGATGTTTTCTCGGCCTCTCGATATAAAATATGGGGGCGCAGGTTACGCGCATTTCGCCAATGCCATTGTTTTACGATCGTATTTGTCCCTGTGTCTCCAGCCGCCAGCTTGCAGGAGCTGCCTCACAGTGCATGAATTCTCGCACTTTTTCTGCAGATGAATTTTCAGTGTTTCTTTTTTCTTTTCTTTCGAGAAACTTTCATGAGCCGTTGGCATTCTACGTTGATGTCACCATTGTACTGTGTCCTCGTATCATGTTGTTGTTTCAGCAACCAAAACACGCATTGTGGGGTCGAAGTGTAAAACATTCAACGACAAAGCGGGTTCACGACAAATTCTGGCAACAAAAGTTGTAAAACAAGCGCAACTCTCTCAGAGCGATTCTGTGAACGGGGGTTTGTTCCCTGAATTTGCTAAAGCCGATCTTGCATTAGCTTGAAGAGACTTCAAGCACAGCGTTATTTATGTTTCGAAATTCGCTGGGGCTTTCGAATGTGACCAAATATATCTTTTTTCCGTAGTAAGGAAACAACGTCCGGAATCCTTCCCAGCACAGTGCGGTTTCCTTTTTCTTTTTTGTATATCCACTTTCTTTGCATATAGCTAGTGTAGATTTCTGAGATCTATAATACAGGCCCTACTGCCAAGATTGTACGACGGTTTTTGTAGTGCTTCCTTATATATATATATATATATATATATATATATATATATATATATATATATATATATATATATACTTAAGAGCTCGTTGTTTTGTGTTTTACACAATATATTGAGATATAACTGACAATAATGCCAAGGAAAGTATAGGGGAAGATATGAGACTGAATTGTAATGTAAATATGAGGAAAAGTGGGTGAAAAGATAACTTGCCGTAGGCAGGATTTGAACCTGCAACCTTCGAGTGGCGCGTTCGATGCTCCACCACTGAGCTACCACGACAGCTCAAAGGTCGCAGTACATATATATATATATATATATATATATATATATATATATATATATATATATATATATATACATACTAACAGGGAGTATTTTATAAGTGAACGCCGGGTGGGATAACACTGCGCAGAGTATGCAAGGATGCAGGACCAGAGGGCAGTTCAGACACGGCCGCACGACAACATCGTCGTCTTCATTCATTCTGCGTCGTTTCTGCACCCGTGCCTGAGGTATCTTTCTATACCCGTGACAATTTATTCAGATCTAACAGACAATAATGCCAAGGAATGTATAGGGGAAGTTATTCGAACCAATGTAATGTAAGTAAGAAGAAAGAAATGTAAGTGAAAAAATAACTTGCCGTGAGCAGGAACTTAGTTTTTAACCCACTTTTCTTTCTTTTTGTTTACATTATATTGGTTTTAATAACTTCCCCTATGCACTCCTTGGCATTATTGTCTATTAGATATCAATAGTATTGTGTCAAAACACGAAAAAACAAGCCCTTAAATATACACTTCTTTCCCATATATATATATATATATATATATATATATATATATATATATATATATATATATATATATATATAATTGATTGAAGAGAAGGACGCACGTACGAAATGTGGATTTATTAACGTTTCGGCTGGTGGACCAGCCTTCGTCAGAAGGCTGGTCCACCAGCCGAAACGTTAATTCGAAGATTCTGACGAAGGCTGGTCCACCAGCCGAAACGTTAATAAATCCACATTTCGTACGTGCGTCCTTCTCTTCAATCATCTATTACACCGGACCATCGATCTTCATTCCTAAAAAATATATATATATATATATATATATATATATATATATATATATATATATATATATATATATATATATATATATATATATATATATATATATATAGAGAGAGAGAGAGAGAGAGATGAAATAGATGATCAGAGTTTCTTCCGGCTACCGTAATAAAACACAGAAAAACACAGTGAAACACACAATAAAACACAGTGAAACACAGAAATTGAATTACTCAATTAATTTATTTATACATACGTGAAGTCGCACACGCAAGTTGGTCAATATAGCGAAACTAAACGAATTCGATGCTACGTGAACCAAACGGATTGTGTTAGTATTATTAGACTTTATTTTCATTTCTGAGTACTTTTTTAGTATTATTCATTTTTATATATTTTCATCCTTTACAAGAATACCCATTTATTTATTTTCAGTATGACTGGTTGTACATTTTTCTGCAAGAGAGGGCAGGTGGAGGGAGGGGGAGAGGGCACATTAGCTTTCCAACGTGGCCATTATATTCCGAAAGCTGGAGCGGGTCGTATGCTTCTTGTGTGTGTGTGTGTGTGTGTGTGTGTGTGTGTGTGTGTGTGTGTGTGTGTGTGTGTGTGTGTGTGTGTGTGTGTGTGTGTGTGGCCCGATGCCACGGGCCAGCCGCCGAACCACGTGAACTTAAACTCGATCCATGTGTGGGATGCGAGTAAGCGGCAACATGTTCCACATTTTTCCGTTTTTCTTGGTCGCCTCCGCTGGCGGCGCGTCTTACCTATACGCAGTAACAATGCCAGAATTACCCGCTCGTTTCCGGCGGCTCTCCGTCGCTCCTTTCTAGTTCCTCTCCTTCTTCTGCTTCTTGTTGTCTGTTGCTACCTCGTTCGCCCGCTTGTCTTTTTCTCTCTCTCTTTTTTTTGGAGGGTCTTTAAACTGTAAGGGTGACCCTCTGCTACGGGAACTTGTATCATTTCACTTACATCCTCCGAAGAAGGCTGGTCCACCAGCCGAAACTGTTAGGATTAAATAAATATTTTATTGTTTTGTTTCCTATACTGCACTATTCTCGAAGTTTATAACTAATATATATATATATATATATATATATATATATATATATATATATATATATATATATACATATATATTGTTATGGCGTTTATTAGCCGGCACACAGCGAGTCTACACAATGGCGACAGTAACGGCCAAAACACGGGGTCTCCGCGCGAGCGGCGTTCTCTTTGGGCAGACCCACTAGAAAGCACATAAGAGTTCGACCCACTTCAGTGTTCGGCGGCTTCTGTACAATTACCCCGGGGTCGAAGAGGGAGCCGCCTGGCGACCTAACAGCTTGTCACTACGAGCGGGTCATAGTAAGCCTTCAGACGCTCCACGTTGACTATGTCGCGCCCGCGGCGGCGCATGTCCGAAGATTGTTCAATTGGCTCGATAAGATAGTTGACCGGAGATGTGCGCTCGATCACACGGTAGGGACCTTCATATTTCGGGAGTAGTTTGGAAGAAAGGCCAGCTACAGAGGTCGGGATTGAGAGCCATACAAGGGAACCAGGAAGGAAGGTGGGCTCAGAAGTGGCGGAGCCATCACGAATACTCTTCTGCCGCTCTTGCTCATGCGTCGTAAAAGTCTTGGCAAGCTCGCGACACTCTTCAGCAAGCCTAGCGGTCTCGGAAATAGGTGTACACTCAGATGGATCCGGCGTGTACGGGAGTATCGTGTCGATGGTGTGTGACGGGTGCCTTCCGTACAGCAAAAAGAAAGGTGAAAAACCAGTCGTGCTCTGAGGGGCGGTGTTGTAGGCGTAAGTGACGAAGGGCAGTATGGTATCCCAATTCGTGTGGTTGGCGGCGACGTACATCGACAGCATGTCGCCGAGGGTGCGGTTAAAGCGTTCGGTCAGACCATTCGTCTGCGGGTGGTAAGCAGTAGTTTTGCGATGGACAGAATGGCACTCAGTGAGAATGGCATCGACGACTTCTGACAAGAAGACACGGCCTCGATCGCTGAGAAGCTCCTGGGGTGGACCGTGGCGCAATATAAATCGATGTAGTAGGAAGGACGCAACATCACGCGCAGTAGCCGCAGGGAGAGCGGCGGTTTCGGCGTATCGCGTTAAATGATCTACGGCGACGATGGCCCAGCGGTTGCCAGTGGACGTCAGAGGAAGTGGTCCGTACAAATCGATACCTATGCGCCCAAACGGACGGTCAGGGCAAGGTAGCGGTTGCAGACCGGCTGGTGACATGTGTGCGGACGGTTTGCGGCGTTGGCAAGCGAGACAGGAGCGAACGAACTGCTGGACGTAGCGGTACATCCCGCGCCAGAAGTAGCGTTGTCTAATGCGATGGTAGGTTTTGAATACCCCAGAGTGCGCGCACTGTGGATCAGAATGGAAGGATTCACATATCTCCGACCGCAGACTGCGGGGTATCACGAGTAGCCACTGCCGGCCATCGGCGTCGTAATTGCGTCGGTGTAGGAGGCCGTCACGAATGGCGAAATGGTGAGCTCGACGACGCAAGGCACGCGTGGATGGCGTTGCGGACGGATCAGAGAGCAAGTCGATCAGTTGGGCGATCCAATTATCCTTTCGCTGTTCGGTAGCGATGATGTCAACACCAATGGCAGAAACAACAACCGAGGATACTGAGCAGAGCACGTTAGCTTCAAGCAGAGGGGAGCGCGAGAGGGCGTCGGCGTCAGCATGCTGGCGTCCGTTGCGGTAGAGGACGCGGATGTCGTAGTCTTGTAAGCGAAGAGCCCAACGGGCGAGGCGGCCTGAGGGATCCTTCAATGATGACAGCCAGCATAGTGCATGATGGTCAGTGACGACATCGAATGGGCGACCATACAAATAAGGTCGAAACTTTGTAAGAGCCCAGACGATTGCCAGGCACTCTTTTTCCGTGACGGTGTAGTTTGTCTCGGCTTTTGTGAGCGTACGGCTTGCATATGCCACAACATAATCAGGGAACCCGGGTTTGCGCTGCGCCAGGACAGCGCCGAGGCCTACACCACTGGCGTCCGTGTGCACTTCTGTTGGGGCCGTAGGGTCATAGTGGCGGAGAATGGGAGGAGACGTCAACAAGTGGCGGAGCTTCAAGAACGCGTTGTCGCACTCTGAAGACCACGAATTGAGGGGCCCGTTACTTCCGAGGAGCTTCGTCAGCGGTGACATAATCGTGGCGAAGTTTCGTATAAAGCGTCGGAAGTATGAGCACAGGCCCACGAAACTACGCAGTTCTTTGACGGACGCAGGTTTTGGGAATTCGGCCACGGCCCGAAGCTTGGCTGGGTCAGGAAGAATGCCATCCTTGGACACGACGTACCCTAGGATGGTGAGTTGGCGTGCTGCAAAGCGGCACTTCTTCAGATTTAGTTGCAAGCCGGCATTGCTCACACGTGCGAAAACTTCTTTTAGACGTTGGAGATGGGTGGAGAAATCTGGAGCGAAGACAACAACGTCATCGAGGTAACACAAGCACGTGTGCCATTTCAAGTTGCGCAGTACGGTGTCCATCATGCGCTCAAATGTCGCAGGTGCATTACACAGACCAAACGGCATGACGTTGAATTCGTACAAGCCGTCGGGTGTGATGAAGGCAGTCTTCGGTCGAGCGTGATCAGCCAGGGGTACTTGCCAGTACCCCGAGCGCAGATCGAGAGAAGAAAAAAATTGGGCTCCGTGAAGGCTATCAATTGCGTCGTCGATGCGCGGCAGTGGGTAGACATCCTTGCGAGTGATCTTATTGAGCCGTCTGTAGTCCACACAGAACCGCACAGAACCATCTTTCTTCGCAACAAGAACAACAGGAGACGCCCATGGACTGTCCGAGGGCCGAATGACGTCGCGTCGGAGCATATCGTCAACCTGCTCGTTAATTTGCCGGCGTTCAGCAGGCGACACGCGGTATGGACGTTGCCGTAATGGTGGATGGGCACCAGTGTCAATACGATGCGTAACAGTGGACGCGCGACCGAGAGAACTTCGCCCGACATCGAAAGAAGAACGGTATTCTTGCAACAGGTCTAGAAGCTGGGAACGCTGCACTGACGTAAGGTTGTCATCAATGAATGGGCCAAATACATCAGGAGATGATGGGTCAGAAGTAGAAACAGCACTGATGGTACGTGAATCGGGACAACGCGAGTCTTCGGGTACGTCCAGGACTTGTGCGTCGTCGACTGCTTCCACTCTGCCGAGACATTCCCCTTGAACCAAGGTAACAGTGTACGGGGATGGGTTGGTCACAAAAATAGCGGCGTTGCCTTGGGTGATTTGCACGGTCGCGAAAGGTACTAGCAACCCTTTCCTCCTGGAAGCACGGTAGGATGGCGAAACAAGTGCAATTGTGTCGGAGAGACCGGTGCAGTAGACCGATACGCCCATCGTCGAGCTTGGAGGCACTATAGTATCGTCTTTCACAAGAATCTTGTTCAGTGTCGAGGGACCGTCTTCTGGCGTCAAATGCGAGAAGGGCGAGAGTTCAATTTCGGCGGCGGCACAATGAATGACGGCGTCGTTGCGGGAGAGAAAATCCCATCCCAAGATGACGTCATGAGAGCATGCAGGAATGATGATGAATTGGGCGACATACAGAACGTCCTGAACGACAACGCGAGCTGTGCAGCCTGCTGTAGGATTAATACGATGTGAGCTAGCGGTACGAAGGGACAGTCCAGAAATCGGCGTCGTCACTTTTCGAAGCAAGCGGCAAAGGTTTTCGCTCATAACTGATACCGCAGCTCCAGTGTCAATAAGAGCAGATGCATGAACACCGTCCACAATCACGTCAATGACATTAGATGGACGGCTCTGAGGGCTTTCACAATGCGATAGCGTCGCAGTCCTTGCCTCTGGGACTGCGACGACTAGTTTTCCCGCTCATGAGCAGAAGAACTTGGCCGCATGGGGGACAGAGACCGACGTCGTGGAGACGGCGACCTTCGAGCAGACGGACCTGGGCGAGACGACAGTGGCACAGACGGCAGTTCCTCGTTATACGAACGGCTAAGGTGGCCAGCAACAGGAGAAGTGGGAGCTGGCTGTAGTCGAGAGCAATAACGGGCTACGTGACCGGCGTAACCGCAAGCAAAGCAGATGGGCCGGTTGTCGGGTGTGCGCCATCGGTTTGCCGGGGTGGGTCTCGCCCGGAACGGTGTCTGGAAAGGCTGCATGGTGGGCTGAAAATGAGGCTGAGGGGTTGCGCCAACATATGCAGCCGGCATACCCGCTGCAAAAGACGGAGGTCGTGCGGCAGCTTCGGCGTAAGTCACTGGTGCAGGCGCTTGAACGACTGGAGGCGGCCTTGCGACCACTTGGGCGTAACTTGGGGGTGCAGGGGCCGGAAGTTGTTGTGGGTGGTACGCAGGCATGACCTCCGCTATTTCCTGCTCAATCGCTCGGCGGATGGGTGGAAGAATGGTAGGGGCCGATTGTTGAGCAGCCGGTGGGTGGGCAAAGGGCAGGAGAGAGAACTGCCGCGCGATTTCCTCACGTATGAAGGACTTGAGATTTGCCAGCACTGCCACCTGATCACAGCTCGCTTCCAAGCCTGCAAGCCCTGCATCTCGTGATGTGGAGCGACGGGTCATCGAACGCTGCCGGCGGAGCTCCTCGTAGCTCTGGCACAGCGTGATGACCTCAGCTACTGTGCCTGGGTTTTTGGCAAGCAGCATCGTGAAGGCATCATCGTCAATGCCCTTCTTGACGTTCCGGATCTTGTCTGATTCGGACATGCTGTCGTTCGACTTCTTGCACAAGTCCAGGACATCTTCAATGTAACTGGTGAATGACTCACCAGCCTGCTGAGCGCGTTCGCGTAAGCGCTGCTCGGCTTGCAGCTTGCGAACGGCAGGGCGGCCAAAAACGTTGGTGATAGCAGTCTTGAAACCGGACCAGGTTGCAAACTCGGACGCGTGGTTGGTGTACCACAAACTTGCAACGCCCGCAAGGTAGAACACCAAGTTTGTCAACTTGCCGTCCTCGTCCCATTTGTTGGGGACGCTCACGCGCTCGTAAATGGCAAGCCAGTCCTCCACGTCAGTGCCATCGGCGCCCGTGAAGATGGGTGGATCGCGGATCCTGGGGACACCGGGACATGGGGGTGGCATGGGAGGAGGCGTTTGCTGAGAGGCGTCGTGGGACATGGTAGATTGCAGCGTACGTGAGCGTAGTTCCAAGGGCATCGAAGGGGATCGTAGCACTCTCCACCAATTTGTTATGGCGTTTATTAGCCGGCACACAGCGAGTCTACACAATGGCGACAGTAACGGCCAAAACACGGGGTCTCCGCGCGAGCGGCGTTCTCTTTGGGCAGACCCACTAGAAAGCACATAAGAGTTCGACCCACTTCAGTGTTCGGCGGCTTCTGTACAATATATATATATAATACAGGTATACACGGCGCCCCACATAACTTGAGCCAAGAATTTGAAAATGGAAGACACTTCAGTGGCAAATGCAACCAAACGCGTACTACTCGCACTAGCCTTTAGATACTCGGGTTATTTATTTGTTTCTCCCCATAATAAATAATTATTATTTATTAATTACCTATCTTTTACCAATGGAAGGTAAACCCGAAATATTAACAGTGAAATGTAAAGCACTTTCAGAAACCACCGGCTAAATTGTTCCTTGTATGATACGGCATGCGCTGTTTTCTTTTTCTACGTTGTAAAGAAAGCCCGCGATATTGGATAAAAAGCCATGTAACGGACCGCCAGCGCACTGCCACAGTACTGCTATAGGCTTTCTTTAGAACGCGGAAAAAATAACAGCGCTAGACGTATCGTTCAGGAAACAATTCAATCGGCGGCTCCTGAAAGTGGTCTACATCTAAGTGTTCATAATTTGGGTTTAGAGCTTATAATTAAAAAATAGGTAATTCAGAATTATTATTATTTGTATGGGGAGAAGCAAAAATAGCTTGAGTATCTACAGGTTAGTGCGAGTTGTATGCGCTTGGCTCAATTTGCCTCCTAAGTGCCTTTCACTTTCAAATATTGGCTCAAGTTATGAGGGACACTTTGTATATGTTTGTACATTGTTTGTGAACTTCATGGTGCACTCCACAAATAAAGCTTTTCTTGTCATGCTGCAGGTGGGCACGGTGGACCCAAAGCTGCCATGTCGCTAAACGGAACGCTTCTCTGCTTGGTGCAGGTTTTTCTTGGCTTCGGTGCTTTTGAATGCGCGCAGCCACTTTATGCGTCTTGCGACGACACGAGCCCGCTCATCAGCAAAGGCCCCCAGTTTTCAACGCTGTCGTAACCCGCCGACGCAGTTCTACTGGCCTTTCCTTTCAAGCATCACAGCGTGACGTCATCATTTGGCGCTGCTATAAAAGAGCCTGGCACGCTTTCGTCTTCTGTGGGCACGGTGGACCCAAAGCTGCCATGTCGCTAAACGGAACGCTTCTCTGCTTGGTGCAGGTTAGTCCCCGTTCAAGTACAATACGTAGTGATTGTCGAGGCTTAGTGGTTCTGCCCTGCCCACGGCGTTGTTTTGTAATGGCGTATGACTGTTTTGTCGTTTGCAAACTACTAATTTGCGGTGATGTCGAGGAAAACCCTGGGCCCACCCAGAAGGAACTGTACGAGCAACTACTTGACGGTCAGACAGAAATGCGAAAGGGACTACTTGAAATTAAAACACTATTTTCTGAGCTGAGAGAACAGATGCTTGACTTTAGGCGTACTGTCAAAAATATAGCGACTAAGCGTCCAGCGCAGTATGCAAACACCCATCAATTGCATGTCACTTTGAAATCATTTGAACACGCAATGTCTTTTCAAACTAAAAAGCTAACAGACCTTGAAGACCACAGCAGACGTTCAAATGTAATTATTCATGGAATACCTGAGACCTCAGCAGAATCAGAAGAGGAACTAAAGGACAAGGTCGTGAAGGGTCTCTTTCAAGAAAAACTTCAGGTTAAATCTGAATCTGTAGGGCGTATTCATCGACTGGGTAAGCACGTAGGAAAGCAGCCTGTAATAGTGTATCTGCAAGACTTTACAGAAAAGAAAGAGGTACTGAAAAACGCAAGCAAACTGAAGGGCTCATATATCTTTGTTAAGAATGATTACTCAAAATCAACGCTAAAAAAACGCAGTCTGCTCAGGCACAGCGCAAAGGCCGAGATAGAACAAGGAAAAAGAATCAACCTGATACACGATAAACTTAAGATCGATAAGGATATGTATTTTTGAGATGAGGTGCAAAATAAGCGGGTAAAAATGACCGGCTACAAGAACACCGCACCCCAACAGTCTAAAACCTGACGTAATGTGCATGCGCACAAACAACTTCGTCTATTTAATTTGAATGCCCGCAGTGTTATGAATAAAACCGAACCCCTCGAAATCCTATTACTGCAGTACGATCCTCACATTACTGTTATAACTGAGACGTGGTTTCATGAACAGGTGAATGATGACGACATTTTTCCACCTTCCTATACGGCTTTTCGTAAAGACAAGCAATCAAGGGGAGGTGGTGGGGCCGTCCTGATCCAACAAAAATTTGATGCTGTCTTGTTGGATGATGTACCGGAGCTTGAATATCTGTATTAAAGTAACTTTGTGGGACCACTCATTCATCGTATGTGCATTACATAGACCGCCGGACTCAACTCTTGAATACCTATTAGATCTAAAGGAACACATGTCTAAATACCACGGCAACTAATTTCTTTTGATTGGCGATTTCAATCTCCCCGGAGTAGATTGGGAGCGTTTTAAAACCTTTACAACCAATATCAGCAATGCAAATGCAGTGTTTTACATCATGCTCGCACATAATTTGGTACAATATGGTTCATGAAGCAACGCATTATCAGGGTACTGCTAGGCCTATTTTAGATCTGGTGTTTATTCCCCGTGATTTCAGTACACACACCGTAGTAATTGAGCAAGGGCTGTCTGATAACTACCTTGTGTCAGTTTCTATCCCCCTGGTACCGCTTTTGGAAACTGCCAACTTGTCCTTTCATTGTGTGAAAGACTATACACATGCCAATGATGCTTGCATTATCGAGCACCTAGAAACCTGTCTGATAGATTTTGTAGCTACCGATGTTTGTAGATTGTGGGACCAATTTAAACGCATATGCTTCTACTGTATCGAAAAATTTAGACCGTCTAAACGTAACAGAGAGAGATAAATATGCAAGGAAAGGCAGGGAGGTTAACCAGACGCACATCCGGTTTGCTACCCTGCACTGGGGAAGGGATAAAGGGGAGAAAAGAGGTTGCAAAGAGATGAGAAGGTACACACAATCACGAGCACACTCGGTGAGCACACACAGTGTACAGGCGGTCGCTCAGGTTTGTTGACTTTAGGTAAAGTAGGAGTGCTTTAGTTGCTTTCTGCGCAACTGAGGCAGATGCCCAAGGTCCTAGGATCTTCTGCACACAAAATGGTCCGGGGTCAAGTTGATTCAAAACCATCCGGAGCTGGCATCGCTGTGTGTCGTAGCAAGCGCAGCTGCACAGGACGTGTTCGATGGTCTCTTCAGCTCCGCAGTAGTCGCATGTAGGAGTGTCTGCCATACCAATGCGAAAGGAGTACACCTTTGTAAATGCAACACCCAACCAAAGGCGGCATAACAGTGTCGCATCGGAGCGGGAAAGTTGTGATGGTAGCTTTAACTTGAGCGAAGGATCCAGTTCATAAAATTGACACCTTTGGAAGCTGGTAGACGACCAGAAAGTGCGTGTGAGATCTCGAGCCAGCAGGTAAAGTTGTCTTGCTGCATCATTCCTTGATAGAGGAATCGGGACTTCACGGGTACCTTCATGGGCTGAGCGGGCTGCATCATCGGCTCATTGATTTCCGGTAATACCGATATGTCCAGGCAGCCATTGATATATAATACATGCCCTCGTGCTAGAGCTTCATGGTGGCAATGTCTTATTTCTTGTACCAATCGGTCATGACTCCTCCTACGCATGGCAGACTGCAAACTCTGAAGCGCTGCCTTCGAATCACAGAATATGACCCATTTTCCTGGACGTTCTTAAACGAGATATTGTAAAGCAGCCCTTATAGCAGCAAGCTCTGATGCCGTAGATGTAGTCATATGCGACAACTTAAACTTGATTGTCATTGCTGCAGCCGGAATTACAGCGGCCCCTGATGAGCTGCTGGACGAGACGGACCCATCAGTGTATATCTGCGTTTGGTCTAAGTACAACTCATGTTATAATAGCAGTGTTGCCTGCTTCAATGCTACTCTGGAGTGATTGCTTTTCTTTTTGATTCCCGGAATTTCTAGACTAGCTTCTCGTCATCCAGGGCGTATGTTTATGCACCTTTTCACGTTTAGACTGGCATGTCCTTTGTGGTGCCTCGACCAGCTGCAAGTGTAAACGTAAAAAGGTGCATAAACATACGCCCTGGATGACGAGAAGCATCATTCATCTCAAGCGTAAAGTTAAAAGAATAAAGAAAAAGCATGCTGACCCCAAAGTTATAGCTGACGCTCTAGATAAGCTTGCACATGCCGTACACACCTCGAAGGAATTCTACTTCAATACGTCACTCGCAAACTTCATAAAGAATGATCCAAAGAAGTTCTGGAACTATATTAGCGAAAAAAAGAAACCCATATCACAGGTTTTTGTCAATGGTTCAATGGTATCTGATCAGGCTGCCATCGCTCAACACCTCAATGAGTATTTTCATAGTGTGTTTTCAACTCCTAGTGCTTCCCCATCTGTCATAAATGCGGACAATGCTGCAAATGTAAACATTATTTGTTATTCTGGTGTCGTTGCTATGTTGTTGAACTCAAAGACTAAGACTTCTTGCGGTCCCGACAATATTCCCAACATACTTCTGCGTCGCTTTGCAGAGTCTGTTGCAAAATACTTACTCGTCATTTTTCGAGTCTCTCTGTTGTCAGCGGAATCGCCAGATGACTGGAACTCGGCACGAATAGTTCCTATATTCAAGAAAGGTGACCGCCTAGTACTACAAAATTATCGACCGATCTCCTTTACATCATCATGCTGTAAGGTTATCGAACACATAATAGCTCATAAATTAAATGAATTCTTAGAAGAACGCTCAGTTTTAACAAATCATCAACATGGCTTTCGAAAAGGATTTTCTACTACAACACTATTGGTTCTATCGTTCATACCTTTTCAGCTTGTCTTGATGCTAACGGCCAAATTGGTGTAATATTCTTAGACTACAGTAAAGCATTCGACACAGTTCCACACGATAAACTAATTATAAAGCTTCGGTTAGTTGGTATACCAGAATTATTTATCTCCTGGATCTCAGCTTATCTACTCAATCGCAACCAATATGTTCAGGTAGGAGAAAAACAATCGGGCTGCCTTCCTGTGACTTCTGGCGTTCCGCAGGGGAGCACACTAGGCCCCCTTTTGTTTCTGGTCTACAATAATGACATTGTCAATGTAATTAGCACCCCGGTACAAATTCGTTTATTTGCTGACGATTGTGTTTTGTTTAGAGATGTAACCTGCATTAGTGACCAATGTGATCTTAATACTAACTTAGGCAATGTATCAAAATGGTGTGAACAATGGGGAATGCTTCCTAATGCAAACAAATGTGTGTATCTCCCCATAACGCGCAAAAATGTCCCATTAGACTACACATACAATTTAGCTGAAGCACCTTTACTTAAAGTAGCCTCCTATAAATACTTAGGCTTAAAGTTAACAAGTACCTTATCCAGAAAATTTGCACATAAATAACATCTGCTCTGCCGCTTTCCGTAAATTATGCCTTCTCCACCACAAGCTCAAGACTGCTCCGCCTAGTGTTAAACTCCTCTCCTACTTTTCCTTAATTAGGCTTAAACTTGAGTACGCCTCCATAGTTTGGGATCCCCACACAAAAATTAACGTTCAAAACCTAGAAAGAATTCAAAGAAAAGCAGTACGATTCATATATAGTAAATTTATGTCAACCAACTCCCCCACTGCATTACTAACGGCAAATGGTATAGAACCATTACAAATTCGAAGAACAAAAAGTCGGCTAAACTTTCTTTCAGACATAGTGAACCACAGGCTACCCTTAGACATGGCAGCATACGTATGCCTCTTGTTAAGCAGACCCACTCGACACCACTATCCTCATTCCCTAACGCCAATCTTCGCAAGGACTGATACTTTTCGGTACTCCTTTTTCTCACAAACAATAGATGATTGGAATCAACTAACCGAAGCATTTCCTCAACGCCCTTGACCATTTGTGAAAATACTCTTCTTCCATGACTTCCTTGAATTGTACTATCACCTTGTTGTTCAGCTGTTACTTTTTTTAAGTCATAACCCCTCTGTCTTATAGCAAAGAAATTGTGTAAAAAACGCTTTGCAACCTTGTTTCATTCTGTTATTCAGTGTGTTTCATGTATGCTCACCCTGCTTGGACTTTTGTCCGCAGTATTCTATAAATAAATAAAACAAATAAATATTCGACAATATCGTGTTCTTTTCATTGCATCCAGAAAAACTGTGCCAAGAGTAATCGATGGTTTGAAAGCAAGAAAAAATACAACTAGTATAGTAATACGTAAGCAACAAATACAAAAGTAGTAGAGGAGAGAAACATAGCCTCCGCAACGGCGTTCAATTTTCGATATCCTGAATAACAAGTAAGCACTTATAAAGCAACAGTCATATTCCTGTTCGAATTTGTTCATTCATCTATTCAATTTTTCTGCACCGGCACAGAGTAGTATATGCGGCCTGAACCCATGTTCTGTGTTCATTTGCCACTGTTTTCACGCAAAAATTCTTTACGCACCGAAATAAGTGCGTTCATTTTTTAGATATTTTCTTAACTAGCGGCCTTGGTTGCCTGCTCGGAACCCCATTGATCTCGTATTCGTCCTGAAAGCCTGCTGCTAACTGCATAGCTCTTTTGTGCTCTAGTCTCTCACGCACGAACGACTTGTACTTTACAACACGTCAGACCTATCTGCACAGTTCGTACCGACACCGAATGCAAGCAAAATTAACGCTCAGCGGTACAGCACCCGTAAGTGTTGGGCTACTAAAGCAAAACATGAACCTGAAATCCCGGTAGTATTTTCCTCGCGCTTTTGAAGCCACTTGTGGGGTAGGATTTTTGCGGCCCTTGCGTAGAAGAGCTCACTTTTCTTTTTTTTTTTATGGCGACAGAAGCAATCTTGCATGGTTAGTGCGCCTACATGTATTCTGTTGGTGTTCAATATAAGCAGCGCGCAATGCAGATACGACTGGCCTATGTATAGCCGCCGTTACGAGATGTATGTCGTTCTGCCTTGCTGGTATACGGAGTCATTGGAGGCATCATAGCATCGTTACTTCGTTCTTTCTTCACCACATAGTCATCGCGCAACTTTTTTCGGGCATTTACCACAACTTTTTAGCACGCAAATTTTGATTGTGTTTCTCCGTTGTCTATATTACTCGTCGGCTACCTTCATCGAATAGTGACAACTTTTTTTTTATTTTCCTTTCATTTTGTTTCGTGCTTGGAGCTGAGTGCCGCAGTTTTGTGTGCTATGCGTTGCTGTTTCTTTCAAACACAAAAAGCTCACAGTGGCATACAGCGAAAATTTCATTTGCGAGAAATGTTTTAAATACTGGCGTTCTCTCTTTCCCTGATCTCTTTGTTCCTGGCTCATTTTTCCAAACAACCACGTTCACTACCAATCCCTATAGACACTGACACATATAAGTAGACGCAGAAGAGACAGCTACCCTACCAAAATTCGTTGTGTTTTTTCCCCCTAATTTTAAAGGCATTTCTTTGTAAAGAACATCATGCTTAAACCCTTGCACCTAAATAACTCACATGGTGGCGAAAAGAGTAAAGGAGCCATCCAACTCATTGGAAATCGTGCGCGAAGCTAGAAATACAATTATTTATAATATTTAATGTCTCCAAACTTCTCAGCGCTTTCTGCAGGATGCTCTAGATCGGATTCCTAACTAGCTTATAACGTCAGAACTTTGACGTAGTTGTTACCGATTCATTACAAATTATGGTTGGTGTCCAAACAGACTCACTAGTCAAGAGATCAAGAAAACACAAGTGCTTTTGTTGTCTTCGTGTTTAATCTTGCCTTCGTGTTTGCGCGTCTACCCACTTTTATCATCAACCCTGAGGACGAGGAGGAAAGTTTAAGCGGAGAAACAGGGAAGTTAGCTAGTTCTTAGACCGGCTGGCTACCCTGTGCTGGGAAAAGGGGTGAGGTGAATAAAAGATGATAAAAAGAAGTATACCTTCAATAGGCTTTCCTTCAAAATTATTCATTGATTTGTAAGGTTTAACGTACCAAAACCACGATATGATTATGAGAGACGCGGTAGTGGAGGATAACAGAAATTTCTACCCCCTGGGGTTCTTTAACGTGCACCCAAATCTGAGCACACGGGCATACAACATTGCCGCCTTCATCGGAAATGCAGCCGCCGCAGCCTGGATTCGATCCCACGACCTGCGGATTAGCAGCCGAGTACCTTAGCCACTAGGCCACCGCGGCTGGGCTTTCCTTTAAAGTGAATCTAAATTTCGGTTCCTTTCTCATTTATTTGATGTGGTAGAGGTTTGAAGTTAAACTAGCTGCTTTTTGCTCAACAAGGCTACTCCACAATATATGAGTCGCCACTGAATGGGTAAGAACTAAAACGTCCGACCCGACCTAAAGTTCAGTCGACCATTCAAATTACTTCATTATTGCAAACCCCGTCAATGTGTTGAAAAAATGCAGCTCGTGCTTTCTGATCCATCCACCCAGAACACCAACAATCTATTCTTCTAAAGAACAGCGTTTCAAATGATACTCATCAACTCGTTTAAATAAGGGTGTCGATTATGAAACTGTGATATAATTAGGATCACCGTAAAAGTCTATGGGAGCATTTAAACACTATATTTCAGATATACGAATAGGTGCTTTTCCACGATAAATTATAGTTAAAGACATTTCAAAGCTACAGCTGACTTTCAAGGCGGTACTATAGTTCATGCGAACCGCACTAAGTCATTCAGCTGCTCGTAGGCACACTCATCCTTCTAATGGTCGGTCCTTTTCGAGTGGACTCGACGCACTCTCCGTAAAATGAGGAACCTTTACAAAGGAGCTCGGAAGATTTATCTGCAATTAGCAATAAGCATAAATGAATCTGCACTGCAATAAGCATAACCCCATGTTGTATAAGGTGCGTTAAAACTGCCTGCTACCATTATGGAGCACCCAGGATGCTGTCGCCCTAAGCGCACCAACAGACGAAAGACACCGAGTGGTACGACTACTGTACGGACGGGGTAGAACGAAACAATGAAAATGTCGGTGCGTTTGAGAAGAACGAACTGGTGTGCTCAGCTTTGAAAAAAACTTATTGCAATGTGTCGAAGGGTAAACAGTTGCTAGCAAAAAAGCTAAAGTAATAATATCATTGCGGTATCAACCACGTTAGAAAGTTAGTGGATTGCAATAAGGAAGTGGTGTACAACAATTTCACTTGACATGCAGCAGGAGATACGTTGGACACAAGGAAAGATGCCAAAACACAATACTAAGAGAGCTCCAAAATAAGTGTCATCTAATGACGCATCAAATCACATCTTTCTGAGGGCGCTGCCAGTGCTCAAATTAACGACGTAATGATTGATATGTGGGGTTTAACGCCCCAAAACCACCATATGATTATGGGAGACACCGCAGTGAAGGGCTCTGAAAATATCGACCACCTGGGGCTCATTAACGTGCGCCCAAATCTGAGAACACGGGCCTACAGCATTTTCGCCTCCATCAAAAATGCAGCCGCCGCAGCCGGGATTCAATCCCGCAACCTGCGGGTCAGCAGCCGAGTACCTTAGCCACTAGACCACCGCGGCGGGGCAAACATTAACGACGTAATCATTGAACTTACTGAAAAAGCCCTTGGGTCTTCTTTTACCCAATTTATGCAAGTAATGGCATTCGCATTGCATACAATTCACACGAGAGCACGGGAAGATGGTACCTTCATTATATATAATTATTTTGATGCTTAATACGTCAACTGCTGTGCAGAATATTTTACCGTAGTGGTCCAATCACCCAGTTCTATGGTTCTCAAATCATTGTACACCCACTATTTTCTTAACCTAAACTGCCTACTTCACTTTTCTTTCCTTGTAATCTAGGTAATTACCCTTAATGAACATTGATTATCAAGTCTTCGCATTGCACTATAACCGATGGTCAATAATGGTGTAGCAGGCCTACAGATGCCGACGGATGTGATAGGAACGTGGACGGGAAGAAGCAGAAGTATTCGCAAGACCAAAGAAACGAAAAAAAGAAAAAAACGCCAGGCCTGCCCGTAAGGCGCAGCACAGTCACAGCGAAAGCTAGAAGCGTCGCTTGTCACAGCCTTTGCTAAACACTTGTTGGGTGACTACTGCAAGCACACTTCTTAGATATTCACTAAGGCATTAATAATAAATTTGTTTGGTTGTAGGACGGCATTCACAATGCTATTTTTCGTCATTCTTCTGATAAATGTGGTATCCGCTAAACACTTGCTAGGAATTTCATACAAATTGTTCATGCAGTGGTTTGATGGATTTGTGAGGTTTAGCGTTTCAAAACCACCATATGATTATGAGAGACACCGTAGCGAAGGGCTCCGGAAATTCCGACCACATGGGGTTCTTTAACGTGCACCCAAATCTAAGCACACGGTCCTACAACTTACCCGCCTCCATCGAAAATGCAGCCGCCGCAGCCGGGATTCGATCCCGTGATCTGCGGGTCAGCAGCCAACACCTTAGCCACTAGACCACGGCGGCGGGGCATTGTTCGTGCAGTGGCTGTCGACGATCAGGAATTATGCCTCGAGTAGGTAGGCGCCGCAGTTAATAGGTGACCCGGAACAAGGTTTTGTAACGGGTGAGCGTTGGACGACCCACTCTTTACGCTATTTACATTGTACGACGACAGGTTCTTCTTTCGCTGTTTTAAAACGCTTTGTAATTCGTAATAACATGATTGCTTTCTTGACATCAAGCCTGCTTAAAGCAAGTTCACCAGCAAGTTCCAAGCACTGGCGTCGCTCAGTAATAGAATACTGGGCTGGCACCCAGCGCACCCAAATTCAAGCCCAACTGTGTCATTGGCGCTAGCTTTTTTTTTTCTAATTTCATGCGATGTGGTTACGGACACCGGTGGTGACGGCGGTGGCGGACAACTACAGTGGTGCGTGACTTGAGTGTTGGTCTTATAACAACTTTCACTGTAAAAAAAATCGCCAAGGAGAGACTAGATAGGTAAATCAGGCTGATTCTGGTTTCCTACTCTGCGCTTGGACAGCAAGGAGAGCGGTGAGTGCAGGAAAAAAAAAGAGTGAGAACGCCTCTGCTATTAGGACGAGAGGAGAAAGATTGTGTCTAAAGACTGAAGTAAATTAATCGTTACACAACTGATGCATATGACGTCAAAGCGAATGGTGTGTAAGGGCGTCATCTAGGAGTAATTAGCCGAATGAGTGATCGTCGATTACGTGATCGTCCTACTTTAAAACTTTTTGCAATAATTGGCTAGTGGTTCATATGCTCAACCACAGTGGTCTAGTCGAGATAGCACTTCTCATATAATGAAATGCGGTGGCCCCGTTGGTCGAAAATCAAATCTGTTTCCTTCAGTTTAGCAGCGCAAGACTTTATCGACTATGCTACTACGGCGAGTGCCGTAGTGGAATGGCAGTTTATTAGAATAATAGCCGTGGCAGACTTACATAGTAGATGAACCCGAACAATGCGCACAGCAAAATGATACAATCGGCAAATAATATCTCACGATTATTTTACCTTGCATTTATCTCCACATACGGTGACACATAAAAAAGAATCCGAGGTATGATTCCTCGTCTCATAAGGTGCATTTGATCCAAAGAGAAGCAGTACTGCTATTTAACCTCAAATAACCCAATAAGTTGGTAAGGTGTACGCTCACAAACAGCCGCAAGTTATATCACTTTCACTACGTACTCAATTGTACTTTGTGTCAACCTATTATGCCAATGAATACGCAAAATGAATTTTGCTTACCTCTCGGCCATGAAAGCTTCAGAAGGTTGGCCTGGTTTCTTCAGATCGTACATTTGTTGGCACTGTTGGCACTGAGAAAAAACACAGCCTCCTTTTCACGTATTCAGTCGCGTTTCGCGTTGTTACGCCTGATGAGACCTCACTGCAGAAGGTTAAAAAAACACGAAAGCATTTGAGAAAACGACTCTGAGAATCGCATTATGAGGAGTGAAAGCAGATGTTGCAGGTATCTGGTTGAGTAGGGACAGCGTGTGCTCCACCCCATGATGCCGTATAGTATCAGCCAGACAGACGCCTAGGGGAATTTGCTATGATTACGCTATAACCAGCGCACCAGACACCAACGCAAACAGATCTGTATTAGAAGTATACTATTGCGCACTGCCGAAATGCACCGAATGTCTCAAGGAAGCTGTTCAGTCACTGACGTTTAATCGAACATTGTGCGAGCGTATCGAAGCTAGACAACCATTCCGATTTTTTTTTTCAGAGCCACAGAAGAGAAGCCATGGAATCTGGGCAGCCGCGACGTGTCATCTTTTTATTGACGAGTGTTGGCTGCACTCGTGCGATATAATCTGCTTCATACCAGAATGTAGGCGCAGCTAAAGGATGCCGACGAGTGGTTACGCATAATGCTCCCGTTTATCGCAGTGTCGTCTTCGAAAAGCAGCACAACGTTTTAAGCGAAGTGTACAAGTGAAAAGACTCGTGGTCATAGCAATCAACCGCACGCCTCACTCGCTTATCGCACGCGGAACATCTTTCGGCCTCGTCACTGGCAGTGGCGACGCTTCGTTGTCGCAGGATAGCCCCGCCGCGTTGGTCTCGTTAGCCCCGCCACGAAGGTACTCGGCTGCTGACCCGCAGGTCGCGGGATCGAATCCCGGCTGCAGCGGCTGCATTTCCGACGGAGGTGGGAATGTTGTAAGCCCGTGTGCTCAGATTTGGGTGTACGTTAAAGAACCCCAGGCGGTCGAGATTTCCGGTGCCCTCCACTACGGCGTCTCTCATAACCATATGGTGGTTCTGCAACGTTAAACACCGCTTATCTATCTTGTCCCGGGATTCGAGTGAATGCCGCGTCGAAAGCACGCACTCCTTGTCAATCCTTAAAATTGTGTCTTCTCGACAACTTTCCGCACAACGTAGCGTTAAGAACAATGCGATCTTTCACGTGATGTACCTAAGGTCTCAGATATATCTTGTGGCCGATTAGAAAAGAAATAAGCAAAGATTATCATCCCTTCCTGCACTGCATGGTGTCTACACGTAGATGTATAACACAGCGTCCTTTTTTAGGGAAGACAACATGCGAGCGCTTGGCTAGTGCTCTGCCGCGGCGGCCTACAGCACCATCAACCTACAGACATAGAAAGCGCATTTGCTTTTTGCGTTATCTATTAGGAACCAAAAAAATGGTATGTTCTTCGTACAGTGGTAATTGATGATATGCGAAGCACGATTGGGGAAGGCTGAAGCGTCACATTAAACTTCGCACAACGTTACGAGGCGGACGTAAATTATGCCATACATGACTTCCATGTCATGTATATTATGTTCGCGCCTAGCATTTGTGCTCGTAATACATTACCATCTCGTATTACCAAATTTGGTAACGTGAAGTTAGCGAAATTGCCGCGAGCACACTATAAGTGCAGCCTTCAATGATCTTTTACGTGACATGTATGATATGCAAAGATTAACATGTCTGGATGTGTAATTAATTTTTGTCGTCCATTCAAGTCACGTAATACCAAATTTGGTATATGTGAAGCTAGCAAAACAGCCGCGAGTGCATCTTGAGCGTGGCATGTAGTCATGTTCCTACATGACACGCATGGTATGATTATCATGTCTGCACCAGTCTTATAGATTTATCATCTATTCACGTAACGTAATACCGAATTACGTGTATGTGAAGCTAGCGAAACTACCGCGAGCGCATCGAGGGCATGGCGTGTAGTAATGTTGTTACATGACACGCATGTCATGATTTTCATGTCAGGACCTGTCACTTATGTTCGCCATGCCGTCATGTCATACCATACCAGTTTTGCCATATGTGATATGAACGAAATCACCACCGCAGCAGCAAGACCATGACATATAAATCATGGCATTCATGGCACACATGTCATGTCTTTTATGTTTTGACTACTCACTTGTACTCGTCTTATAGTCATGTTATGTCATACCAATTTTGGTACAGATCCCATTTTCCAAACGGCCGGGAGCTGAAAGTCGTAGGCGGATAGATAGATAGATAGATAGATAGATAGATAGATAGATAGATAGATAGATAGATAGATAGATAGATAGATAGATAGATAGATAGATAGATAGATAGATAGATAGATAGATAGATACGCTCAAAGTCGCCGAAGTTCACTAAGAAATGCTTCGCACTTATTATCGATTCAGGGCAGGAGGGCCTTTGGATAAACGCCCGCCTATTGCGCTCCCGCTGCGGTCTCGCAACAAACGACGCCGCCAAAAGCGGACGCGCTTTTCTTATCTGTCGGCTGACGGTGCTGTAGGCAGCCGCGGCAGAGCGCAGGCCGCTCGCTCTCATCTTCGCTTTCATAAAAGAGGACGCTGCACACTACACTTTGCCTGCAGTGCTAGACGAAGGGCTCAGCACTTCACGACCATGCCTTCTACACGTCAGAAATACATGGCGTTTTGGTGATTCAGCACGCAGAAGGCGCGCTTAGCAGTGGATCACGCCTGTGGACGTCAGGACTACCGTATATTTTTCTATAAATGTGGAGACCCAGAACAATGTGGCCTGCACAGCGGGAGTTACAACACGTGTACCGGGAGCGCAGTTCTTCGCCTGTCTGAGGTTTTGGTTTAGCGCTGTCTTCATCAGCCGACATTGTACGAAACGAAAGCAACTGCCTAATACGTGGTTGTTTCGGAAGTGAAAAGCAACCTTTCCCCTCTTCGATAAACTGTATATGCTACCGCAACATCTGCAGCCCTCATGCGACATTCCGCACAACACGTTTCTGTTCACGAAAGAAACCCAAGTAGGTACAATTCTTCTGTTCACCTCGACTCATTCGACAAACCAGTTTGAATAATGCTGTATTAAAATTTTCGAAAACAGAAGCCGGGTCTTCCTAAAATTTAATATTTATTCGATTCAAAGCTAGATGGCTTCATTCTAAATGGTCTCTGCAATTCTTGCGTACTCGCATCGTGCTTTTGTAGTGACAGCATCTTTTACGCTATTTATGTCACCCATTCTTGAGCGACAAGAATGGCAAGAGCGATGCTGCATCATCATACAAATCAGTGAGCTATAAACTTGTGGTGGCAAGAGCTGCAAGGCCTTGAGTAGGTATAGAGATTGCCAGTTGTACTCTAGATCATGAATATGGTTCTTAAAGTGGTGGCTAAATTTTCATAGTTACAAAGTGCAAATACACTGGTATGCATGAATAAGCACGTTAGGTAACAATGATAATTATGCCGTAGTAGCTTCAATCCAGGCATTTATTTATTTCTGAAATCATATTGTGTTCTCGAGTTGTAAAATCGAACACGTATAGAGTCTGCTTTAGCTTGGTTCATCTATTGTTCCCGCTGTGAACTACTGTATGAAAGATGATTTGGTGGGGTAATTATTGCCCTAAATTGGAACAGTTGCCAACTGAGACGAAATAATATTTCCTTTACAAGACTTTCAATTCGTCGCTTTAGTGGAAGCAGTTTTCAATTTGACTAAACTTAACAATGTTGCCTGGATGGCGGCTAAAAAGAGCAGGTTCATTAAAGAAAATATTTTACATTAACCGGTTTTGCGCAAATTTTCTCCAATTAATTTTTTTATTATTTTTTGCAGAGATGAATATACCATGCCATATCTCGTTTGTTATTATAAGGGACTTTTAGCTTGCACGTATGCATTGTTACCGTGTTAATAGATTTTTGGCAAGAATATGTGCTTGTGCTGGCCTTATTAATGAAATGCCTTTTTCAGAATTTCTTTGTCTCAAAACCACCTGGCAAAACAAACTTTTTCATTCTTTAGAGACTGTCTGTCTGGTACCAATGGTCTTCTTCACCAAGGATATGATTGACATATTCTGGGACGTTTCATCGGGCGCACAGTGGTGAGTCCTACAGTCCACTCTTGTTCCTAAAGTTGTTGGTATATGTGACGTTTAATACGATGCAGTGCACGAATATTTCCTCTAGCCTGTTGCAGTATTGGGCCATACCGAAGTTACACGATAGATTGATCTTGTGAAGAGGCCTACACTGATGGCTAGCCTATGCTCTTAGAGATTGCTGAAGGCGCCAAGCTTGCGCCGATGCGAGTGTTTCAATGCCTCTTCTCTAGAAAGGTATCTGAACGAATTCTTCCAAGGCATACAGCTCTGGCAGTGTCATCAGCCCGAACGTTACATTGTATTCCGCTGTGAGCATGCAGGTATCTACTGCCAAACAATGTGGTGATGAAGGTCACAGGCTTCGTTGCATAAGCGTTTGATGTTTATGACGAGTTGGTCAAGCGTGCGTGGATTATTCTCAGAGAGTTCTGAGAAGACGTGCTCAAAGCCACCAGCGATAACCCGCTGAGGATTTCCGCTGCGAGAACGGGGATACCACCACTCCACCAAATATGTTACAGGAAGAATACAGGCTCGAAAGATTAGGCACAGACATATTTACAACTGGTTAAGTGAGCAGTGCTAGCATTACGAATGAGTTGGCGCCAGTCTATCCTCTTTGTTGTTTTTTTCGTCCTCTTCTTCTTGATACCATGGTATACGTACACATCCTTGGGTACGTAGCAACATCATGGAGCCTATTACGGTAACCCTGTTCGAAGCATGACATCATCTTACAAACTTACGACCTGCTCATGCCACCGCTCCACATGTCGCTAAGTTTGCTTTTGCCCTTTTAGCTTTTTTTAAGTTCTAGAAAGTGCCGCAGCACGCTATGGCGCCACAACTAACCCTCATCGCTGCAGCCGCCAAAGTGCTTTCTTGCATGGTGCATGCGTGAGTTGACTCTTTCTTGTGCCATTTGAAGGTTAACGCTTGTCAGGATATTTGTTCAGGACTCGAAAGCGTTAGAGTACGACAGGTACAGCACCATTCACACAACGGTGTATTGCTGCGTACCCTTCTGCAAGTCCAGCGGCCCGCGGTCAACTGGTATATTGTTTCACGAGTTTCCCCATCACTCAGACTCAATAGGAGTGGTTGAAGTTCTCACGACGAGCTGAAGGTAAGGTACTGAAAGTGCTGTATTCAGCACGTTGCAAAATCTGCCTACTGCACTGCATTTCAAAACGTTTTTTGTGCGCTATGTATGCTGGTCAACGTTGTTGACTGGTGGCTAAAAACGCAATCGCTGTTTTGAGGATTCGTGGATGCCGATCGCGCCTATCATTTACACAGCCCACCAACTACGTGTGTGTGTGTGTGTGTGTGTTTGTGTGTGTGTGTGTGTGTGTGTGTGTGTGTGTGTGTGTGTGTGTGTGTGTGTGTGTGTGTGTGTGTGTGTGTGTGTGTGTGTGTGTGTGTGTGTGTGTGTGTGTGTGTGTGTGTGTGTGTGTGTGTGTGTGTGTGTGTGTGTGTGTGTCCAGTCCTTTGTTTTCGCATGACCCCGTGCACGTGGCTGTGGCAAAGATAGGAGGGTTCTTGCTTTCAAATATTACACTCCAGTGCATAGTGGTGTCGTTTTGATGACATCTTTTAATTTATTAGACTATAGATCCGCACTTTCTAGACAGTAGTTAGGTGGGCGCACTGCAGAAAACAAACGGGTTGTGTCGCACATTGCTCACGTTCGCCTGCGCATAGACGGGGACACAAAAGCACCCACCCAGATTGAGTTCCTGCTGTGAACATCCCGGAGCCAACCACCACGGTGCTTCTCACAGCTAGAGTGTTGCTTCGATTCGTTACATTTGTGGGTTGCTCGATCGGTGCGTTATGAACACGAAAAAAAATATGCAGAAACGCGCACGCACGAGTGCACCACAACGGCCGTGCGTCGTCTGCTATGAGGGTAAGTCGTGGCGCCACCTGGCAGTATCTTCGCTTCCTATGCGCCAATTTTTGGGTCCACACGCCTTCATAGGGGTGGCTGCAGTGAGCCGGCCGTAAGTTTGTAGAGAAAGTCGTGGTTCGAAGTAAATTGCGGCGGTAACGTTTAACGCGCCACATCTCATGAGACGCAGATTAGGTTCCATTATTCAACTACCTTTAAACCGTGTAATCTTGTCAACACATTTCATACTTTCTAAAAATGTTACATTTACTATACCGGCTACACCTGCCTAAAGTTTGAGATTCAGACGTGCAGCATTATCCTAGCCTAACTTCAACGGTTACGCTAGTTGATTTTAATTGCAGATCATTAAACAAACCGGTGCCACTTCTCGTTCAATTTCGTTCGCACCGAGAGAAACAACTCTCGCGCTCGTAGTCGTGGAGTAGAAAAATTGGAAACGTATCATGCAGATACGGACATTAATGAGATAGCTGTACGTGGAAATTTTCGCCACTCTTGAGAAGTGTTGTGCATTTTGAAATGGCCGAAGTATTAAATGCTCTTAAAACTAAGCTTGCTAAATATTGACACTAACCTTCTTAAATGGATTGAACATTTTCTCTCTAATCGTTTCCAATTCGTAACTGCTAACGACCATCATTCACCACTCACTGAAGTACAATCCGGTGTGCCTCAAGGTTCAGTGTTGGGACCTTTATTATTTCTTGCATATATTAATGATCTAACTTCTTCAATAACTTCTAACATACATCTGTTCGCAGATGACTGTGTTATTTACCGCGAAATTGGCAATGTTGATGATACTAAATCACTTCAAATTGACCTAAATAATATAGCTAATTGGTGTAATATCTGGTTAATGGAACTTAATATTAAGAAATGTAAGATAATGCACGTATCAAGAACTAACTCGAATCATAACACCTACCACCTAAACAACGTCCCTTTAGATTCCGTCCTGTCTTATAAATATCTTGGCGTGCACATCACAAATAACTTAAGTTGGACAACTCATGTAGAGTACGTGATTAACAATGCTAATCGCATGCTCGGCTACTTACGACGTAACTTCTCCAAAGCACCCTCTTCCTTGAAACTAGTACTCTATAAGTCTCTCATACGCCCCAAACTTGAATATGCATCCGCCATATGGGATCCCAGTCATGCTAATCTCATCACATCTCTTGAACTAGTACAAAATAACTCTGCTAGGTTCATCCTCTCTAACTACAACCGCACTGCAAGTATGACTTCAATGAAAAATAATTTATCACTTATTCCATTGGCTCACCGACGAAAAATCGCCCGTCTTTCACTGTTTCATAAAATTTTCTATCACCCTACACTTCATAATGACCTGATACTCCAGCCTCTGTACATCTCAAACCGTGTTGATCATCGCAATAAGGTAGGAATCGCGTCATGTCACACTAGGTCTTTCTTTCAGTCATTTATTCCCCGCACATCTCATGATTGGAACCGCCTTCCCCCGAATGTCGCAACCATTACTGACTTCAAACTTTTCCACGAAACATTAGCTAACATTGTATAACCAAGAAAATCTGTTACCTATGCTTATTGCTTCTGTTTTTGTATATTTAGTAATAACTATTTTTTATACATTCTGCAGAATGTTAATATCAGTCTTTTATTGTATTGTTTTATATGTAATTATTGTATTGTTTATTTGTATTTATTGCATTGTTTTATTTGTATTTTTCATCTATTTACCCACTCCCCTCTTTAATGCCTTGTTGGCCCTGAGGGTATTATAAATAAATAAATATTATAAATAAAATAAATGCGTCATGCATGTATGTCTAAATTCCAAGAAAATGTCGATTTGTATTACAACGGGTATATACATCGACATTCATATTGCTTCACGGATGCAAGGCGCCTATCACATGACTTCTCTGTTAATGAGAACTAGTAGACAATAATCCTAAGGATGGTATAAGAAATGTTATTAGAAGTAATTGTAATGTAAATGAGAAGAAACAAAGCGGGTGGAAAGATAATATGGCACCCGAAGCATCCGGACCTGCGACATTCCAACACTGCGTTCGATGCCCAACTCCTGCGCTGTGGTGGCGGTTATCCCGCTGTCCTCTTTATATGATATATATGTGGATTTAAACGTGGGAGCGTCAGTCAGCGCCACCTGTTGCCACGGTGGCGAGTGTGAACACTCGTGCCTGCTTGGCGTCACGTATTACGTGATCTTATTACGAAATGGCTGTTGAACATCAATTCCTCGCATACCACTTCGAGGCATCAAGTCTGCCCGAGGTCGACATTATTAACAGCAGAGCACAGTATGGCCACGCATTGTAAAGCGCAGCAACGGAGCTGCAAAGGATGAAATGAGTGACAAGGGAGAGGAAGAGAAGTTATGGGATGGGGAACAGCCAGAGAGAGGGTGGCACACCAGGCGCGTGGCCTCCCCTACACCACAATTTTTTCGTCAATAAACAGAGAGCGGAAAATGACCGTCTCAATGAAGTGTCCTTCCTTAAATTAAAGAAAATTTCCTCCCCCCCCCGAAAAATTACTGGCTACGCTTCTTGTTGAGCAGTTAAATTGTAGCATAGTCATATAGAGAAGCAACAGGTGGAAAAGAAAAGCGAGGGTGAGGAACAGCAATGGGAGGTTCAGGAAGGGGGAATAGAGGAAGAAACTGAAGAGTATAGTATAGCAAGGAGTGGAACAGAGAAGCCAAGGGGAGGAACTGTGCCACGAGGTTTAGTAAGTAAAAGGTGGAGAGAGTTGAATATCGTAAGAGATAAAGGAAGAAGACGAAGGAATTAAGAAACGTAGAATAAGATAAAAAACCCACTTTTACTATGTGGGTAGCCGGACGTGCGTAAAGAAAAATGAAGGAAAAGAGAACGAGATGAAGACAAAACGCAATCGGCTTTTGCCAGGCGTTGTTGCTTGCTTGCCAGCTCCACTGCATATTCAGATTTCAAAGGCATAAATATGGCTTTAATCTTAAAGCAATAGTGTTAAAGAGCTTTCTTCGCAGAAATTCCGGTGTCAGTGTCAACGGTGTCGCTATTGGTGGTCAGTAAAAATTTGGCGTTGTCCGTGATCTCAAGCTCGAGATAGATTGGAATTAATAATAAAAATATCTGCAGTCTATGTGGGAACCGAATACATTGCAAGCTGGTGTTCTACCATGAGGTGAGGCCGGAGCTTGAAACTACTTCGTGAAGTTGAACTACAAAACTTTATGTAGCGAGAATAGTCTCCTTTACATACATAATTTTACGTGGCAGGATTGTAGACTCGCAGCAGTCGTTACGACTTGTGAACAGCGCAACCAGTGGGTAGGTTAAAGCTGCAAACCCGTATCAAAGCGGGCCGCTGCGCGTGGCACCTTGCTGTCAAATGGTGGGTACTTCACCAATTTGCAAAATGAAGAACTACGTCATAGTGAGTAGTTTGCAACGATACTTGCAGTAGGAATTCTAGAATAGTTAGGAAGAGCCAGTTAGGCGCCCAAATATTTCTTTCCAGGCGGCAGGGGTGAAAGGGCATGATTAAGCTATTGCATCGTACTCTTGAAGGCAAAGGTCCACCGTACTCTAAGATTTCTTTCATTTTTCTTTTATGCCATACAGCTGTTAAAGCTTGGCAGTCAAGTGGGAGAATTCAGCAAAAATATCTAACAATACTGAAATAGAAACTACCTAATTCAGTATTGTTCAGATAAAACACGTTCAAGGCTAAAATAGTAATTGCACATGGGAGATTACAGAAAGCTGGTGTATATCTCCTTTTTTATTTCCGATAACGATCCGAAGAATTTTATGCTAAAAACCAGGCGCAAACCAAACGTATTAGTGCATGATGTGACTATTGTTCTGTGCTATTGTGTGCGCAAATAAGGAAATGCTGCCCAAGTAATAATTCACTCTCTGCGTAATGTTAAACGTTGCTGATGTAGGGTTCGGTTATCACCAGGCACTCGGCTCGTTTACAAAAACTGAATACAACGCGAGTGAGCATGATCGAAACAATACATTATGAAATCTAGTGAAACAATGTGAATAAACTAAACACTCGTCTGCGTAGTAGATTACGCAAAAGGCGAGTGTTTGGACATTCTAATTGATTAAAATGAATGCCCGAGTGATATGGGATTGTGTCGTCATAAGCCTATATCGATATACCACGTATAAAAGGTGAAAAAGAACCTCATCTTCGATAAAGCATTCAAACAGACGTCAGTACAAAACGTGGGGTTGACGGTATGAACAATTTACATGTAGGTCAACAAATAGGTAACCCATCTCTCTATACTGCTTTGCTCATCTACTGACTATTTACACTAACGCGAAATGAATGAACAAAGTATTACTTCAACTAAGAAAGATTGGAGGACGCTATAGAGCTTCGCCTTCAAGAGCAGAGCGCGATAGAGTAATCGAGCATCGTGCACAACGCCTTCTCAGTTGCTAGCCTTCTTCGGTTCTCAGTGGATGTCTCAAGCGTTCCGTGAGGAAACTAATCACTGTATACGTCTAACATAGGCCGTTTCAAAGTACCATTGGATATTGGCTACAAGAGTTGTTAAGCGCCCAATACACCATAATTATTCCTTTCGCGAATCAGCGAAGGGCCCACAATGCCTACACTGGTCAGCATGCTAAACTTTATGTACATTGTAAATTTTTTATCTATGTCCTCACTGTTATAAGCCTCTATGAGAGTTGACAGTATTAACAACTATATAAAAATGAAAATAGGTCTGAGTGCTTCGCAATGGGTGGCGCTTCAATATAATTCTCACTGCTTGCTCTATTCACGGGTTTTTAATCCTGGGGTAATTTTTCACTTCTACCACGCATTTTATGACGCGTTAAGAAGACTAGTACTACATTGCATTTATGCAGCAGTTTTTTTTTTCATCGCATTTTTAACACACATCGGACCCGTCGCTTTATTGTGGAACACTTGCTTGCAACGCAGATAGACGGGATTTATCCTAATTGAAACCCGCAAATTTTTATTATTAAGTTATTTTGGATCATTCTCGATTTCTCAGTCAATTAAGAGATGATAATTTTTTGGCTCACTACTAACGATTTCAACAGAGACACCGATGCCGACACCAATTTCTGCGAAACTAGCTCTAATTTATTGCGTTAAAAACTTGTGACTTTCTTGTTGGCAAATTTTGTCGAACAAATAAGAACTGATTTTACTTTGCAATATAGAAAAGCTCTGTAAAAAAATAGTGAGCTGTCGGGTTTTCTCACCCCGATCACTTTAGGATGGCGAGAAATGAAAATAGTGCACGAGCGAAGGCCGTGAAAACAAAACGAGCCTCCACAGTGGATTCCGCGAAAGGCGAGTCTTTCCAATGTGCACGTCAATTGACTCGCTTGTCCGAGTGAAATGCCACCCTGATCGTGACTTGCCTATCTTCTGAGCTTCAGGAGGGTGAAGAGAAGGCCGCTTTTGAAGACACCATTCACGTCTTCTCATTAGCCTGCAGGTCTCGTCGAAGCTCCCTTGTTTTTCTTGGGGACACACCCTGATGACCGAAGGCGGCATGGCGGCTAGGAGCATGCGCCTTCAGCTGTTCCACGTTCGGCGTTTTCTGGCAATCATAACGCGTGCACGCGTGCTACATCATTTGTGACGCCTGAGTTCTTTAACAGCCTCAGTGAAAAAAAAAGAACGAAAAAAGAGTTGTAGCTCTTAAACCTCTATCCTCATTCCTGCATCCACTTCCCCTGTTGCACCAGGCGTTAACATGGTTCCGGTTGGTCCTAATTCTTTCGCCATTTCGACAAATCTTACTTTTCCGCCCGCAGTACTACCTGAATCGGTAATATTGCTACGAAACGCTGTCGGAAATGAAGGAGAGACAGCAAATAGGAAGACGAAGCTCGCTGATATCCGCGTAAACTTGATTCTGGCTTGTATGTCTAGCGTTATGTGCTTATACATACCTTGTAATTATACTCTGTGACGCTTTTTCTCCCCTTAACATTTTGGTGGAGGTGCGGGTTCTCCAAGCTTTCACCGTCATACGAATCTACGTAGCGGACGCTCCATGGCTATCATATAGTGATTTTGGGACGTTAAACCACACATATCAATCAATCAGCGTTCCATGGCTGCCTCGGCTCGGCTATGAATGCTCAAGATGATGCATCGGAGACGTCCCCAACGGGGCCTCGGCGAGGAGCCAGGTCTGCCCGGTCCCCATGCGAGGACCGCAAGGTATATATATATATATATATATATATATATATATATATATATATATATATATATATATATATATATATATATATATATATATATATATATATATATATATTTATTTATTTATTTATTTATTTATTTATTTATATGAGATCTAACAGACAATATTGCGAAGGAATGTATAGGGGAAGTTATTAGAACAAATAGAATGTAAATAAGAAGAAAGAAAAGAGCGTGCAAGAATAACCACCCATGATCAGGAAGCATTGAAAGCGTTATTCGAAGGTCGTAGGTTCGGTTCCTGCTCACGGCTGGTTATTCTCTAACCCTCTTTTCTTTCTTCTTATTTACATTCCATTTGTTCTAATAACTTCCCTTATACATTCCTTCGCATTATTGTCAGTTAGACCTCAATACTATTGTGTCAAAAACACGGAAAATTGAATCATGTGTGGTATGAAGCGATGGTTGGTAGAAGCAGAGGAGGAAGAAGTCAGAACGGGATAAACATGGCGTATGAGCCATGTTTATGTATATATATATATATATATATATATATATATATATATATATATACGAACGACAGCGTGAGAGTATATATATATATATATATATATATATATATATATATATATATATATATATATATATATATATATATATATATATATATATATATATATATATATATATACTCTCACGTTTAAATTGACATAGATACGCAATAAAGTGACTGGGGGGATAGCTGTCGTGGTAGCTATGTGGTGGCGTTGTGCCATATCCCATATATATAAGTAAAATAGCGCGCATTCGTATAAAAAATATAAAAATTGAAAAAATATAACTTTTTGTAACGAGACTTGAACTCGCCACCATCAGATTTTGAACCGGGACCTCTACCCACTACACCACGCCCGCACATCTTTTAGAGGCTGTGAACTATTTATCTGAAGAACGTGCCGTTCAACTTCATGTTTACAAGTTGCACAGTCAAGACTGACACGATCTTCCTTTCCAAATAACAATTGCGTCTTGATTAGACAGCGCGGAGCGGCTTCCCGGCACCGAATGACGTGCGGATGTTAGCAAGAGCGCAAAGTTTTCCGAAGCATCCACATCTTAACTATGAAAATTCTCAAATTGACTGGAGGAGCAGCCACAGATTGTCAGCTGTTGCTGCCGATAGTTCTTTTTCCTTTGATAGTCGGTTCTCGCGCTTGCTACTGGTCAACATGTACAGATGATTTAAATGTCTTGTTCGGTAGATATCCGCGCACACGAGTGAATATATAGTACTTTTTTTTCGCGCAAGCGACGATGTAGCAGTACACATCCGGCGTTCCAGATTACATATTTGCAGTTATATCGATGCCTGCAACTAAGAAATCGCCACAGAATATACTAATGCCGATGTACACAGGGAAGTGTCAGTCAGCGACATCTGTAGCCATAGCGGTGAGTGAGCAACACCCTTTTATGAGCCTGTGTGGCGTCACGAGCGGGCGGCTGACTAATAGTCCCTCGTATACAACTTAACGGCACCAAGTCTGCCAGTACGACACCCTCGTTAATGAAAAAGTATGCAAGTGTGTTAGTTCATTAAGGTGTACCAAATCAGCAACACAAAATTGCGTGTTCGTACATACTAGTCAGAAAAAAACCGGCTCCTGCGATCAGAAGGAAGCTTTCGGCGACAGCCTACGTTGCTGAAAGCACGACACATCGATTATCGACGCTCCTTGTGCGGGGACCGCACACGCGGATAAATGGTTGATTTAGGCTCTGGAATGTCTGAACTGTACTTTACAGTCATTCTTACAATTTAGAATTGTGCCTTCTTAAAGTAAAAAGCGCCGGCAGCATGAACACCGCGGCCCACACGATAAGCCTCGCTGGGACGAGGCACTGGGTAAGGCTGCTCTCGAAGCAGTTGAGTTGCGATGCTTGACGTTTCTGCATTTGAGCTTCGCAACATTTATAACTGTTACCTAAACTGTACCTGAAGTAAGTAGAAGGCCAATAAATGCCAGAAATGCATTTACGGAGTGGCGATGCCGAGCGACAGCCGTTTTTCTGGCCTCCGCTGGCAGTGTACAGCGGGCGTGCCAGTGTAGACATATATGCAGTTATATCAATACCAATAATTAAAAAAACACGCGTATAAATACGAATGCAATCAGCTGAAAACGTATGCCATGGAGTCAGTTCCCGATGACGTACCAAATTACCAACTGAAAATTGCGTTTTCTTACATATGAGTCAGAGAAGTACCGGCTAAGTGCGGCTGGCCGCTTTCGGTGACAGCCTGCGTAGCTGAAAGCGCGACGTTCGATCGTCAGCGCTCCTTGTGCGAACACCAACACAAGGCAAAATAGTTGATTTAGGCTAAAAGGTGTCTAAGCTATACTTTATAGTTATTCTCACGCTTTAATGTTGTGCGTACACAAAGCAAGGAGCGCTGGTAACATATGTACCAACGTGGCCGGCCCGACAGGTTCAATGCTCGCTGGGACGAGCACTGGGTAAGACCGCTCTCGACGCGGTGAGTTGGGATGATTGAAGATTCTGAATTTAAGCTTCGGAACATTTATAACTCTTACCTGAAGTAAGTAGAAGGATAAGCATGGCCAGACATACATTTATGCGGTGTGGCGGAATCGAACGACAGCTTTTTTCCCGCCTCCGCTGGGAAACCTTGCGAAGCGATCGAGAGAGCTCATTTACGTTTCGTCAACTGTGCGGCAAAAAACAATTCCCTGTTTCTGTTAGGAGTGGCGTGCAGCTCAAGTCTTACAAACACTGCAACTTGGAATCGTTACAGCAATACGCGGATGATGCGAATGTGGCCTGTATACGCGGGCGAATATAGGAAAAAGGTGCATTATAATTGCCGTGATACGCACTTGCGCCGCCAAAATACGTGTGATCGGTATCTGTTAAGGTATACCATCTCTCCGTGCCGTCGAATTAAGCGTTTTATATTCAACAAGACCGAAACATACCGCGGCACATGCTACGATAACGTGCACGCTGCGCTGGTAGAAACAGTGCGTGCTCCAGTATTGACCAGCGCTTGCTAGTGAAAATTCCAGCGCTTACAGCGCTTCGCAGTGCGTACCAGCATCACAGCGGTTGAGCCAGTGCCCCTACCAGTGCAACACAGCTTTTCCCAGTGCGCCCAGCGAAGTGCCAGTGATTACAAGTGTGCAATCAATGTCCGTTAGATCTCAATATTATTGGGTCAAAACGAGCCCTTAGGTATACACTTCTTTCCCTTATATATATATATATATATATATATATATATATATATATATATATATATATATATATATATATATATATATATATCGAGCGAGAGAGAGGGGGTGTTTCATAAAATGTGTCCAATATTCTTTTGTCTTCACAGTTGCTTTTTCTGTTACAGCAGGCATCTTAAGAGGGTCGAAAACATTATTTGAAACAGTATGCAGGAAAGTTAGGGTAATTAACTTTTTAACTTATGAACTTAGGCAGTCAAGTCAAATGCATGCCCTTCATGCGTAGAACCGAGAGCTGCTGTTAAATTTCGGAAAAGTGGCCTCTGATAATAACTGTGAATATAATGAAATTTTTCAAATTCTGCGGTGAAACTGAAACTGAAACACAAAAGAGCGCAACTGCAATAAGGAAGCGTCGTTATATCATTCATCAACCTACTTTATTGTGTGGGTGTGTGGGTTGCGCTCACAATTACAGCACACATGACGCACATACGTTACTGAACGAGGAAAAACTGCAGTTTTGAGCACTGACATCATTGTAGTCGTCTGCTTGTTGCGTCCTTCAGTCTGTTATTTTCAATTTCACCGTAGATTTTAGAAGCATTTCATTATTTCTTAGTTATTAGTAGGATTAATCAAGCTAGCAAGCTTTCCGCACAATAGCTTGCTTTCCTTCTTCACCCAGGTCTTGTGGAACATCAATTCGCAGATAACCATCGACTCGCAAAAGCAATAATGAATACCTTTTCAGGAAGGTAGAGGACGTCAGTGGCTTCAGAGGCCATTTTTTATTCACCTGTGGTCCTTAAGGTCAGAACTTGGTTTGAGTGTCACGAAAATTACTTTTCTTTAGGAAACTCTTGTTGTGTCACAGTACTAATATCGACATTGTGTGACACTAATACAATAGACTGCTTGTTTATCGCAACATTAGAATTCAAATACCCTGCTGTGACTTTCAGTGTGGTTATATTCCCCTAAATTGTGCGCATGCGCAAACGAGACAGTGCGGGGAGTCGTCCTTCTTCACAAAACAATTAAGAAGGTTGCCGAGTCTGCCCCGCAACTTCACTAAGTAAAACTCGTCCCATCACCAGGGACAGGTATGTTGTGGATAATAAGAGCCAATGACCCCTGATGTGACCTGATGTGACCTTACACTCAAACACCACATATCCACGAAGTGAATGATGAAGAGCGGGCGGAGCACGCGGACCGTTAACTACCTTTGAACAACGTAGGGCAAACGTTTCAAATGTTAATGTACGTTTCCTCTTGTTGGCGTTGCCGCTTTTTCTTTAGCCGGTGAGAGCGCTTTCACTTTTCTTTTGCCATGGCAATAAGAGAATGTGTGGTCTGAAACACGCTTAATTGTCATCGATATCAGTGTCATCAGCATCGTCATGGCGGCCTGTTATGACGGGCAGCGATCATACAGCTCGACCTTAAGAAGATTTGCCTCCTGAAACTGCTAACCTCCCACCTTTAACCCCCCCCCCCCCCCCAAGGAAAAGCGGGATACTTATGTTAGGCCGCTGTGAAGAGCATGTCATCGCTTCATTTTGGTTTCTGAATTCATTTTTTAACATATTTGCACAGCGCAAGACTACGAGTAATTACGTTGTAACACTACAGAAGACGAGACAAGAACTTTCGGTCCTTGTCTCTTCTTTTCTGGTTACGTCGTAACTACTCGTAGTCTTGAGCGGTGAAAATATGTTGATTCACAATCACTAGGTTTAATCCAAGCCCAAGCCCAAGCCTAGCCCACTAGCCTAAGCATCTGTTTTTTTTTTTTTTGCCTTGGCGGCCACGTTTTTCTTGAAAGCGAAAATGCTTGTGGCCCGCATGCTTAGATTTAGGTGCACGTTAAAAAATTCAAGGTGTTCGAAATTTTCGGATTCTCCACTACAGCGTCTTTCATAATAACATGGTGGTTTTGGGACGTCAAACCCAAATACTAATTATAAGCTCATTTCTTTTGGACTCGATGAACCACGAGGAAGTAGCTGCAAAGAACCTGGTACCTCCCTTAAGCGAGATCGTCTATACACACGCACACATGTACGGACGTACACCAACACCCAAAGGCGTACACACAATTGCACAGAGCGTGCTCATCAAGTGCCAGCCTGCAAAGCCCGCCTCTCCATATCATAGTAGGCAAACCGCCTTTTGATATCACCGGCTCCAACACGTTAACTGCTACAGGTGCTTTCAATCAAATGCATCTGTACTAATAGACAAGAATTGCATCGGTAACAATTGCGCATGTTGAGTGGAAGTGAACTTTTCAACGTATAAATACTCGTTATATCGATGTATGGAAGCAAGATTGTGCTGTCAGTCACCGATGGCCCTCTAATACCTGGATATGATAACAATAAGTATTCTGTATGATATATAGCGCAATTAATAATGAGCCCAGAAACATATTTTATCATTTCTTATTTTTTAACAGGAAAATAAATAAGTGTATTCGAAGGTATCTTTATTCAGTGCTTTTTCTCGCTATAAAATTTGGGCTTTAACCTTCCGATTTTGTTCCCGTGGATAGGCTCGAGAGAAGCGAGTCTGTGTCGGAACTAAACCCCACCACGGGCCGAGAGATGAACAAACGGGAAGAAAAATATTTCTGGCGGGACAACAAAATTGATCGCAACCCACTCGTGAGCTATTCACCTTTAGGCTTTGGCTGAAATCGGGTTTCATGACAGCTAAAAGCACCACTTTTTAAATTTTTTTCTGACGTAGAAGACTTTTCAGGGCACTATGCTTCAAATTCTCTTTTTCCTCATGCAAGCACCAGATATTTTTTAAATGAATATACGGCTCTGAGTAGTCCTCAAGGGTTCACGAATATGTTTACTTTCCTCACAGTAAATTAGTCTGTTGATTTTGAAACCAGAACTCGCGATATTTTAATTTGTATATGTGAATTAAAATGCAGTTTTGCACACCACTCACAGCCACTGGAATTGGCTTTAACATCCTGCTGTTCATTTCTTCATGCAGTTTTTCAAATAAGTGTTTATGAAGAGTGTTGTTAGAGTTTATGACTGATACCTCAAAGCAAATCCAAGCATAACATTCAGTGAGGGACGCATAGCCAGCAAATAAGCTAACACTTGTTAGTTTCAGTGCCACATTATTTGGCATCCTACGCAAAATTGGACTTGGTGGACAATTCTTCTGAACCCGAACTATGCCTAATTCGTATTTTACTTCACTGCAATGTGCCGTGTAGGAGGGAAACGGTCTGTATAGTTGAGCGCTTGAAGTATTGTGTTTTTGGTACTATATGGTCGAACTATATAGTGTTTGTTGCGCAAGTTTATTAGAAGAAGACATGGACAATGTGAAATGCCGCTTGTGACGGGCTGGCTTCCTGTTTGAAATTACTGGGTTGTGTGGGCTGTTACTGCGTTTTAAAATGGGGCAGTGTTATTTTCTTCAACTCTGTTTACCTCTCATCTTGCCACCTGCTACCCAGTGGGTACTTGCAGTACAGTTTAAGAAGGAAGAACTTTTAAGCGTTTTTGTTAAAATGCAAGCCTTCCATTTTTTCTCTATACCTGCTACAAAATGGTTCCGTATGAATTTGTTGTTCTCTCGTCAAAGCTCTATTAACAAAAAAATTAAGCACTGTTGTCTAGACAAACTGAAGGCCTGCTCAATAATGCTTCAGGTTATTTTTAAGTGAGAGATGAAAACGACAGAATATTTTTTTTCTCTTTAGAGGCCCTACAGTATGCAGACAAGAGTCAACAAGCGGAATAAGCATAAAAGAAATGTTTCGTGATCCAGAGTCTCGCTGTCCTACGGAGAGTTTTTTTTTTAACCGTCAGCAGCTGCAGCGAGCTTCTCAGAACAACAAAAGAAGCAAAGGCGGCCGCTTCTTAAACCTGAGTCGAATATACAAATTATGTTGTAGCTCTCTACCTGTGTACCGTCACATACATCTCATAGGTCAGTTACGAGTGAATGCACGTTTTATTTCCGTTGAGCGTAATCAACTCAATAGAGTTAACGTCTTTGTTTATCTTTGCGTGTCATGTGGATATCGCCTCGGATCGAGCGTGATACTGAGACGCCTGCAAAGCAACACATAAACACATAGGGCCCTAATGCACCGCCTCTACCCAACGAGGTATAGCTCTATGTGCCCGCTCTGCAGCGTACCGGACACCCTGGCACACTTGCTTCTTGCATGCCAGTGTATTTCCAGACGTAATCTGCAACAACACACGACTGATAATGAAGCAGGACCGACGAACGAAGACCTAACCGAAACCTGGGAGGCGAAGATTGCCCTCGAGGATCTGGGAGACCGACAACGACACGTCGCCAAGCCCAAGAAGGCGGTAGAAGCCAGAGGGTTCCTGGACTAAGAAGCCCTCCCACTTCAGAGTGACAGCGGGCATAGCTCAGGGCACTGTTTCGAAAATAAACGTTTACTTCTCTCTCTACATGGCTTTCGTATAGCAAACAAAGACAAGAAGAATTCGTGCGACAGCTGCCCTGACGAAAGAAGAAGCATGTATTACACCGTGCGATCCCTGTGGCCGCCAATGTGTACAATGCTGTTCATGTTAGCAGACACCAGCGAGGCATGGAGAAAGTTTCTTTCTCGTTGTTTGATCACAGGGTTGGACGGCAGTGTTCGCCGATGCGTGCTTCTTGCCAGAACAGGGTCGACGGCCAGAGTTTGTCAGCGACATGTTTGTTTATTTGCCAGCCACTGTAGCACATTGTCTGCGTCTCACTTGAGAATGCATGAGTGGTTTCGCGTCCCAGCTTGCTTTCTTTATATGTGCTGATGAGATACGCATACACATTCCCGCATGCAAGATTTGGTAGAGTACACGAGAACCAGCGACTTCCTGTAACCGGGTCAGTCGCGCCTCTGGCAGCTTTCTTTCTTTTTTTTTTTCTTTTGTACTTGTGACCTTTTTTTCTTCTTTTCAATAGCCCTGTCAAACTTGCGGGAAGACTTCCCGCGGACTTGAGCTTTTGCGAGCAGTGTCTATGTTTCTGCCATTCTTAAGCACGTTATGTTTTGTTGTAACTTGCTTGTTGCCCATCCATGCACGGTTAAGTACTTTAGACCCAACTCTCAGTCTTCGAATTCCTCCGGAATTACGCCGACGAGACGCTATTATGCTGTGCAGATTATGGTTGGGCGTCGCATTTACCAATGCGTACGCGTTCCGCATAGGAATTGCTGACACTGCTGCATGCAACCATTGTGGCAGTGATGAAACAACTTGGCACATTCTGTGTGAAGGCCCACAATACTGCTCGCAGAGACAGTCACTCTGCAATACACTAGATGAACTGGACAATCAGCCTCTTTCGGAAGAAAGACTCCTGCGCTGCCGACAGGACCTTATGTCGCAGAAGAAGGCTGTGAAGGCGCTCATGCGCTTCTTGCGTTCAACCGGCCTGTCCAAACGACTGTGATCGGAACCTCCTGAATGTGTGCGCATGTGTTTTTCAATTTATTTTATATCTCTCTATAGCTTGCCTCTTTCCGATCCTTTTCTCCACCCCCGTACAGGGTAGCAAACCAGTTCATCTAGGTTAACCTCCCTGTCTCTTCCTTTTAATTATTTCTCTCTCTCTCTCTGCTTGTTGCCGAAAACTGATGTGTAAAACACGTCGATCATTCTATTTCTCTTCATTCTGCAGAAGAAAAAAAAGAGCTAGAAAAAATAGTTAGCCCAACTAAACCTAAGTAAGGAAATCAAACAGTCATGTTGATGGAGCCAAGCAGCACTTTTCCAGCATGGTCTGAAAACACTGCCAATCTGGAGTCGACGCTACAAAGAACACTTGTATTATAGCACTGCACGTGACCTGGAATTCAAAAGCAATGATCAAAATCAGCTACAAGCTGTTCCTCTTTTGACGAGCAGTGATGGCACAAACCCAAACGTCCGTGCCATAAAGACTAAGCCCACAGCCGCTGGCTAATTTGAGAACCGTGACCTGCATGTGCGGGAACATGCTACAATGGCATCATGTTTCCGCGCACGTGACCCTTTTGAAGCCCTTGAAACCCTGGAAGCGTGCGACATAATTTTTGTAACTCCAATCGCACTTGACTGATTTTGTATATTGCGCTCCAGTCAATTCGTGACGCAATAAGCTATTTTAACGGCACCATTAGGTGATTACTTGGAAGAGTGTGGATTGGACTCTTCTTTAAACCAGTAAAAGATTGCATAGCGACTGCAATTCCTTTAGCTATGTGGAGCTGTCACCCGATCGCTAAGCACAATTGTTACCTGGTTAAAGGAGGTTTTATAGTATTCGTGCATTTACCAGATCGTAGGCTAAATCATCAATATTCAACTCACCATAATTGTCATCGCATTGTCTGTCTAGGCATATACTACAAAAGAGAAAGAGGGAGAAATTGATGAAAAAGAAAACGCCGGAAGGCCAACCTGGTAGAAGAAACTGCTTTTTCTCCCCTGCACAGGGGTGGGTGAATAAAGGTTGGGCTGGGAACAGAGAATGCAGGAACTAATAAACAGAGTATGGTCGTACATGGTTTTTTTAGCCACGCAGCGTTATGGACCAACTTGAGTGTGGAGCAACTCCTCAATTGAGAAGTGAGCCTAATGGCTTCTCGTGGCAACGAGCTCACAAATCAGAGTCGTGGGTAGTCGACAATGGAGCAAAAGTTCCACAGCGATCTCACCTCAGCTTTCCGTCCTGACCTACAATAGCTCTCGACAAATAAACATTCCAGTGCAAAAGGCAGTGAGTTTCCCAACTTAGTTATGTCTCGTAGGTAAGTTTGTGTGTGCTTTGCGGATATTCCTCTGTGGTATCGCTGTTCTTTGCGTACGGACGTGTTTTTTTCTCATTGCAATCTAACAGAAAGAGCTACGTTACAATGGACGTAATGCAACTGACGGTGTTATTATGCAAGACAATTCTTTTAAAAACCCACAAATCTATGGAACGCCTGCAAGAACTTCACTACATAATTTTATATTATAGGCAGAAGCTACGATGAAAGTCCTCCGTGACTTTTTGCTGCAAAAGGATACGTGAGATTGTCGGTCCTTAAGAATATTAAAGTTTAGTGCTTGGAATATCTCGTTTACTTCACAACATTGTAATGCCTTAAAATTCGTTTTGGAGTTATTAGTATAATACATAATGAGTCCGCTAACGAGTGGAGGGTACAATAAACGGGATCTATGGCAAACAAATCTGCAGAAATATCCGCGAATGTCGACAAAAATGTGATGACTGCAATGTGATGGGGTAGGTTGTTCACTTAGGCGTGAATAAAAATATGAGAGGGAAAAAGTGGTTTTGTGAACACGTGCGCATGCAACCTAATGAGCGAGGGTTGTGCAGGTGGTGTAAATGCTATATGGCGTGATATTCAAGAGCCTACAGGAAAAAGCTCTGACGCAAACATAAACTACAGATGCGTCGACTCAAAGCGATGTTACCAAGGCCAGTTTCGTACTTTAGGGATGATAAGTCTATGTCAGTTTATGAAAAAAGGATGATTGTGGCTGATTGTGACGAACCAAAGAATACAGCAGTTGTGGAGATGTGAACTTGTTTATTTATATGTTTGACTTCGAGATATATGAACTGGTAGTCTGTGACAGGGAATAAAAATACAGCATAGCCACGGAGTGAATTATAATGACTGGGACAATGTTTCGAAGGGTTTTATCGATAAACAGTGATTTTTCTGTCTGTCTGTCTGTCGGTCTGTCTGTCCGTCCGTCCGTCCGTTCGTTCGTTCGTTCGTTCGTTCGTTCGTTCGTTCGTTCGTTCGTTTGTTCGTTAATTCGTTTGTTCATTCGTCCATCCGTCCATTCATCCATCCATTCATTTGTCCACACCTGCTGAGTGAGTCATCAAACTAGGCACTCACGTACCACGACGAGCTAGGAGGAACAGACGGCTTTAGGAGCTTCGCCCCTAAAAGAGCATGCTTCATATGCATGCGTTGGAGAGCAATCATTGTAAGTGCGCAGCATTCGGACGTGTTCGAGAGATGCAGGCGAGTGCCATTAAGACATTAGACAACGGACATTAAGAAATGAAGGAACCCTAAAGCTTCGTCTTTAAGAGTTGAATGCACTTAACAGAATGAACATTGAAATTACTTTCCTTAAACCATAGGTGACGTTATGTGCATGCTTTTGCATGCAGTCGTAGCTTACACCCAGATTATATTAAGTATTAACACAACAAACGCTACACGCAGTTCGCTAATTTGACTATCACTTTCGAACCCACGGTTTATATTCTCGGTTATTGAGGAATTCCTATTTGAAAAGCAAACTACACGCGCTCATATGAAATCTTTTCGCCAATTTCATACCCGGGAGCAACCTTTTTGATCTAAGCACGAACACAGGGAACTTACAGCGCAGTGTTGTGAAGGAGAGACGACGACGAAAGGCTCTCTGCGAATTTCTATGTAACATAAAAACATTACCTTGCTGAGCCATTGATCATCTCTCGGTTTCTATTAGCCAATCTAACAAATATTATCTAACTATTACACAGTAATGGCTTAGACTTCAGAAGAATTCCATATAACGATTACACCTCAGTCATTCAACAAAATCTATTATTTATTTTCTTTCACTTTTTTCACATTGTGCCAAAATAATCCCGCCATGTCAAAACAAAGTAATCCTATTTCCCTAGCCTCGATAATCATAAAGTTTTGACTTACATTAACCGCCGGCTTCCTGGCCAATCCACCTTAGTGGGTGAGAGCCACTAAAAAGGATCAAGCAAGTAAACAAGCGTCAATAGCAGCGCCAGACTCGAGCTCGCGATTGCCCACATTTTGGCTGCTTAACGCCCGCTGCTTCTCGACGCTTCATGTTTAACGTTTGTCGAGCTTCTCAGCGTCCAGCGTCAATAAATCACGTCACATCTGGTGGAGGTAGGTCGATACCCTGTACCAACCTGGACCTTCGCTCCCGGAAGCTCCGCCCGCATCACGACCCTATTACAACCATGGCCAACAAGACCCCTCTCCAGTCTGGACCCTCAGCCGTCCACGTTACCTGCGGCGCTATGTATTGCCAGCGAAAAACGCCCATCTTCACCGGCTCCGGGTACTCGGATGTGGATTATTGGCTATCAAACTACGAGCGTACCAGTGCAAGTAACAAGTGGGATTACCAAATCAAACTTGGGTACGTCCAGTTTATCTTACGAACATCGCTCAATTTTGGTACAACAGCCAAGAGAGCGACCTTTCCACTTGGTCTGTCTTCAAGACTTCCATTACGGACGTCTTCCGTCGGCCATCGGCTCGCAAACTTCGGGCAGAGCAGCGCTTGCGTCAACAAGCGCAGCTCCCCGGTCAGAAATTCTCAAGCTACATTGAAGATGTGCTGAACCTGTGCAACCGTGTCAACTCCACCATGAGTGAAGAGGAAAAAATGAAACACATCCTCGAGGGCATCGAGGACGACGCTTTTCATATGCTGCTCGCAAGGACCCCCCCCCCCCCTTCTGTTGCGGTAGTGGTGTCCTTGTGTCAGAGTTTCGACGAGTTGCGTCGGCAGCGCTCGATCGCACGCCAAGCCCTCACAACGCCCGACACGATACCCAGCTTGCAGCTTACTGCTCGCCATGCCGACCAGCAGCCTCCACTCAATGCCCCCGTTTCTGGGCCCGTCTCCGCACCTTTTACTTACGATACCATCGCTTCTCGGCCACCTCAGCAGCCGTCATCCTGTGCCCGCCCTGCGATGCCGATCCCCGCCTCACCACCAACCACGAATTCTGCACCACGGCTTTCCTACGCAGCGCCTTCGCCTCCGTCATTCCGCCGCCCAAGTGTTTGGCGAACGCCAGAAAACAGGCCCATCTGGTTCACCTGTGGTGTCGCTGGCCACGTCGCTAGCTACTGCTGCTGCTACCTACCTTCTTTTTTCAACACAATGAGGACCATGCCCGATCCTTCGTCGCCAAGCACACCACCCGATCCCATTTCGAATAACCGCCCCTCCTCCTCCAGTGCCTGATCTCCATATCCTACGATGCTCTCTGTCCTCTAGGCGTCGCCACTCCGCTACTGAGGAGGGAAACTTATTGCTGCAGCTCCGGAGGCAAGAGCTGCAGGCAAGTCGGACTGCTCAAGGCCTCCAATTTTATTGCCGTCGAAGTCCAAGGAACCACCACTGCGGTACTTATTGAGACAGCAGCCGCCGTTTCCGTTATCTCTGAGACACTGTGCCTCCAGCTAAAGAAGCTCACGACGTCGCTGTCAGGACTAATGCTCCGTACTGCCCCATCATCGCGCCGTCAGCTGTGTGCACGGCGCGGATTACTGTTCAAGACGCCCTCTACGTGATCGAGTTTTTCGTCCTACCATCCTGCGCCCAAGATATTATTCTCGGATGGGACTTCTTCTCATGCCATAGCGCCATCATAGACTGCTCTCGTGCGGAAGTCGCTCTTACACCCTTACAGACGTCTCTGTCAGAGGATCCTTCTCCTCACAAACTTGTCGTCGTGGAGCACACAGATATCCCCCCCCCACACACACACACGTGGACCCTTGTCACCCTAACGTGTCACCCTAACTACGCTTGACGGGGCAGCACTCTTTGTTCCGTCGGAAATCTTCCTCCATTACCGCTGCATACGACTGCTCTTTGCAGTACTCTCAGTTACATTTGGTGCGACGATTATGCTCGTTGCCAACACATTCACATCTACCGTAACGTTGATTCAAGGGGATTTAGTGGGGCGTATACAAGGGGCCAACCTCTTGAGTTCACTAGACATCGCCGAGGACGAACCGTACCTTCAGCTAAACGCCATGATGCCTCCTGTTCCGATGTGTTCAGTCCTAGGTAAGTTTCTTCCTTTGATTGTGTCCGGCACACATTGGACCACACTAAAAGCGTCACTCTCCACGTCGATACCGGTTCTCATGCTCCATTACGCCAACGATTCTATCGAGTTTCCGCGGCGGAGCGAAAAATTGCTAACGAAAAAGTAGACAGCATGCTTCAACGTAAAGTGATTCAGCCGTCGAAAATCTCCTGGTCCTCTCCTGTCGTCGTTGTGCGCAAGGACCCCCCCCCCCCCTGTTGCAGTAGTGGATGGGACCATGAGATTCTGTGTCGACTGTCGCCGCCTCGATACGATAAGCCGGAAGGATGTGTACCCGCTTTCACGCATCGGTGATGCTCTCGACTGCTTACAAGAAGCAGAATATTGCTCGTCCCTAGACTTACGCTCGTTGGATTGGCAAGTACCGATGACTGACACTGATCGTTCGAAGATTACTTTCGTCACGCCTGATGGACTCTACGAGTTTAATGTCATGCCGTTCGAATTGTGCAATGCCGAACGGCATGACGGGCAACGTCATCAACCGTCAAACGAATGATGGACAACGTCCTTCGCTGCTACAAGTGGAACACCGGTCTTTGGTACCAGGACGATATCGTAGAATTTGCAAGGGATTTTTCAAATCACCTTGTCCGGCATCGAGAGATTCTGACGTGCTTCAGCTCAGCTGGTCACCAACTCAACATAAATAAATGTCATTTTGCGGCACGCTGGGTGACGGTACTAGGTCACTTCATTTGCAAAGAATGCGTTCTGCTGGACCCAGCGAGACACCGTGCCATGGCAGAATTCTCCAAGCCCACTTGCATGAACACGCTTTGAAGTTTTATTGGGCTGTGTTCCTATACTCTTGCCGAATCGTGCGTGACCTCGCTTCCATCATCGCTCCTCTTACCAACCTTCTAACAGCCTCCAATGGCCTGTCTGCTTAGTCACGAGGGTTCGATACATCTTTCGAGACGCTTCAGCTCTTACTAACATCACCTCCGATATTACGTCACTTTGACCCAGATGCGCCCACGAAAATTCACACTGACGCCAGCGGTGTCGACCTCGTTGCTATGTTGGCTCAAAAAAAGCCGGGGTACCAGGAATACGTCGTTGCTTGCGCAAGTCGAACTCTGAAGAGAGCCGAGTGCAATGATTCCGTTATGGAAAAAGAATGCCTCGCAATAATTTGGGCTTTGCCTAAGTTCCATCCGTGCCTTTATGACCGCCCTTCTGACGTCGTCACGGATCACCACACTCTGTGTTGGCTCCCGTCACTGAAAGGGACGACTTGGTCTCTGGGTACTCTAGCTGGAAGAGTACGACGTTAGTGTTGTGTACCGATCAGGCCGCAAGCAGTCTGACGCGGACGCTCTTTTCCATTCAGCTTCAGCATCTGCCACGGCTTCACTGTCCGTCTCCTTCTCGCCAGTCGACGTCATCGACATGCCAGTGGAGGAACGCAAAGGTACGTAGATTTTACACCTGCTCGACTTTCTGGCGAATCAATGAGCTTTCCCTGCTACCAGAGCTTTACGTCATCGAGCGGCCCGTTTCACCACTCGAGATGGTCCCCTCCATCGGCGGAATTACGCATGTGATGGCCGGATGTGGCTGCTTGCGATACCTCGAGCACTCTATAGTCCAATGTAGCGTTGACGCGCGCGCAAGCTGGGCACAGCGGCGCGACATTAGCTAAAGGCGAGCACTCTATACTCTGACGCCAGGCGCGACTAGCGTCTGTCGGCGCGGCCCGACGGACGCCGGCGCGAAATTCGACATGCTGCATTTTGCGCCTATGCGTTACCCAGACAACACTGCGTCTCCCTCTATTCGTGAAGAGGGGACGCTGGAACCGCTGAAACGCACATGCGTGAAAGCAACGAAGATCGGCGTGTGCCTGTGAGTATATGGCAGGACTGGCATGTGGCGTGGCAATGCCAGCGTGGCGCGACGAAAGGAACGCCGGCGAGCACGCGCACCGCGTCACGTCGAAATGTATTGGTGCCTTGACTGTGGCATGTAGTCATGTTCTCACATGACATGCATCTCTTGATTATTATGTTAGACCAGCTACATAGCTTTTTCATCCATTGGTGTCACGTAATACCAAATTTGGCATAAGTAGAGCTAGCGAAGCGACCGTGAGCACATCAGCGTGACATGTAGTCATGTTGTTACATCCCACGCATGTCGTGATTTTCATGTTTTGATGTGTCAATTACCTTTGTCGTCCATTCGCGTCACGTAATACCGAGTTTGGTACATGTGAAATTAGCGAAACGGCCTCGGGTGGATCATGAGCGTAGCATGTAGTCATGTTGTTATAGTACACGCATCCCATTTTTATCATGTTTGCACCAGTATCATACCTTTGTTATCCATTCACGTCTCGTAATACCAAACTTGTTATGTAATAAGCTAGTGAAAGGGCCGCCAGCACATCATGAGCGTGGCATGTAGTCATGTTGTTACATGACACGCATATCATGATTATCATGTTTGCACCAGTCACATACCTTCATAATCCATTCACGTACTGTAATACCAAATTTAGTATATGGGAGGCTAGTGAAACAGCCGCGAGCGCGTCATGAGCGTGGAATGTAGTGATGTTACATGAACATGTCATGATTTTCATGTTATGGTCTGTCGCTTGTGTTCCCCATGCAATCATGTCATACCATACGAGTTTTGCAACATGCCATGTGAACAAAACCACCGCAAGAGCTGCAGGACCTTGAAATGTAAATTATGACCTTCATCACATACATAACATGATTTTCATCTTGTGACGACTACAATTTGTTCTTCATACAGTCGTGGTATGCCATACCAAGTTTGGTATTGATACCATAATCGAAACGCCCAGGAGAGCTAAAATTCATAGGCGGCTAGATAGATAGATAGATAGATAGATAGATAGATAGATAGATAGATAGATAGATAGATAGATAGATAGATAGATAAATAGATAGATAGATAGATAGATAGAATAGTAGATAAATAGATTAATAAATAGATTAATAGATAGATAGATTAATAGATTAAAAGATAGATAGATAGATAGATAGATAGATAGATAGATAAGATAGATAGATAGATAGATAGATAGATAGATAGATAGATTGATAGATAGATAGATAGATAGATAGATAGATAGATAGATAGATAGATAGATAGATAGATAGATAGATAGATAGATAGATAGATAGATAGATAGATAGATAGATAGATAGATAGATAGATAGATAGATAGATAGATAGATAGATAGATAGATAGATAGATAGATAGATAGATAGATAGATAGATAGATACACTCAAAGTCGCCGAAGTTCGCTAAGAAATCCTTCGCATTTAAAATTCTGCTGATTCTCTCCAGACTGCCTCGTTTCTCAATGGGAAAATGCTTCGGCTCGTACTTCAATATTCTGGGGGACCGTGTTGCGAAATTCTCCTGACCCGAACATGATATTACGGCTACACGTTGTCCTGTATATTGGCACGAGCTCATTTACAGTCAACCGAGAACACTCATGTCTTTACCCGAGAACGAAAGAAAGAAAAAGAGAGAGAGAAAGTTGACCCGAGAATTGAAATTGAGCTCGCGGAAATGAATGCGAGGCTCGCAATCAATTTTGCGGTGAAACGTAATAGCTAGTGCTGGTGCACTGCGTTCTGCCAGCCAACAGCGATCCAACAAGGCCATTAAACAGAAGGGAGCAAGAACGCGGTGTGCGAAACGAATAAGAAGAAAACTGTAAAAAAAAAAAGATTAACTGTGACACACTAATAGAAAGCACCAACATAAATATAAGATAACAGGCGTACAACAGCAAGAGAAAACACTGAACAAATATTCTCAAAAAAGGAGGGTCAGAAAACTGTGTATACGCTGCTGATAAAGAAATTTTGTGTTAACGAAATCGGGAAATCCAGCTGCATTGGTAATCAGGTGAAAGACAACAAACAAAGAGAGGTTAAGACATTCACGGGAGGTGCGGTACGCCAGGATTTGCATGCACTTCAACGTGTTTTGTTCTTTCCACCACTGGGTAGAGTGAAAAAATTGGAAGCATATGCACGGAGTGAATGATGGAGAGTGGGGCGAAGCATTCGTCCGTCCATTCGTTCTTGCTTCCGTCCGTCCATGCGTCTGTCTGTGTGGTCGTCCATGCGTTCATCCGCCCGTCCGCGCGTGCGTCTGTTCGTGCGTCCGTCCCTGCGTTCGTCCATGCATCCGCCCCTGCGTCCGTTCCTGCGTCCATCCATACATCTGTGTGTGTCCGTTCGTTCATCTATTCAACACTCCAAGTACCACTATGTCGCATCTTTTCATCATATATTCCCCATATAGAAGCACGGCCATCCTGTGGACATTACAGGGACTAAACGAGAGGTGGCACACGCACACTTTCTTACGGCTTTCGCTTCGGGTATACTTCCCACCTTTAACCACCTCGAGTTCATGGTATATACTAGTTCACTTTATTCATGGCACTGCGGCCCAACGCTCGCTAAACCTTTCTAAAACAAAGGAGGTTACGCTCAGCGAGTATAACGTAGCAACCCTTTCTTGTCAGATAGTTCTCAATGTACATGCCAATGGCTGCTGAGGGGGAATGAGAGACATGAGAATTCGGCTTTTAGTTAATGCGCACGCTGCGAATTTTATATTGTTGAACAACGCACAGAATAAATCAGCCACCGGCACCGCCTTGGAGATCCAAATGTAAGACATGTTACGCACTACTATGATGGACGAACGGGTGCCACTTTATGCAGCTTCACCCCTAAAAGTCATCGCTAAAGGCCCTCTCCCCCTCCAGATGCGCATGTTATTTTGATGCGTGAAGAAGCCCCTAAAAGAATAACTATTAAAGCGGATGTGAAAACTTCGTTAGCAAGATCTTCTCGTTACCTATATGCACGCGACAAAGCAAAAGTGGAGAATCTGTTCGACGTGTTGGTTCTTAAGTTAGACGCATCCTATGGAAGCCAACCAGTAAAGAAGCCCGCGGTAAAGCGCAAAGAAGAGTATCTAGACGAGAGGGGGGAGGGAGCGTAGTTTAGCACATGCTCGATGCGTCGGCGTTCCGAGGCCACAGGGAGAGCGTAGGAGTGGAAAGAAGTTGGGCATGCGTAGTGTGAGTGCGGACGCTGACGCTCATGACGTGGGACATAGACAGAAGCAAGGGATGCTTCGCATCTAAATAAAATCACAACGTATCCACGGAGTGACTGATGATGAGTGGGGCGAAGCATCCGTCAGTCCGTCGTACGTCCGTTCATGTGTCTGTTCATCTGTGAGTCCGTCCGTGCGTCCTTCCGTTCGTGCGTCTGTCCGTGTATCCGTCCATGCGTCCGTCTTTTTGTGCGTTCATCTGTCCATCCATCTGGCCATCCATCGAACTGTACGTGCGTTCGTCTGTGCATCCATCCATACTTCCGTGCATCTGTCTCTCTGTCGATCCGGGCTTTCGTCCATGAATCCATCCATACATTCGTCCGTTCATCTTGTGAACGCTAACAGTACCACCATCTCGCATCTTTTCATCATATATTCATTATATAGAAGCACCACCATCCAGTGGACGCTCCTAGGACTAAGAGGGAGGTGGCTATTACTACTACTACTACTACTACTACTACTACTACTACTACTACTACTACTACTACCACACACACACATCGCAGACGCATGATCCGTGGCTTATGGAGCTTCTCCTTTGAAACGTGGCAGATTGAGCTTTTGCGTTCACTACTGAGAGTTGAACAAGATACCGAAAACGGTGACTGAGTCAATTCATGACGATGATAACTTTCCATATTTGACACGCGGCAAACCTTGAGCATATAGTTCCGCTGTGAAACGATTTTCAATGTTTTACGTGCCTCTCTAGCGTCCATACGCTGACTATTGCAAACTCGTAGGTCTATTAGCGTATGCTATAGAATATGTCAGTCGCAATCATCACGTGGAAACACCGAAAGAATGTATGCCATCTTTGCTACTGGCGTCCACTTTCACAAACGTTACTTTTTACGCAAACTACGCTACAGTAAACTGCTATTTGTCGACGCTAAAGTGCACCTTTGTCGCCCACAGTCTGTTATTCATACTCCAGCAGTAACCAGCAGAAGTCAAATCTAGCGCTCACAAAAGGAAGCAGTGATGAGCCGCTAGCGCTGCCTGAGGCTGCTTAGGCCTGACTACATGAAACTCGGCACTCAATTATTCGCTTTTATACAGAGTATATTATAGTGTAGACAAAAATTATGCTATCTATCAGTACGTCACTTTATGTCGAAAGTTATCTGACATATAATAAGTGACTTTATAATAAATGTTTTCCTCTTAGGACTTTGAAAAAGCCAAAGCGTGCTCGCAAGCCTTGGATGACTTCGGAGATACTAAATATAATGAAAGAAAAAGATAAATTATTTAACGTGTTTCTAGTTACCCGGAATCCAGATGATTTGAAGACGTTTAAAAATACAGAAATTCAGGTAATTATTCCAATGGCAAGCAAAATGAAATTATTATCATTATTTGTTTGAAGGCGCCTCTGACAGCAAAGAAATCTGGAATAAGTTAAAATCCATCATATCTTGAGGTAGAGCGACAAATTGTTTAGAACTTGCAATTGACAATGAGTTTATTAAAGGCAAAGAGTTAGAGGATAAATTTAATGAATACTTCACATGTATAACTAAAAGCTTGCACCAAACAAGTGCTTTTGAGTACTTACCAGCACCACTCAAGGAATCAATATTTCTTTGTCCGACAGATGAAGATTGGGTAATACGAGTATTTAAAAGCTTCAAGATGTCCGAGAGTGAGGATTTAAGTGGCCTAAAAATGGAAGCGATAAAACATGTTATTGACCTACTTAGTCCATATCGGACGGGCATTTACAACGTTTCCTTAAAAAGCAGCATTTTCCTATAGAATATGAAGGATGCTAAGGTGATGGTGATCCACAAAGGTGGAGACAAAAACACTTTAACAAATTACAGGCCGATTTCGATTCTCCCGCTTTTTTCCAAAGGACTTGAAAAAATTATTCATACTAGACTGTTGAATTTTTTCGATAAATATTCCGTTATAACTCAATCACAGTTTGGTTTTAGATCAGGCTACTCAACTGAAAGAGCCCTATTGTTGCGAAAGGAATTATTTCTCAAAAATATTGAGGCCAAAAAGTTCACACTTGGCATATTTTTAGATATGTCGAAAGCTTTCGACAAAATAAACCACAAGACATTATTAGGAAAATTGCAGTGTTATGGAATTCGTGGTGTAGCCTTAAATCTGATCGAAAGCTACCTAACAGACAGACACCAGTGTGTATCTATAAACAGGGAAATTTCCTCCGTGCAAACTGTTAAAGATGGTGTTCCCCAAGGCAGCATATTGGGTCCCCTTTTGTTCATTATATTTATAAACGATATTGTACATGTTGACCCTTCAGCCCAATATGTACTTTACGCAGACGATACAAGCTTATTTTTTTCAGGTACGAATGTTAGTCATCTAGTAAATACTGCTAACTCAACGTTACAAAATATATACAGCTGGACCCTTAAAAATTCTTTACTTATAAATTGTCTCAAAACGAAAGCTGTTTTTTTTTCGTGCCAAATATCCCCTCAATGAAACCACTGAATCCTACATTTTATGTTAAATAGCGGCATAATCAAATTTTCTTCCACCGCGAAGTCTTTGGGCGTTGTTTTCCATGAACACATGAAATGGGATTATCACACGGAATGTTCATACAATAAGCTTTGTAATGTCTTGTGTGTCTTGAGAAAATGTCAGGGTTTTGCCAGTTTCTCAAAAACTTCTGATATTTAATGCGCTCTTTACATCACATCTGAGTTACTGCAACCTAATTTGGTGTATTGGAACAAAGTAATCTATTAGTAGTCTTATCATCTTACAAAAAAGGCACTATGATCTCTTGCTAACCTCCCTTTTAATGCCCATACTTCACAATCGTTTGCTAAATACAAAATAATCATACTAAACCTGCTCTACGAATATTCTTTAGCAGTCTCTTCTAGATCTGATACCATAAAAGGTCGCGGCTATATAAGTAGTTTAGCTAACTTGCAATTAAATCCTTCAACGCGCCTAAACCGACACTCTGAATATTGGCATGTGCTGAGACCGCGCACAAATCGTGGCTTTCAGGCGTTGAGATATTGCTTGCTGAATATACTAAATAAATTATGAATTAATAATGAAAATGTTCGTACGCTCTCTAATATTTCTATTTAAATATGCTTTATTAATTTGTGTGTAGTATTATTTTCTGTTTGATTACTTCTTTCTTTCGATGTATAGCATGTGCGTTTTGGTTAGTATAGTTTGTTTAAATTTTTAGTTCTGATGCAAAGCATATGCATTGCTGGTTTAAACTGTCCTGTGTTTCATTTGGTTTTGCCGTTTTTGTTGCCACAGTTGCCATGGGGATATGGGGTTTTGCAAGCTGTTTTATACAGCTTTTTTCCTCTGTCCCAGCCACTTACTGTACAACTGTACGTGGTAAATAAACTAGACTCAAACACAAACATACTTTTCCCGCCAGTTTCTTCTTCTAATCGACGTCTGGCTCAGGTGGAAATCAAACGCTAAGCCACCAGATTGATTGAACAAACGTGCCGCCTTATGTAAACACACCACCATACATGACTATACTCATATGATACATGCTATCTATATGCGTTGAAGATAATACTAACAACTACTGCAGTAATAAAGTCAAAAGTGCATTTACCGGGGAGGTCTTCACAATGTTCGCAACTAAAGTTGTCATTCGTAAACATCAATTTTACTCCATAAAAATGGGGCTTCTGTCACAACCTATTCATTTTTTATGGCATTAGTGAAGCTATTAAAATGAAATTTTGTAAAGAGCCTTTTTTAGCAAGCGCTGCAAAAAGCGCACCCCTTATCTCAATGAATTCAGAGGCCTTCGCGGTGGATGCAAAAGCCTGCACCTAGATTAGGAAAATATTCGTCCGAGTTTGCCTTGCAGAAAACTCGGCAATGAAGCCATTGATTTCAAAGTAGCAGAATAATCTATGGGAGAAACGGCTGTTTGTGAAGAATATAACCAGTCTTGGTAAAAAAATTAGCAGATCCCTCGTTTATTGGGAATCGATGATATCCGAAGCACGAATGAGGAAGAGGTTGATATGTTACTTTAAAATCACCCAACGTTACGAGGAGGAAGTAAGTTACGCCGTACACGAATCCGTGTCATGATTATTATGTTTGGATGTGTCGTTCACCTTCGTCATCTATTCATGTCACGCGATGCCGAAACGGCCATGAGCACTCTATGAAAGTGGAATGTTGTCATGTTCTTACATGACACGCGTGTCGTGATTATCATGTTTGCACCAGTCATATTCCTTCGTAATCCATTGACGTCACTTAACACCAAATTTGGTATATGTGGAGCTAGCGAAATGGCTGCAAGTGCATCATGAAGGGCCCAGTATACTCCATTGTAACGTTGAAGCACACGCCCACTGGGCACAGAGACGCGATACGTTAGCAAAACGTGAGAACTGTATAGTCTGACGCCCCGACCGGCGTGACCAATGTCCGTCGGCACGGCCCGACGCTAACCGGCACGAAATGCGACATGCTGCATTTCTCACCCACTGCGTTACCAAGACAGCCCTGCGTCTGCCTCTTTTCGTGACGGAGGGATGCCGGACACGCTGAAACGCGCATGCATCAAAGCAACGCAGCGTGGCGCGCGCCTACGAATATATGGCAGGACCGTCGACTGGCGTGGCAACGCCGGTGTGACGCGACGATACCAACGCCGGCGCGCACGCGCGCTATGTCACGTCGGAGTGTATTGGTGCCTTGACTGTGACATGTAGTCATGTTGTCACATGACAAGCATCTGATGATTATCATGTTTCCACCAGTCACATACCTTCATCAACTATTGACGTCACATAATACCACATTTGGCATATGTGAAGCTACCAAAACGGCCGCGATTGCACCATGAGTGTGGCATATCGTCATATTGTAACATGACACACTTGTCCTTATTATCATGTTTGGATGTGTCATTTACCTATGTCGTCCGTTCGTGTACTGTAATACCAAATTTTGTATATGTGACACTAACGAAATGACCGCGAGCGCATCACGAGTGTGGCTTGTAGTCATGTTGTTACACGACACGCATGTCATGTTATTCATGTTTGCACCAGTCTCATACCTTCGTCATGCAATGACGTCCCGTTATACCAAATTTGGCATAAGTGAAGCTAGCCCCGCCACGGTGGCCTAGTGGCTAAGGTACTCGGCTGCTGACCCGCAGGTCGCGGGATCAAATCCCGGCTGTGGCGGCTGCATTTCCGATGGAGGCGGAAATGTTGTAGGCCCGTGTACTCAGATTTGGGTGCACGTTAAAGAACCCCAGGTGGTCAAAATTTCCGGAGCCCTCCACTACGGCGTCTCTCGTAATCAAATAGTGGTTTTGGGACGTTAAACCCACAGATCAATCAATAAGTGAAGCTATTGACACGACCGCTGGCGCATCATGAGCGTGGCATGTATTGATGTTGTTACATGATACACACCTCATGATTATTATGTTTGCACCAGTCACATACCTTTGTTCTCTATTCAAGTGCCGTAACACCAAATTTCGTATGTGACGCTAACGAAATGGCTACGCTCATGGCGAGCGCATCATGAGCGTGGCATGTAGTCATGTGGTTACATGACACGCACGTCATGATTTTCATGTTAAGGTCCATCGCTTGTGTTTGCCATGCAATCATGTCATACCGTACTGGTTCTGCAACATATCATGGGAACGAAACCACCGCAAGAGCAGCAAGACCATGAAATGTAAATCATGACACTCATGAAATACATGTCACGATTTTCATGTTATGACTAGTGAATATGCTCATCATACACTCATGTTATGCCATGCTAAGTTTGGTATTGATATCACTTTCTAAACAGCCAGGAGAGCTAAAAGTCGTAGGTGGCCAGATAGATAGATAGATACGCTCAAAGTCACCGAAGTTCGCTAAGAAATGCTTCGAATTTGAAAAGCGGAGAACAACAATTCTCTTGCTTCGGGCCATTTGCACTGCAGAAATAATTAGATTGAGATGGCCTTCTCACCCGCAAGCAAAGTAGATTTGTGCATCTCGCTTGAGAATAGAGAACGCAAATAAACAGCTGTTTGAAAAGAAAGACAAAAAGCTGCGTTTACACAGCGCATCACCGAAAATAGCACACAAAAAAGTGTTCCAAAACATTTTATGCACAAAAAGTAGTAAAGTTGAGAATTTTCGCGAAACGCGTCATTCGCATTCATAAGTCATTGCCGGCGCGTGGAGCGCAAGCATTCCCATTTGCGAAGCTGAGAGATGAAATTCCACCGAGAGTCACATTTCCATTCGTGCTAAATCTGCAGAGTGGCCCGTCATTCCCATGTGCAGAGGAAGTTAATCGTGGCGAAAATTCTATTAGTGGCCCGATGCCAGAAAGCGAGCAGCACGCTTTTCTGCTCTCTTTCACCAAACGGCTATGTCGGAGGAATCGATAAGTATATGCGCATCTGTAATGCAGTGTATACAGCTGAATGCGCGACCGACAGTGGCTTTGTCGCCCGGCAGACTGCGAAAAACAAAGAAGTTCCGAAGCCCTCGTTCGCCATGTATGAATGCTATGTATGAATGCCTCAAAATGCCGTGTTTCACAGTCATGTACTATTAAGTAGCCTCCACCGCCATGTCTGTTATGCGAAATAGAAAATTGGGTGACTTGGTGCAGATTCAAGTGCTATGCCGTTTCCACTTCTTCTCTGTCTGGTTTTTCGCGCTTTTATCCAGAACGTAAATTATTGATGTCACACCAAATAGGCCTTATTAACCATGTTTCATGCTACGGGAAAGAACCGAAAACCTGATTTTTCATTGGTGACAACATAAAAAGTTCAGGAAGACCCAACATACAACTCTTACATTGATATAAAGTTACAAATCCTCATTTGACGTATGTGGCTCCTCAGAAATGTTCAGAAAGCGCCAGCTGCTACGTCGAATATTGCTATCAAGTTTCAGAAGCCTGACCTGCCTTGTCCAATAATACAGGTGGGTTCAGCAAGGTTAACCGTTGGATATTGTACAATTCAGACGTTTACTGCTTGTCTCCGAATTCTCGTTCCAAATAAAAGGACCAGCTTTGGTACTTCAGGAGGCTATTATTTTCAGAGGACTGAAGCTGATGCAGAGAGTTCATTGACAGCCGTGATAAAATGGCTAATATACAGGTATTTTTTTTTACTTAACATCACATTAAGCACTTGTTACATAGCCACAGTATATGAAAATTATTTCGAATTTATTTTCTACTCCGTATTTCTAGAAATTCTTTGTGAAATACCACAATAGGCCTACGTTACAGTATGGCTCTTAACTATGTCGGCAAAGTGCATTTCATGGCCTTCAGGCGCTCACAAAGTTCAAAGAAATCCGCTCATAATACATTCTGTCAGTACATGCAGCTCAGCTGATTGCCGACAAACTTAATCTGTAGTAATGCTTCGAATTCCTTGCTGCAATTTGAGTCTCTCAGTCGAATTACTGACTTGTTTCGCAACAACGTGAAAAGGAATAGTATATTCTAATGCATCTACCAGTCTTCGAGATTCGAAATGTCTTATTGCATAATCGACAGTTTTCATATTATTGTAATGCGTCTTCTAAACATTGCCATAGCCACGCTTTTGTGTACGTGCAAACATAGCCACATTCATCAACGCACAAACACCATATATTTAGATGTGTCGCCCATTCTGGTTCTTCCCAAAAGAGCCATAATTTAAAGAAGCTGGGTGCAAAGTCTTCTTGCAAACACCTCCTTTTCACGACCACCCAACACACTACGCCAATTTATGCCTAAAGTTATAAGACAAACTTTTCCCGTGGGTTTGTTCTTCTAATCAGCTTCTGGCTCAGGTGGACGTCCACCACTGAGCCAACACATTGCTTGAACAAACGCGCCATCTTCTGTATACACACCACCATACACAACTATATATTCATTGCTCTGGAGGGCATTTTGAAGGTAAAACGTTAATAAACGGTAATATGCAAGAAATAATAGTGCCTAGTTGGCTTATTTGTGGTATTGCTTAGAACACGAGCTCCGAATCTTATATACGTTATGACAGACGCAGACAAAATAGTGCCATTATATATATATATATATATATATATATATATATATATATATATATATATATATATATATATATATATATATATATATATATATATCAGTGGGGAGTGGCGTAGAAGAACACACAGACGGGAGCAGTTTAGAGAACTTTATTGTGGCCGGTTGTTGAGTTGAAGCACGCAAATTCTGTGCAGTACTTGCCAAATAGGCTTTGTAAAGGACTTTGCTCGCCTTAAACAAAGAAGCCTTAACTCAAGACTGCCAAACAAAAACATTTTTTTCTAGGAGATTTGCGAAACCAAGCAAATTTGTAGCTGACTGCCGCGATCACTGCAAGCAGACGCTGCCTCGCCGTGTTTTTTTCGTCCGGTTCCACAAAAGTTTCAACATAAATCAATTTCTTTATATCAGCAGAGAACATCGGTGCATGAAAGAAAGAAAATGGCGGCGTATCTGCGTGCTCAACTGTCAAGGGTCGTCGAAAGACAACAGTGATGTTTCTGGAGAGAGAGAATTCTCTCTCTGACAACGATCACTGTATCGGCGGCGATTTTTCCATCCACAGCTCCCACACTCAGCCACACGCCACAACGTTGTGGCTTTTGAGGGCCTTACTCTGCTTCAACTGCTTCTCGGCACTCGAACTCGTCCTCTGAATGAGAAGTTTGTGAATATCGGAGTGGTCGATGAGCTGCCACAAGTCCACGTCGATTGCACAGTCGCCCACACGAAGCGTGAATGGGTGCATTCAGCGAATTATCGTCTCTTCTTTGTACCACTCGAGGATATTTCAGCTGCGGCGTTTCGGTGTAATCTTCCAGTGACGCTCACATCATGCACAACACTCCTTGGAGTTCAAATTGCATCACCGCTCGCACTTGATCACGCTTGCAAGCTACGCCTAAGCTCGCAAACACTACTGCGCTGCTGCACTCCCCGGCCACCTCTAACAAAAAATGGCTGCCTACCCAGCGTGCATGGCGTCACCGCCGTTCGTGCAAGCTCCCTATATGACTCCTGGTTGTGAGAAAGGCCATCTCTAGCTTGAGCGCTGAGTTTTAAAGCATTCAAGACTTATAGAAAAGCGACGCACTTTTGTTACGGCATCTTAGGTGCATAGGCTGGTTTTGTGTTTAGAAAAAAAGTGAATAACAATTTAGAGTGCCAGGTACTCTACTATGGGAGAGCTGAAAGCCGCCCCGTGGGCCTAGGACTGAACTCAAGGGAAAGAAATCCTCGCTAAGCCTTACTAATACCAAGGAGGTTACACCCAGAGAGTTTCTACAAAGAGCTCTCTTCGGGTTCTGTTATGAAGATATAATCACTTTGACCAGTGCGAAGGAAAATTATGGAAAACGGCACGAAAGCTGTGAGTCTTATTGCAACATATGAAATGATACATCACAGTGATTTTCGCACAGTTCTCATGAAAACATGTACTATTGTCGGCTCTAACTGATGCTGCTTCAAACTTCTTTTCAACATTTTCGTTTCCTCCCAATAACATCTCAGAAAGGTTCTCACAATTGTAAATAAATTCTTGTTTGCGACCCCTCATATTGCAGTTCCGTCTTCCACCGAAGGTTCTGTTCAGCACATATTTTTCTGGTTATTTACGCTTAAGTGTACAAGTTACATACGAGCGTTACGCTATGGTGCTATATTTTACGTGAGGCTACATCTTTGGGTGCATTAGAGGGCTGCTTTTAGACTAAGCCGTCAAAGTTGGTTGGTAATTATGGTTATCTTTATTTCAGTCATGTTGATTTTTTTATAATTTAAAGACGGCTGTAGACAGAATAGTGTACTGCTATCCTCTCATCCACATAACATTTTCTCTGCTATGTCTTCCGTTATTTGTAGGCAGGTTCTTTTTACCAGCAGAATGAGATAAAATGCAAGCCACATGCGTCGGTTATCTCCCAAGATAACTACACTAGAGAGTTTGGCCCTGTTACGAACTTGCAGTTGCCGTCTACGAATAGCGTAAGTGTATATAGGAGAGCTTGTTTTTGTTTTTTTTTTGTTTTTTGTGTTGTTTATTTTGCAGTTAGGCCGCATTGCGACAAACCCATGTTCTTACGCAACTTTTCGGGATTAGTTGTGAAGCTCCGAGCAAAGACAGGCTGAAAAAATAGTGCAATAGGCAGCAGCGCAGTGACTTCACCACCTCTTTAACACGGCATTAGGAAACAAGAAGCGAAAAAAAAATTGAACTATATATATGTGCCGCGTCTAGTTACCGAAAGGGATATTATCTTGATGGATACGGGCTTCATATACGAGTAAGTGTGTTCTATGTTTTGGGGTGGATAGTGAAAAGCTTTTATTTTTTGTTTAATTGTTCTGTTTACAAACTTTTACTATCCTGTGTAGACGAATGAAAATAAAGCAGACAGGTAAGATGGCGAGGGTTGCCTAACCGTAATCCGTTGTCAAGAACACTTAGGCGAACGCGACCTACAGTGACGTTCGGGGCCAACAGATTTAGCAGGCGTTGTCTCATCATGAGAGAATGAAGAACCAGTAGCCAGAAAAGAACACGCCATCATAATTGCTTATGATGCACAGACTATATAGAGCCAAACGTTTAATAAATAGAACAAAAGAAGGCGTAAGGAATGGCGTAGTGATGCGTTCACGAAGCTTGACGGGCTTAATAAAGCCGAAGGCACACGTCTGGCGATATTACGAACTCTGGTTGTGAAACGAAGGTACAGCATATGCTACTAATTGCATGGTTTTTTGATAAGGTTTTACTGATAAGATGATAAGTCATTGCGTTGTTTCTTTGATAACTTCTATGGGGGCATACAGCCTCCAGCTGTAAGCATCTGCATCCTACACCCTTATAAGGTCCTCAGACGAAGGCTGCACATTACACAATGGCATGTGAGACACGTCCTTCTAATATTATCCTTATTTTTTAGCGAAAGCGTAATTTAGCAATGCACCTAATGTGATTCGTCATCCACTAAGAGATTTAAGGTAATAGACCCTAAAAAATGTTGGTTGGGGGGGGGGGGGGGGTAGTGACGGTACGGTTGCGTATAAAGTCGCATGGTTGCCTCGGCCTTGACGCTCCTGTTTGGTCGTCTCATCAATATTGTGCAGCACGTCATTTCGATAACGCCATGGTCAGCGTGTTTTATTAGACGTAATTGGTCATTATGCTAAAGCGAACCATAGTGGTAAACAGTATGACATCCTTAACGAAATAAATGTTACCGCATTGTAAGAACATCCCTGAGTGATAGCTCTCGATTTTCGCTTAAAGGCAAAGTTCCTAAGACCTAGCCTTTTCTATCGTTGTGCGCATGGTATAGAACCGTATCTACAGTCGAATCTTATTTGACGAACCAGAAATGGTTTTACAGTAGACCTCGCGCACCTTATATATATGAGACTTTTATAAGGCAGGATATAACTGTTCCCGGTTAAAATAAACTATATAATCAGAAGAGTAATGATGAGCTGATCACTACTAAAAGATGGCTGTATGTTGAGGCTTATGAATGAAACTTAAAAAAAACAAAAGCACACGTCGGACACTAAGTGTTCCACCAAACTACCTGCATTAAAATGGTATCTTGCCATCGGTAAGATGACAGGTTCATGGATACACTTTCGAGGCATATCCTGCACTCGACGATTTTCTAGATGCTTTTTGAGTTGCTTAAGATGTCTGAAAGGCGAAATAAGTTTACATTTTTATACACATCGTGCGGGCAACGCTCGGTTAATGTACGGTTACTCACCGACACTTTACCCGAAGCTTCATTGACTAGTCTTAATTTACTTCGGAGAGACGCATGGTTTTTATTATACCAATCACTACAACACATTAGACATGTTCTAAGGGAGTTTACCTGTGAATAGTTTGCATAACCGCAACTCTTTTCTTTTACAGCGAAAGTTGTTATGAGATCATAACTCTGGTCACGCCCAGTTATCCATCGCCGCCACCGCCAGTGTGCGTAACCACATCGCGCGAAATTAGAAAAAAAACTAATGTCTAAGAGACAGTGGGGCTCGTCGAAGCTAGGTCCGCTATGTACCAGCCCAGTATTCAACCACTGAGCCACGCCGCTGCTTGTGACTTGTTGCCGAACTTGCCTTAGGCAGGCTTGATGTCAGGAAAGCAATAGCGCTGATACGACTTAAAAAGCGATTTATTACTGCGAAAGAACAACCAGTTGTCACACAATGCGACTAGCGTAGCGAGTGGGTCGTCCATTGCTCTAACCCATTACAAAAGCGTGTTCTTGTTCCTCTATTAACTGTGGCGCATACCGACTTCAGCCATAACTCCCCATCGTCGTCAGCCACTGCATGAACAATTGGCGCAATATTCCTTGCAAGTGTTTTGCTGATACGACGCTTCTCAGAAGAATGACAAAAATAAGCATAGCGAATGCCGGCCTACTACCCCAAAACATTTATTATTAATGTCCTAGTGGGTATCAAGCGAGTGTACTTGCAGTAGTTACCCAATGAGGGTTTAGAAAAGGCCCTGAAATGCCGCTATTCTAGCTTTCGCTGTGACTGTGCTGCGCATTCCGCGCAGGCCTGGCGTTTTCTTTAGAAATGACGAGTTATCTAGTTAGGCGTCAAGCTAGTTGATAAGAACTTACGCGTCAATCAGCTTCGTTAACACGCGAAAAGAACTTCTTGAATCCGAAAAAACAAAAAACAAAAACGAGCTGCTGTTGAATATCATCCCACTTCTTTCTGGCCGTGACACGGAAACACGGAGTAGCAGCACAAGCGAGGCCCGTAATATCAACGAGTAGGCGAGCCAGTATGTGTTCCGTCATTAGAGGGCCTCTAGTGAAGGTTTTTGCGCGGCTTTTGTATATATAGGCACACGTTGGCTTCATTAGTTGCCGGATCCAAGCTATCGTGGCTGCCTGATTTCTCGCTAATGCCGCCCACTTCTCTTTCGGGAGCAGCAATTAGGAAGAAGCACCGGCAATAGCCTAGCGCACACGATGAGCGCTTACGTACCCAGTATAAAGCAAAGACCACGTCGGGAAGGGTTCTGGTTTTTCTTTAGCAAGGAGTTCACTCCTGCTTGGCCCTGTTATTTTCACATCCTCAAAAACTTTTATGTCTTTTTGTATGCCTGCTTTGAAGCTTGCACCACTCAGGCGTCTTTTCAAATTTTCGCACTATACTTTCGCTTTAGCCTATTTCGTATACCCCGATGTATAAACTTTCTCCGAGTTTGCCCTTAGTAAGTGTAAATAGGCTCACATTTTTGTTCTCTCTTATGTTGAACGTCGATTCTTCTTCTGACTGATACACTATGTTGCTACATTCTTGCTTTGTATATCTGTACGCACGTCATTCACTTCGTGCATGTTTGTCATCCTCCAAATCGGCGAAAGCCCACTTCCTAATTCTTGTGCTTTAGAAGGCTTCTGTTTCTCATTCAATTCGCGTGAGAGTTGTCCTTATGCTATCACCGTGTTGCGTACTTAAAGATGCTGTTTCTTGATTCTTGAAAAAAGACTCGTGATTTAGTATAAAACAAAGCAGCCCGTGAATTCAACCAATTCAGACATAATTTTAGAAAAAAGCCTCTGAAAAGAATTATTCCGGTGCTATCTAAAAAAATTACAAGTTTGACCCTTTTTAGGTAATTGGAAGTATGGTCTGCCTTGCCAGGTGCCTGTATTAAGAAAGATATAGCTCGGAATATCCGATGATAAACACAAATAAATTGAACTAAAAAGAAGGGCTTACACAAACTTTAATGATGTGAAGGGCGTGTAAATTCTTAAGCATCTTTATTTGCAGAATGCTTCGAGGTCCATCAGATGAGCGCCTCGGCCACATTTTTGATGATGGTGAAAATGCTAACGCCCAGCAGGGGCCCATGTGAGTATAATAACGTGCTTGTTAAAGAGCATAATGGGGTCGAAATCCCCAGAGCCCCTTACTACGGTGTTTCTTGTAATCATATCGTGGTTGTAGAACTTAAAACCTGACAAACTATTACGAATTTTTACGACGTTTCCATGACCCTCCTTGAAATTATGCCTAAGGGGAAAAACATACATGATCTGTACAGTACACGCAGCATAAGCTATAGACTGCCTGTTAGGAGCCAAAGCCTATTGATCAAATATTTTAAGAATTACTGCTGTAGCGCATGTCCAATTACTTAGAGGGGTGTTATCTTGAAGGACCCGGGCTTCACATCCGAGTAAGAGGGTGTTCTTTTTTGGGTGGATAGGGGAAAAAACCTAACTAATTCAGTCTGTATACATAAGTGTACTATACTCGCCTGTGTAGACCAAGTAAAACAAAGAAGACAGATAAGGTGGTCAGGGTTTTTTAACCTTGGTCTGTTGTCAGGAAAAATTTGACGAATGCTACACTGACGTTCGGAGCCAGTTGATTAAGTAGGCGTTGTGTCCTCATGAGAGAACGAAGAACCAGTAGCGAGCAAACAACGCACCTACGTGGGCAAACGTTCGTTAGAAATTTCAAAAGATCTCAAGCGAGCTCCTATTTGAAATGTTGATTCTTTGACTTTTATTGTCAATATATCTGTGTATATTGTAAATTATTATATTTATTCGTAATTCGAGACATATAAAGACCGATAATTTTTTTACCAATCCGTCGAAAATGAAATGTCCACTTGTAATGTGTTTGGTATTGACCACAAGTGAAATGTTGAGTTCAATGACATAACACAAATCTTGGCAGTTTTATAATTTATAAGAGTTCACAACTAAGCTTGTAGATTATTATACTGAAATTGCTTGCGCCTTTTTCGTAAGACTGGAAATAGAGCGTCTAACAAGAACGCTTTATACAAGTGACCTGATGTCACCTAATAGGACATGCATGCGAGACTTTCCAGCTTTTGTTTAAAAGAATATAAAAAGTGGTGCAGGTTTAATGTAGAAAAACGCCAAGCCTGCTCGGAAGGTGCAGCACAGTCACAGCGAAAGATAGAAGAGCGGCCTTTAAGAGCCTTTTCAAAGCACTTATTGGGTAGCTACTGCAAGCACAGTTGCTTGATACCCACTAGGTAATAATAATTAAACTTATTTGGGAGTAGGCCGGCAATCGCTATGCTACTGTTTGTCATTCTTGTGAAAAGCGTGGTATGTACGTGCTTGTGAAAAGCGTGGTATGTGCGTGGTATGTGCAGTCAGTCATTGACAACGATGACAAATTTTGGCTGAAGTGGGTATGCACCACAGTTATTAGGGGAACAAGAACAAGCTTTTGGGATGATTTGGAGCATTGGACAGCCCACTCATTACGCTATTCGCATTGTGCGACGACTGGTTGCTCTTTCGCTGGCTTAAAACGCCTTATAAGTCGTATTAACCTGATTGCTTTCCCGACGTCCAGCCTGCTTAAGGCAAGTTTTCCAACAAGCTCAAGCACCGGTGCTTTTCAGTGGTAGAATACTAGGCTGGCACATAGCAAACCCGGCTTTGAGCCTCAATGTGTATTTTGTGCTAGGTCAAGCCTGCCTAAGGCAAGTTTGCCAACATGCTAAAAGCACTGGCGTAACTCAGGGGTAGAATACCCAGCAGACCTGGGTTCGAGCCCGACTTGGTCATTGGTGGTATGTTTTTTTTCTCATTTAGCGCGGGGTGGTTACGGACACCGGCGGTGGCGGCGGACAAGTGCGCGTGAGCCGAGTTGTGATCTCATAACAGGTTTCGCTGTAAAAACTTCTGTATATCAATCAGAATTGAATCACATGTACCACTTAAAAGATAGCGCTATTCTCACGAACTAAACAAACAGCTTACACCACTTTGTCCTGATTTAATATTATCAGATCATACGTTAGTTTCTACAAAAAAGCAGTGACACTCATTATTAAATAATTTCGGTTTGTCACTCCAAATAAAGCCATTCGAGTCAAGAACCATTAAAACACTTGTGTGGGGCTTGGAAATGCATCGAATATATTTTTAACACCACTATCGTTAAAACAGCTTCGCTTTCAATATCGAGAGAGTGGCTTTAACCTGCAAGCGCAGTGGCAATGTAAGGAGACAGCAATTCGCAACTTAATAGCGGCATATTTGTAATCTGCATTTGTTGCACGAAAACAGTTATGAGTGAATCGACATCAAGCGAACCAGAGAGTGATTTTCGTGATTTAGACTGCGTGTAGAACGCAGAGTTTGCAAACGCAGTGCAACTGTGTTGAATCGTCAGCATAATCTTCATTGCAGCGGGGATCCTTGGCTGGCCCTCACTGACGAAAATTTTCAAGTTAAAGTAAGATACTTTGTACGTGTAGTCGGATATCAGCCTGAGGAGAGCATTAACACTGTACACCAAGGAGATAAACAAATGATGGATTTGTGTGGTTTAACGTCCCAAAACCACCATATGGTTATGAGAGACACCGTTGTGGAGGGCTCCGGAAATTTCTACCACATGGGGTTCTTTAACGTGCACCCAAATCTGAGCACACGGGCCTACAACATTTCCACCTCCATCAGAAATGCAGACGCCGCAGCCAGAATTCAAACCCGAGATGAGCAACATACCTTCCACGGCATCCGAAAACGTGTCAGTATACCTTTACAAGAAGCTTTAAGGCTTCTACATCACGGTTCAAGGTGATGTAGAAGCCTCTCTCGCTCACTCTCTCTCTTTAAAACTACCTCATCCTGTTTCTTAGTGGTTCTTTGTAAGCTGGTAAACAGCCCTGTCTTTTTTTTTCACCTCTGTTCCTTTCTTTCTTCTACAGAAAAGGACTTCTTGTGAACAAACCATGGAGGAGAGTTTTTTTTTCCTTTTTATTAATTTATGCTTTGCCTTTTTTAGTGAGCACTATCATGTGCCTTCGTCTGCATCAAGACGTTCGTGTCTGTGCCATCATTAAGCCACACCTACAAGGATAACAAAGGTAAGCTACAGTGGCTTGTGCCCGTTCTTCATGATGCAGCAGTGCGACGTGTAGAAGAAAACAAGATTGTTATACCTTTTTTTTTCCACGGAACCTTCGAGCGCAACTGGCGCTTTTATTTATTCCCAACCTCAATGCACCCTGCAGCCCGTGGTTTCGGCAGAGTAGAACCAGGACCAAATGCACAACTTTTTTGCTGTCTCACGTTTGTCTGGCATTGCAGCTCCAGGGACAGATTGACGCCCCGCGGCTCATGAGACTTAGTTTAGGGGGCTCCCGTTCACGCGGTAAAGTAAGCTCTGTTGCAACCTTCAGTCTTGTGTTTTGCGACACCACGTGGTGGACAAATGGAGGCGACCTGAAATCAGAAACGGCCTTCATGCACCCGTAAACTTACATAGGAAAAAAAAGTGTCTACTACAGGAGCACACACAAATAGCTAGCGAGATCAGGAGGATTGATTTGGCTTTTTTATGCACTCTCTTGTGTCATCAATACCGTTAGTTCTCTGCTGGCGATCACCCTATCCGTGTTTTTTCACGGTGTTCTTTGCGATATGAGTGTTGTAAGCATTATGACTGATATTTGCTATTGACCAGAACTCTTCACATTAAAGTGTGCCGGAACAAAATTGGATGAAAAGTTTTATGAGAGATGCTTCTATAGTGGAAATGATTTTTTTACAGGATTCAATTCCTGTTAAACTAACGTGTTTTATGCATCCTGTTGTCGAGCACAATATTTGTGGGTAACTCTACCGATCGGTTTGGCATTTGTCTTGTTTCGCGAATTCATCATGCTTGCCACCATTTAAAGAGACTATAAATTCTATGCAAAGTTGGTAATTAACGAGTAGGTACCACGAGTTGGAATAGCTGCTGTTGTGTTTGAGCTACACTGGTCTATATTATGCGTTGTATTTTATTCACGTACTCATACTGGTGGTGAGGTGTGTGTATATAATGGTAAAAAGCACATTGATTGTAAATAATAAAATATCACCTTAACATAAGTAAATGTCTATGTGGAGAGCCGAAGGTTAACAACAATCTTTTTTTTTACGTCAATTCATTTCCTGCCGCTGCTATCTTGTTGCATATTTAAATTTCTATGCTTGAACTCTGAGCAAGTCACTCGAAAAACATCTTTTCTCAGATTTCGTCGTCAAGAAGATGAGGAAAAACATATCCAAAATTTTCAAGAATTATTGTGGCGGTAATTATGAACCTACAGGTTTGTGTCAAATATGGCACACCATGTAGATGTGCCAGTGATATTGCTGCCATGGTTCAAGAACAAATTAACACTTATTCTGCTTTTTATTTTGTGTGATGAGTGGACGAATTCAAGACAACTGCTTCATTTGTTGGGGCAATGTTGAAAATTCTGCTTTGTGCACCTGACAGCTCATATTTATAAGGTAGATGGCCGCTTACACGTTTGGCTGTTCGAACTGGTCTGCCCTGCTTTACTCGCCCTCCCGACTTCTCTCTCACTGTCTTGTGGTTGGAAGCATTCGTTGCATAGAAATTAAGCGACTCGAAATACCTATTTGAAACGGTCGAGCTTCACATGATTGTTTCGTGTTTCAACGCTAATTATGTATCCAAAAAATACCAGGTAGTGTTTCTAGTACCTCCGACTTTTGTACAGCATCTCGACAGATACCAACAGTTCCACAATTCTGCACAGCACTGCACTATCTAAGAGGCTGTGTATTTAATGTCTTAGTTGTGCAGGAGAATATAGACGGTAATATATTGCGCGTTTTCTCTCTAAAATGGGTGCAAGGTCAAATATGGTACAAACCCATTTCCGGCAGTGTACCGTAATGGGAAACGTATTGCCGAAAGTAATAATCAGCATAAATTTTGATGGTCAAAAGGGATTTCAAAATTATATTTGCATCATTCTGCTGCAAGACATTCTGCTGCAAGTGTAGAGTAGCTCTTTGGAATGAGCCTCTCTTTACACATGCAAGATTACGATCACTTGATCCAACGTAAAGCTTACAGCTTCCAACGAAAATTCGACGAGGCGACGCTACTGCTCTGTGCTGACTATGGTTGGGAGTCGCATTTACCCGTGCGTACGCGTTCCGCATAGGTATGGCCGACACCGCCGACTGTGCACACTGCGGAGGTGAAGAAACAATTCGACATACCCTGTGTGACTGCCCGAAATACAGCCTGGAAAGACAACACCTTTCTAATAAACTAAACAGGTTAGATGCCCAGCCGCTGTCAGAAGAAAGTATACTGCGCCATCGTCATGACTCATCGTCACAGAAGAAAGCCGTGCAAGCACTACTGGGCTTCTTACGAACTACTGGCCTGTCGGAACGCCTCTGAGTGGACTGATTTTGTGTGTGTGTGTGTGTGTGTCGGTGTTTTTCTCTTATATATTTTTAACTCTCTCTTTCTCTTTCAACCCCCTATTCCCCAACTTTAGTGTAGGGTAGCATACCGGATACTAGCATCTGGTTAACCTCTCTGCCTTCTTTTTTTCTTGTTTCTCTCTCTCTCTCTCTGCTCCAGTTTCAAGATGCCGAGATGATTTTCCTAATGAGGTCATATAGATTAACTACGGTTCATTTGCTTGACTGAATTTTATAGTCGGTAGATAGCGTGAATTTTTCGAAAAGGTGCATTTTATTGCTTTTAATGGCGTTGTACTTATTTCTTTCAAATTAAATACAGGTGTGTTTTTAATTATTACCAAAATAAATTATTGCTTGCTTGAGCAGGTGTACAATCTTTATTGATCACTTAAAATAAGAGTTCCGAATAAAAAAGTCTGAATTCTCTCTAAGCTTGCGCTAGGTTATACTATCGAAAAATTTTAGAACATGAGCTCAATTACCATGGCCTGGAACCTTATCCATACCTCCAGTTCAGTCAGTACAACTAGATCAATCATCAGTCAATTATTTTTATATTTCATGCTATAAAAACTTGTTCAATCATCAATCCTTATGAGTTTGTAGATTTTTTTTTGCAGGTTACTGCCCCCCGTAAACAACTATGAAATGCAATTCATTCTCCTCCTTATGACGTTCCCCGGAAAACGTGCACAGTATAATCGTGATGATTTTGGATAATTAAACCTTAACAGCGATACAAGGGTAATAACAATAAAAAAGTTATCCACACGATAAGCAGAAAGTCGCAGTAAAAAGTGAGGTGAGGAAAAAGAAGTAGATGACGAGTTAGAAAGTTGCGAATATGTATTGCTGATAAGAGCCGTTAGGTACTCGTTCCATAGTTTACTGCCACGGAAGGAGTTTAATAGGGCCTCAATAGATATTCTATAATTCTTGACCTGAGCTCTCTTGGTGGCATGAAATGTACCTTTATCCGATGTCCTTTGAACACGATGCAGGGAGTGCTAGCAATTTAGCCACCTGAGGTAACCCGAAGATGAAGCACCATGCAGACAAACTGCGACTAAAGCAGCGTTCCCACCGGCGACCAACTGCGACCGGCACTCACACCAGGAAACGCAATGTGGCCTTCGTTATGCGAGCCATTGCTTTTGTTTCTCGTATATTGTCCACGCAAGAAAAACAGTGGCCTAAGGTCCAGAGATAAAAACTTGTTTTACCTAGCGACCTTACCATGGCTATGTAAAAAAGAAAGTCACAGCTCCTTCGCGAGGGCTTCTTCTTCTCCAGGTGCCGCAACCATTCCAACAGTGCAGGACAAAACCATCTACTCTTTGAATGAATTTGTTCAGGTATTTTTGTCATTCATGTTCACAGTTGATTGATTAATAAGTTGCTCCAATACTTATGTATTTAATATCGTTGTTAACTTGAATCAGAACCATTGATTCCATACGAGTGGTATTTTTGTTACAAGACTGTTTAAATATATAAGAATCGTCAGTAAGTGCTCGATGAGAAGCGCTGATGGAAGGTAAACAAGGGTGTCCTTTGCTTTTCGTGCCACTAGACAAATTGTGCTTTATCGTCTGATCACTCCTCATAAACTCCTTGCTGCCTTTTTCATTGTTCCGCTGAGTTAGGAACAGGCATTCATCAAAGGAATGTCCGAACCAAACCTGATGCAATCCAGTGGTTCAAGCATGGGAGTGTACGTTACATTTAAAGGCTGAGCAGCATGCAGCGATAGAGTGAATTTATACGAAAATCGATGAAAGCCAGTTACATTTTCGAAGAGTGGTGTTCCTACAAGGTAAATGAATTGTTCGAGATGGATGCGTTTTCTAATGCAGAGTATGTACTGCACGCCAATCCACTTCATGAGCGGGTGCTCTCTTTTTTGAGATATCCACAGTGGCTTAGCAGCAATTAATTAAATGTGAGCTCACGAATGCAGCGTCTCCTAATAGTTAAGCTCGCTTGTCAATCTGGCACGCTTGAAATAAAGCTAGTTATTATAGCGGAAGACAATCTGGAACGTCTACCACAACACTGGGGTCGTTGGCATCTGGGTTCCCCCGTCTTCGACGCTTTCTTCGTCGCTCGAGCTGATGGTGATGGCGTCGAAATCAAAATGCGCAGCGTACACTACATCGTCACCGCTTCTGCTGCTTGATCTTGAGCTTATGACGGTGCCGACGACATGGCGATGGCACTGGTACCACTTCGCTACACTTGTGACACGTGCGGACCACGCGGCAAGCAACACTCGCAACACAACAAACTGCATGCTCATGATGCCGTTTGATAGCAGACGACGGTACTGCTCCCATCGGTTTGTGATGTCACGCAAGGCACGGCAAAATGGCAGTCGCCGGCAGTGGGTGGAGTTTAGAGACGAAGACTTCTACGGCTTATTTTGGACTGAAATAATCTTTCGCAGTCCCTTTTTCACACGTGTACAAGCATATTCGACCCTCTACCTACGTTTTTCACTGAAACCGCAAACTGATGGGTGACCATGTCATGACCCTTTAAAGAACCCCTCCCCTGGTGGTCGAAATTTCCGGAGCCCTTCACTACGGTTTTTCTCATAATCATATGGTGGTTTCGAGATGTTAAACACAACATATCTACTATTCATCATTTCTATAAATCAATCTTTACGATTAATTTCTATTTTTGTTTCCCTTGTAATCTGTGATTTTTTTATTTATATTCAACGTATCCTATCTGTAGTTTTGTGTGTCTTGCTGTTGCTTCCGGAAACAACTGCTTTATCTTACCTGCAGAGACAAGATAAACAGGCGTGCGATTGGTGAAATGTAAAGAGATCGCATAAATCGAGCAAAATCTGAGGCCAGCGTGCGATAACTTTACATTCATACTTGGTCAGATATGTATAGACACTTTTATACCCTATCACTGGTGTTGTTGACAAGTCCCAGGGAGCCATTTCCGGTATCGCCCCAGGCACTGCTCGGGAAAAGAGTGAATGAGCAGGTGAAAAAGAATAACGTGATATTTTGATACACAGTAAACTATTCCTTCAGATATTGCGCATGCATAGACGTGCATAAGGTGGCGAGCGGAGTCAGAGGGAGAGCACCCCCCGAATCATGAAAGAGGGTGTGGAGGGCGACGCATTTCCCATTCTTTTACTTAGTCGAATCTGTCCAGTTGATGCGTAACGATCGGGGTTATGGCGATCCAGGTCTTCGAAGGCAGCGGTGGCCGGAGACCCCAGATGTTACATTTGCAGGCCATTGATGTTGCTGTTGCAGGCTTGATGATGCAGGCCATTGTGTGAAGCACCTCATCACTGAATTTTGCCTTACGTTGTTAAGCATGGGGCCTTTTTTATGAGGGAAGGGTGAGTTGACCAATGGGGAGCAGTAGCAATGAGGTGAAGCTTTGTTTGCCCCCTTCCTGATAGAGAACCCTGAGCAGGCCCATGGGCTTTTGTGCGCCCATATTTAAAAAATTGTTTAAAAGTGCATCTTTATGCTTACGATATCCTATAACAACAACAATACGCGTTATCAATAGTGATCCGGCCGAAGATGAGAGGAGCGTTTTCAAATCTCGGCTGGCCTAGGCAACAAATGTAGGCTTGCGTAGGGAACATTGAAAGTTTAGTTGCGTAGGTCCGCCGTATATGTAATATTTATGGTCTGTCTTGTAGACTCCAGTTCTGTTAGTGAACAAAAAAAAGCCAAAATTCAACGCGAAAATGCGCTGTTTGACCGGAGATGCACAACATCACGTGTTCTCACTTCGAGAGAACGATTACCTTTGTTAGCGTTTGCACAGGTGTAAATTTGTGCACGCAAGTTTCGAATTTTTTCTTATTGGAAGTGGCAATGCTTTATAACTTTAAAATGTTTATTATACATATTGAACACGTGTTGTGTTGGTGACGGAGTTATAACAAACGAGAAAAAGATAATATTGTACCCCACCTAGTAGCCATACCCACTCCGAGTGCACCGGCTTCAGCAGGGCCAGAAAAATCTCCGACAGGGCCTCTAACGCCAGCGGGGTTTCTCAAGACTTAAGCGTTCGCTGTAGCCGTTGCCCATGGCGTAAGGGTAGGGATTGTATCCCATGTGCCCGTAGCCATTTTCATATCCACCTGCCCATGGCGCCTTGTGTTCACTGTAGAGTGGGTGTCCGTAATCTTCATTTCCCAAACCACCGTAATCTTCATACCAACGCCGTGGTTCATGCTCGAGATACCTCGAATATGTTTTGGCGGGGGTCCGCCTAGTACTTCGAGTCCGCCCATAGCCTGCAAGCAAACAAAAGGGGCTGTTTTAGCACGTATGTACGCATGTAATGATTGATATGTGGGGCTAAGCATCCCAAAACCACCATATGATTATGAGAGATGCCGTAGTGGAGGGCTCCGGAAATTTCAACCACATGGGGTTCTTTAACGTACACCAAAATCTGAGCACACGGGCCTGCAACATTTCCGCTTCCATGGGAATGTGTATGTATGTATGTATGTATGTATGTATGTATGTATGTATGTATGTATGTATGTATGTATGTATGTATGTATGTATGTATTCCGTAGTATGTATGTATTACGTACGTAGTATGTATGTACGTATCTGCGAGGAAAAAGGAGATGCATATGAAGGTGACATTTTACTCATTTCACAGAATAAACTTAACTATAATACTACATTTCATTCATGAAGGCATAACCTTCTGACCTAGAGCGTAGTAGTCTTACCAATAGAATGAGCGAAAGTGAAAAAAGTATCAGATGACTGATAATGAGCACAGATTAGAAATATCAACATGCACAATCTCGTGACACTGCTGATTCTTAGCGGCTTATCTCAACGGCGTCGTGGAAACATAGACGTACCGGTGTATACTTATGCTTTGGGTCAAATCTTCGCGCACTACCGCAGATTTAAAGACAAGCCAATAAATATGTGCCATATGCCAATAAGCAGGGATAAGCTAGGCTCGCGAATGACACTTAATCACCCTATCAACCATTCGAGAAGTCTTCTGTTGTGTTTTACCTTTTAGGGCAACTCCTCGAGGAGCTCTTATTGATTGACACAAGCAAACGAAGCCAAAAGACAGTAAGCAAAAGAAAAAGCATACAAAATATTATTGTATTTAACAGCAGTGTCGTGATTACGATGTAAATTGAAATTATTTAAAGCGGATCTGGACGCATCCTCTCTGTAGCCGGTATTTGTAGCCACGACTTTCAACTTACGCATTCGACGATCAACCATTTGCGAGCCACGACAGAACGTGCTTCCCGATTCATTTTGTGGAAATTTGTTTGTGTTTGTTACCTGGAGTATTACTTTCAAATAATACTGCCAGGTATTCCACCTAAACTGTGCGCCGAACAACGCCCGGTGGGGGCGTGCGCAGCTGGACCAAGTGAATTTCAAAGTGCGCTGATCTGTACCTAAGTATCGAGGAGTTTGGGCTGGACCTTGCTGAAGCTACCTTGCTGGCTGTAGCCTTGCTAAGTGGCGCCTTGCTGGGTGGTGTCGGTAGACACTGTCGCGGCAGTGGGTAGCGTCTGGCTTCTTCATTCCAGGTTTAAAGATCACGAACGTCCATCATAATCGGTGTCTAATAATGCCAGGTAAAGAGGTCTGCTGATGTCAGAGGCGGATCCAGCGACTCATTTTAGGAAAGGGGGAGGGTTGGGGGACGGTCGCCTGAAGTAACACAGGAGGGAGGGGCGTAGTCATGACCATTGCTTTTCACAAGCAATGGTCATGACTTATTGGCATTGAGATCTTGGAGTGGCGCCCGCTAGCGTGTAACGTCAATTAGAGGATTGCACTTCCAACCGCACTACAGCCACTGCAGCTCCTGCTCGCAGATCATCTCCTCCAGACAGGAACTCCGTCCAACTAACAGCCTTGTGAGGATCAACGAACGTCTTGAACGACAGCTTTCCCGTGTGATTACAACCTTGCTTTAGTTGCAGCTCATTCGACAGGGCCAGGGAATCCTCTGGATGGCCGACGAATGCGTCGAAGACACCAATCGCTTTGCGGGTAAGAAAGTTAAACTATGTATGTGTGTGTTTTCGCTCGTTATCAAACCTTCCTCTGTACGAGTACGACACTATTTCGTTCACGTGTTTTATTTCTTTTTTTGTAATATTTCAGCAATCGTACCTTTTTCCAGCATCTACAAGCATGCAGATAAAGCTTGTGAAACGTCGCGGTGTCTCATTCAGGGCAAAGTGGTTTATGACGCAGGCAACGTTGTTGAATGCGCAGTGGAGGTTGCCAGCACCGCATCACTATCGTGGCAATCGTCCCGCCACACAAAGTCTCCATCGCGATCCACTGCGGTGAAGTGGCGAATGCTCGCTGTTCGAGCAAATCAGGATAAGGCAATGTTTACGCGTGTAATTTAACATGTGTGAAGAAGGCTGAGGCAATGGCTTCGTGTAACCTAATATAGAAGTTATATTCACTGCTGGTCTGCAGCTGCTGTCAAGCTCGTATCACATTTTGTATTGTGGTAATCATTTCCAAATTAGGAACCTAGTTATAACCCCGAACTAGTTTCAATATTTATTGTTGTCACCTTTCTTAACTTAGCAATAATAATCAGGTGCGGCACCACAAAATTTTATTACTTCTGTTAATAAAAAAGACCAGAAATATTTACAGCAATATCTACAGAAATTGCACTATAATGTAGTTAAAGTAGTCGATGCATGCCTTTTAACATTTACCATTTATATTGCGCAGAACTTGGCGTGCAGATAATGAGTGACCGCACGCTGTTTTATGAAACAAAGCACTGTGCTAGAAAACGCATTTAAAAGCGGAGACCCACGGTTGTTCGAACAGCGTCAGAAGCCGCCACACATCAGAGAACCAACTGAACTGCTTCTTTGTCGAGCTTTATCACGCAAAAGCATGGTTTCTATATGGCACCGGGCCTCAAAAGGAAAGCGCGCGAATCCCCAAATAACGTCATACGAGCTCCGTGTGCAGCGCTGCCATTTGTCGCACACCAGACTGATTGCATAAACGCTGTTATTATTCACCAGTCTTAATGGCGATAGGTGATGCACTACAAGCACTGAAGGGAGAAAGGGGGGGGGGGGCTGCTGGCACGGACATTGGGGGAGGTGGGAATCATCTCTACCGCCCCCTTTCTGAATCTGCCACTGATTGACATCCCGTATCTGCAAAAAAAAGGTGCAGCCATGACTGCCACGGTGCTAACTCGTGACGTGGCCGCTGCGGATATTAAAAAGCGGCCGTGCTCGTGCCCAGCGCTCATACTTACTACCCAGGTATTGTTTCACCACTTCATGCGTTGCTTTTCTCTTACAACGTAAAGTTGTGAGGCATTACCAACCCCCTTTCCTTCCTTCCCGCAAATGGCCTTACCGAAGCCGCCTGACGTAGGTTCATCTTCAGTGTCGCTGCTAAAGCTTCCGCCAAATGATGCCCGGAATACCGCAGAAACACCGCGTGCCCCCCGCGGCCCGACATCCGCGATGCCGGCTGACCAGTGTCCTCTTAATCCTTTGACATTTATACGCCCTCCTATTTGCCCTTGTGCACCAGTCAAGGTTCCTGCAACGAAAGTACGACAAAATATAAGCGCCATAAGTGCCCACTTACGAGGCTGCTTTGTCAAGAAGCCAGAGCAATTGAAACTGGTAACAACGAACTGGTTCATGCGCTAAGAAAGCGTTCGATACACCGAGTACGTTTCTCTTCGGGGTCCCGAGGTGAGATAAGTTTCGGAATCCTTGCAAAGAATTCTTTAGCCAGATAAAAAAAAACTTGAGCGTAACAGTACTGGAACTTCCAATGTCGGCCGTAGTATTGCCGCGTTCCATTTCCCAAGTTTTTGTTATCGTCCCAAAACACCACACTATTCTCAGCGCGAACAGCGCCTGCAGTTTTCGAGAAGGTTCCGGACTGTAGTAGATCATTTCGATAAGATCACGCCCACTGTGCGAACGGTACAGATTGTTCTGGAACCTACGCCGCCGCCAGCGATAACGCTAGAACATTCGACGGCAAGAGTATAAATGCCGCCGCGCTTCGCCGCTTCTCAGTAGTTGATCGAAGGCCGACGCTCCGTTCGCCGCTATCAGTCCGAGACTGCTATCTGTGCGAGACTGCTGCTGTAATTGGACTTTCCGTTTACCGGGCACAGGTTCGCCCAAATAAACAGTTAAATCCCAACACGAAGTCTCCTGTCTTCGGCCACGTCGCGACCCCGTGACATCTGGTGGAGGTGCTGCTTCGTTCATGTACCGGACGCCCCCGTCAAGCCGTGAACCCAGCCCACGTCGCGGAGAAGACACCGATGCCAACCAGGAGCAGCTAACAAGCCGCCGACAGCAAGGGCTACCACCGGAGTACGGTATTCTAGAAGACAAGGCGCGGAAGACCAAGGCCATGACAGCGACTGCAGCGACAATGACAACCGCCGCGTCCCAGCCCACGATGGTCATGCATCAACCCAGGGAACCACCAATTTTCCATGGGTCATCGTTCGAAGACCCGGAGTCCTGGCTAGAAACATACGACCGTGTGGCCGCCCTCAACCACTGGGACAACGAAGAAAAGCTCCGTCGTGTGTACTTCTACCTGGAAGACACCGCAAGGACCTGGCTAGAGAATCGTGAGTCCACGCTACAAACGTGGGATGTCTTCTGCGCCGCATTTCTGCAAACGTTCGCGAGCGTCGCTCGCAAAGAAAGGGCCGCCGCTCAACTAGAGACCCGGGTTCAGCTACCAAATGAGAAGGTTGGAATTTTCACAGAGGAGATGACCCGCCTATTTCGTCACGCTGACCCAGACATGCCTGAGGAGAAGAAAGTTCGTTTTCTCATGCGAGGGGTGAAACAGGAGCTTTTCGTGGGACTAATGAGGAATCCACCGAACACCGTCCAAGAATTTGTATCAGAGGCGACCACCATCGAAAAAACCCTTGACATGCGCACCAGACAGTATAATCGTCGCCTGACTCCAGAATGCGCTGCTGCTCAAACCAGTGACTCCGAAAACCTGCGTGAAACGATCCGAGCGATCGTGCGGGAAGAGCTGCGCAAACTGTTGCCTTCGGCGCACCCTCAAGTGGATTCGATCGCCGATATTGTGCGAGAAGAAGTTCGGCAATCACTTCGAATTCCCCAAACACCGCTGCCCGAGCCAGAAACTATGAGCTACGCCGCTGCAGTGCGCCACAACGCTCCTCCCCGTCCACGCAGAAATGCCGCCCCGTCGCACTTCCGTCGCCAGACACCACCAACGCCACCACCCCCACCGATGACCTACCGTTCGCCATCGGGCCAGCGCAGTGCGCCGAGGAAAACCGACGTTTGGCGCACCCCTGACCGCCGCCCACTGTGCTACCACTGCGGCGAGGCCGGGCACACTTACCGCCGTTGCCAGTACCGACAGATGGGACTGCGTGGCTTCGCCGTCGATGCACCACGTCCGCAGCCAGGGGAACGGCCACGTGACATCGCCGACTACCTCACAGGAACTCAATGGACACCACGAAGTCCTTCCCGTTCGCCGTCGCCCAGCCGCCGCATGTCACCGCACCCCCGGCAGTACTCCGGCCCAACGCGGGGCCGGTCTCCTAGCCCGTATACGGGAAACTAAGGGCAGCAACCGGTGGAGGTGCGGTTGCTGTGCGACGAACTACCGAAGATCCTCCGACGATGACGACGCCGCGACGGAGCTTTCCGAACACAATGCCAACCAGGCAAAGCCCTGACGGCGAAAGCTCACTTACCGGAGGTGGCCTGACGACGCAACATGGAAGCAGCGGATCAAGCCGACGCAGCCGTGACCCGACGCCACGCCCTAACTGTAATGCGAGACGGCGAACTAGCGACATCGACGTTCTTATTGACGGCCACAGTGTGACCGCTCTCGTCGATACTGGAGCCGACTATTCTGTCATCAGTGGGTCGTTCGCCGCGAAGTTAAAGAAAGTTAGGACAGCTTGGAAAGGCCCTGAAATCCGCACAGCCGGAGGTCATCTTGTAACGCCTGCAGGAATCTGCACAGCGAGAGTCACCATTAACGGCCGTATTTATCCTACAGACTTCGTAGTCCTACAGCGTTGCTCGAGAGATGTCATCCTTGGCATGGACTTCTTATGCCTCCATGGTGCTGTCATCAACCTAAAAACAAAGTCGATAACTTTATCCACAGAAGAAGCACTACCACCGCGCACGCCGTCAGGGCACCATGCCTTGAATGTGCTGGAAGAACAAGTCACCATTCCGCCTCGCTCAAGCGTCATTATTTCAGTCGGCGCTCCTAAATCACCTGACTTGGAAGGCGTCGTTGAAGGCAGTCAGCATCTCTTGGTCACCCGAAATATTTGCGTCGCAAGAGGAATAGCAGAGCTGCGGGGAGGCAAAGCAACGGTTATGCTCACGAATTTCAGCAATGAGTACAAACATGTGAACAAAGGAACAACGGTCGCATACATCGAAGAAATTGTCGAAGCCACCAGTGCTTTCGCCCTCGCCGATTCTGCGGAACCTGCTCAGAGGAACCAAGCCCCTCCCATAGCTTTCGACGTCAATCCCAGACTACCGAACGATAAGCAAGAACAGCTCAAGGCCCTGCTCCTGCAATACGAAGATTGCTATTCGTCGTCATCGAAAATTCGGCAGACCACAATCACGAAACATCGCATCATAACCGAAGAAAATGTCAGACCACTCCGTCAGAGTCCGTACAGGGTTTCGACGCGAGAACGTGAGGCCATGAAGAGACAAGTTGATGAAATGTTGCGGCATGACATTATCCAGCCGTCCAAGAGTCCATGGGCATCCCCCGTGGTGTTAGTGAAGAAAAAGGATGGGACCCTACGTTTCTGCGTCGATTATCACCGCCTGAACAAAATCACAAGGAAGGACGTGTATCCTCTCCCACGAATAGACGACGCACTTGATCGGCTCCATAACGCCAAGTACTTTTCGTCAATGGACCTCAAGACTGGCTATTGGCAAATCGAAGTCGACGAAAGAGACCGAGAGAAGACGGCGTTCATAACACCGGACGGCCTCTTCGAGTTTAAGGTGATGCCCTTCGGCCTTTGCTCAGCGCCTGCAACTTTTCAACGCGTTATGGATGCAGTACTGGCAGGATTTAAGTGGCAAACTTGCCTTGTGTACTTGGACGACGTCGTCGTGTTTTCTTCGAGTTTCGACGAGCATCTTCGGCGCCTTGAAGCTGTACTTCAAGCCATCAAGACCTCCGGACTCACACTGAAGCCAGAAAAGTGCAGATTTGCGTATGAGGAGCTCTTGTTTCTGGGACACGTTATCAGCAAGTCTGGAGTTCGTCCCGATCCACGGAAAACAGCCGCCATCGCCGACTTCGCGCCGCCCACTGACAAGAAGGCCGTGCGCCGATTTCTGGGCCTGTGCGCCTATTATAGGCGGTTCGTGAAAAACTTCGCCCGCATCGCCGATCCTCTCACTAACCTTACCAAGGCCGACGTGGAGTTCAAGTGGGAAACGCCACAGGAACACGCTTTCCAGGAGCTTAAACATCGCCTCCAGACGCCTCCGTTACTTGCCCATTTCGACGAATTCGCCGAGACAGAAATACATACTGACGCAAGCAGCGTAGGTCTTGGCGCCGTTCTTGTGCAGACGGCTGACGGACTTGAAAGGGTTATTATTTACGCCAGCCGATCGCTATCCAAAGCAGAAGCAAATTATTCCACAACAGAAAAGGTGCGCCTCGCCATCATCTGGGCTACGTCGAAATTTCGCCCCTACCTCTACGGCAGGCCCTTCAAAGTTGTGAGCGACCACCACGCCTTGTGTTGGCTAGCCACCTTGAAGGACCCTTCAGGTCGCCTCGCACGATGGAGCCTGAGACTTCAAGAGTATGACATTACTGTCATTTACAAGTCCGGCAAAAAACACTCTGACGCCGACTGTCTCTCTCGTGCGCCTGTCGACCAACCGCTACCCGACGACCCGGATGACGAGTACTTCTTGGGAACGATAACTACCGACGACTTCGCTGAACGACAGCGGGCCGACTCGGAACTTAAGGCCCTAATAGAATACCTCGAAGGCAGGACCGCCGAAGTCCCGAAAGTATTCAAGCGCGCACTTGCGTCGTTCTTTCTACGAAACGGTCTTCAACAAAAGAAAAACTTTTCACCGCTTCGAGCTAAGTACCTCCTTGTGGTGCCTTCAGCTCTGCGACCAGAACTCCTGCAGGCCCTGCACGACGATCCGACGGCAGGGCACCTCGGTGTTTCTCGCACGCTCGCGAGGATACAAGAAAGGTACTACTGGCCACGTCTTACCACCGACGTCACTCGTTATGTGAGGACATGCCGGGACTGTCAGCGACGCAAGACACCGCCGACAAGGCCAGCGGGACTTCTGCAGCCAATTGATCCACCTTGCCGACCTTTTCAGCAGATTGGTATGGACCTACTGGGGCCGTTCCCGACGTCGACTTTCGGAAACAAGTGGATCGTGGTAGCTACCGACTACCTCACCCGCTACGCCGAGACAAAAGCCCTGCCAAAAGGCAGTGCATTCGAGGTAGCTAAGTTCTTCGTCGAAAATATCGTCCTACGTCACGGCGCCCCGGAGGTCCTTATCACCGACAGAGGAACGGCATTCACTGCCGACTTAACTCAAGCGATCTTGGCATACAGCCAAACAAACCACCGCCGGACGACAGCGTACCACCCACAGACCAACGGCCTCACCGAGCGGCTTAACAAGACGATCGCCGACATGCTGTCAATGTACGTCGATGTCGAACACAAGACGTGGGACGCCATTCTTCCGTATGTGACCTTCGCATACAACACGGCGGTGCAGGAGACGACGCAGATATCTCCATACAAATTGGTCTACGGAAGGAGCCTGGCAACGACGCTCGATGCCATGTTACCCAACGTCACCGACGAAGAAAACCTCGATGTGAGCGAGTACCTTCAACGCGCCGAAGAAGCCCGACAACTTGCGCGTCTCCGTATCAAGAATCAACAGACGACCGACAGCCACCGTTACAACCTTCGACGACGCTTCGTGGAATACCAGCCCGGTGAACGTGTTTGGGTGTGGACGCCGATACGCCGACGTGGACTAAGTGAAAAGCTTCTGCGACGGTACTTCGGACCGTACAGAGTGGTTCGACGTCTCGGCCCACTTGATTACGAGGTTGTCCCCGACGGCATCACGAACTCTCAACGACGCCGATCGCGACCTGAAGTCGTACATGTCGCGTGCCTCAAGCCGTTTCATGCGCGTTAACAAACTGAAAAAGTGTTTTTTTGTATTATAGTTGTATCGTAATTTATTCATTGTACTTTCTAGCATTATTATTGTACCTTCATCTTTAGTTAAAGCATCGAGACGATGCCTTTTTTTCAGAGGGGGGCAATGCCACGTTCCATTTCCCAAGTTTTTGTTATCGTCCCAAAACACCACACCATTCTCAGCGCGAACAGCGCCTGCAGTTTTCGAGAAGGTTCCGGACTGTAGTAGATCATTTCGATAAGATCACGCCCACTGTGCGAACGGTACAGATTGTTCTGGAACCTACGCCGCCGCCAGCGATAACGCTAGAACATTCGACGGCAAGAGTATAAAGGCCGCCGCGCTTCGCCGCTTGTCAGTAGTTGATCGAAGGCCGACGCTCCGTTCGCCGCTATCAGTCCGAGACTGCTATCTGTGCGAGACTGCTGCTGTAATTGGACTTTCCGTTTACCGGGCACAGGTTCGCCCAAATAAACAGTTAAATCCCAACACGAAGTCTCCTGTCTTCGGCCATGTCGCGACCCCGTGACAGTATATATGGCAAGAGCACTTCAGATATTATAACCCGGCACGATCTTGTACGAACTCCTTTTAAGAAGGATCAGTTTAATATTTGTTAATGCTTTGCATCCCATAACCATGACATGAGAACCGCCTTAATAGAGTGGTCGAGGAATTTCGGCCATCAGGTATTCCTTAGCGTACACCCTTGCACCATCGGGTCAACAGTATGGACCATAATCACAAGACAACCGAGATTGTAGGAACGTAGTTTCAAGGACAATTACATTACTATAAATTCATGAAACGTCATCAGCATGTATTTATTTGTGCTTTACCTACATATTCCACAAGTGGCTGCCTAGAAGTAAAGCGATTAGCACATGCTTTTGCTAGAACAAATAGCAATTCATTTATATGCAAGTTATATATAATACAACGAAAACCAAGTATACGTGAGATTCCACAGTCTACACACAAATACATCCTGAAGAATGACTATAATACAGAAAAATACTCATTTCTTTGGAAAGCTATCACACCAAGAGACGAAAACATCTTACCAGCAATCACAAAGCAGGCTATCAGGAACCCTGTCATAATGGTACTGTGTGCAGCTTCCTTGGGTAAGATACGCTGCAAGTGCCATAGAAAATATTACCGAAGGCTGCCGCCTTTATTTTTCCCTCACTCGGAGTGCTTTTGCTTCATTGCATTGTACTACTATCTGTTTGTTATAGATGCAGTGCCTTGTCAAAAAGTGTCCGAGAACTTGAGTAAGAATGGAATTCCTACTTTGCAGGCCATTTTTCTCGGTGTCACAGCGTGAAGATGAGTTAGGAAAAAAAATACGAAAGCATAATACAAAAACTAAACGTTGCTAAGTGTCTGTACTGATTCAGAGTAAGCGCATGTATACATAATATATATCGTCTTTGTGCGTATTTCTTACCCCGATCATTGGCGTAACATTACACCGTACGTAATCACCATTCACGAAACGAGGCAACGCCTCTGTATGCACGTTTCAACGTCGTTTTGCAGGTGTGATGATAAAAATGTACTTTCCAGCACCCAACACTTGTGATGAATGCAAGTCTATAGGCTCTGAAGGATTCTCCTGTCAATGTGCTACGTATCACATGCTGCAGCATTAACAATGCTCTTTTGTTAGGCTCGTGTTATACTTTCAACAGAACACGCGTCAGCTTCGACGTACGTCTGTGTGAGATTTTTTTGTTTTGTTTTTTCTCACTCGCAGAGATGCTTTCAAGACATCATTTCATGTAGAAACAGTAAGTTAAATTGTGTGTTTGGTTAACAAAAACAAAAATAATGGATTTAAATCTCCTAGACAATTTTTGTCTAAAACTAGTTGTCTATGACAAAAAAGGGCTGATTTTTACGATGGTCTTTGAAACGAGCTCGACAACTCACAGCAATGTTTGCGCACTAAAGAGAGTAACCCAGGGTAAAACCATGGTCTTTCGGTTGTTTCAGCAATGCCGTTTGGTCCCTACAATGCAGGCACATTCAGCTTAGAGAACACACTTGTTCTGTCTGTGTTTCCTAATACTGCTCCTTTGCTATCACTGTTTAATGAAGAACACCTTGTATCTAAAAAAGAAAGAGACCGCACAATTATTAAAGATTCGGCGCTTCATATAAATCAGTGGAGGTCTGGTTTTAATTTTGCAATAATTCACTCACTTTTGTATTCCACACTAACTGTCTGTTTTGGCACATCAACGTTGCAATGTACTGTCATTTTGCCTGTAACCGTTGTGGGATCTCTCTTCAATACCTGCGTATATGGAAACTCTCTACTTTGTTTAGTAGTTCCCTCCACCTGATGAATGTTGTTCAAAAGTGATTATGAATGAATGAACCCTTGTGACCTACATACGTGAAATGAGCACGACAAAGCTCAATTTTGCTTTTTAATTGCATCCTTCTGTGAAATGAAACTACAAGCGTTCTAAAATATTTCATCGGGAGCCGAAAAACAGTTGTGCTGCTAGTTCGCGCCCTTGTACGCATATACGCTTTCCTGCCTTTACAACCACTAAGTGGCCGCGTCAGTGGTCATTCTTCTGTACGACGCATCTGTACTTAATAATTGGAATCTTTCACGAAAATCATATCCACGAAAATACCGTGACCCATCACTGCAAGTAGATATTTCGCAACATATGCGTAAATTAATTTACTAAATCACCGCTATTTTAATACTGAAAATGAGATATGATTTGATTTATATAAATTCAGCTAGTGTCGCATCGCATACTTTGGCATTTCTTAAGTGATACATCTATGCATCCAATGTCAGTGCGCTAGAAGGTTGATTCCTATGGATAGGACAGATGACTGCAGCTCTGCGCGGGGTAAAATGCTCTAACCAATGGAGTGCCTATGGTTCCAAACGTGCTGCAACTTGTTTCAAATCAAGAGGAATGTGGCGCATGCAAACAACGTCAAATATTACACTTACACTGACACTTTAAAGAAGTACCACGCTATGTTGTCACATATATGTCAACATAACTTATAATTCGCTCTGCTCCTCGTATCTAATTCACTAGAGCACAGCTACATGCCGGGGCTGATATTGAGACGGCAAGTACGCCCTGCATGTCCACTTATTCTTCGGTACGCATCGACTTCGACCAATCTCCAAAACAGTCGCAAGCCAGGGAGATTTATCTCCACGCACATTCCCCTATGACTATCGGAACCACCAGAGCATGATGTTACATTCCTGTTGATCGCACTAAGAATGCAAAAGAAAATATGAAAAGGTTGGGCGTGGCAAGGAATTTCCTCAATAAGATAGCGCTGGTTCTGCGGGCACAACTGACTCTAGTATAAGGCATGTGCTTCGCGCAACAGAATTGGTAGCTCTTGTACAGGATCGTGAAGGCTATCGCACGAATTCTCAAGACGTGTACATGGTACGAAGTCCAGAGGCCGAAATGACAGACCTTTGCATTCGGAAGCAATGTTTGTGATTTCGAACAGCCTGCTTCAGTATTGACACGTCCAGCTCAGCAAAAGCCTAAACTTTCTTCATGACCATGATTTAGAGACATTAGGGAAAGTCGTCATGTAGAGTCTCTAAGAGACATGTACATGCAGCCCCATCTCTCGTAGATGACAGTGGTGGGCTGCCGTAAATAAATGGGAAATAGGCGTGAAAAGTAATACCTGCAAAAAAGGTGATTATCAATAATGAATCTCGGTTCCATACAGTAGAAACTTTATTGAGCATTCTATTAAAATTATAGATTCACACTACAAGCCACGCGGCTTCCCAGAGAATTTATTATTTTACAATGGGTCATCATATTTTTTGTAGGTGTTGACAGATTTCTAATGACAGGACGCTGTTACTGCGGCCGAGAGATGGCACCATGGGCACTGAAACGGGGGGTGCAAAAGGGGCTTTAGAACCCATCAAGCCACACCAGCACTTAATCCCACCCAAGTTATAGCAGCTCTTCCCCCCCCCCTCCCTATCCATTATGCCACATCATTTGGCAGCCTCCAAGACAAACTCCTGATGACGCTCATGGATGCCACGACGTACAGATGTTTCTTAACCCTGTCAATGACAAACATTTCATGAGTTCGATATTTTTCTAAAGGCAGGCCCTGGCCATCACCATGATATGGATGGATGGATGGATGGATATGGATGGATAAAGCGCCCTTTACCCTTTAGATCGGGCGGTGACTAGCGCCACCAAGCCGTAATACTTAATGAACCAAAAACTAGATTTATTTATTTTTCCTTAAATAGTGAGGCTGAGGATTCGTACTTTGCAGCGAAGGGTTCAATTTTCACTTGTGCCTTGACTTTAGCCACCAATCAGATAACCTCCTTCTAGTTAATTCTACCCGCTTAACGTCTATTTTGCCCTCCCTGTCCCTAAACCCCAGTGCTTTGAAAAACTCTGCGCCATCAACCTGAACTACAGGGTGAAGCCCTTTACAGAACATCATCAAGTGTCCGGCAGTTTCTTCTTCCTCTCATATGGTGACATGTGCTAGCGCCATCTGTCGTCGGCTGCAGCGATGGCCAGTGGCGAGTGAATTGGAAGTAAGCGAAACAAGATCAATTAGGACGGAAAAGGCTAGTTACCGAAAACGACTACTATTTTTATACCTAACGGACACACTGGGGAATTCCGGTAAAATCACAGTGCAACACTACAAACAACGCTGTACATGTTTTCCGAGAGTGTTTTAATACATTACAATCTGGCCCATGTGTTTCTAATGGGTGGTGTTCAATTGTCCTGGAAAGCCACATGGCCTTTGAGTGTGACGCTTCATTTTTACCAGGATGATCCAGTGCATCTCTCTTGCATACAACCGATAGTGGTTTTTTGATAAATAGCTTTTTTGGTCTGATGGAATTTTGTTCCCTCAGCTACTCCTCATTCAGTTATAGGTCGTGGCATTGAATTCCGAGTTCGACTGTTGCATTTTCAATGGAGGCGGAAATGTAGTAGGCCAGTGTGCTCGGATTTGGGTGAACGTTAAAAACTTCAGGTGGCTTTTTAACGAAGTAAAACGTGTCTGTCACCCCCGACCATCACTTGATACAAGACAGAAACGACGTACGGGTTAATATTAGGCGGGTGATAGGTCAATGGACCGCTGACATCTCTCGTATATCGACTAAACCAGAGTTTATTTCTTCGTGACGTTAACATGATCTGACAGCTGGCATCATGAATTGTGCAAAAAAGACAAAGAACATCAGAAGATAATAACGTGCTTTTTACTTGTGCTTTCTGAGGTTGTTCAGAGGTCCTTCAAGGTTGGTTATGAGCTATTTGCTAAGGCTGAAGCTTTAGGTCTTCTTTAGCGTGATCACTTTCATCGGTAACACGTCAGGCGAAATCACTGTTACTAAAACCTACGAACTCATCTTCGAGCGACAGGCACGTGAAGGGGTAATGGTTTGACGTAACATGAACTAGGAAACTTGTGACGTAATGTGATGACGTCATCACATGGTGTAACATCATCACGCCATCAAATCACACTGTTGCTCGGTCAAATATGAGCCGATCGCAAGGGGCAGGGACGTACAATGATCAAGGTGCGGGGACGTACTACGTTAATAGAGAGTTATAGTTTAGCGTTAGCGTGATAGCGTAGGTTAAGGAAATGGCGTTACCGTGGAGCAAACGTTCGTTGTGGGCAGCGTCTTAGAGTTTAGCGGAATTGCGTTTACGTGGTTTTTGTGCCCCAGCTGGGATGGTGGCGCCACCTATTAGGTGGGTAATAAGTTAAACAGGGAAAATGAAAAGAAAACGAGAATGTTTACCTGTGCCACCGCGCGAAGCATTGATAGAAGTTTGTTTTAGTGATAATAAAAGTAAATAAATATGAACCACGCACCAAACACGAAAACATCTACTTTGCCGATTTGTTTACATCGATCTTGTAGTTAGGCCTAAGCGCGTTTGAAATGGGAAGCTATCTCAAAAGCTACGCCAACTTATCCGTAATACAAAGTCATCGAGGCTAACTGAAGGCAAGCAAAGCCATTTTGAACAGTCGTCTGTGGCGGACAAGGTGAATCTTTCAACAACTACGCCAAAATCACTTCGAAGCGGGCGTACGAGAGCGCCGCCATGTTTACATACACTGCGTACACCTACGCTTCCACGGTAACATGAAATCTGAATACCACGCGTACGGGAAGCTGTACGGGTGACGTACGTATCTGCGCATGTGCACTTCGATTCCGGCATCACGGTACACTCAGTAAACTGGTAAGCCCGGTATACTATAACTCCCTAATGACTGGGAACGTTAGTGCGATGTATAATTGCGTGTTTGTTTCGCCGGGACTCATTATGTACCGCAGGAAGTCTGGTCACTGAACGTATAACAAGGTGCTGGCAAATGTTCAGCAGACATTTTACTTCATTATATCAACACGCAATGGCAAAGGTTCGTGTACTATGTACGTCCGTGGACGTTAAACACCATGAGATGATCTGAATTGCCGTAGCTGTTCTCTCCAGCGTCTCTAATCATCATATCGTGGTTTCGGGGCGTGAAATTTTAGATATTTTTATAATGTCTGACTTCAGCTGTTACGGAGAGTGAAATACACTGACTAACTTGCTCTCTTGCGTTGAGCAGCGTCACTTGTTGTTTTCGCCATAGGCACCTGTCTGGTGCGCCTCAAATCACTTGACGTTCTTTTTCACTGGCTTAGAAAATAAAAGACAAAAATTTTGAGGACTCCTGACTCTTGCCACCAAGAGTAGAACACGACAGCGTAATCGTGTCCCGTTCGCACCATCTGCTCAATTACTATGGCTTGGCTTTGGTTTTCGGTAATACGTGCCTCGACCACGACACAACAAAGGGAACGTCTGTGCGAGAAACACTGGACGTTCTAAACTATTCTAGATGAGTAGTGCGAGTATAGTTGCGCAGTGCCTACGTCATAATTCTTTCTTTTGCGCATCGCTGAAGGGTTTACTACGCATCCGTAAGGTAAGGTGAACTGACACAGCTGCTGACTTTATTAACGCATTTCCTGATTATAATGATGAAAGGCATCTGACCACTGCATATTTCGTAAGCCTTGAAAACGCGCACTAATAGCCTCATTCACATGCTATGAAGCCTGGTAGCATTGCACTCTTTTGCCACGCGCATGGCATTCATACCGTGTTTCTTTGTGGTTTTCTTCTCGACGTAGTTTCCATAAATAGAGTTGCACTGAGGTAAAACCCTTGGCATCCACGCAGAAGGCCTGAAGGCGATTATCACTCGAACAGAATATTTTATTGCGATAACAATTATACGGACACGTTCGGCTGGATTTTACCGCTGGCGTCGGCGTCGATGTCATGCACCGTAAATGTATACGTATCTATTGAAGTTTTTCCAATGGGCCAAACGGAGGGGGGGGGTGGGACTATGTGTTTTCAGCTTATCAGCAAGATGGTGCAATGAGCGTGCGGCGGCTCTAATTTTTCACGCGTACTTTGGCCCACGGAAAGGAGGGGAGTGGGCGATCTCTTGCGCGCCCTCGTCTCCTTGTGGAGAGGATCATACATGTTGGCTGGCGTTGGGTTTGCATGGAACGATTCTGTTGTAGTTACGGGGCGTACTAAGGTTACTGCATTTGTTGCTCTGCCTCCGTTTGCGAAAAAACGCGCTTTTCATGCACAACGAAGTAACAGCTGAGACACTTATTCGCGTTCATCTGTACCTGTGAATACGTTTTGAGCGTCATTTGTGCGTGTGAAACGCCGGGCATGTTTCGATCTGCTCGCGATCCTGTGCGTGACCTTCCAATTTGTTGCTATCGCGTTCATTGCTTCGCCTTCGCGGCAAAGCTGTAACTTTTTTATATATAAAAACAAAAATTGCAGAATAAAAATAAAGTTGTAGGTAACAGCGTTTCGGGCCAAGCAAGTAAAAAATATACAATCAATCAAACATTAATTAAACGTGCCCAGGAACAAGCGTAAGGTCTTTTTAGCAGGCGCATGCAAAAAACAAACTGTTGAAACAAATATTGATAATATTCATAAATTGTTGTTATTATTAATATTATTATTATTAGTAGTAGTAGTAGTAGTTGTAGTAGTAGTAGTAGTAGTAGTAGTAATTGTAGTAGTAGTAGTAGAAGTAGTAGTAATTGTAGTAGTAGTGGACACTCTCGCGTCTGCATTAAGAAGTACCGCATAAACCGGTAATGCTTTTTATTTTGTTGATATCCACAGCGCTTAGATTCGAGGGTTTCCGTGAGTAGCCTTTTCGACGGGTTATATTGTCATATGTGTATACTCGACAGAGTACAATGCTTTCGTACTATCAAACTTGAAAAGGGTTCGAGCAGTACTGAGCAAGAAAGATCTGTGCAACGTTATTTTAGAACAAATACACACTCACTACCAAACAACGCAACATGCATTAGCCGTTTTGCTTTTGCACCTCGTGATCCAAACACGCCCTAAGCAAGAACATAGCACGTCCCACTTCTTAGCGCAAGAAGCTCCTGGAATTCTATAACGGAAAGTCTATAACTGTTGTTTGTTTGTTTGTTCTCTTTCTTTTGTTTGTCGTACATAACGTCAGAAAAAAACAGAAGGCAGTATTTCGCGATCATAATTTTTTTTGCCTCATCTCGCAATACACGTTCGCGCGATGTACACTAGAATGTGATGATATATTTTGTTTAATTAGCACTGTTTTACCATTACAAAATGGGCCCTATATTTATCTAAAAACGGTTTATATATAGCCTGGATGTTATTGCTTCGTGTCGGGAATATATAGACACCCGAACGAGCGGCTACTGCAGCCCTTGATAAGAACCTTTATTGATGCCATCTCCTAGGGATCGTTCGATTTCGCAATAGAATCGGTTTTCTTTACTCAGTAAACAGAGCACTATATCGGAATCCGATACGGCCAATATATCGTAGGGCTCTGGGGAAACATATATAGGCATCTTAATGCAAAGGAATTGACCAGAAGGCCCACCACGGGGATGTAGGAAACTTATATATAGTGTGGATTTGATAAAGGGGATGGGTACTATACTGTGGTCCTTTGAAAATTCCGGAGTTTGCCCGAGCTGTTTGTGGAATGATCCTATTTATTGTGCGTGCGTGAAATGAATTCTGGAAAAAAATTTTTGTCTATGCAAGACTTTTTTTTTTTAAATTAATGTTTCTTGGAACCTTTCGTTTGTAAGCTCTCCGTTCCCGCTCCGAGACAAGAAAATCTTTCTGTTGATCAACAGGCCTCCTAGGAAAACATACTTGGAGAATATATTTGTCAGTTTGAAGCGGATACCAAAATCAGGTGTTTCCTAAAAACTAAAACAAGTTGCACTGTGATATAAGTAGAGAAAAAGTATTCGAAGAATGATTGTTTACGAAACCGTATCACGTTACCAATTTGGAAGGGATAAGAAATATAAATATGGCCCGTTTACGATAACCTTTCTATATAAAAAAATCAAGATATCTCGAAAGTGTTTTAACCCAGCATAATAGGTGGATATATATATTTACGCCACATAACTCCTTTTCTTGAATTGCCACTGCAATTCCCTTTGACGTGCCCGACCACGGGAATGGGCTGAGTGAGAAATGTGTCGTTTTTCCTAACTAAAGCTACAGTAGTAAACTAAAGCTTTTCTCGTTCTTCAACAAAAAAAAAACTGGTTCAAAATCTGCATGTTACACCGCAAATGTAGTCTAAAGACGATAGTCTTGCATCTGGAGAGAGTGAACAAAACGTTTATTTGGTGTTCTGCGCAAGAAAATCGGTGAATGGTATTTTGGAGGCGCTGCGTTAGTGTGCCTCGAGCATGTAGTGGAGGTGAACGAGCGCATTGAGGCACGTTAGACACAAGCGCCATCTGGCAGTTATCTTCGAAATCGAAGGCATGCGCGACCGTGCAGAAAGATGCGCGCCAGTCACGGAAGTGATAAGGTGTAGAACGCAAAGCGACTGCCAGGGGCCACTCCCATGCCGTCGTAGCAAAGCGTTGGAAACACGTTTTTTTAGTAGCGCGTTGCACTGTGAGCGCACCGCGATGAACGCTAAATTCCTTAGAGTTTTTTGTGAGTGCCTCTTCTAGTATAAAGTCAGACATACAAAACTTCGAAGTGTTGTTATTGCGCCTGAGATATGCGCAATAATTGCTTTTTAATTGAGAATCACACAACTATGAACGCTAAACCTTGAGCAATATTGGTGGGCGCTGTGAATGGGGTTGGCCGCTTGGTGCCGTTTGAGGTATCCTTAGGGCAGACAAACAGACGAATGTACAGACAGACAGACTAATTTTTTTTTTGTCGAAGGTCCCCAAGAAAGACTATCGTCTTTAATAGCGCTTAGCACATGAGCATATCGTTTTATGGATCATTCGTACTCTGAAAATTCAGTTAACGCTGCATCAACCCATTGCCAAAATGAAGCAATGAGGCAACGAATAAACACGAGCCGCTGAAAACACAAGTGTGTGTGTGTGTGTGTGTGTGTGTGTGTGGGGGGGGGGGGGGGGGGGGGGTGCGCGCGCGCGCGCACGCGTGCGTGGTCTTTTTCTTTCTTTAGTTTCCATACAAACCGGTTGTCCTAAGCTGGTTAACCTCGAACGACGACGACAGTGTATTTTTGCCGAACGCTGCCTAATTCGTTTGGTGTTTTTTTGTGTGAATAGACGATTTAGCCTAGGATCATCGCTCTCCTGCGGGCAGCGATGGATCCAGACCCCACCGTACGCAGTCCGGACTTGGCGTCACCTTCGACGTCAACCTCAAGGAAGCGCAACAGCCGGGAGGACGACAGCACCAGTGACAGCCCTGAACTGTACACGGCGAGTAGTGAAGATAGCGACGATGATTTCATCCCTGCAGTGAAGCATAGAGCTAAAAGGAGAATGGTCGGCGCGTCTTCGCCAGCTAGCGTCTCTACCGTTAAGGCGGCGTGCAGTTCTGAACGCCATATTATACTTTTTGTTGCTGTCGACTCTTCGATACTCCTGAAGAACATGAACAGGCAAGTGATATTAGCGCGCGTCGAAGCTATCGTGCCTAATGAGATAAAGGATATTAGATTCAACCCACGGAAGAATATCTTGGCCATAGACGTTGAGCACCCGGCTGCGCTACATACCCTGCGAACTGTCACGGAGCTTGGAGGCATCTATCTCAGTACTTGCATTCCGCATGATAGTGACACGACGACGGGCGTCATTTATGACGCTGATGTTTCCATACCGAACGCAGACCTTCCTGTTCTGATAAAGCCAGCTACTGGGGCAACGGACATATTGCAAGTATGCCGGCTTGGCAAATCCCGTTGCATCAAGGTGACCTTCAGAGGTGATTGCATCCCATCACATGTAAAGGTTGGTCATTTTCTTCACGTTGTCCGACCATACATCCCAAGACCACTACAGTGCCACAACTCTCTAAAACTGGGTCATGTTAGTGCCGTGTGCGACAACAAGCAAGCATGCCCACGCTGTGCCGGATCCCACAAAGCAGAGGCTTGCCAAGCAGCTCTCCTAAAATGCAGCAACTGCAACGGCAACCATGAGACCTCGTCTAAAGACTGCCCAGTACTGAAGAAAGAGAGGAGCATTCTGAGACAAATGGTTAAAGACGGATCCTCACGAAAGGAAGCGGTAACGGTTGTTCAGCGACGGCGTTCCCGTCGACGGTGGTGCTCGAAGAAAAGAAAAAGCAGTCCTGTGCCGAAGGTGCCTTCACTTACGCCGCCACCGCCACCACCACCGTCGCCACGACCACAGATACCTCCCCCGCCCCCACTACCAGGTGGGGTACGTCCAGAGGTGCCGGAAGACACTGTGGCGCAACAGAGAACATCCGGCTCTGACTGGCCTGCTTTGCCGCGGGTACACGTGTCTACAGAACCACAATATGGAGAGTCAACAACGGATATGCCCCCAGCAGGCAGTCTGTCCGCCCGAAAGGTACAAGTTCTTTCTGTATTGAGGTCGTTCATGATTGTTATTCGCACTCTATTGAATAGTCTACAGATCCCTGTCGCTAAATGCGCGCTGCAAATCTTGAACACATTAGAACCAGTTCTTGCAGGACTTCAGTAACAAGATGGCGCACGATAGACCACATTAGCCTTTCCGAGAAAAAGTCAAGCGTGCTTTTATAATTCAGTGGAACGCAAGAAGTCTACAGTCAAGAATGCCTGAGTTCAGACAATTCATTTTCGAAAATAAGTTTCCCATCATCATCATTTGTGAACCGCATTTTTCAAAAATACCTCGACTGTCGGGATATGAATCGTTCGTTTCTTCATCGTGCATTGAGCGAAGTCAGGTTGCTGTGTACATCCGTAAAGAACTCACTTACGTTCTCCAAAGAGTAGAGTCTCACAATGGAAATCACTACGTCTGTCTATATGTTAAAAAGAAGAAGTTGTCGTTTACGCTGATAGGCGCATATAGCACCATCACGTCGACTAGATCAACAGATATTAAATGGTATATTTGCAACAACTCCAGCACCTTGGATATTGATGGGTGATTTCAACGCCCATCATCTATTGTGGGGAAGCATCAGGACAAATCGAAAAGGCACGAACCTAGTTGATCTCGCATCAGAGCACGGGCTTTAGGGGCTGAACGACAGCAGCCCTACTTATCTCCGAAGAGTAACTTACAGCAGTTACCTGGACTTGACATTAGGTTCGCATAGCATTGTCACAAAAGTCCAATGGTTCACAGATATTGAAACAAATGGCAGCAACCATATCCCCACGTACGTGACAGTCAGAGGTCTGGACGATTCTCCTTCACCTGGACATTCAAGACTTATTGACTGGGAAGAGTTTCAGATATCAGTGGAGAGCAAGTGCATGCACGAACCACCGGAATCCATTGAAGAAGTGATTAGTTGTGCAATGGAGACTTCCACGAAGATATGTTCGAAAGAATCGAGACGGACGGCACTCGACCAAGAGTTGGAACAACTTTGAGCGGTCCGCCGACGTGCCGAAAGACGATACAGACGCACGAAATCTATCTCTGACTTCAGAGAATCCAGACGCATTCAGAAAAAAATCCAGCATCGAATGCACAAACTTTATGAACAACGGTGGAAGAATTCTTGTGACTCGCTAGACCCTCGAAAGCCCTTGTCTCCCGTATGAAGGACTCTTCGAGGTATTCACTCGCATCCGCAACAGCGTCATCCCTTCGCCGCTCTGGCGCTACATCAACGTCGATCACAGCTTGGTGTTTCTGGTGAATTTTGTGCAAGGATCGCCGGCGACATATCTATACCGATCGATCTATTGCCACATGATGTTCCAGTCGCACGAGATCAGCAAATAGAGGTCGCATTCACCATGGAAGAACTTCATGCGGCATTGAACATATGCAGACGCTCATCGTCCCGAGGTCCGGATGGAGTGACCTATACTGCCCTACGTCACCTAGGCCCGATGGCACTGCGCTGTCTCCTGGACATTTTCAATAAGTCTTGGCATGATGGAATGGTGCCTGACGATTGGAAGTGCAGTCGCCTGGTGCCTTTACTGAAGCCCGGAAAGTCTCCATTCGATTTGGCATCATACCGGCCTATAGCACTAGCAAGCTGCATTGGCAAGGTCATGGAGAGGATGCTGCTTACACGCATGGAATGGTACCTGGAACACTATAACATCTATCCTTATGCTATGGCTGGTTTTCGACGAGGTCGGTCCTCAGTTGATAGCATTATTGACTTAGTGACCTCTGTTGAGCATCAGAAAGCTCAGAAGCGGCTGTCGGTAGCTCTGTTCTTAGACGTGATGGGTGCCTATGACAACGTGACCCACGAGGTTGTTCTCAATGCTCTTGAAGCAGCTGAACTTGGAGGTCGTGTCTTTCGATGGGTAAGAAGCTACCTCACAAAGAGATCCATGTTCGTTCTAACTGAAGATGGGTCTACGAATAAGTATTTCACAAGTCGTTGGGTGCCACAAGGCGGTGTTTTGAGTCCGACTCTTTTCAACCTGGTTCTCGTGGGGCTCACCGAAATGCTGCCACAGACGGCTTATATATCTCTCTACGCTGACGATATCTGCATCTGGGTGTCCGGCGTGACACGGCTTCAAGTGCGCGCAAGAATGCAGAAAGTGGCAACAATGACATCGACATACCTTCGCCAGCAAGGTTTGACTATCGCCACAGAAAAATGTGCAGCGGTGGCGTTTACACGCAAACCGATGTCTTTCTGCTCATTGTGCATCGATGGCAGATCAATCCCATATAAGAGCACTCATAGATTCTTAGGTGTCATCGTAGATCGGGACCTAACCTGGAGCCCGCATGCCACATACCTGAAGAAAAAGCTCATTGGCATTGAGAATGTATTCAAGTTCGTCGCCGGAAAATCATGGGGCCCATCCGTGCACTCCATGTTGCAGCTTTACACAGCCCTCTTTCTCGGAACTCTCCGGTACAGCCTTCCTGTCCTGTCCAACACGTGCAAGACTAACATCCATGCACTGCAAAGCGTACAAGTCCAAGCACTTCGGACATGCCTTGGCCTTCCAAAATGCTCATCGACAATGTCAACTATTGTTATTGCACAAGAACAACCCGTCACAACGCATATCATTGTCGAGACGCTGAGAGCGCACATTCGGCATTTATCAAGGCTACCGTCACATCATTTAGCGTGTTTGACAGCTCGGAGGCCCCGTTCTTCGTACTGCGGTATTGTGACAAAACATCAGGACATACTACCGCCTGGCTTCAAACTTGCGATGCATCCAGCAACTGCGCTATGGAGTCTTCGTCAACCTGCCGTGCGCTTATCAGTTCTTGGAATCTTTAGGAAGGCACGCATGTCAATGCTAGCCCTGAAGCAATTGACTTTGCGTCTGTTGGACGAAAGGTACTTCGACCGCATACCTGTTTACACCGATGGCTCCACTAATTCCAACAGCTCTACAGGAGCAGTGGTTATTCCACCTGAAAATGTGTTGCTTCAGTACAAGTTTTCTCACACCACGACGTCGACAGCAGCCGAGCTCGCCGCACTTCAAGGTGCAGTAAAGTACATTCTTCGGCAGCAACCTAACCAATGGGCCATCTTTTGCGACTCCAGGTCAGCCTTAAGGTTGGTGCACACCGGCGACTAGCCGCGGTCGCGCGACCATTTGCGACTGGCGACCAGACTGCGAGCGACGTTCACACCGGCAAGGCTTCATGCGAGCGACCGGAAGTCGCAAATCCGGAGAGTCACGTACAGATCTCGTTATCAACGAGAACTTGGGCGACCGGCGACGATAAGCTGATCAGATACGGAGCCCGCTGAGCGCGATGCGTTTGTTTTCGACGGCTGTGTTTGCGTAGCGTTCTCCCGGCAGCATCATAGACTTCGAGTCGAGTGATGAAGAAGAGGTTGTGGCGGTGCTGATGTGCTCAGCCAACGTGTCAGCGCTGGCAGCACGAAAACGTTCAAAGCAAGCAAGGCGGTGGTGGGTGAGACCGTCCCTTCGCTCGCGAGAAGTGGCTGGCCACACAGGGCGTCTGCTTCCCGACTTGCGCTCGCACGACGAGGAGTATTTCCGAGAGTAAGTTTATGGTTGTTTTACGTGCTTATAAGATAGTGCATAACATGTTATCTCATTCTTTTTTTGGTGGTTAGCTTCATGCGGATGCCGCCACGAACGTTCGACACTTTGCTCGAACTGCTGCGCCCCGCAATATCCAAGCAGGACACAAACCACCGGCCTACAATTTCGGCGCACGACTGCCTGGCCATGACCATTAGGTAAGAGCGTGTGGTTTGAAGATTAATATGCTGTGGCTTGTGGCTGCGCTTCGCTTGTAAGGAAGTTTCGCTTCGGCGGATAGAACGAATTGCATTTATGACGTATGCGGGCTCGATGGTGCAGTCGTTACTGCGGTCGGCAGTTTAGGCGTAAATGAGGGGTTTGATTACGGCCGCATCGATCGCCTTTAGGTGGAGGCGAAATTCACTTAAGTTGGCGCGTTTGTTGCGCACGTACGTTAAGAATCTCAGGTGGTGAATATTTCAAAACCATCTGTTGTGGCTTATTGCGTAATCAGTACGTGGTTTCCTCTTGTAAAGTCACAGAAAATGGGATTCTGCGCTACACAATGACATTACATTGTGGACGTGTCAGTTCCCATTTTCTGTTATCCTGATGCACAGGTACTATATAGAGCGCAATTATGATGTTATAAAATAAGTGAAACACAATCCTCAGCTTTACGAGTACAATTATGCACAAATTGTTAGGACAAATTGATGTGCTGTTCAAGGCACTCAAAGAGTAGTCATGCCAAAAATATTTTTCAGCATCGAGGAGGGAGGAGGTTCAACCAACCACCCTTTAGGTATCTGCATGCACGACGGTGTGTGTTTGCACAAGTACACATGCGAAATTTCTCAAACATGAGCAGCGTTTAACCCCTGCACCTTGCTACAATTTTACGTATGTTCTGTTAAATTGACAGTGACCCAATACACTGTGGACAGTAGCGCAGTGGCAAAACGTATTGTGGACGGTAGCACATTGTGTGAAAGCAATTTAAACAATAGACTTGAGTGATGTACGTTTTGCGAAATAGGTTCTCCTTGAATTTACACCTTTTCAGAAATCCATGCTAAGCAAATTGCTACAGGTACATTTAGGTTGCCCTTCTTCAACCTGAGCGATATGAGCACGTACGCTCTTCCATGAAAAGGTTGATGCATGCTTATGATTCGCCAAAATGTGTAGGCACAGAAATATTCACTGCATATACGACAGCTTGCGGAGTGCACAAGCAGTGCGACCGTTCGCGACCAGTCGCAAATGGTCGCGCGACCGCTCCTAGTTGCCGGTGTGCACCAGCCCTAATTAGGTTTAACTGTACAGCGCAATTGTTCTCTCAAAAGTGTACAATGGTTTTGTCCAAATGCGAGCAGTTGCTGACCTTGGCTGTCATGGAACTTGACATATCGAAATTTCTAAAGTTAGTCAATAAATATGCATTCTATCAGAAGCTGTGATGATGCCGTAGAAAATAGACAGCAGAGGTAGCACTCATTAATACATAAAAATGAGGAACACTTTGACAATGTAGCGTCATGACTACGACACTGAAATGCAACTATGCGTGAGATTTTCAAGCTCAGCATGCTCCTTTTACAGTGTGTGTCTTCCATCATGGCTGTGCCGACAGAAATTTCACATGGCACTTATGCGTTTTAGGTATGCCAAGGAAGTGCGAGATAAATTGGCGCACTACTTCGTCACAGACAGTCAGGTGCCTTGGCAGGACAAAGTGGTGAACAGCACTTGAGGCGTACAAGGTGAAGGTGGGTTGTAAATGCATTTTATTGCTTACTGAACTTATGTACATAGCATCTTCTTAAGCTAAACAAACAAGAGAAAAATCACCAGTGACACAACAGATACATTACAGGGAAAACTGTCATGTCCAAATATAATCATGAAAACACAAAAATAAATAATTCATGTTAAAATATTTGAGTTATTGCACGGTTATCACTATAATTATCTCAGAAATAAGTTGCCCTAAAGGGGTCATGACACCCAATTTTCAACCATAATGTGTGTTGTATGAGCTGATTCTTGTATGTTCACATACAAGCTGGCAAAATTCGAGCGATTTGGTCAAGCTGCTAATTTTTAATCGCATATTTTTATAAACGAGCTAGTCGCCTGACAGTTGGGCAATACTGATGCACTCACTATCCATGACATCACGAACCGCTTGCTCGACAAGCTGCTGCACAGTGTGCAATCTGGCAGACGGTCGTGTTCCGTCGTCAACTGCGCTTGCAATCAAATTTTTTCGCATTGTTGAACTCTTCACTAAACCTAAATGACTTCCAGGGGTCGAAACATGGCTACTGTGTCAGCAATGTAGCGCTGGTACTTGCAGCAAATAATTTCGGATGCCAAAATGGGTCCTGTGAATGTGCAATGCGTATACCATCTGCCACTGCTCCTTCGGCTTGTGACGTCTCGCATGCCATGACAAAATGGCGGTCACTTGTGGTAGGTTTAGTTTTAAGAGCCGAGCACTTCTACGGCATATTTTTGATTAAAATGATCTCTTAAGGCCCCTTTTCACACGTGTACTAGCACATTTTACTCTGTAGTTTTGTTTTTTGCTGACAACCGTCAATTGTTGAGTGACCAGTCATGACCCCTTTAAGTTGAGACCAGAAAAGTGAACACAAGATAAAAAAAAGATGGCTGTCATTGACAATATATAAACACTTCAATTTACTTCACTGCTCTGATGCAATTTTGCCTCTGCTTCATACAGCATAAGTTCTACTGCATGCATTACATCTTGTGCAATGTGCACTGGTAGCTCTCTGAGGCGTGCATCGGTACGTAGAGCGAAGAAACCAATGTTATCTTTTTTGATGACCCCCTTGTTCGCTCTGATGTGTTCAAGGTGCTCCATGCACGCTTGCGCCACAGCTTCATGGCTTGTGCCCTCTCCTGCATTGCTGCAAAGCAAGTTTGATCTGCGATTCATGCATATGAATGCTTTAAGGTTGCATTGTTACTTTGTGAAGCACCATTTAGCAAAAAAAACTGTGAGAACGACAAGGTAGAAACAGAAGAAACAAGACAGAGCACTGACTTTCAACTGATGTTTGTGCTTTTCGGCACTAAGAAAGAAAAAAATATAGAGGAACTGAAGCAAATTAAATAGCACACTTAAAAGATAAATGTGTCAATAGGGCGTCTACCTCTCTGTGAGAAATAAATGGGCTTTTGATCTTTGAAACGGACACTCGTGTTTTGGGACAGGGTGCTGATGTTCTGATATTAACGCCTAAATATTACGGTAGTTACATGGGTTCTGTCTGCCTTAGTATAAATGCGCCCACAATAAAAACATCAGTTTAAAGTCAGTGCTCTATCTTGTTTCTTCTGTTTCTACCTTGTCATTCTCACACTCTTTTTTGTTACTATGTCTGTGTACCAACTTGACCGAGCGTTAACCTTATAAAGTTTTGTATTTTGTAGCATGCGCAGGATTGTTAGAAAAAAATCTGCAAGTTTATCCTCTAAGAGTTAGCGGTATATCTCACCTAGCGCCCTCGCAGGTCCATTGTCGTCTTGACGAGCGTGACCTGCAGTGAATTATACACATTGCTTAAGTGTACAGAAAGAGATCTTTTTTCGAAAAGTTGTGATTGTGATCTCTTGCCAGGAGTACCTAAAATTATTTTTTCGTATACACACCGTTTTGATGGTGGCTACTCTCTTGAGGTGGTTGCTGAAGCATCACTGCAGGAGGAGGCAGTATTATTATACAACTTATAAAGTGTTACAATTGCATGCAGCAGAATCTGGTGTGAAAACATTAGGCACATTCTCCAAATGTGCTAGAACATGAAGAACGTTACAAAACATGTTTTTAAGATTTAATAGATTGGCTATCTATGCATGCCCTTCATTTGTCATTACTTAGGTGGATTCATAAAGGTTTTACTCCTTGCTGCAGGTGTCGACACCAGTCTCCTCAGCCGTATCAGGGGTACGTTCCGGTTCCGCTGCATGGCTTGGCCGAGGGGGTGATCGGCAGTGATGAAAACTTCTCTTCATGTATTTGATGATGCCACTAGTACATGAACAGTTTTAGGCATTCTTCGGGAGTTAAAATGCCATTATGATTTCACTCAACACGAGGTTTATTTTACATTTGCGTTACCTCTTGATTGAGCACTGCTGTATGGAAGGTGTGTATACAGAAGTTTAATGTGCCTATTATGTTAATAAAATGCTATGTAGGTTGCGCATCTAAATAAGAACAAGAGATATTATCACGGAGATGAAGTAAAGGTAGAGGAAGAACTCAAGCAGCTGATAAGCACGCGAGGGTGTTAATCAGCCATTGTGAATCTTGCCTGTGGGTTTCCCCTGTAAACGCATTTCGTACAAAAGTCTCTAACCCGGTAACAATATCTCACTGGCTATGTGAATGAAATTTATACAGTCAATCCTAAATGGCTGTGCAAACGATGTGTCTAATGAAACTGTGCCTGCTGTCATTATGTTTCTTGAACACATGCTGCATACGACTTTTGCAGCATCATTTTACTGCTAGGAATGAGTGAATGCTTCACATTATTCAGCTCACTTGTATTGCAATCAGCACTGGGCACTTGTTCATAACGAATTGACATGAATGTGTTGCCAGTGTATGCAGATAATGCATTAGTTTACTTAATTGCGGCCTGTCGCTGATGAATACTTTGCTTTTTCAGGAATATTTGACGTTGTACAATAACCACATTCACACAGAAACGATGCCTGTGCCCTCATGTATTCCTGTGTGCTTTTGTTCAGTGTTGAGTGCTGAATGTATTTAAAAAAATGCAGTGGTTTGGGCAAGCTAACGACCTGAACACCGCCTTTCAAGCATGCTTGTATTATTCATAATTTTGCAAAGTACAATCACCTAGTAATAAAAAATAATGTTTCTAGGTTCAAGTCCATGCGTGTACAGCTTCAAGTGCATGCACATGGTACCGAAAATTTTTGTGCATGCTCAGCTCTCGTTAGCCTCTTCTGCTGTGATGTGGCTGCTGCAAGAGAACATGCAATATGTGATTCTGTCAGTGCTATTGTTTGCATTTTTAAAGCATTTTCACTGTTTTGCTACAATATAAGTACTTATGCTGCATTCTTGTAATGAATATGTGCAATGCTTGTCTATGAACAGCCTCATGACACATGCAATAAGCGATCTCTTTAGATTTTTAGATTTTGTATTAAGCCTTCCTTCTTTTGGTAAATGAGAGCTGAGAATGACACAGAAAGTACACTCAATTCTCTCATTCTTACTGTTCTGTCTTCAAAATTCTGTTTTGTGAAGCTGTCCACGTGTACCCCTGATACACGGTATCACGGTATGCTATATTTTTTGCATTGTGCTGATGCATTGTGCTATGCTAACCAAAACATTTCATTTTCTGTTCAATGGAGGGTAAGCATTATTCATTACCTTTGGTCAATGGCACTGATGTTGCACAGTACCCTGAAAGAATGATGCACAGAGTTATTCTTCGTAGCTGTAGCCACTTACTCAACATCAAAACAGCCCATTGTCACCATGTTCATGATCACATGCATGCCCACTGTGAATTACCTCTTGGGACTTCTATGTTTATGTGCAGTGTACTTATGTGTAGTGATATGTGTGTATTTATGTGTATGTATAACAGTCATGTGAATTAAATCAACTTTTTTTTTGTTTAGTACTCAATAGTCAGCTAATATTGAACTTAAGCCACAGGCTCAGATTCTCCTTCCATTAATTCAAGCATGGCCTCGAAATGGGGCCATTTTATTGTTGGAATGTCGGCTGCTCCGGCTCCACTTCTTTGTCTTTCACGTATGTCTTGTTGTTTGCTTTTGAAGATATCACGCAGGTTCTTTAATCGTTTCTCAACAAGGACACCTGAAAACAAAACCCTTGCTGTAAGAATGTATTGTGCATACTGTATTGCTGATAAATTTTCTACTTTATTTCAGCACAATTGTGAGCGGTCTTTATTTTCTTTGCCCAGATCATTTCGGCTGTAGCACCCTATAAATCTGAATATTGGGCATCAAAATGAATCGCATGCCATCTAAACTTAAGTATTGGTAGGGGCTTAAACATTGCAAAATCTCTGCCCATGATTGAGGGAACCTGCAGCCGAGGGTTCCAGAAATGCCGCCCACCTAGTGTTTTCGACCGTCCACCTACATGTGCACGACATCACAGCTGATGCAATGATTAGTTGCGCAGAGAGTTATGGACACTGTTTCTTGAAGGTAAGCATGTCTGCCAAGCTATTGTAACAAAGAGGCTGTTTATACTGTCGGCAATTGAAGTTCACTTGCAAAAAGTCTATTTCATGAACCAGCACATGATGTCTTTACCACCTTCGGAGTGAAACTTTCTAAGCATTACTGCATTGTGCAAAACTCCACAGGTGAGTATATATCATTGGTATCGGCCAAGCGAAACTGTCGTGTACAGCGGGAGCGATTGTTGTCAAACAAAAGCAAACATGTTAAATAACTTGAAAAGAAGGATGAAACTAACTAGAGCAAGATGACAATTTTTGAGAGAAAGAAATGCAACAAACATAGTATATGACTCAAAGTGTAACATAGAGAGAGCGAGAGGAAGGAAATTATAAGAAAATAAAGGGACCAAAACATGAAAACATACCAACACATAGAAGCAGACATGAAAAATTGACTTTAAAATATAGGAACAAAGAAAACAAACAAAAACGAGGCACAGTTGGAAGCGGAGAGATATAACCTGTGGGAATAAAGGAATAATCGAAATACAAAGGCACCAATAGACAAAAACACAGGAGAGGAAAGCAACAGTTGTGAAGAAATGAGGATTAGATATGGGCCACATTACAGAGGAATAACTTCCCCCATCTGTGCTTTCCTTCAGTGTTCGCGCAGCCAGAACACTACCATACCTTTTTTTTTTTTTACGATTGCATGTCATTTGGCATCAACAGCAGACTCCCAAATCCGGACATTTGAGAGTGCTGCTAAATATGTTTTGTATGTCTTAATTACACGCTCCTCTATGGAGTGCACAAAATGCGCTCAAAGCAGAAGCTACTTTGCATTCTTTTTTAAAACAGCACAACTGCAATGCATAGGCAGAATTAAAGCGTAACACCCCCCCCCCCTCCCTCACCGCGCACTAGATATTATGCATTGCAAATGCCGCACGTTAACAAAAGCACACATTCCCTTGGCCAGACGATTCCGTACAAACACAGCAAGGAGCATGCGCTAGGTGAGTTGGCAACTGCGAGCAGTATTTCGAACGTCTGGGCTTTATTATCATCTATACAATGTTCTGTCATGTCGATTTCGATGTTAAACTCGGAAAGTCGCGAGAACAAACGTGCACACAACTGCGCTCGCATACATCAAAGTCAATACATCTCATGCAAACTAAAACCTTGCAGTACAAATACCAATATTTTCATTGTTCATTCATTGGCAACGCCAGCCATGCAGTACACACCTGTTCTTGCTTATATAGCTACTCAAACAAAAAATCTCGGTACTTACTCGACATGCCGAACATGCTTCCGATCTCTGCCCAAGCCCGGTCCTTCTTTGTCCGATCTTTAAAAGAAGGGTGCTGCTTGTCATACAGATACGGGTACATTTTAATCGCGTCGATGAGGAGCTCGGCCGAGTACCCAAAGCTGGCCGTGGTGGCATTCGCCTGATGCGAGGAAAAATCCACGGAGGAACGTACGTGTCGTTCGTACCTCACGGTAGTAGGCAAGCGCAACGAGAAAAAAAATAACATACGAGGTGGCCGGATGTAAACAAAGGCTGACGTCACTTCTGGTCTTCGCTGATTGGTTAAACTGTTTTGCGACTGCAGTCGCGCGACCAAAAAATCGGTCAGGAAGCGACTGGCCAAAACAGTCGCTTTGCGACCGTTTGCGACCGTTCGCGACTGCTTGCGACCAGTCGCAAATGGTCGCGCGACCGCGGCTAGTCGCCGGTGTGCACCAGCCTTTACAGTCACTGCGGTTTGTTATGCAGCACGGGTTACACGAACAGTCAGTATATCAGATAAGGCACGACTACCACGAAGCGCTCAAGAAAGGTCACGGTATTGTATTTCAGTGGTTGCCGAGTCATTGCGGAATCATCAGCAATGCCCGCTCGCATGAAGCTGCTCGATCGGCTCATGACCAAGACCAGCGCACGCCCATACCACTCTTGAGAACGGACGCTGCAAGGCTACTACAATCGCTTGCTCGCCGTATATCTCTCCTACAATGGAATACGCAGGGTTTCTCCAACACGCACCTGTATTCGATCGACCCAGACTTGCAACTTCGTTTGTCATCCAGGCTCCCATGATGTGCTGAAACATTACTGTGTCGCATGAAGTTGGACGTGGCATTTCCAAATTCGTACTCTCGTCTCCTTGGAATGGCGAGCACTTCGGCATGCAAGATCTGCGCCTGGGAGGAGACGCTTGAGCACATTCTATGTCTCTGCCCAGCATACCAGACCAAACGACGTATTATGGAAGCCAAGCTCTGTCAGCTGGATTCACGGCCGCTTACAGAAGAGAAGATCCTGGGACCTTGGCCGACGGCTTCCCATACGCGCAAAGCCACGAAAGCCCTCTTGTACTTTTTAAGGACCACCAGACTTCACGACCGCTTGTGAAAGAACTGTGCGAGACCGTGCTGTGTAGTCTTGAGCTGACTATTCATGCTTCTCTTTCTTACTCCTCTTCTTTTCTATCTCTTTCCGTTCTATTATTCTCCTTTTCCCTCACCCAAAATGTAGGGTAGCCAACCTAGACAAGCTTGGTTAACCTCCCTGCCTTTCCTCTCTATTTATCTCTCTCTCTCTCTCTCTCTACTTTTCTCACTGTACTCTTTCTATCGTGTCCTATTTCCCACACTATCTTCACGTCTAATTAGACGCTGAGACGCCATCCACCCCTTCGCATCACTTCAGCCATGTTTTACTTTTTTTAAAAACCTTAAGCAATATCACTATATTGTCACGACGTCGAAACAGAGGTCTTGCGGCAGAAACTGAGACACCAGAAGCAGGTAGGTTCTTTTTAATAGAACGCGCAAGAGAGTTCTTCTTTTTCATCCATTTCATTGTACTTCATGGCACATGCACAACTGTCATTGTCATTCTTTTTGACAAGCACGTGACATTTGCCTCCCTCCGAAAGAGGCATCGTCCCGATGCGCAACCTAGGCGCTCTACCAGGCGTATGAGGTGGTCGCGTCAACTGGATAAATACGGTTTCATACGCACGACGTGTACGACTTCGGGTAAATGATTTTGACGCTTAGAACTACAGTCAGTGTCAGGAACAACTTCATAGTTCACGTCGTTCAAGCGTCGCGTGAGGCTGTATGGGCTAAAGTATCGTCTTAGCAGTTTTTCCGACAGTCCACGTCGACGTATCGGAGTCCAGACCCAGACCTTGTCGCCTGGTGTGTAGCTAATAAACTTGTGTCGGGGGTCGTACTGTTGTGCATCGTGATGCTGTTGATGACAGATGCGCACACGCGCGAGCTGTCTGGCTTCCTCGGCGCGCTGAGTGAACTCTTCGGCGTCCACATGGATGTCGTCACACTCATGCGGCAACATGGCGTCCAACGTTGTCGTGACTTCGCGACCATAGATCAGACTGAACGGCGTCATTCCAGTGGTTTCTTGTCGAGTGGTATTATAGGCAAAAGTCACGTACGGCAATATCTGATCCCAGTTTTTATGCTCTGTGTCAACGTACATGCTGATCATGTCTGTGAGGGTCCTATTGAGGCGCTCTGTCAGTCCGTTTGTCTGCGGATGGTAAGCAGTTGTTTTCCGGTGAGCTGTACCGCTGAGTCTGAGAACCGACTCCAAAAGTTCTGCGGTGAAGGCAGGTCCTCTGTCTGTGATCACTGCTGTCGGAGCGCCATGCCGAAGGACGATGTTTTCGATGAAGAACTGAGCGGCCTCTGCTGCTGTGCCGCGCTGCATAGCTTTAGTCTTCACATAACGGGAGAGGTAATCGGTGGCCACGATTATCCATCTGTTACCTGTTGTGGAAGTTGGAAAGGGGCCCAGGAAATCCAGTCCAATCAGAGTGAATGGCTTCGCTGTTGCTAAGACTAGATGTAAAAGACCGGCTGGCTTGCTAGGAGGTGCTTTGCGTCTTTGGCAGTCGGTGCAAGTTCGCACGTGATGGTTAACATCAGCGGGTAACTTTGGCCAGTAGTACTTGCATCGCAGTCGGCACAATGTTCGGGTGTAACCTAGATGACCAGAAGTTGCTTCATCATGGCACGCTTTCATAATTTCTTTTCGAAGAGAGGCAGGCACGACGAGCAAGTGCAGCTTGCCGGTTGGTGAGAAGTTTCTCTTATATAGAACATCGTTTCGCAAGCAAAAAGATGGCAGTCCTCTGGCAAATAACCGCGGCACGTCCTTACGTCGTCCTTCTAAATATTCAATGAGTGGTAACAGCTCGGGGTCACTGCGCTGCTCCTGTGCAATAGTGGCCGTGTTGACGACTCCCAAGAATGCCGCGTCGATGTTTTCGTCATCACGACCGACAGTCTCAACAAGCGACCATGAGAGACAGTCGGCGTCGGTGTGCCGCTTCCCAGATTTAGAGACGATGGTCATGTCGAACTCTTGAAGTCTTAGGCTCCAGCGTGCCAAACGGCCAGATGGATCTTTAAGGTTGGTGAGCCAGCACAAAGAGTGATGGTCGCCAACAACCTTGAAGGAGCGGCCGTACAAATATGGACGAAATTTGATGACCGCCCACACCACGGCGAGACACTCCTTCTCGGTAGTCGAGTAGTTCTCCTCCGTGCGAGAGAGAGTTCTGCTGGCATAGGCTATTACTCTTTCACAGCCGTCTTGCCACTGCACCAGAACGGCACCCAGACCTACATTGCTGGCATCAGTGTGAAGTGCTGTAGGGGCTTCCTGGTCGAAGTGCGCGAGGACTGGAGGTGTTTGCAGGCGTTGTCGTAGTTCATTGAACGCCATTTGCTGTTGTTCACCCCAAAAGAAGGGGACGTCCTCACGTGTGAGTCGTGTCAATGGCGCCGCAATAGACGAAAAGTCCTCAATAAATCACCGGTAATAGGCACACAACCCTAAAAAGCATCTCACGGCCTTTTTGTCGCATGGTGCAGGAAATTGCGCTACGGCGTCTGTTTTGGCCGGGTTAGGTCGAACACCTTCGTTACTGACGACGTGGCCTAGGAAGTTGAGTTCGTTAAAACCAAAATGACATTTTTCCGGTTTTAAAGTAAGGCCGGCCGAACGTATGGCTTGGAGGACGGTGAATAAACGGCTGAGATGTTCCTCGAATGTTGCTGAGAATACAATAACATCGTCGAGATAGACCAAGCATGTTTGCCACTTCAGGCCTGATAGTACGGTGTCCATGAGACGTTGAAAAGTGGCTGGCGCCGAGCACAATCCAAAAGGAAGCACCTTAAATTCGTAGAGGCCGTCGGGCGTCACGAAGGCCATTTTTGCACGATCTCTCTCGTCGACTTCTATCTGCCAGTAGCCGCTTCGGAGGTCCATTGAAGAGAAATAGCGCGCATGACGCAGCCGATCGAGTGAATCGTCTATGCGGGGCAGTGGATAGACGTCTTTTTTTGTGACTTGGTTCAACTTGCGATAATCAATACAGAAGAGTAGGCTGCCATCTTTTTTCTTGACCAAAACCACGGGGGACGCCCAAGGACTTTTCGAAGGTTGTATGACGTCATCCGCGAGCATCTTGTGTACTTGCTTCTGAATCTCCTCGCGCTCTTTCGGAGACACACGGTAGGGGTTTTGCCGTATTGGTCGCGTGTTGTCTTCAGTAATGATGCGGTGCTTGGTCAATGGTGTTTGCTGTACCTTTGACGTACGCGAAAAGCAGTCTTCGAATTGGTGTATAAGTTCAAGCAGGCGCTTCCTATCAGAGGGCGGTAGCGTAGAGCAGATGTCCACCGACAAAGTTGTCGAGGCGGGGACAGCCGCGTCATCTGGAAGGGCGTCGCCACAAATGTCGGTGGAGGACGACGGACCACTTCAGCGTAGCTCGCTGGATGTGGCTCAGGATTTGGCGCGGGTGGTGTAATGGCTTGCCTCAACTCCTGGCGGACGATTTCGGCAACAGATGCGACTGGTGCTTGGGCAGGGGGAACGCAGAGGGCCCGAAGTTCCTCACGCAGTATTTCTCTAATCATTTGCCACAGGGAACTTTCGCATACGGCAGTGTTCTGAGCTGCAGCACTTACTGCCGTGTGGTTCTGCAGGCGGTCAAAGTGTCGGCGTCGTTGTTGCAGTGCGCGCTCGATGACTGTCGCTTATCTTATGAATTCATCTACAGTTGTAGGTGGATTTCTTACGAGGCCCGCAAACACTTGTTCCTTAACACCCTGCATTAGGTGACGCACCTTCTTCGCCTCGGGCATGTCAGGGTCAGCTCGTCGAAACAGACGGATCATACCCTCTGCGTACATGGCGGCTGTTTCATTGGGTTTTTGCACGCGTGCCTCAATCACTTGCTGTGCGCGATCCCGTCGGTCCGAGTTCAAAAATGTAGCGAGGAGCTTTCGACGGAAGTCTTCCCAAGATTGGAATGTAGCCTCGCGGTTCTCATACCACGTGCGAGCGCTATCTTCCAGTGCGAAATATGCACAGCCAAGTTTGTGCTGTTCGCTCCAGTTGTTAGATACAGCGACCCGTTCGAACTGTTCGAGCCAGTCTTCGACATCCTCGTACTCTTCCCCACGGAAAACTTCAGGAACGCGAGGATGTTCAAGAGTTACCTGCGAGGGAAGAGTGGTCTGCGATGGCGGGATAACCGTGGATGTCGTAGGAGCTGCCATGCTGGAAAGAGGCGGAACAGGTGCGGACTCTGGACTTAGGCCTAGTAGGCGCCGACTGAATCGGTGCACTGGAGTCGTGACGAGGGGCTGAGTCTCTGGACAAGGTGAACGGGTCCGAGTAAGACTGTCCTGCATCAGGGTGTAGGCTCCAGCACCTCCACCAGTGTCACGACGTCGAAACAGAGGTCTTGCGGCAGAAACTGAGACACCAGAAGCAGGTAGGTTCTTTTTAATAGAACGCGCAAGAGAGTTCTTCTTTTTCATCCATTTCATTGTACTTCATGGCACATGCACAACTGTCATTGTCTTTCTTTTTGACAAGCACGTGACAATATGACAGCTACAGCGTTTTCATTGGTTGTGACACTGAAGATCTTATTTTCGAAGACTAGCGATTATGGTTCATGTTTGAACTAGACGCCTCACATGTCTTACTGCATTCACGTTCTGTCTCTGGAGACGTCTGATCTTCGGAAGAATATGGGCCTGTCCCAGAACTACTGCGTTTACTACGCTTCAACAAACCTAGTTACACGCACACTACAGGCGTTCATTAACAATGATTACCATTGTATAATGCTGACTGAGGATGCCTGGTGGTGTCTATAATATTTTGATTATTGATAGCCATGCGATTTCCAAGTAGAGTACTGCAAAATACGACTTAATAATTTTCGTACAGTATTGTCTCATGCAGGATATATCTGCTTCGAAAACATTACCAGTGCCTAATGTCGATTAATACACAGTGAACAAGCTGCGTACGAATTTTCTGTTGGCTTTTTCATACCAGGACTGAACAGATATTCAGCCTGTGTGGTCGTTGTGATTGAATGTTTGCTTAAGCCCGGATGTGTATACCGCTCTTACCAATAAATTGGTATAGGAAGCCAAAGCAACGCATGGGGGCGCTGCGACTCTGAACAGGCAGCGCCATCCCTTGTAGAAAAGTAAAAATCGAGGATGTATATCGCATGTTTTCCCTTGCCGCCAATGTGCTGCCGCTCGCTTATGTTCTCGCGCAGAGAGCGCGCACTGCGTTTGAGTCGCCTCACAGTGTACAGCCTATAGTGCGGCTTCATAAAGATTTCTGAGCTGGATTAACACTTCCGAGAATTCAATCTAATGAAAGGAGCTAAGCTCGTTAGTCAAGTTATGATGTGGAGCAGACGACGGAAGATGAGAATGCCCGAGTCACTGTGCAATGCGTTTCTCTGGTCCGTGACAACACCATGTACGACGTATGCCTCGAGGTAAGTCTCATTCTGCCGACATGAAGCCGCGTACTCTGTCGATGTGCTCGATTGACGTTTATGAAAACCATATATTTGTTGTTTTGATTCTAGTGCTCTCTAACGTTCCGCATACGAACGACCATAGCATTGGCCCCATTGTGCTGTCTCGGCAGGGCCGCAACGATGGTGGTGGCTTTACGATGAACAAGTTTTGCTATCGGCCCCAAATATGATAACCGCTGCGACTGCTTATCGCTGTCATCAACCGTTCCGAGGGAAGCGTGCCGTTCGTACGCGGAACATTAGCACTGGAATCGTCGTGCGCACTGACGCGCGAGCGGGTTTGTCACGTGGTATTTTTTGTATTTCACGGGCATTCTTAATTAAGCAAACAACACTAACAATAAACAAATAGAATGTTATAAACTATCTATTTGGACGTTTTGAAAAACCGATCTAAATCTTTCTCATCAAATTTTTTATCCATCTTCGTTCCTTAAAAAGTTCGTAAATAAACAAGTCTAATAAACAATATTTGAGAACACAAAACAATAGCCTGACTAGATCCAGGCAAGGGTGAGAAACATGCATTTGGTCGTGTTGTAATTACGTGTTCTGGCATATTTTTAAACTCTGGCTAAAGTTACATGGGACATCCTGTATAATAACTGCTTACTTGAAAGCTTCTGAAGTGGCTTCGTTATCATAACGAAGCTCAATAATGTGGTATTCAATATGTACACACCACATAACATTATGTTTGGATCAGCATTTATTCTCTGGTACCGTTATTTAATGAATATGCAGAAATCTTATGCAACAAACTTGCTCTGTATTTTTCGATAAAATCACCAATTTGAAAATCAAAACAATGCACTCTCGTTGGATATGCTTGTTCGTTGAGTTATGGTATAGTGCAATCTTTCTATGGGCTGTTTGAATGTTCATTTAGTTCTTATTTTATACCTCACTGTACACCCAACAGCAAAATGTTTGCAAAACATTCGCTCGATACAAATGGAAATTTCTGTTCTCAGTGTCTTATGCTTCTAATCTAGCTAGTTAGTGCATAGGTTGCATTTTCAACACACGCTCGAATATTTATTTGAAGTTTGCCAGATAAAGCGACAGTAAAGCTTTCTCAAAAATTAGTCATCACGCACAGTTTCGTGGTTAGGTGTTCACGATATATGATGAAGGTGTGGACTTGGAATATCATTTTACTAAAACTAACGTATATATTTTGGCGAGACGTATATATTGACTTGAAGCTCATGTACTTAGCACTGCTTATGCACTTAACAATTTCCCACGAATTAATAACCACAACTACATTACCCGCCCCACTCTACGCACAAGCGTACGTTCCGACAATGGGGCAATGATCCCCAAATACAACTTTTCAAGCCATGCGATTGAATGCTCATTTTCGCGAAAGACCGCAAGCGCTTGGTACGAATCACAGAAAAAAATGTCAATAGGCCTAGTGTAGAGGAGTTGATAACACGCTTAGGAAAAGGTGTGGGCAAAGGTGTCCTCATGCACTTGTATCCATCGCATTGCGATGTTTCAGGACTGAAACAAGCAACCATAAATTTAAGGGTCGTTTTCTTTGTTAGACACTATAGTGATGAATCAAGGAAAGCTTAGAGGTTGTTATTAGATGACATTGTTGCGTAAATGTGAAGAAAGTAAAGAGGACGAAAAAATAACTTGTGATCTTCGAATAACGTGCCCGGTCCTCTACAAACAGATCTACAACGGCGGTCATCCCTCCGCCCACTTTACAGGGTATAAATGCACATTTAGACGGGGGAGCTTCAGCCAGCGCCTCCACTTGCCATTATGGTGGCGCCTATGTTTATGGTCGTTGCTACATTTGCTTATGTGTTCTCCTAATGTACTTTTTTTCTTTATGTCCGCTCCTGCTTGGAGTCAAGCGGCTCTGCAGTATCCTTGAAGGAATTTAAAAAATAAATGCAAATCTGAAGTTCATTCCACCCCCTTCCGCCCACTTTTTTTCTGACTGGGTGGTGTTTGTACTTGTCTTTTAGGGGAGATATATATGAATAAACCAAACCTGCTTCAAGTTGTCTCGTGATATTAGCAAAAAGTTTTCACTTAACTAGTTTATCCTTTTATTACTTTTTAGTGGCAGTTTATAGGTAAAGCAAAGGTACCTCAGGGACCAGCAGAGCTATAAGCGTCAAGTGGCCGCTACTATACCATCGCTGTTTCTTTAGGCTGCACCAGCTGTAAATTAATGCTCTCCGGTGTGCTTGCCTCATTCTGTCATCCATCTTACCTGCGTTAATATGCCAGACGTTCGCAAGGGTCAAGTACGCACTCTCGCGCGCCATTGCCTGCCGTGGAAAGTGTCCGTAAAAGCGTATGACCACAGCGTGACGCATACTCCATCACTGCCCCGGCTTATTATACACAATGCAGCGCGTCAATCTGTCTCTCCTTGTTGCACACTCTATCCAAGTTACTTTTCTTGCAGCTATTATTGTCGGGTGACTCAAAAGTTCCCAACGGAATAGTTCACAGATTACCTCTTTGTCGTAGTTATACGCGTGACTCATGGGTACAAAAAATAGCATTATCTATATAAAGCCTCAAGATTTAAGGCCTTTTTGCGTAAATTCATACAAAAGGGCGTTCACCTTAATTCAACTGGCCCCCTGACACTTTCACAAGAGCCATCCTCACCATGACGACAACTCCATAAACTTTAAGCGCACTGCAGGTAATGCATACTTTCGAGCCAAGCTTCGCAAGCCTCCATTATGAGTATGCCTCGACAGGCATGGTCGAGACATACTCAGTGAAATTTTATGGTTTGAAACATTCTGGGTATACGCGGTCCACACTATAGGCGCGAGCGTGTTACTAGTCTTCTCTTTCATTCTTCTTTTCTCTATTAAATCCCTCCCCTTTCCCCCTTCCCCATGTGTAGTAGCTTACTGGGTGCAACGTTTGCCTTTCTCACTCTATCTTCCTGAACTCATCTAGGTGAGTGATGTGCAATCTCGACATCAAAGCATGCCCGGCGCAGACAAAGGGCAGTAAGTTGCGTCTGTACGTCAGCACTCGCCATGACTTGAGCACTTTTTTTTTTGCTTCCTATGAACACGTGATTCACTTTTTGTGTGATCAGGATCGTGCTTTTAGAACGCGTCGAAGGCACGTGGCGGCTAATGTTGCCAACCGTCCCGGATTTCGTGGGGCTGTCCCAACTTTTCAGGAAGTGCCTCGAGTCTCACGCCGTTCTGGCCGGGACCACTATATGTCGCGAATATTTTCTTAATCATTCCGTCAGAAAACATTTCATGCGAAAGTGTTTTATGCTGGGATTCAGGACGGCTCCACTGACGTACTTCCATCACGGAAGTGACGTTGAACAATATATACTAAAACATTGAAAAGAAAAAAAAACGAGAAAGCAAGCATTCGTCGTGCGGAATCGGACGAGTAACCTCTCGATTCTGAACGCGCGGCGTGAAGCACCACGCTTCAGAGCGTATGTTGTCTGACGTGCTGACGGCAAGCTATTTATATACACCATACACCATTTGCAAGTCCTCAGAGCTTTGAAACTGGCACGTTTTCGTTATCAATGGCAAAATGGCGCGATGGGCTCGCGTTGGGCGCACTCTAAAGATCGTCGCCTCCATGAAACACCACCTCCACGGAGCGTGGTGTCTCCTGAGCGCACACTTATCAGACTCGTACTCTCGAGAGGACGAAGATCACCTCGCACACTGCCGCAGCTGCTTTTATGAAACGACCACGCTGCTGACAGAAGGCGCGGTAAGAATCGGGAGAATTGCTCGCGCTTGTCGTTTGTATACTTGTGCGCTCGTTTATTGCGTCTGTTTGAACAGCGCGCATTAAGTGTGGAGCTGAGACAGATATTATTCTGCGCTCTTCTAGTGTATGCAAATTTTTTGCGGGCTTTCTGCTTGAAGTGTGTGCTGAAAATTTCGAGCTACTTGCCGTTCTTAACGTGACTTTGCTATTTGTGGCTGTTGCTTAAACTATGCATAACAAACGCTTAGCTCCATCTGTAAAAACACGTTTCACTTTCGTGTTATACTGATTGCTGTATAGGGAGATCAGCGACGTGTTTTTATGTAATAACACGCACGCCCAACAACGCTCGTCATGCTATGAAATGCGAAGTCTGCACGAATCACGCGCAAGAAGCAATGTTGGGGCAGCTCGCAGTTTCGGCAAGGGGTTTTCGCCACTTTAGCGGAACAGGCTGAGCTTCTGAAGTGTGACACTTACGAGTACATTCTCCAGCAATAGGAAGTGTTCGAGCGGCATGCACGTAGCTAGAACAAGTACCACTTCAAGAGGCCGTCACAATCGTGGAAGTTCACTGACGTTTTTGGGGGTTTTTTCTAGGGCGGGGCACCAGAAAAAGATGAGGTGGTGAGGAGGAGAGGTAGCATAGGTAGCCCTTCCGTGACAAGGTGGTATCCATATTACGGTATACGTGACATGGTGGTGGTGGTTTCCATGACAAAACAGATTGACTTGACTTGATTGTGCTAATCAAGCTGCGTAGCTTATTGCCACTGCATACAAACATATCCAAAATGGCAGCCCTCCTTCACACCCTCCTCCGGATCTCATGCAGCAATAAAGAAAGCTGACATCGCTGACTCCCTAAGCTAGCCCCCCGTGCCGCCCCCCTCCATCGTCCCGACTTCCTTCAGTGAAAAGTTCCTAAACCCTACTCGCAGCACACCCTGGCTAGTGCGGTGACTATATATACGCAGCTATAGCGGCGATGCTTAAAGCAGCCCGTGGCCGTTCGATGTGCTTATTGGAGTTTCTGGCATCGATTGTTAAAAGAAGAACGGACGCATTGAAACTTAGTTGCAATTTTATGTCACATGCTGCGCCTATTATTTTGGCTGGTTCACATGTTCGCCGGAGGTTCGAGTACCCATTGGCAGCATTTTGACTCCATCCTGAAAAAGTGTTCCAGGGCCAACTTAAGTCCTTAACTACTGAATGTCCTTCCTAGAGTCCTTGTGGCATGTTCATCACGGCGTGTCACATTCGTGCTAGCAGTTCTAGGAGGTTTTTTTTTTTTTTTTTTTTACGGCAAGTGTGAGTCTTTCAAGTCGTAGATCGTCCGTTGGCGTACGTGACTGCGGAGAAAGCGGAAAGCCGGCACAGCACATTTATTCTATTCGTACGTAGGTAGCTCTTTCTCGTGCGTGAAATGTGGGGTACTTAACTTTCGGATCGTTTATATCTCTCCACCATCCCATTAAAGACCTTCACCGATCATAACAAGCTGTACAACACTGCACATCTATGCCTCACCAGTGAGGCTTCGTTGAGAACATTACCTTCCGACTTTACTAAATGGCGTGGAAAGACGAAGACACAAGCAAGAAACATACAGAAAGAACATCACGAGCGCACCTGGCGTCTAGTACGTTTCTCGCTTGTGTCCTCGTTTTTCCTAGCTCTTTAATAACGTCTGAAAGCTATCAACCAGCTAGCCCGCCAGAGCATTTCACTGAATTGTCTTACGAAAAAAGAGAAAGTCATGTACCAGTGCACCAGTGCACATATTATTTATTCATAAAATGCACTAGTGAAGTGGCCAATAGGAGCAGTAAGTGCTCATAAATGTATTTAAAAAACGCCTATGTGATGCTGCTGAAGTTCTTGGATAGTTGGTGTCCTAAAGTATCGCCTCTTTAGCATATGCTATAGAAGGCCTATCCCAAGGGCTCCTGAGTATTGTTTTTCGGTAGTTGGCAACGCTACCTGAAGGGGTGATGCGTAGGGCGGAGAAGTCTTTGTTACATATAAGCGTTAGAACGATCCAGCATCGGTTGCCTGCGGGTAGTTTTGTGCAGGTTATTCTGCACAGAGGTGTTAAGTGCATGCGCCCTCGGCACAAAATTTTCTAGAAGCTGGACCAGTTTCCTGAGCAGCGTTATACAACCAAGTTTTGTGCGAAACTGGGTAAGAACGATTCTAAGGTTCTCGAAACGCTGAGAAAAGCGTGCGGTGAAGACGCCATGAAACAAAGCCAAGATGTCATGCGGCACAAGAGGCATCTGGGGGGGGGGGGGGGGAGTTTGTCAACTACGGCGACCATTCGAGACGCCCGTCTAAATCTCAAAAAGACGACTCGCGGCAAAAAGTACATCAAGTTTTGTACAAGGACCAGTGATTGAGCGTTCGGATGATTGCACAAGATTGTAGAGTACCAAAAAGAATCGCCCATCGTGTTTTGACGAAGGATCTTGCAATGAGGAAATTCTGAACGAAAATGATGTCAAAAGTCTTGATGGGTGAGATGAAAAAAAAGCCACATATGCACTCATTCTCTACTGCTTGCTAAAAAAATGTGTGGTGTTGCCCTTTAAATGTTGTTCTCCATCCTTTGTAAGAACTGTGTGCCACTGCAAAACACTTCCCATCTGCACTTTTTAGTACGTTTTTACGCATATTTAGTTATTGCTGACACGATATCTGTAACGTTGCGGTCACTCCACTTTTAAAAGCACTTACGAAACACATAAATAATGACGACATCGAGGAAAGAAGGGCCAGAGTTGGTTTACAAAGTACAACATTGCAAAGAAATTGCGAGGCACCCAGCAACCTGACACGCATTCTTATAGCACGAATTTTCGAAAGAAAGCACTCGGTTTGCGTCTCATCAGCTTGGTGTGTGTAACAGCGAACAGTTTGCGACACAACAAATGACGTGCAGCTGAAGGAGTTCCTCTTTGCCAACAACTTTTTTTGGTTACATAATTTTTACTTCACCCCAGAACTTGAAAATAAGCCCGAAAACATGGGCTTGACAACCTTATACAAGTTGGGAACTTTAGTCGCATACATAGCGGTGCACTTCCGCAACATCTTCGGGGCCGAGCATGCTCACATGCGTCCGCTGAGCGTGTTGTAAGACTAGGCGAGTGGGCCCTCCTGAGATTACATTTCCAATAAGAGAACGTGTTCGGCTCACTTCACTCGAGACACACAAGTCCTTATGTATCCAACTTCTACGTTATCACTTTGAGGAGGCTAGATATCATAATCAGCACCCCAGTGTGTAAATTGTCTTGAACCTCTGCGTGTTCTGGGGAGCATATTTTGATACCTAGAAAGCTGTCGTTTACAGAAGCGAAGGCTAAAGATCGAGGTGATGCACGGAGAAAGACAAAACTGCCAATACAGGAGTTTTTTTTCTTAAATATTTCTCTGTAAATCGGAACAACGCCACCTGACCGTGGCAGTGAAAACTTTATTAGAAGAAGCAAAGTGGCATGGCACACAATATTGAACGGCGCTTCAGGCACGGTGCGACTAAATGGGCCAAAAGCTCTCTCCGAGACTTTTGTCTTATCAGTACTGTGTGTGTGTGCGTGTGTGTGTGTGTGTGTGTGTGTGCGTGCGTGCGTGTGTGTGTGTGTGTGTGTGCGTGTGTGTGTGTTTTCTGCGTTTCACGTGACCGAAAAGCGCATTCATCATCGTTTCATAAGACATTTATTTAAATATTTTAACGAAGGTATCTTTTCACGCGTTCAAGCGTGGCCAAGCAAGACACGGGGATCGATCACAACAGCTTCCACGTGGTGCCAAGACACCGGGGGCCAATTTACAACAGCGTTCCTGCAAAATGGCACTCACCCTTAGCCGCACGAAATGACTCTTTCTTTACAGCTTTTACATTTTTCTACAAAGAATTCTTTGTTAGGGTAACTGATCGTGTATAAATGGTTAACGCCACTGAGTTCAAATAAAAAAAAGATTGCAGTAAGCACACGCAAGGAGATAAGAGGAAGCTCTTGTCCTCGACTTCTATCTTGGTTCCAAGCTTCATTTTTTTTGTTCCAGCTAATTGATGCCAACCAGTTTGCATAATTTTCTTCATCTAGAAAGTTTCTTATTTACATAAAGCATCAATATTGCCTCCTTCTTTCTTATCCATCGGACCAGAATCGTATTATTGAAAAATTGTTGAACAAGGAATATCAGTGAGGCGAAAGATTCTGTGAGCAGGCTCGCCTTCCTCGAAGCGTCAACTGTACTCCCTTGCACAATGGTTACGTACTATCAAAAGCACAATCAAGGTGGTGGCTGTGTAGGTCGGAATTCCAAGCGGAGTATGGAACACTTGTTTAGAAATTTCATTCCCAGAGAAAGCGGTAATTTAGCTTTATCGAACATTTCTCGTCTAGCAAACCTTTGCTGTTGGTAGTACTTAGTTATCGATGTCCTCCACCTTCAAAAGTCACTGAAAAAAACGAAGTAGCCTGTGCGAAAAGGTGGAAACAACAGATGGGTAGGCAGAGGTTATTTCACGCCTAAGATTAGGATGGGTAGTGCCACTAGGTGTCAAAATAACCGGCGACAAACGATCGCAAATGGCCGCTTTTCTTTAATGGTGACTGTTTCGGTTCGAACGTTCACTGCTGGATTTTTGAAGATGGCAGTCTTTTTTTAGGATATTTTAACACAAAAAATTTATTCTGTCTGTCTGTAACATGATACAGCCACCCGGTGAAAATATAAGCACTAGCTGAATGCCAAGCCATCTGGTGTCCACCTTCATTACTTGTGAATATTTTAGTTCAAACAGCAAATATTACGCTTATCTGAGGCGCCACAGCAATACGGAAGTATTAGATGGTGCGTTACGTTACTACAAAACACATAGATACATAATTCTAATGCTTCTAGTGTTTTTAACAATGCGTTGAAAATGCAGTGCTATGCCCTAAAAAGCGCTCTGCCGACGATATGGTGCTGCCATCTGCCATTGGCCCTCCATGGGTTCTGCACAAGCTACTGTTTCGCGACATTACTGCAAGATATCGGTATCTCAGGCAGCGCCTTGTCTGTTATAATAATGCCAAAAAAATGCAGCCGATTCGACAGAGAGGGGGTCTCGCCTGAGGCAACGCAAAACATAAATGGCCGCTTTATGAAATACAACCCATGACTGAGCAAGACGTGCCCCAGGACCCATGTAATACAGCCGGCAGAACATGTTGCGGCAACATTTGCCGTTAAACACGCAGATCTATGGCCAATTTTTTGATGCGGAAAAGCTTAAGGCAGTGTTCAATCCAGCGGTGTGCAGCCTGACCCCTCTTACTGCGCATGCGCAAAAGCTGGCCCACGCGCTGCCGGAACGCCCCCACGAGCTAGCGCGTTTTGGTCTGTGTAAAGGGCTGGGTGATGCTGTGGCCTCTTCCCCTTGCACTATCTCAGCAATTCTGGGATGGCGTTGTGGAAAGAGATTCTACATTCGCGTTAACCCGTTGTATCCTAGTCAGAACGCACTAGCACTTGGTAGCACCCGCGCGTTGGGGTCTGTATAAATGGCTGTGTAAGAGGCGGTGGCCTCTCCCCCTTACACTCGCTGAACAATCACGTAATGGCGTCGGGGAACGAGATTCTGCAGACGCGCGATGAACCCGCGTATCCCCGCGTGGCGTTGCGAGGAACCCGCGCGTCGTGTCCGGGATGAGTAACAGCAACAGAAAATGCAGTGAATTCATGGTGCACTTTCTTTGCAAGGACGCATTAACATATGGTAAGATGCCCGTGACGAATGAAACATTAAGTCGACTCATGCACTGCCTTGCATGCTGGTGATGGTTTCCTTTTTATCTCACGATCAGCTAATGTCTTAACAGTGTTTGCTGTTGGGCTATAGTTGAAACATGGCTAACGAAGAATTGGTGGCGCGAAAACTCGGACACAGCGATACATAATGTAGGCAGTCATTGTATCAGCGTTCTTTCCGTCCCAAATTATAAGATTTAGCATTGCGTCCTGGTTGACAAGATTTAACTAAGTGGTGTTGCTAGAGATCGTGTTATTTTACTTTGTTTGGTCTTTTGCGCGTGTCTGACGTTTGTGAAGCAGAGCTATTGGAAGTATAAAAGTTACTTGCAAGTGTGCGCTTACCCACCCCTGTGTTTCTTCTTCGGTGTCCGAGTATTTGCACCATCACTTCTACTTTAAATGCTGACGGCCTGTTCCTGTGCTTTTGAATGCCTCAAAGTTTGGTGGTGGCTGCAATAGCCATCCTCTGAAACAACCAGATGTGCTAGAACAGGACATCCGTTTATTTTACGGGGCAACGGTGGTGCCAACAGACGTGAATGCAGTGTGGTACGGGTGTCGAGTAAGGAACGTCTTTAAAGATACGTTTGTTTAGAAAAAGTGTTTAGCGATTTAGAGTAATTGGTCCTCTACTATGGGAGAGCAGAAGCCGTCCCAGTCAGACGACCAGTAAATGCTTTTCTACAGAAGCTGCTCAATGAAATCATTCGAAAGAATTTCACAGATGGACAGAGCCGTGCGTACCAAATATAGGTAAATGAAAAAGTAGACATATGATGATAAAGATGCAACTGAAGCAGAATGTTGTTGTTTTCTATTTATTTCGCTTGACTACTTTATAAGAGGTGGTCAGCACTTTCATTGATTCAGTGTGTCTTTTATACGCCCTGCTTCCCGCAAAGACGGCTGCAGGAACGAGGCGCCTACTATTCAAAAAAAAATGAAGGAGAAAAGCGTGCTTGCCGCACTGTGACAAATGTGGTTCTGGCGCAAGAGCACTGTTGAGACGTTGCTAAATACTTTCGCGCTTTGATGAAGACAAAGAACAGAAAAGAAACGAAATAAAAATGTACTGACACTGCAAAAGAGGCATTGCTGCTTTATATTCACAAAAGCAGTTAGAGACCATCTCTAATATATTTCCCTTTTGTATTATTACCTTTTAGGAACGTCTGCGGCACAGCGAAATTCATGGAAACTGCCAATCATCATCTCAACACGCTCAACGTCAAACAGTCTCCAGGATGCTGGTTGCCGTAGCTACAAAAGCCATGAGATATAGAATGTGCTCAAACAGAGGTAAGAGTGAGATGAAAGATTCTTTTTAAGCCCCGACAGCTTCAGAGCTTTGCCCGAAATATTGTGTCATCTCTCTTTTAGTTTCCACGAGAACGACTTAAGGAAAATTTGATCTTGGCACCACGTTGTCGTGACAACAAGAATGTGTTCTCCGCAAATGCCTTTCTAACGATCATAGCAAAAAATAAGCTCATACGAAATCACTACCACACTTGACTGCTGTACAGAACTAAGAAATACCTAAAAAAAACTATTCTACAACGAGGTAGAAACTGTAATATGGTCGTGAAAAATGCATTGTGGTGTATAACTTGCCTTCAAGTGCGCTTCGTGGAAATGTCTTGGAAGAAACATTGCAATCTCACACAGAGGGAAAACTGGGGACACTCAGGGCTGCAATGTTATAACTCACAATGGCATTAAATGTATTGCTCGCGCCATAAGTTGCAGAAAGCATTCGCAACGGAGCGTGAACAATGCGCTCAGCATTAATTTTTTTTCTTTTTTTGCTTTCTTTGTTACACATCGGGCTATTGTGATTCTGCTTCTTTCATGAGTCATGAAATGCTGTATTTTGATTGTCTTCTACAAATTAGCACGCTGTCTAGTGCAAATCATTTAGTTTGGTAAGTTGGTGCGTGTTTCGACAAATTGTAAGACACAAACTACCAAGAAAAAGGGGGAAAGGAGACAGCGTCAGGTGCAGCTAACTTCAACAAGAAGAAGAACTGCTGGCTTGAAGGAAAAATGCTGCGAGCCCATTGCGTAAGAAGGAATAAAATCACCGCCATAGCCACAAAGTGAAATGATGTTAGAGGAGCTTGCTTAAATTTGCACGGGACGTTTCTTTGCGAGACCATTACTGTAGGAAGGCTTGTTAACGAGCCGCCGCCTGATGCGTACGTTGAAGGCAGCATCGTTGGGCAGGTTCTATCGCCGGCACTGCACAGTGTTGGCCACGTCGATCGGCACGTTAACCACCTGCCCCTTCACGCCATACTGACTGCTGCCGTGAATGAAACGCCCAGTGCTCATAAATGGCTGACGGGAAGCTATCAGGCGTTTTTCAGCGGGGTTGAGAGCAGGTAGATGAGGGGGTGGGGAGGATATCGTCACCCGTGCGTAACACTCATCTTTGGAACTTGTCACGTGTTACCATGCCTACGTAGCGACAATCCCTGCCGGCCTGTCTGACGGTTATTTTTGGCGACGAAGCTCCCTAAGGACGCACGACCCTCCCGTGGGTTGTGCGTCCGTGATGTATGTAATATATGTATGTATGTATTTATGTATGTATGTATTTATGTATGTATGTATGTATGTATGTATATATGTATGTATGTATGTATGTATGTATGTATGTATGTATGTATGTATGTATGTAGCAGTATTAGTAGTAGTAGTAGTAGTAGTAGTAGTAGTAGTAGTAGTAGTAGTAGTAGTAGTAGTAGTAGGTAGCCACCTCTGTTGCCGAACTAGAGGACGGACGCATAGATGGACAAGCGCACACACGGCCAGAAGCACGGAGAGGCGTATGGACGCACAGACGGACGGACGCACGAATGGACGCACGGACGGACGGATGAATGGATGGAAGCAAGAACGAACGGCCGTCCGAACGCTTCGCCCTACTCATCGTTCTGCACTCCGTGGATATGCTGTGATTTTTCTTTCTCTCCGGGGTTGATGGATGGATGGATGGATGGATGGATGGATGGATGGATGGATGGATGGATGGATGGATGGATGGATGGATGGATGGATGGATGGATGGATGGATGGATGGATGGATGGATGAGTGGGTGGGTTGATTGATGCACGGATCGATCGATTGATGAATACATTTATCAATTATTTAAATAATTATTTATTATAATATTTGATTGATTGACTGATTGTTTATTTGATTCTTTAACCTCATGTCTAGCATACTTCCGAGCTTTCGCAACATCCCCGTTTGATAGAGCCTGCAGTACGAAAATGTCAAATACACACCGCTGCACGCTGCATTTCATTGGTTACGACGGAACCAGGCACTACGTCAAGGACAGTCGACAAAGTTGGGCCGTGTTTTCAAAGAAGAGGCATCTCCTTCCATTTGTTTCTCGATCCAATGAATGCAGGATTCCAGACATGCAATGAAAGTGTCAGGAAGTTTTCTTAGTGATATTTTTAAGGACACTGGCTGTTTCAACTCATTTTAAAGCTTTTATGACTAAGCTTCAAAGCAATAAGTCTGCTGTAGAATAATCAGTAGGGCGGCCTCTGATATTAGTTTTAGACAAGTGCTTACAACATCGCGACCACAGCTAAACTCAAGGCCGTGTGTTAATCATCATGGTCGGCCTGTATTTTCTAGCACGCTGCTCGGCCAATAAGCCCCCTCTTCGTCGTCTTCATTATCTGCTAGCACCCGAGAGGGTGTGGCCAGCTAATTAACTATCTGGCCGGCTACTCAGTTCAGGACATGCTATGATCAAGCGTATTAAGCTAAGTCCAGGAAAGAATGAGGTAACTATGCCACATGATTATTAGTATGTGGTAATTGTTTATCAAGCTTTGTTAAGCTAGGACTGTACTAACTAAAGAATGTTAGTTGATACACTAAATAAAAAAACTAATTACCACGACGGTGATCATCAGCATGCTAAGTAAAACTATGCTAATAAAACCATACTAATGTGATGGTAATATGTATCATGCCAACTAGGTTCTTTTTTCAGTTCCATAATAATCATGGCATTGCTAATTGCATCCGAGATGATTGCATCCGAGATGTAGCTTTAATCATAACGCTATCAAGATAAAACTGTTCAGTCTTGGACTCATTAAGCCCTGTCAGAAAAATGGCAGCATATCATGATGGAGAGTGGGGCGAAACATCCGTTCGTCCACTCGTTCTTGCTTCCGTCGGTCCATGTGTCCGTCTGTGTGACCGTCCGTGCGTCCATTCGCCCGTCCGTGTGTGCGTCTGTTCGTGCGTCCGCACATCCATCTGTGCGTCCGTCCCTGCGTTCGCCCATGCATCCGCCCCTTCGCCCGTCCATGCGTCCATCCGTCCATGCAGTCATCCGCGCGTCCATTCATACATTTGCCTGTGTGCCCTTTTGTCCATCTAGTCAACACTCCAAGTACCACCATCTCGCGCATTTTCATCATATATTCCGCATATAGAATCACCGCCATCCAGCGGGTATTCCAGAGACTAAACGAGAGGTGGCACACACGCACTTTTTCACGGCTTGCGCTTCGTGTCTACTTCCACCTTTACCCACCTCGAATTCATGGCATATACTAGTTCGCTGTATTCATGGCACTGCGGCCCAAGGCTCACTAAACCTTTCTAAAACCAAGGAGGTTACGCCCACCGAGTATAACGTAGCAACCCTTTCTTGTGAGATGGTGCTTAATGTACATGCGAATGGCTGCTAATGGGGAATGAGAGACAGAAGAATTCGGCTTTTAGTTAAAGCGCACGCTGCGAATTTCAGGAGCGAAGCTCCTAATAGCGGCACCTGTTCGTCCCTCGCAATCGTATTAGTAGTCGTAGTGTGTAACCAGTCTTACATTTGGACCTCCAATATGGTGCCGGTGAGAGATTTCTTCTGTGCGTTGTGGAACAATAAAAATTCGCAGTGTGAGCGTTAACTAAACCCTAACTTGTACCAACAGTGGTACAAGTGAAGCTAGCAGAATGGCTGCCTGCGCATCATGAGCGTGACGTGTAGTCACGTTAGATGACACGCATGTCACGCTTTTCATGTTACGGTCTGTCGCTTGTGTTTGACATGCAATCATGCCATACCATACCAGTTTTGCAACATGTCATGTGAACGAAACCACCGCAAAAGCAGCAGGAAAATGCAATGTAAATCATGACATTCTTGACATTGTTATGCCTGCGAGTCCACAGCGATCGTCCATGCCTCTGAAAAAGGCAATCTGGGTCAAGGCCAGCACGCGAGCCCGCCTGACGCGAACAACTCAACGGCGTCATCACGCGGCGGTGCCTTTCTGCCGCGCACGCACAGTGAGTCACCTCAGCAAGCGAGCCCGTCAAAGCAATCGGCGCCTTCCAGTCTGGCGAGTCTGACGCAATGCGTGGCGACGTCACTCGTCCTTGGGTGCAGCCAAATGCAGCGCAATGGGTTCATATTCTATGAGAATGACGCGGCCCAGCAGCGACCCCATTGGAGGATTCTGACCTCACGACCAGCGGCGCTTCTGGTGGACACTTGTTACTCAAAGAATCCACCCGGTGCATATAAAAAAAGCCCTGCGGCGCGTCCCGAGCAGTAGACCTATGTGTTAGAGAGGAGAGCTCGGCTCTTCGGGTCTCTAAGCTGTCGGCCCCAGTGCCGAATTTGTAACGCCTCTGATTATATGCTGTACATAAAACCTTGTTTTAACTCACCGTCGTCTCGTCCGCTCGTCTATCAGCTCTGCGCAGAAGCAGTCGCGAGCGGAGGAACCTACGCTACCAAACGGCTGGTGACCTTCCCGGCGGAGTTCGAAGCAGTGGTGCCTTCGGGACCCTGTTGGTGTCGCCGTCTTTCGTAACAGTGGTGGCAACGGCGAGATTCGTGGCACCCTTCGTAACGTCGTTGGAGGCGCGCTTCGCAACAGTGGTTGGCAGCTGCGGGATCGGCCGGCGTCAAAAACATCGATGCGGTGAGTGCCTGATGTTTTCCCCTCAGTTCACCAGACTACTCTAGCTCAGGTTATAGTAGTTTAGAGAAGTGCTGTGTGAAGCCTTGGTGAGTGGGCTTTGATCGTTTCAAGCCCAGTCAAAGCGCTTTGAAACCAAAGTTAATGCGGAGGGTGTAAACACGGGAGTGTTACAAATTGCTTGCGCGTCTTGCTAGTTGATTATAGTGAGTACGGCAAGTAAATTCTTAACAGGGGCAAACACCAAGAGGCTAGTGTGAACGATGGAGAACCTTAAAGTGAAATAACTCATCAAAATTTGTGAGGAACTCGGCATTACTTTGGGCCATGCGAAACGAAAGCAAGCGATCCTTGAGATTATGAGGAATGAAGGAGTTTCGGCTGAGGAAGTCGATGAGGCCTGGGAGGATATCAAAGGCGCCGCGAGGAGGCTGAAAGGCGAGAACTAGAAACTCCTGAACGTGAAGAAGATGAAAGGCGCGAACGTCGCGAGCATGAGGAGGCCGAGAGACAGGAGCGCCTCGAGTTGAAACGAATAGAATTGGCAATCCTACAGTGTTCGCGGGTGCCTAGCATAGCTTCTCCGACGATTCAGGTCAGCGGTTATAGAATTAGGGACCAACTGCCACCATTCGTACTAGGCGAGGACATGGCGAAGTATCTCGTCAAGTTTGAGCACGTATGTGAGCGAAATGCTTTGGAGCGGTCTCTTTGGGCGCAGAACGTGTTAGCTCTTCTTCCCGGCGAAGTGTCCGACGCGATAATTTGCTTGTCAAGGGAAGCGTTTGAGAGCTATGACGAGGTGAAGGAAGTGCTCTTGAGACGTTATAAGTTGTCACTCGAGGCTTTCAGGCAAAGCTTCCGGTATGCTAAAAAAGGGAATGAGTCACACGTTGACTTCTCGTTTCGTCTTAAAGCCGATTTAATTGAATGGCTCAAGGGCGAAGGTGTTTATGACGACCGCAATAAAGTGGTAGAATGCATTGCATTGTAGCAATTCTGCCGCTGCATCGAGGAGGATGTCAAGCTTTGGCTGCAGGACAAACTTGGGGAAGTACAGCTAAACAAGGCAGCAGAGTTAGCTGAGGAGTAATATCCTCGCCGAAAGTTGCATAGCAGGGCAGTGCGCGTTGAAAAGGATGAAAGGAAAGAGGGCTTTTCGAAGAAACCTGATCAACGAAAGCCGCGAATCTGCTACAACTGCAAAAAGGAAGGACACATCGCGATAAACTGTAAGCAAAAGTTTGCAACGATCCGAGAATCGGAAAAGAACATGCGGTTGTTAGAACCGAATATCCAAAAAATTAGTGTCAATGGGAAAACATGTCGAGCACTTCGTGACTCAGCGGCAACCATGGACGTTGTCCATCCTTCATTGGTGTCTCCGGATGACTTTACAGGAGAATGCGCGTGGATCAGGCAAGTCGCCGAGGAGCAGAGTGCTTGCTTACCAATCGCTACGGTTCTCATTGAAGGCCCGTTCGGTAAGCTTCGCAGCGAAGCGGCTGTGTCTGCCGCTTCCCGATCGTTTTCCTTATCTTTTCTCTAACAACTTAGAGCAGCTTCTCAAAGAGCAGGGTAAATCGTTCTTCCCCAACTGAGCTACATGGCCCTCACGCGATCGCAAGCGCGGAAGCTTTCGCGGGAGCTTGATCTTGTTCTATGTGGTGAAACAATTTCAAAAGCAGCAGATCTGTGTGACCTTGGCGGCGACTCGACGGAACCTCAGACACAAGATTCTCTGTGTGAGTCGTTTGAGCCGTCACTCGAGCGGCCCGTCGCCGAAGCGACTGGCGCGGTTTTCGTAGCAGGGGCAGACGACATGGCGCCATGGAGTCAGAGCGAGAGGGGTGCAACGCTCTCACCTGTAGCGGAAAGTTGGAACGAGCTGTCGAGGGATGACCAAGAAACGCTCATTCGAGAGCAGCGTGAGGACCTCTCGATTAAAGCGCTAGGGGAAAGCCCCATGAAAGCTTCACAAATGTTGTCGAAGGAGTACTACGAAAAATCGGTGAAAAAGCGCGCTTTTGAAGTAGGAAGTCAAGTATTGCTGCTGCGGCCGTCCAAAAAGAACAAGCTTGAGGTTCATTGGGAAGGGCCCGCCAAAGTAATATCGAAGCTTTCTGATGCCAATTATGAAGTGAAATCAGGAAGGCGGCCGAACAAAATTAACCACAGTAACTTATGAAACCATACGTTCAACGTCAAGTGGTCGTGAATCTGCTGTTGAATGTTTCAGAGGAAGAGGGAGCACAAATTTTGAGTTCTAGTGATGTAATCGAAAGGGGATCGGAGGTAATCTTGGAGCAGTTGAACCTAGAGCATAGTTTAAGTGAAGTCCAGAAGGAGGACCTGAAAGGTATTCTTTCCGAGTTTGAAGACATGTTTACGGACCATCCTGGAAACACGATGGAGATTGAACACGATATTGAGATAACTTGTGAGAAGCCAATCCGTAGCTAGCCGTATCGTTGTTCCCCTGTGCAACACGTCGCAAGTATGTGCCGCTGTTGTACGGCATAGGTATCGTCGCCTAAAAGTGGCCGGTTACTGAGATGGAGCATGATGCTCCAACAGCACAACTTTGACGTTCGCTACAAAAAAGGAAAGCTAAACGCTAATGCATACGCATTGAGCTGTGCGTTTAGTTAGTACCTTCTCCACCTTTCGGTTTCTCGCTGGCGATGCGGGGCAAAATTTTGTCCTCACCACGGCCTTAGCTGAGCGCTTTCGTCCAGAGTGATCTCAACGAGCCAACTTTATGTTCTATTCTATTTCGTTACGTTATTGTACGTGTGAAAATTTGAGTTGTCATTTTAAGAGTCTTGTGTCCCACATGTGCCTCTTGATGTAGAGGGAACAAAATTCCGATAGACACGTAGCTAGGTATATGTTGTACTATACTTTGTCTGATGTTCTGTCGGGTGACCGAGGGCACTTGCTTGTGTCGTGTGTTGTCTGTTGTCGAACCGTTCTTGACAAGCTGCAGATCCATCGACAAGTGCTGAAACCAAATATCGTGAGACGAGCGAAGCTGGTCGACAAGTTGTGGCGACAAGCTAGTGAAGCTTGGATCCGTCCTCAAGAATGGGATGTGTTCCCGAAACAGAGTCTGGCGCTGCATTTTCTGCATGGCCCTGGAGGTGAACCTGGAGGGACCTGGCGAACGAACGCGCCTGACATCCGAGCCACGTGGAAGCAGCTCGTCTTTCCAGCGCATTGTCTGGCGGCGGGAGTGCTGTTATGCCTGCGAGTCCACAGCGAAAGTCCATGCCTCTGAAAGAAAGGCAATCTGTGTCAAGGCCAGCACGCGAGCCCGCCTGACGCGAACAACTCAACGGCGTCATCACGCGGTGGTGCCTTTCTGCCGCGCACGCACAGTGCGTCACCTCAGCAAGCGAGCCCGTTGAAGCAATCGGCGCCTTCCTGTCTGAAGAGTCTGACGCTATGCGTGGCGTCGTCACTCGTCCTTGGGTGCAGCCACGTGCAGTGCAGCGGCTCCAGATTCGATGAGAATGACGTGGCCCAGTGGCGACCCCATTGGAGCTAGGATTCTGACCTCACGACCAGCGGCGCTTCTGGTTGGACATTTGGTTACTCAAAGAATCCACGCGGTGCATATTAAAGAAGCCCTGCGGCGCTTCGCGAGCAGTAGACCTATGTGTTCGAGAGGAGGGCTCGGCTCTTCGGGTCTCTCAGCTGTCGGCCCCAGTGCCGAATTTGTAACGCCTCCGTATATATGCTGTACATAAAACCTTGTTTAACTCACCGTCGCTTCGTCCGCTTGTCTATCAGCTCTTCGCAGAAGCAGTCGCGAGCTGAGGAACCCACGCTACCAAACGGCTGGTGACCTTCCCGGCGGAGTTCGAAGCAGTGGCGCCTTCGGGACCGTGTTGGAGTCGCCATCTTTAGTAACAGTGGTGGCAACGTCGAGATTCGTGGCGCCCTCCGTAACGTTGTCGGAGGCGCGCTTCGCAACAACATACATTTGATGATTTTCATTTTATGACTAGTCAAGTATGATCGTCATACAGTCATGTTATGCCATACAGTTTGGTATCGATACCATCATCGAAACAGCAAGGAGAGCTAACAGTCGTAGGCGGCTAGGTAGATAGATACGCTCAATATCGCCGAAGTTCGCTAAAAAATGCTTCGCATTTAAAAAGTTGTATCATCGTGGGACTATGATGTCTCGCATTTAATTTCCCCGCGCTCATGACGTATTCACTCGCAGCCGCGTTGCCGCCATGATGCGAGCGCTCTTGGTGGCAACCTGAATAAGTATTTATTTTGATAGAAATGAAACGAGCTGCACAAGAGTTCTGCGTGTGCACCCTAGCTGCTTTCTAGAGTGGTAATTCTCATGCTGCCAGTGGAACGAAATAATACGCCCGAAAGAGAACAGACGCCCAACAAGACGCCTGCTGGAGGCGCGTGTTGAGTTAGCAAGATCATAACGCGACAATCGCGCTGACGTCGCTGCAGTGTTGAAATGTTGACTGAGTGGCGGCGCTGACATGTTCGCACGCGGTGTTTCTTTGATAACCACCGCGAATGCCCCAGATGCGTTTCTGGCACCACGAACGTTTTTGTGGACCTTTTTATGAGCGCTGCTATCAGGCGCTCCGCGGGCTCGGAGCAAACTCGTCTGCCTGCAAAGCTCGGGTCACCCTGAAAAGCACCCCAGTTGTTAAATCTCAATTGATTGCTTCATTGATTATTTAAATCCTGACGCACTGCCAAACCTAATGCACTGCTACACCCGCTGCGTTTTGAGTACCCCGCATTCAAAAATCAGTACATCAAGCAAGCACACCAGAAGCTTCTCTTGCCTGCATTTAGCGAACAGGGAAGGACTCTTGAACTTTACCATGGATCTGTTTATTGCTAGGATGAAGAAGTACATGCAGATAAGATTTAGGGTGTCAACAACGTCGGCATAACTACCATGTTGATTCGGATCACGCAGGCGCGCGCTATTGCCAATGCCTGTATTTAATAACAAAAGTTTATTTCTGCAGTCTCAAGCATGTGTCTCTCATGATGTTCGAACGTCACCTTAAAATAAGCAATGTGAACGTCAACGAGGCTTACTTTTTTTTATTTACATGAAGCTGCAGGTTGTGTGGCCAAAGCACGAGTGGCAACGTCTGGCAAAAATACACGTCGAGACACAAATGAAAATCCTAAACGAAGTCAGGCGAAGAAAACCTCTAAAATAAAAATGACCAGAAAATAGTGGGGATGCAATATTGTATTGATTCAGGTTAGCGCAGGTGAGTCAAAGGTATCAGGTTGCATTTTTATATAGTTCAGAGAAAAAATATCTACAAAGGTTAGTTCTGGCTAAGTAATGAGAAAGTTTCAGGGAGAGCGAATAGCGGGTATTGCTGTCTCGGAAAAAGTTATGTGTGGTCTATAAAATATTTATTATTATTTAGGAGGGAAGAAGCTCCAGCTGGGATATTTTACGCATATTGAAGTGTTTGAAATCTATTATAACGCCAAAGTTTATTTCGTGATCATTACTCTAATTAGAAAAAATGAATCGCATCACATTTATTTGTAGATTTTCAACCACATTAGTACTAATTTTGGTGAAGGAATCCCAAGTATTCCAGGCGTATTCGAATTTTTATCTCATAAAAGTGGTATATAGACAATAATGTAAACCTAATACAACGTACGGTTAAGCTTGTGGTGAAATATATAATTTTTTAAAGCTGAAAAGGAGGTGCAAGAAGTGTGGGTATTTCAATAAAGGTTGTTAGCTATTGTAACTACAATATATTTATACTCCTAACTTCAGTCAAAGGTTCTTGGCCAACGTAGAATGAAAACTGCAGGTGTACTGTTATTCTTTTCGTTATGCGCATAAAGACCACTTTATATTCATGCATCATTAATTGATTCCTGAAAATATTTATCCTTAACTATTTTAACGTCATTGAAATGAGGCAGTCGTCTGCGAAAAGTCGAATATCTACTAGGGCATGTATGACGTGTAAAATATCAATGCACTAAATATAAAATAATAGTGGGCCAAATACACTTTTGTGAGGGACACCAAAGGATACCGAGAAAAAATTAGACTGCTCTTCATTATTTACAAACTATTTCCGGTGCATTACAGTGCCTTGGTTTTCCTGGCTTGATTCATGACAGCATAAAACCGAGAAAATAAAGCAGCAATCTAAAAACAATTAAACAAGACTGAATTATATCAAAATCATTTTTAAAATATAGAAATTTAACGTGCATTTGGCCACTTCTATCAAGGACAGAAGCGAACAAGTGAATGACCTTCTGAATCATATGCCTGTCAATGGGCGCTTTTTGATGTCATGTTGAAAGAGAGAATGTTACGCTATATATTATGTTAATAATTTGATCTGTCATAATGTGAAGCTCGTTTAAGCAGTTGATAAAGTAATATCATTGCCAACATTAACAAATCTCTGTTATCGGTACCCCCTGCCGTGACGGATTGGCATCGTTACAGGTGGGGCCGATTCCGTATTTTATTAAGTTCTTGCGCCTACGGTATGGTGTGGTAACCTGCTCCAGCAGCTGTCCTGCTTCTTCCTTATTTCTGCAGATATATGTGGTCTTTGTCATATCTACCTACACAGCCCACCATTCACCCTAGCGTTACGTTACAAATGCGTGGTTTCTCGAACCTCAGCGTATCCAGGTGCGAACCGTGAAATCAAGTGCTTCGTCCGAAATAAAAATTGGTGCAGCATTCGTCCATCCCTCCGTACTTCAGTTCGTCCGTCTGTTTTTTCCATGCATCCAACCAAGTACAATCCGCAAGCGCACTCCTCCGCGTCTCACCACGATCCAGGAGAATGAGGCACAACGGGAGCTAGTGCCCTTTTATGGCACCCGCAGCCCGCGCAGCCCCGCTCAGCAGCCAATTGGAGAGCAGATGCTCCTTCAACGCCATATAGCGTACATTCATCCAACCACTATATTGCATGTATCTTTTTGGGACAGTGCCATCAAGGAAGCTGGACGAGAAATGCCGATGACGACTTGGAATAGGATCAGTGCCATCTAGTATACTGTCAGCCAACTGCAGTTTCATGCATCTCTGGGGCATAGCGACATCTATTCATTAATAGAGGAGACACTACCGGGGTGGTTCGCCGGATTAAGCGACGCCGATCGATGACTGACCAGGTTACGCTATATGAAGCTTCCTCTCTAAAATCACACCATCACCCCCTAATTGAAACAATGAGTAGCATACGAAGCAGTGCATGGGTCAACTTAAAGCCTCCTTCATCAAGGTCACCTTGTCTGGTCCTAACGTGTCCTTGCCATTCGTGCACACCTTGAGATCACTGCAGTTTCTGTTGCTGTTACTCGTCCCGACCTCTTGTTGGACCATGCTATGCGGGTTTATCACCACGCGACGCGGAAGCACTTGCGTTCATCGCGCGTCTGCAGAATCTAGCTTGCCGACGCCATCATGTGATTGCTGAAAGAGTTTAAGGGAGAGAGGCCCCCACCTCTTACACAGCTCTTCACGCAGGCCGCAACGCGCTAGTGTGTGCCAGCGCGTTCTGGGAGTACCTAGGCCAGCTGTTGAGTATGCGCAGGGAAGATGAGCACGCACACCGGAGAGAACTCCGACATGAGCTCATAAGCAATAACTCAGTGCGGTCGTGCGCAGGCCCTTGGAAGTGCGTGCCCGAATCTTTTGGTGAAATAAGTTTTACCACCACAACCGCCCCATATACTGCTGTCCATCTAAAAAAGCCGCGCATTTTCACGAAGTAAATCATGACGAGCAGGCGAAGCTCCGGGCATTGCATACATGTGAGTAACCATACGTTGCCCCATATAATATAAATTGAAGGACATAAAGGGACCTGACCCGCCCCGGTGGTCTAGTGGCTAAGGTACTCGGCTGCTGACCCGCAGGTCGTGGGTTCGATTCCCGGCTGCGGCGGCTGCATTTCCGATGGAGGCGGAAATGTTGTAAGCCCATGTACTCAGATTTGGGTGCACGTTAGAGAACCTCAGGTGGTCAAAATTTCCGGAGCCCTCCACTACGGCGTCTCTCATAATCAAATGGTGATTTTGGGACGTTAAACCCCACAAATCAATCATCGACATAAAGCGACCTAAATATTTGACGACAAAGCTAGATTCTAAAGTTTATGACGACTACGCTGTAATCACCGACTACTATAAAGGATTTGTTCTTGTATATGATTTATATTGTCCCGTAACAACTGTGATTGATATAAGTCTATTGAAACACTTTTTTGTCGCAAATGCAAGTCTCTCAGCGTGACAGCCAACGGACTTCGTGAACGGAGAAGACTTGGCTCTAAGGCTATTCACCCCTAATACCACTGTAATAATTCATTGCTTATTTGTGGTGAAACACCGCTCTCCTTCTAAACACCCAGTTCATATAGGTTTTGCCACACTATTAACTCTACTGAAGACAACACAATTCTTACCGACGCACTTTCCCACTTTTGCTCATGTGCTATGCCTGGCAAATAAGTACAAACAACACCAAAACTGTTTCAATAACATTCACTAGGCATATAGACAGCCCCCTCACTTTTTCCGTACTTCTTTTTCAATGGTTTTTCTTTACTCAAAGTGCCCCAGTACAAATATCTAGGACTTCTGTTTAATGACAACCTATCCAGGAACAAACATATTTAACAATAGGCAATAAATCATTAAAACTCTGGGTTATATCCAGCGCAACCTTCCAGTAGCTCTTCAAGAAAAAAAAAAATAGGCAGTATATCCACAGAGTGAATGATGGACAGTGGGGCGAAGGAATCGTTCATCCATTCGTTCTTGCTTCCGTCCGTCCATGCGTCCGTCTGTGTGACCATCCATCCGCCTGTGCGTGCGTGCGTGCGTCTGTTCGTGCGTCCGTCCCTGCGTTCGTCCATGCATCCGCCCCTGCGTCCGTTCATGCGTTCATCCATGCATCTGTCTGTGTTCATCCATGCATCTGTAGGTCAAAATGTTATACTTGTTACACACTACAACGGCTACGAGGGACGAACGGCGCTGCTACAAGGAGCTTCGACCCTAAAACTGGTCAAGTACAAAATGGTCTTAGAATATGCATCTGTTGTGCGGAATCCATTTCATTAAAGCGGTATTAACAAGATTGATTCCGTTTGAAAAAAAGGTACCTTTTAATTACCGCCGTTACAATAGGCCCGTTTTTCCCTCTTTCACACTTCTTCATTTCAGTCTGACCTCTCTGGCAACACGTCACCGCATAGATAGCTTAAAGTTCATACGTGCCGTGATTCCGTCCCCATGCTGTCCAACTTGAATGAGAACTTTCAGTTTGCTCAACCTTCTACTACTGGTAGCTTGCAAAGTCTTAATCCTTTGCCACTTAGTTAAGTATATAACTGATTTGTGCGAATATAGCGACTTTCCTGCAACAGTACAACGTTGGAATACGTTGCCTGGGTTTCTACGCTTTGATAATGACCGAGTTTATGTCCGCGCTTGACATGTGGTGCCAATGAACGATTTCAGATGCGAAACAGCTTAGAGTCGAGCTCATTCCAGTGTGTGGTGTAACCACCCTCACTGCGCATGCACTTCCGCGCCCCCTTTCTTCTCTCCTCCGTTCCTCTCTCTCTCGCCTTCCAATGCTGACACAGGGAGCGTCTGCTCACCTACGCTTACTCCCTCCTTTCTCTTCTAGGCATTCTTCACATGGCGTTTACACACCCATTGAACATGCGCGTCGCCTTCCCTTCTTTCTCTCTCTCCTCTGCTTCCCTCTCTGTCACCTCACAATGCTGACGCAGGCCGCGTCTGCTAGCGAGCTTCCTGATTGAAGAAAACTGCTCGCGCTGTACAGTCATTCACTGGCCACATCGTTTATTATAGAGGCACTGGATACTAACCTCTTAGGTAATGCTGGTTAGATAATGCCCGTTGGGCACCTTCCCTGACTAAAGCCTGGATTCTCAGTTTGGAGGCATAGCAAAGTTTGTGCACTGCCCCCGGTTTAGCACTGCCTACGCCATTATCCCACTTTTGACCTATCAAGCGACGATATGAAACGATGACTTCACCGCGAGGGCACAAATGCTGGCGATATTTCATGTTCACTTGGTGTCTTCATCGCAAGAAGATGATTTTTTATCATCCCTAGTATGACGCCGTAAACACCTGCGTTTTCGCAATTAAATGACCCAAGTTTTTGAATAATATAAGTATCTCTCTCTTCAAATTAATTTAAACAAACTTTATTGTGTTAACTCAATTCATGAGAAGTTACCTTACATGTTTATGAGTGTATTCTTTTTATTTAGACTTTGTGTTGTGGAGTCTTAGCACTAACTAAGTGAAATGAAGAGAAACTATAGCATGCAGAGAACTGAACAAGCTTGTGGATTTTAAAGGACGCATGGCCGCTCCGGTAGAGCAGCGTCAACATTTATTAAAATCTCGGAAAACACAGTCCTTCTCCCAGATAGGCCTATTCATATTTTCTACCAATGAATTCTCCACTCGGATAATTCGCTCGTTCACTTGGATCTCTTCTTAGTTTTCATTAGTTCCTGAAACTTTATTATTCCTCGCAAGGGCCGCTGTCTTCAGCAAAAAACCCGGCGCCAGCTGGAAGCTTATCTCCAGTTCGGAAGATACCAGCGAGAGAGATAAAGATGCAAGGAAAGGCAGGGAGGTTAACCAGACGCACATCCGGTTTGCTACCCTGCACTGGGGAAGGGATAAAGGGGAGAAAAGAGGTTGCAGAAAGATGAGAAGGTACACACAATCACGAGCAAACTTGGGGAGCACACACAGTTTAATGCGGTCGCTCAGGTTTGTTGACTTAAGGTAAAGTAGCAGTGCTTTAGTTGCTTTCTGCGCAACTGAGGCAGACGCCCAAGGTCCTAGTATTTTCTGCACACAAAATGGTCCGCGGTCAAGTCGATTCAAAACCATCCAGAGCTGGCATCGCTGTGTGTCGTAGCAAGCGCAGCTGCACAGGACGTGTTCGATGGTCTCTTCAGCTCCGCAGTAGTCGCATGTTGGAGTGTCTGCCATACCAATGCGAAAGGAGTACGCCTTTGTAAATGCAACACCCAACCAAAGGCGGCATAACAGTGTCGCATCGGAGCGGGAAAGTTGTGATGGTAGCTTTAGCTTGAGCGAAGGATCCAGTTCATAAAATTGACACCTTTGGAAGCTGGTAGACGACCAGAACGTGCGTGTGAGATCTCGAGCCAGCAGGTAAAGTTGTCTTGCTGCATCATTCCTTGATAGAGGAATCGGGACTACACGGGTTTCTTCATGGGCTGAGCGGGCTGCATCATCGGCTAATTGATTTCCGGTAATACTGATATGTCCAGGCAGCCATTGATATATAGTATCATGCCCTCGTGCTAGAGCTTCATAATGGCAATGTCTTATTTCTTGTAAAAGTTGGTCATGACTCCTCCTACGCACGGCAGACTGCAAACTCTGAAGCGCTGCCTTCGAATCACATAATATGACCCATTTTCCTGGACCTTCTTGAACGAGATATTGTAAAGCAGCCCTTATAGCAGCAAGCTCTGATGCCGTAGATGTAGTGATATGCGACAACTTAAACTTGATTGTCATTTCTGCAGCCGGAATTACAGCGGCACCTGATGAGCTGCTGGATGAGACGGACCCATCAGTGTATATCTGCGTTCGGTCTAAGTACAACTTATGTAATAATAGCAGTGCTGCTTGCTTCAATGCTACTCTGGAGTGACTGCTTTTCTTTTTGATTCCCGGAATTTCTAGACGTACTTGCGTCTGGTCGAGGCACCACAAAGGACATGCCGTTCTCGCAGCTGGCGTATCTGGAATGCTGTTTAGGGGCTTGGCTATGACGTCTGAAAACGTAGCACGTGGTCTTCCGGAAGGTAGAAGGGCCAAGTGGTGGTCGGGGACACGGCTAGCATGTCGAATTTGCGCTCTGAGGCAATCCACAACTATATATGTCCTGACCGGATGGTCTTTGGCAAGCATGATTGTGGCATAAGTAGAAGCGCATCGGGGCAGTCCTAGGCAGATACGCAGGACCTGACCATGCAAACTCTCCAATGAATGAGTATTCGATTTGCAAGTGTTAGTCAGTACCGGCAAGCTGTAGCGCAATAGACCCAGAAATAGGGCCCTGTACAGCTGTAGCATGGAGGCAACAGAAGTTCCCCATGCTTTACCGCACAATAATTTCATGATATGCAATATAGATAGAAGTCTCTTCTTCAAGTACGCACAATGTGGGCTCCACGAAAGACTTCTGTCGATTATTATGCCCAGGAAACGATGCGTCCGTGCATATTTGACATTCTGCCCATTGATGTAAACAGGGTATGGCGTCATTGGTTTGCGTGTAAACGCCATCAACGCGCACTTCACAGTTGATATATTTAGGCCTTGTTTCTGAAGGTAGGCTGTTGTGAGGGTTGCTGCCCGCTGTATTCGTGCACGCACCTGAGGGCGAGTAACTTCAGCACTCCAGAGGCAAATATCATCGGCGTATATGGATAGGCACACCGACTTTGGCAGAACCTTCACCAGACCAATGAGGGCCACATTGAACAATGTGGGGCTTAAAACACCTCCCTGAGGTACTCCGCAGTAGGTGTAATGTTGGGCAGTTGTACCCTCATATGTTTGTACAAAGAAACCCCTGCCAGTTATATATTCTTTTTTCCATTGAAACATTCATCAACCTATGCCCATTGCTGCGAGAGAAGTGAGGATGGCATCGTGAGCTACATTATCATATGCACCCTTCACGTCAAGAAAGAGTGCCACTGATATGCGCTTGCGACCTTTTTCTTGTTGAACAAATGTCGATAAGTCAAGGACACAGTCAATGGAGGAGCGGCCCCGACGAAAGCCTGCCATGCAAGAAGGGTATTTGGTGTATCGTTCCAAGTACCACTCGAGACGAAATAGAACCATTCTTTCCATCACTTTTCCGAGGCAGCTGGCGAGAGCAATGGGGCGATACGCTGTCAAGTCCAATGGTGATTTTCCCGATTTCAAAAGTGGTATTAATCGACTTATTTTCCATTCTCGGAGAACACTGCCGCTGAGCCAGGAGTTGTTGAAGCATGTTAAAAGTTCTTTTCTGGCTTTTTGTCCAAGGTGTCCCAACGCACTATAAGTAATACCATCAGGACCTGGCGATGACATGCGCTTAGGAGAGACTAACGCACCTTCCAGTTCTTCCATGGTGAACGGAATGTCCATTTCTGGTAATCGCGTCTCAGGAACAATCACGGCGTCGATGCTCTCGTTCATAATATTCCCGGCAACTCTCGTGCAAAATTCTTCAGCCACCTCGAGTTCTGTTTTTCCATGATGGAGTGCCAAAGCTTTAAGAGGGTGTCGTTGTTGCGGAGAGGAGCGAAGATCACGAACTGTTCTCCAGATATATGACAGCGGTTTATGAGGGTCTAGAGATTCGCAGAATGCTTTCCAGCGTTCGCTCTCCAGTTTGTAAATGCGTCGTTGAATCTTTTTTCTGGAGCCGCCTTGCTTCCCTCAGATCGTAAATTGATCTTGTGCGTCTGCATCGTCGTTCAGCACGCCTTCGTATAGCTCGTAATTTTTCCAGTTCGATGTCAAACTGTGTTATTTTAGACGAAAATGGTAATTTACATTTGGACGCTTGCATAGCTTCCGCTATGGTATTTTCCCGGCTGCAGGCGAGGCGTTCTTGGCAGGCGTTCTCAACACGCGAGACCAGTCAGTGCCAATTGAAACACCGGAAGAGAAATTTTTTATGATACCATGGATCGTCACGTAGGTGGGTATGTGATCACTCCCATGAGTCTCAATATCGCAAAACCACTTAACTTTATGAGAGAAGCACCGTGACACCAATGTCAGGTCAAGGCAACTGCCATACGTGAGACCCCGCAGATATGTGGGGGTACCATCGTTCATGATGGAAAGGTCGTAATCGGAAGCGAATGTAACAATGTTCCGGCCCCTGGCATTCATTCTAGTGCTCCCCCAAAGCATGTGATGGGCGTTGAAGTCACCGGTGATGATCCAAGGCCCATCGGTTCTCATTAGGATGTCTTTTAATCTGGGGCAGTCAAATCGCGATGACGGAGATATATATCCACCAATAAGCGTGAACGAAACTGCATTCTTCTTCACATGAAGACACACGTATTGATTGTCGTCATTTGAACTTATTGGGTGCGAAAGATAAGTCAAGTCTGTGCGAATGTAAACAATTACTTTGCTTCGTTCTTCGCAAGCGGCTGAACAAAAAGCTTCATAACCCGACAATATATAAGGCGTTGATACGTTTGGTTCACATATGACAAGTATAGGGAATTTATTGGCCCGAACAAATTGGCGAAAGTCCGAGATACGGGACTTCATGCTTCTGGCATTCCACTGAAAAATTGACGCACCTTTAACTTCAGTGCGAAAGATGAGATTTTGTTGAGCCATTGTGCTTATACGAAGTTAGCAAGAACTGAATTCAGTACATCCAGTATTTGCAGTGCACTCTTAGCAGACGGAGATTGTATGCTGCTCAGTAGCGTGCGAATCGTGGCAATTAATGATTGCACGATTGCAGCCACTTGCCTGTCTTGGTTGGAAAGATCTCGAACCGGGACGATTGCAGTCACTTGCATGTCTTAGTTGGAAAGATCTCGAACCAGGAGCGCGGACTGGCCGTGATGAAGCTCCTTCGGTTCGCTTGATGCTGCTTCCCTTTGAAGTGCAGGCCACTCTGTCGCAGTTAGGGTATGCTGACTGGCTTTGTCCTTTACAGCCTTTCCCACGGCATGTGGTCTGGGAGGCAAAGGAGGTGGTACTGATGAGGGATCACGCAAACGCGTCGGGGAGGTAGCGGGCGTCCTCGAAGACCGACGTCGACGTGAACGACGCCTTCTGACTTTAGCTGCGGCTTCTCGATGAGATGAGTGATCGCGCACCATCTCCTTCAAGATGGCAATTTCCTTCTGAATCCGCGGCAGTCCTTCGATGTGGTTTCATGGGATTCATTGCAATTAGAGCATTTCTTGACAGTTGCGACGCACTTATCCGCTTCACGGTGCTCTGCGCAGTGGGGGCATACCACCGAATTCTCGGAGACGCTGCTGACATGTCCAAGTTTCATGCATTTACGGCACTGGAGAGGCTTTGGAATGAAAGGCCGCACAGCATGTCTGAAGTACCCCACCTTCACATGAGAGGGGAGTGATGTGCTCTTAAACGCAATCTTCACACAGCGAGACTTGCCTAGCCGGGTGACATCAAGAATTGGAGTATCAGTTGTTGACTTGACAAGAAATTGTAAGTCATTATTGGAAATAGCCACATCTATGTCGTAGATCACGCTGTTTACTACATCACATCCCAAGGGAACATGAGAGCGCACCTGGTTGCCGTCCAAGTCAGTTACACTGCGCAGAACGCCCAACGCACTTGCGTGCAAAACGTCCACAGCCAGTATATTCTTTCTGGCGTTCACTCTTATGTCCGTGATCTCATTTGGCACGAGCGTTTCCAGAGACCTCGACACAGACTGTCTGTTAAGGCGTTTCATGCTGACGGTAGGAAGTGCAGGCAGAAACAGGATGGTATAAGTGTTCGATTTTGGCGCTTCACTTACAGTTTGAATATTTGAGGATGAGGATGTCCTCATGTTCCTTCTCTTCGCCTTGCGCCTCAGCACAGGTTGGAAACCGTCAGCTGAGAAGTCCTCACTGCTGAGATAGTAAGCATGAGTATATTCACTGTCGCTGTCACTCGCTTGTCCCATCCGCTTCCTGGAGGCGGCCGCCGCTGACGCCGCTAGTGCCGGCAGGCGCCCGGGGTGGTCTACATCCATCCCCTCCAAGGGAGCAGAGAAAAGTGATCAACAGACTTAAATTACAACTGAAATACGCTGGAGTAAGCAGAAATAGCTCCTCGGAAGATACCAAGGCATTACGCTTTCGGTCTCCTGATCTGTTGCATTAATGTGTGTGCTCACATTTTACCGCCCTACGGGAAGCAGGGGGATCGCGTCTGCTGTAGAAATACACACACAAGAGAAGCAAGCTGGGTAAGATAAAGTGCTTCAGTTTTCTGTTATGTGTTTAGAACTTTGTTGAGGGCATAATATCTGCCTTGGTGGAGCAAATAACTTTGAACGATATAATTTCCTTCAACTTCCTCGGGCCATATAAAAGAAGGTTTTCCTCTGTTGAAACGTACGAGACATTTTGTGAATACGTACGTTGTTTTCAACTTTTTAGAAATACTCGTGCTTACCAGTATCTGTACATTTTTGTAAGGTTTCTAAAGTTGTGTTTAACACTTTAAGCGATATTTTAATCATGTCATTGTCTGTAGGCTGCTTGCTTGTACTAGTTGTTGGGCTACATATATTGCAAAAAAAAAGAGAAAAGCCTCACGAGCATGATTTGTTAGTTCTTGCTGATTTACGACAAGCTTGCTTAAGTTTTGTGTTATGAACCGATCTCCTTACCTCTCACTAACTTCCGTATACTCTGAACATTGTACGCAAAAAAACATTCATGACGTGGAGCTGGTGACCAAATATTATTGCTCTGTATAACATATATACAGATGTGCGGCATCGCCAGAGAGATTGAAATATTGTGAAGTTCTCAGTGCTGAAAAAATTTAACAGCCTCAGTCTTCGAGTCTTATAGCGGCCTGAATATTGCCACAATCCACCCCGCCATGGTGGTCTAGGGCCTAAGGTACTCGGCTGCTGACCCGCTGGTCGCGGGTTCGTATCCTGGCTGCGATGGCTGCAATTCCGATGGAGGCGGAAACGCTGTAGGCCCATGTGCCCAGATTTGGGTGCACGTTAAAGAATCCCTGCTGGTGGAAATTTCCGGAGCCCTCCACTACGGCGTCTGCCATAATCATATGGTGGTTTGGGGACGTAAAACCCCACATATCAATCAACATTGCCACATTCTTCCATCAAGTTTTGTTATAGCCCCGTTACACTGTAAGTAATGTTCAGCGCAAACCACACCTGCAGTTTTCGAGAAGCTTCGGGACTGTAGTATATTATTATGTGATAATTACATGCGCAACGCGAACATAACAGATAATTCTGGAGCTTGATTCGCCGCTAGCGATAGCGCTGGAATATTCGACGACACATTTATAAATGCCGACGCACTTCGCCGCTTGTCAGTTGATCGACGGCCGACGCTCTGTTCGCCGCTATAAGAGCCAGTGTGTTGCTTTTGCATTTACTGGCCCCAAGTTTGGCCAAATAGGCAGTTTGATTTGAACATCGAGTCTGCTCCCGTTGTTCACGTCATGAACCCGTGACAGTAAATCCCAAATTGTGATAGAAGCAATTTTCTATTTGAATTGAGACAAACTCATGACAATGTTGGCCAAATTTAGCTAATGTTAGCGAACATAGCTCTAAACTATAGCCATCAGAGGCTAGTTACAAGCAAACACTAGCTATTATTACCAGTTGTTTAATCAGCACTAGACATGATTACACTAGGCTGTGCTAAACAGTACTAGCAGGGGCAAGTAAATAAGGTGGAACAAAACACCACCGATGCAATTTGTGAACGCCACTCACGAATGGCGCATGCCTGTGTGACTACATCTCCATTCGCCAGGCCTCAATGCACGGGCGCCCACCACAAATATGTTGACTAGTTTCCCTCTATCTGACAGTGCATACAATGATAAGGAAAAAATATGTTCTTTCATAAAATATAGCTACACTATTATACCACGTTGCCATATCATTAAGGAGTTTCACGTTATAGTTTTTGTTGTCGACCATCCGCTCTACTTTACACACTTGCTTCGGCGCACGCCTTTTTGATGCCTGTGCCATTTTTTTTTCATTTCTACGCTTTCACTACGTAAGCTTGTGAGCGGCCCTTTTTTCTTTGTCAATTTCTTGACAAATATACCATAGTGCGCCCCATTTTCTGAAGGCCCCGCCGCGGTGGTCTATTGTCTAAGGTACTCGGCTGCTGACCCGCAGGTCGCGGGATCGAATCCCGGTGGCAACGGTTGCATTCTAAATGGAGGCGAAAATGCTGTAGGCCTGTGTGCTCAGATTCGGGGGCACGTTAAAGAACCCCAGGTGGTCGAAATTTCCGGAGCTCTCCACTACGGCGTCTCTCATATTCCTATGGTGGTTTTGGAAAGTTGAACCTCACATATCAACTAATAAATTTTCTGAGGCTATTTACAGCGCGTCGACCAGTGCGTCTTCAAGTGTTCCCCTTCTTGTTTGAATTAGCTTTTCTGTTTTAAGGGTGAAGCTCCTAAAGTCATGGGTCTCTCTCTTCCTTGTATGTATGTACGTGACCGCCTATAGTACCAACTTTGCCAACTGCCCATACTTCGTCCTTACAAACATTCTACTACGCCCCATCACCGACCCACCATTTCACTGGCCATAAAGCAAATACTGTTGAGAAGTAGCCAATATGAAATGCAAAATGGTCATGTACTTGTATCCAGGTGCATGTTAAAGAACCGTACACTGTCCCATTGTGTCTGTCCTCTGTTTTTACGCTACTGCCTATAGTTCCACCTTCGCAAACTGCCTACTACTTCGTCCTTGCGAACATTCTACTTCGCCCCATCACCGATCCACCACTTCACCAACCATAAAGCCGTTAGAATTAAGGGGGGGGGGGGGGCGTGGAAGCAACTTATAGCTACCACTTACGAATAACAAAAATTCTTTTATAAATATATACAGTGTTTGTCACGTCTTTGATGATGCAGTGAGCGATATACGTGGTTGGTTCACGGTTTGGCGATGAAACCCTCCAGCGCTTGGCCCATTATTCATGATTCACTCCGTGGATATGTTGTGATAATTTTTGTATTGTGCATGCAGGTGGACCTTCATAGTATCGCAACACCATGGAATACGGATGTGATTAATTTTGATATAGCAAACCATCCTACACGCCGAATACAGTCAACTTAGAGTGCACGGTACTCGTGTAAACATTCTTTCCACATTCTCTCCTCACGTTGCGCACCACTCCAGTATCATCAACTTCAAAGCAGCGATCGAGCATCTACTCCTTTAACCGATTAAAATAGCCCACCCCTCATGTAAAACCCCTTCATTGGGGCCTTTGAGGTACTGTAAATAAATAAATAAATAAATAAACTGCAGACAGAGAGCTCTATAGGATATTACATTGGGACATCCCAGTTACGCGCGATGTTTGAGGACGCACATTAATAAAGAAAAAAAAGCCTCGTTCGAAGATCTTCAAGATAGCTTGAGTGCATCTAGTAACCGGTCGTAATCAAACTTCGTTTTCTGTATGCTTGTTTTTGTTTTAGGTGGGTACCGAAGTCAGACGGAGGTGAAGTGTGTCGTCTTGGTCTGCGCAGTAGTGGTAAAAAACAACTGCGAGGTATTCGCTTTGCATTTTTTTTTTAGCTGCTATATTATTTCAACCCGTGGAGTTCTTCAAATCAACGACGTATCGCGGACCGCACTACTATATTACGCCTGTATTGAACTCCGGGTGGAGGCATATTTCTTCCTTAGGCTCGCTATTTCACAAACGGTGTTCATTTCTGCGCCCCTTTGTTTTTGTGGCTTGTCCTTTTTACCTTCTTCTTTTTCGCATATGTTCTTGCTCAAAAGGTAAAAAGAAAATAGCATGACAGACCAGCTGTCATTCCACAGACAAGAGGAATCATGGTAAAGAGAAACATCACCATGTGGTGAAGAGTACTGATTTCTCACGTCCTGCGTTTCTCGGTGGTCACTTTCTGTTTGGGAACACACAGCAAGTAACGTTTCTACAGGGTTAAAGACTTTTTTATGCATACCCGTAATGATAGCACTAATAATTACCAATTTTTTATATCTTACACAAAAAAATCTACAATCTACACATTTTGATTGAGCCAGCCATCACAAATCTCATATTCATTCGCAGCCCAAAATGTGGCATTTGTTTTACCTTTCACAGGGATTGCCGTAGCTCGCAAGAGAGGCGTGAAAAATATTAAGGAAAGTATATATTGTCAAGCACTCTGCTCACAAAATTACGTCGCTACCACGACGACGATGTTTCTACTGGTTCTTCCAGAATGAGAAGGTTTTACCACCTTACACGGTCCCCCTGTAAGGCAGAACTGAGCCAGTCAACAGATCCCTGCTTGTACTTACCCTAAAGAACCTGTATATTGCCGCATAAACTTGGCCAAAAATGAACACGGTTGTGACCTCAACGTGTCTTTTTTTTTATTGATATAATATATAAGGAGATGTTGCCGCACCAATATGGCGCCGGCTACTCCTTAGCCGTTGATGGAAACTCGAACACGTATCTTGAAGCAAAACATACAAAGCAGTGCATGGAAAATAAAAAACTCGGGCACAGATATGCAAATACACACTTATACGCACACATCACAATGGTAAGTAAATGTTCGAAAGTCAATGTAAGAAGTCTCTGGAAATGTCCCTCGTTATTATTCGGTCCACCAGCACAAAACAGCAAAGCACACGTTTGGTCCTTATAAAGATGCATTCACTTGTATGTACATAATAGTCGACACGTCATTCATTTCACAACACACACGTGATGGGTGTCACATGATACTGTAAATAATAAGTACATGTGTTACAAATGAAGGTTTGTTCTTTGTTAATACTTGTCAGCAATCCCGCTGTCTTGTAAAAAACGTGTTAATGCTTTTAAAGCGTGGGACTGCAAAACTCCAGTTGGCCACGGGCCCAGAAGTTTTTTCATGCTAAATGGTCTGTGGTCCAATGCGAACAGTTCGCACTTAAGACGGCGTCTCGGCGTGTCATGATGTGGACAGTCTATGAGAAGGTGACAGCCGTCTTCATCTATAAATCCACATTCGCATTCGGGAGTTTCAGCTCTGCCGATTCTGTGCAAAAAATGTTTTGTGTACGCGGTGCCTAGCCTCAATCGGTGAATTAGAGTTTCCATCCTTCTATCTAATGCCAGCGTAATTTTGAATTCAATACCTGGATCGATGTGATATAAATCGCAGCTCTTTGTACTTTGGTCAAACCAAGCAGTTTTGCTCAATCTGAAAGTTGTATTCTTTATAATACTGCGCAATTCATTTTTCGAAATTGGTAAAGAAACAGTAACGTCTTTACGATGTGCTTGTCGTGCTGCTTCATCGGACGCTGTGTTTCCAGGAATGTTGCAGTGGCCAGGTATCCACTGGAATATGATCTCATGTTGCGCCTTCTTTGCTTTGGTGAGCTCCTTCAGCGTTTCGTATGTCATACTATCACTTATTACTGTCCTGTTTGTACTGCAGAGTGATCTTAATGCGGCCTGTGAGTCACTAAATCTTACCCATTTTCTAGCGTCTGCTACCGAGTTTATAAACTTTAGAGCATACAGAATAGCGAAGAGCTCAGATGTAGTAGATGACGTCATGCGGCATAATTTAAACGGTTCCTGAATATTGAGCTGTGGTATGATAAATGCCAATGTTGAAGACGTTGTAGTACTTGAGCCATCTGTGTAAATATTGCCACGTTCCATTTCCCAAGCTTTTGTTATCGTCCCAAAACACCACACGATTCTCAGCGCAAACCGCGCCTGCAGTTTTCGAGAGGGTTCCGGACTGTAGTAGATCATTTCGATAAGATCACGCCCACTGTGCGAATGGTACAGATTGTTCTGGAACGTACGCCGCCGCCAGCGGTAGCGCTAGAACATTCGAGGGCGGGAGTATAAATGCCGACATGCTTCGCCGCTTGTCAGTTGTTGATCGAAGGCCAACGCTCCGTTCGCCGCTATCAGTCCGAGACTGCTATCTGTGCGAGACTGCTGCTGTAATTGGACTTTCCGTTTACCGGGCACAGGTTCGCCCAAATAAACAGTTAAATCACAACACGAAGTCTCCTGTCTTCGGCCACGTCACGACCCCGTGACATCTGGTGGAGGTGCTGCTTCGTTCATGTACCGCACGCCCCCGTCAAGCCGTGAACCCAGCCCATGTCGCGGAGAAGACACCGACGCCAACCAGGAGCAGCGAACAAGCCGCCGACAGCAAGGGCTACCACCGGAGTACGGGATTCTAGAAGACAAGGCGCGGAAGACCAAGGCCATGACCGCGACTGCAGCGACAATGACAACCGCCGCATCCCTGCCCACGATGGTCATGCATCAACCCAGGGAACCACCAATTTTCCATGGGTCATCGTTCGAAGACCCGGAGTCCTGGTTAGAAACATACGACCGTGTGGCCGCCCTCAACCACTGGGACAACGAAGAAAAGCTCCGGCGTGTGTACTTCTACCTGGAAGACACCGCAAGGACCTGGCTAGAGAATCGTGAGTCCACGCTCCGAATGTGGGATGTCTTCTGCGGCGCATTTCTGCAAACGTTCGCGAGCGTCGCTCGCAAAGAAAGGGCCGCTGCTCAACTAGAGACCCGGGTTCAGCTACCGAATGAGAAGGTTGGAATTTTCACAGAGGAGATGACCCGCCTATTTCGGCACGCTGACCCAGACATGCCTGAGGAGAAGAAAGTTCGTTTCCTCATGCGAGGGGTCAAACAGGAGCTCTTCGCGGGACTAATGAGGAATCCACCGAACACCGTCTTAGAATTTGTATCCGAGGCGACCACCATCGAAAAAACCCTTGACATGCGCACCAGACAGTATAATCGTCGCCTGACTCCAGAATGCGCTGCTGCTCAAACCAGTGACTCCGAAAACCTGCGTGAAACGATCCGAGCGATCGTGCGGGAAGAGCTGCGCAAACTGTTGCCTTCGGCGCAACCTCAAGTGGATTCGATCGCCGACATTGTGCGAGAAGAAGTCCGGCAATCACTTCGAATTCCCCATACACCACTGCCCGAGCCAGAAACTATGAGCTACGCCGCTGCAGTGCGCCACAACGCTCCTCCCCGTCCACGCCAAAATGCCGCCCCGTCGCACTTCCGTCGCCAGACACCACCACCGCCACCACCCCCACCGACGACCTACCGTTCACCAGCGGGCCAGCGCAGTGCGCCGAGGAAAACCGACGTTTGGCGCACCCCTGACCACCGCCCACTGTGCTACCACTGCGGCGAGGCCGGGCACACTTACCGCCGTTGCCAGTACCGACAGATGGGACAGCGTGGCTTCGCCGTCGATGCACCACGTCCGCAGCCAGGAGAACGACCACGTGACATCGCCGACTACCTGACAGGAACTCGGTGGACACCACGAAGCCCTTCGCGTTCGCCGTCGCCCAGCCGCCGCACGTCACCGCACCACCGACAGTACTCTGGCCCAACGCGGGGCCGGTCTCCTAGCCCGTATCCGGAAAACTAAGGGCAGCAACCGGTGGAGGTGCGGTTGCTGTGCGACGAACTACCGAAGATCCTCCGACGACGACGACGCCGCGACGGAGCTTTCCGAACACAACGCCAACCAGGCAAAGCCCTGACGGCGAAAGCTCACTTACTGAAGGTGGCCTGACGACGCAACATGGAAGCAGCGGAACAAGCCGACGCAGCCGTGACCCGACGCCACGCCCTAACTGTAATGCGAGACGGTGAACTAGCGACCTCGACGTTCTTATCGACGGCCACAGTGTGACCGCTCTCGTCAATACTGGAGCCGACTATTCTGTCATCAGTGGGTCGTTCGCCGCGAAGTTAAAGAAAGTTAGGACAGCTTGGAAAGGCCCTGAAATCCGCACAGCCGGAGGTCATCTCGTAACGCCTGCAGGAATCTGCACAGCGAGAGTCACCATTAACGGCCGTATTTATCCTACAGACTTCATAGTCCTACAGCGTTGCTCGAGAGATGTCATCCTTGGCATGGACTTCTTATGCCTCCATGGTGCTGTCATCAACCTAAAAACAAAGTCGATAACGTCATCCACAGAAGAAGCACTACCGCCGCGCACGCCGTCTGGACACCATGCCTTGAATGTGCTGGAAGAACAAGTCACCATTCCGCCTCGCTCAAGCGTCATTATTTCAGTCGGCGCTCCTGAATCACCTGACTTCAAAGGCGTCGTTGAAGGCAGTCAGCATCTGTTGGTCACCCGAAATATTTGCGTCGCAAGAGGAATTGCAGAGCTGCAGGGAGGCAAAGCAACGGTTATGCTCACGAATTTCAGCAATGAGTACAAACATGTGAACAAAGGATCAACGGTCGCATACATCGAAGAAATTGTCGAAGCCACCAGTGCTTTCGCCCTCGCCGATTCTGCGGAACCTGCTCAGAGGAACCAAGCCCCTCCCATAGCTTTCGACGTCAATCCCAGACTTCCGAACAATAAGCAAAAACAGCTCAAGGCCCTGCTCCTCCAATACGAAGATTGCTTTTCGTCGTCATCGAAAATTCGGCAGACACCAATCACGAAACATCGCATCATAACCGAAGAAAATGCCACACCACTCCGTCAGAGTCCGTACAGGGTTTCGACGCGAGAACGTGAGGCCATGAAGAGACAACTTGATGAAATGCTGCGGGATGACATTATCCAGCCGTCCAAGAGCCCATTGGCATCCCCCGTGGTGTTAGTGAAGAAAAAGGATAGGACCCTACGTTTCTGCGTCGATTATCGCCGCCTGAACAAAATCACAAGAAAGGACGTGTATCCTCTCCCACGAATAGACGACGCACTTGATCGGCTCCATAACGCCAAGTACTTTTCGTCAATGGACCTCAAGACTGGCTATTGGCAAATCGAAGTCGACGAAAGAGACCGAGAGAAGACGGCGTTTATAACACCGGACGGCCTCTTCGAGTTTAAGGTGATGCCCTTCAGCCTTTGCTCAGCGCCTGCAACTTTTCAACGCGTTATGGATACAGTACTGGCAGGATTGAAGTGGCAGACTTGCCTTGTGTACTTGGACGACGTCGTCGTGTTTTCCTCGAGTTTCGACGAGCATCTTCGGCGCCTTGAAGCTGTACTTCAAGCCATCAAGACTTCCGGACTCACACTGAAGCCAGAAAAGTGCAGATTTGCGTATTAAGAGCTCTTGTTTCTGGGGCACGTTATCAGCAAGTCTGGAGTTCGTCCTGATCCACGGAAAACAGCCGCCATCGCCGACTTCCCGCCGCCCACTGACAAGAAAGCCGTGCGCCGATTTCTGGGCCTGTGCGCCTATTATAGGCGGTTCGTGAAAAACTTCGCCCGCATCGCCGATCCTCTCACTAACCTTTCCAAGGCTGACGTGGAGTTCAAGTGGGAAACGCCACAGGAACACGCTTTCCAGGAGCTTAAACATCGCCTCCGGACGCCTCCGTTACTTGCCCATTTCGACGAATTCGCCGAGACAGAAATACATACTGACGCAAGCAGCGTAGGTCGTGGCGCCGTTCTTGTGCAGAGGGCTGACGGACTTGAAAGGGTTATTAGTTACGCCAGCCGATCGCTATCCAAAGCAGAAGCAAATTATTCCACAACAGAAAAGGAGTGCCTCGCCATCATCTGGGCTACGTCGAAATTTCGCCCATACCTCTACGGCAGGCCCTTCAAAGTTGTGAGCGACCACCACGCCTTGTGTTGGCTAGCCACTTTGAAGGACCCTTCAGGTCGCCTCGCACGATGGAGCCTGAGACTTCAAGAATATGACATTACTGTCATTTACAAGTCCGGCAAAAAACACTCCGACGCCGACTGTCTCTCTCGTGCGCCTGTCGACCAACCGCTACCCGACGACCCGGATGACGACTACTTCTTGGGAACGATTATGATTATGTGGGGTTTAACGTCCCAAAACCACTATATGATTATGAGAGACGCCGTAGTGGAGGGCTCCGGAAATTTAGACCACCTGGGGTTCTTTAACGTGCACCCAAATCTGAGCGCACGGGCCTACAACATTTCCGCCTCCATCGGAAATGCAGCCGCCGCAGCCGGGATTCGAACCCGCGACCTGCGGGTCAGCAGCCGAGTACCTTAGCCACTAGACCACCGCGGCGGGGCAACTTCTTGGGAACGATCACTACCGACGACTTCGCTGAACGACAGCGGGCTGACCCGGAACTTAAGGCCCTAATAGAATACCTCGAAGGCAGGACCGCCGAAGTCCCGAAGGTATTCAAGCGCGCACTTGCGTCGTTTTGTCTACAAAACGGTCTTCTACAAAAGAAAAACTTTTCACCGCTTCGGGCTAAGTACCTCCTTGTGGTGCCTTCAGCTCTGCGACCAGAACTCCTGCAGGCCCTGCACGACGATCCGACGGCAGGGCACCTCGGTGTTTCTCGCACGCTCGCGAAGATACAAGAAAGGTACTACTGGCCGCGTCTTACCACCGACGTCACTCGTTATGTGAGGACATGCCGGGACTGTCAGCGACGCAAGACACCGCCGACAAGGCCAGCGGGACTTCTGCAGCCAATAGATCCACCTTGCCGACCTTTCCAGCAGATTGGTATGGACCTACTGGGGCCGTTCCCGACGTCGGCTTTCGGAAACAAGTGGATCGTGGTAGCTACCGACTACCTCACCCGCTACGCCGAGACAAAAGCCCTGCCAAAAGGCAGTGCATCCGAGGTAGCTAAGTTCTTCGTCGAAAACATCGTCCTTCGTCACGGCGCCCCGGAGGTCCTTATCACCGACAGAGGAACGGCATTCACTGCCGACTTAACTCAAGCGATCTTGGCATACAGCCAAACAAACCACCGCCGGACGACAGCGTACCACCCACAGACCAACGGCCTCACCGAGCGGCTTAACAAGATGATCGCCGACATGCTGTCAATGTACGTCGATGTCGAACACAAGACGTGGGACGCCATTCTTCCGTATGTGACCTTCGCATACAACACGGCGGTGCAGGAGGCGACGCAGATATCTCCATACAAATTTGTCTACGGAAGGAGCCCGGCAACGACGCTCGATGCCATGCTACCCAACGTCACCGACGAAGACAACCTCGATGTGAGCGAGTACCTTCAACGCGCCGAAGAAGCCCGACAACCTGCGCGTCTCCGTATCAAGAATCAACAGACGACCGACAGCCACCGTTACAACCTTCGACGACGCTTCGTGGAATACCAGCCCGGTGAACGTGTTTGGGTGTGGACGCCGATACGCCGACATGGACTAAGTGAAAAGCTTCTGCGACGGTACCTCGGACCGTACAGGGTGGTTCGACGTCTCGGCCCACTTGATTACAAGGTTGTCCCCGACGGCATCACGAACTCTCAACGACGCCGATCGCGACCTGAAGTCGTCCATGTCGCACGCCTAAAGCCGTTTCATGCGCGTTAACAAACTGAAACAGTGCTTTTTTTGTATTATTGTTGTATTGTAATTTATTCATTGTACTTTCTTGCATTATTATTGTACCTTCATCTTTAGTTAAAGCATCGAGACGATGCCTTTTTCAGAGGGGGGCAATGCCACGTTCCATTTCCCAAGCTTTTGTTATCATCTCAAAACACCACACGATTCTCAGCGCAAACCGCGCCTGCAGTTTTCGAGAGGGTTCCGGACTGTAGTAGATCATTTCGATAAGATCACGCCCACTGTGCGAATGGTACAGATTGTTCTGGAACGTACGCCGCCGCCAGCGGTAGCACTAGAACATTCGAGGGCGGGAGTATAAATGCCGACACGCTTCGCCGCTTGTCAGTTGTTGATCGAAGGCCGACGCTCCGTTCGCCGCTATCAGTCCGAGACTGCTATCTGTGCGAGACTGCTGCTGTAATTGGACTTTCCGTTCACCGGGCACAGGTTCGCCCAAATAAACAGTTAAATCACAACACGAAGTCTCCTGTCTTCGGCCACGTCACGACCCCGTGACAATATGTATGTACCCTTGATACCGCATGTGTATCTGATAAATCGCTAGTTGTTGAGCAGCTTGGATGAACATGTCTCTCTTTCTGATAATGCCATCCACTGAGAATTCAATGCTTGGTATTACAAGCAGCCATGGAGGATAGTCCATTTCAGAGCTCCAAAATTCATTTCTGGGTAATATATGTACATTACTCTGTACATCGTTATGAGCATTGCTTTTATCTCTTAGTAAAATCTCCTGTGCCAATGGGTGGTCCCTGTGTTGCGTCTGTAAGCGAAAAAAATGGCGGCATGTTTCAATTGTTCTCATGACTTGAAAGGGTGGTTGTCGAGTCTCTGCTATGACAAGGCTGCTGGAAGTCGCTCGTGTAACACCTATGCAGACGCACAGTCCCCTAGCTAATAGTCTTTGAAGTCGCTCCTCTGAAGTGCGGGAAAGGCCGTGTAACACTGCTGCAGAATATGCAACTTTTTGTCGTATTAAAGCATTGTGAACAGCGAGCATGAATGATACAGATCCACCCAATGATGTCTCAGCAATTCTGCGGAGTATATTCACTAGCGTATTCACCTCGTTTTCGAGTTTTTTTATGTGAGGTGCCCCTGATAGCTGCCTATCCAGTATTACTTCGAGAAACCGATGCTGTGTCACCATCATTAGTGGTTCTTCTTCTAAATTGAGATTGAAGTTCTTTAACTTCTTACGGGTGAAGGGCAATACAGCTGTCTTTGCGTGCGATAGAATCATTCCTCGTTCTTTTAAAAAGTTGTTGATAATATTTATTCCGTCCTGCAATGCGATCTGAATTAACCGTATGTCCGTGCCAGATGCCCAAATGCACACATCATCTGCATATAAGGAGTATTTTAACCTGGAAGGTAGTCTTTTAGCTAAATCAGCCATAACACAGTTGAAAAGAAAAGGGCTGAGTACGCTTTCTTGTGGCACTCCCTGTCTGACGTCGTGTTCTGCACTTTTTCCTTCGCTCGTCTGAATGAATATTTTACGACCTGATAAAAATTTGGATACCCACCGCAAAGACCTGCCGGACAGTCCGTGTTCCAACATACTCAGCAGAATATGAGCGTGACTGACTGCGTCAAATGCCCTTTGATATTCAAGAACACTGCGACCGTCAAACTACCACAGGCGCGTTCATGCTCCACATACGTTACTAAGTCCAGTATTGCATCCATTGTGCATCTCTGTTTCCTAAAACCTGTCAAGTAGTTGGAGAATACACCAGTTCTGTTGCACCACCATTGAAGTCGCACATCAATCATTTTTTCCATTACCTTACATAAACAGCTTGTCAGACTGATTGGACGGAAGGATTCAAGGTTCAAGGGCGCCTTAGCCGGTTTTAAGATCGGAATGATGCGAGCAGACTTCCAAGACTCGGGTACAATTTCTTGCGTCCATAGATTATTGTAAATATCTAAGAGAAGGCCCAAGGTTCTTTAGCATATTGTATGTAATGCCGTCGGGTCCAGGGGTCGATTTTTGACGACATATTGCTATAGCACAATGCAGCTCCCTTAACGTAAATACAGGTTCTAGTTGAGGATGCTGGGCCTAAAAGCTAGCATTATATTTCCGGTTGGCTAACGCGACAGAATTATCAAATAATGCACATTGTGATGCGGCGGGCCTACTGATAACTTGAAAAAATTCACCTGCTACCACAGCTTCCGGTTTGTCCAAGGCTACAGCAAGAGCACGAAATGGGAAGCTCTGTGAAACAGGGCCACTAAGTGCTCGAATTACAAGCCAAATTTTTGGAACAGGTGTGTGGGGAGAGAGCGTGCCACAGAAATCACGCCAGCCTCGTTTACCTAAATTTTCTAGCCGTCTGCGCATTACACTGTGGATTTTCTGTGCATTTTTGTATGCTTCTAAACTTCCGCTGCGTCGATATGTCCTTTCTGTACGTTGTCTGATGGCTCTTAGATGTTCATACTCTCCATCGACTGCAGCATAGTCTTTTCGAATCGGAACTTTCTTTGTACATTTATTCGCATTATCTTGCAGAAATTCAGTAAAGTTTTCAACTGTCGTGAGGTCACTATTTTGGTTTGTTAGGTGGTGCCGAAAAGCTTTCCAGTTCGTCAGTTTGCTGTAGCGTCTGGTGTCGTCTTTTCGCAAGTAGGGGTGATTTATTACAATGGAAAAATGGTCACTCCCACGTGTTTCTACATCCGTTGTCCATACCACACCATTCACAAGATCTTGGGAACACAAGGTTACATCGATGCAACTAGAGTAATTTCGCCCTCGGACAAAATTTGGGGAGCCGTCATTTAAAATTGTCAAATTGCATTTGCCTGCGGCACACTCAATAGTGTTTCCACGTGCATCACATCGATCACTACCCCAGATTATGTTGTTCGCAATAAAGTCTCCGCATATAAACGTATATGAATTAGAAATGTTGAAGATATTTGTTAGATCTTCTACCGAAATGCGGCTTGAAGGTTGTAGGTAAAAATTGATCACTGTAACGCACTGCTCACCAAAGGATCCTTTGCAAGCGACGAATTCCGGGAAGTCCGAATCACTTGAGTGAACTTGATGAGAAGGTAGGTCCTTTCTGACGCACAAATGTACACTGCTAGGACCACTTCGACGAGATGACTTATATATCACGTAGTTGGAGAGGCGGAAATCATCATTCATTCCTGCCTCTTGGATGCAAAGTATTGGAAAATATACTGCAGAAGGAGTTTACGGAAGTCAGCACACTTCCTTCGAAGACTATTGGCATTCCACTGGTATATGGAGACATCTTTGTAGCGCTTATTCATATGTTACTTGTCGCAGGTTTGACCCTGACTGTTGACACAATAGTGCTTCCAGAGGCAGCAGGGCTTTTGCTTCTGGCAGGTTGTTTGCTTCCGGTAGAACAGACAGGATTGCCTTAAGTGCCGCGAAAAGCATTGGCAGAATCAACTGCATGACTGGTGCAAAGGCACGGTCTCCATTGAATGGTTGATTTTCTGAGGCCTGTTGAGAATGACGTGACGTTTCGATGTTGTAGTTGGGGCGAACACTGGCACTGTCGGTTTTTCTACTTTCCGGCAGAGGTCCCGTGGGCGTTCGCAGTTTTGACGCGTATGTTGGGTTACTTGAAGGTACTTCTCGTGAGTGGTCTCTCGAGTGTGCTCTCGGAGGCTCTCTTGGCGGTTCTCTTGGCGTGCTTGTCGACTGTTGTTGTGGTGGCCACTGAGGTAGATCACGTACAGGATCAACAATCTCAAGGTTTGGAGATGGTTCATTGGGGCGCGGTTTTCTTCCATGAATGAGCTCATGCCGACGCATTTTAGATGCGGAAGCATCTTATACTCGCGCCTTGTAGTGCGCCGTCCGCGCCGTCCGCGCCGTCCGCACCGCTTCTCGAACATTTGACAGCTGACGCGCGCGCATGCGCCGTCGCACCGTCGCCCACTCTTCCACCATCTGTGCATCTCTTCCTCCTCTACACACCGCGCGCGCTTCACTCCTCCACCATCTGTGCACCCTTCCTCCTCTACACACCGCGTTCGACATCTACAATTCTCCTGATTCTCCAGTGGACGCGCATGTGGCGTCGCGCTTCGAGAACATTCAACAGCTGACAGTGCATGCGCCGTCGAGCTGTATATATACTCAAGGTCGGCGCTCGCTCGCTCAGTTGCCGCTCGTCGGTTGGTTTGTACGGCGCGTCGACGTCCAAGGTCGCGGTGAAATGAATTCCAACGAATCCACAAACACAATGATCGACGTCCCTTCGACCAGCGCCGCCCTTTCGCATACGTGTGTACGTGTTCACTCATTTAACACCCCCTCCTACAACCACGTTAACCAATTTAGCCATCGACCCAAGTAAGTCGCAATTTAACACCCCATTTCACAAACACGTTAACCAATTTAGCCATCGACCCAAGTAAGTCGCACTTTAACACCCCGTTAACCAATTATATGCTCGGCATCCTCCTCAGTGTTCCCCCGAGGGAAGCTGCGGGCAATTTTTTTTGCAGCAGCTTTACTTTGCGGGCAGCCTGAATATGAGGCAGCGTGATTACCTGCACAGTTTGCACACTTAGGCTGAAGAACAGACTTGCACTCCTTATGATGGTGTTCTTCTCAGCAGATCTTACACCGGCGTGTGTTACGGCAACTTTTCGCCATGTGTCGGAATCGCTGGCAGTTATAGCACCGAAGTGCTGGACCAAGATATTCTTCCACTGGGTGACTGGTGAATCCTAAGTAGATTCTTCCTGGAATCGGGCGGTCGTTTCGAAAAGTCAGGATCACTGAGTGAAGTGGACGCGTCGTTACTCCTCCATCTTCCTGGCGGTAGTATTTTATTTGCCGTCGCGCCGATATAACCCCTGCATCTCTCAAGTACTCTAGGAGTTGTTCATCTGAATACTGCAGAGGAACTTGTTTTACTTTCCCAACGTTCCGAGTGTATGACTCTGGGATGAAAGGCTTAACTTCCAAGCCACCTACATTTGAAAGCATCAGAAGACGCTTGGCTGAACTTAAGGAAGCAACGCTGACACTGAAGCTTCCATCTCTGGTCGTTCTGAATGACTGCACTTTTTCTTTAGCAGCGGAAACTACTTCAGCTGACACTCGATTGGGGTTCACTTTCCAGAAGCTAGCACCTTCAGCTGTTGGACGAAAGACGACTGGGATACCCTCTGCTCGTTTCTTTTTATAAGTAACCAACGTAAATGGTTTATCTTCGCCCATGTCTTCTTCATCACTTAGGTAATAAGTTGACGTTTTATCGTCGAGAGGATTCTCTTCCAAGCCAGGCTTCTTGCTCTCAGCTTCATCGTCTTCCAATGCTGCTGTGCTCGCTGGAGCCATTTCGCGGTTGTGAATTTGCAAACGTGCCGGCTTTATAATGTTTGGACGCACCTTTAAGCCCCCAGGCTTTTCATTGTGTCCTGCAGTATCACTTATGTGGTTTAACGCACTTGGACGAGCATAAGGCTCGTGGCGATGGCTACCAACCACCGTAGTGGTCGCGTACTAGCCAAGTCTTTGATAACGGAACCTCGTACCTCTAGGGCGCCGAGCCCTCGAAGTCTTCACCCGGCGTCTTGTTGGCACACCGCGAAGAAATGGATGTCAGCGTAATAGTCCAAGAAAAGAACAGAAATCGAACAGTGCACAGAAACAGCAACTGAACAGATCTACTTCTTCTTCTTCCTAAAAATCACCTCAACGTGTCAAACGAATCACATTGTAGAGAGACCGCAACAGAGTCGTCGTCGACCACTGAAACCCAATCTAGGGCAAGGGGAAGGTGGAGGCACAATTTATTCATCGAATTGTATTCCCAACTGTGTGCCTGTGGTATTTGCTTCAAGTGTGTTCTACTCGTCAGTACATATCTTTTCACAGCTTTCTTTTTTTTCTGTCTTTGTAACGCCCCGCCAGCCTGAATACCTAACTCTGAGTAGTGCGAAAAGCCGAAGAAGTGGCCATCAAACGCCGCATAAGCATGACCTCACCATGAATTTTCAAATTTCTCTAAATAAAGCTGTCTATTTTTCCTTCTCTTTCTTACTCTCAATGAAACGTAGATAAAAACATGGAACTAGCTCACTACTTTAGGTTAATATAAATAATATTATTCGTGTGACAAGGCTGAAAGTGTATCTATCCCACTCGTGTTGGTCAAGCAGTAAAAATAGGAAATAATGAGCTACATGTAAGCACGTTGTATTTGCTGATACTGTTATTTGGCTTTATCATTTAAAGGGACACTGAAGTCAAATAACTAACTACGTGAGAGTGAAAGCTCAATGTACGACAACCTCAGATATGACAACATTATCAACAGCAGTGCCCTACTTAACGAGAATTTAGTGTGAATGCACACAAACACATGCGCTACGTTATGACATACTCAAAATGATCCAGATGACGTCAGACCAACCACCTAAAATCAATCACTAGTAATTGAACTAGCCGCACTAAATAAAGAACATTTCATACATCAAGAGACGTGATAAAATGCTGTTTGTTTTTGTTTATTTCATGAAAAACCGTGGAAGTTAGTATGAAATATGGCGCTAGTGGTTCAAAAATTAAACTTTTGCGTGGTTATACTGGACAGGCCTTTCTATCCAGTGGGGCTCAGTTGAACCAAAACACGTCTGCTATCTCTGTCCCGGTTTGTTCAAACGGTGTTGCTCTGGAGAGGCTGAGGTCCATACTGCCTCAGCTACTCCATACCACTAAGTTCTGCAGCGAAAACAAAAGAATAATACTGAACGGTACCCAAAAATGAACAATCTGAAAAAAAAACATAATAGCAATCTGAAACCAAGTGAAATATCTAGCCAATACACAGTACCATGGCAGCCGTTGTTTCTGTTGTGGCTCACGCTGCTTTCGTTCTGCTGCAACTAGAGTTGGCGGCTACGCAGGAAAGCCGGGCAACGTTGTACAGGGCAACAGTGGCGTGAGATGACCTGACGGGTAATTGTAAGTGCGCTCACTTGATGCGGGCCACTAAAACGCAATTTTATTTCAAAATAAGTACTTCCTTCGAACAAAACTAACACTACGATGTTTCTGGACCACCATTTTGACAATGAACGACGACTTCCTAGTTGCCTTTGTGTCCCTTTAAGGCAGCCTTATATTGATTTCATTATAGTGTCTAGGTGAGAGAGAAAGACAGCTTCTTCATCAAAAAAAAAACTGAGAATTAGGCCATCGCATCTACAAGCTATTCTGTACAAGCTACTCTGTGTAGGGGGAAGGGGATTGGGAACAGAAAGACTCTTGGAGGACGAGGGCAGGAAATGAAAAAGAGAAAAAAAAATATTGTGATCATGGTACATGCATGCAAGAACGTAATGGTTGTGCTGCAGGCCACATTAAGGTTTATTGATTAAGTTAATGAAGCCTTGCATTGCCGAGAAGCCGTCGGCCCAAATATTTTGCCGGGATTTAGCAGGGCTAGGAAAGTTGAGCGTCTTCTACTTTGCAGACAAGTTCTTTTTTCTCTCTATGCCTGGTAATCTATCAAAATACGTTCTGTTTCTGATATTGCCCTGCAGTTGTCAGAAGTGGGCAGTTATACAATAAAAAAGATTATAACACTGAGTGTTTCTTGTTATACGATTATGTATTGCATATCTGCATACCAAAAGGTTATACTCTCGTATCTAAAACGCCGTTAAGACCTATTCTATAAAGCAGGCTTTTGAAATTGCGAGATCAGACGGGTGAGCCATCAGCACAAACATTGCTCCCTCTAAATCCGAAGGACAGAAAGAAATCTTTTCTCTTACATGTTTATCTAGAGTTCCATTAGTTGTTCCCAGAAATACTCCCGTGGACAGGGTTTTCGAAATTCACTGTAAGGGCAACGCTTTTTCAAGAGAGACGTCAGTCGGAGGCCTTGAACTCAACGTTTGGGGCTTTTCTATAATGTGTTGTTTAAAGCTACGTTATTTTAGGAGTAAAAGTACATATAATAAGCAATTTTGAAATGCTTGAGACGAAAACACCGACAGCCTGCCCTCTGAGATAGACAGCAAAGCCGGGGCCCAGCAGAGTGCTCACAAAAAAAAACTGATCCCAAAGAAAACATGCTTTTAGCAAGAAGTATGGGCTTCTTGGATTGCCTGTGCATGATCTATATATGTACGTCTTTGTGTATGACGTATACGCGGTTTGTGTACGACCTGTGTACAGTCTGTGTATAACCTATGTACGACCTATGTAAGAGAAGAGGCATAAATCTATTAAACAGCTTAAGGGAAGTCACCTGAGCACCTCTGCACCACCCTTAGGTGCAAAAACATTTAGTGCAAGGGGAAGAGATTACTTAGCACTGCCTGGGAAAATATTAGCACAACACTTGATTACGTGGGGGAGCAGTGTTTAAGTTTCAAATTTCCACAGATTTTCACAGCCACGAAAGATGCCAAAATCCAGTGCCAGGGGATAATTGTAATCAACAAGAAAATCTACGAGCCCAGTAAATGCGTACGAGTAAGTACACTCCCTGCGCGTATGTAACCATGACGGCAGCTGTTTAGCTTTACAGCAGTAATTTGCGTGTTCACGCCACCAAATCATTGTCGTTCTCTTTTGCAGGCCGCTTGCCAATGTGGAGATATTACGACTGCACGTACATGTGGAGTACGCCTGCTGAAAAACTTTTGCCTAGCGATAGTTGAAGCTTGCTGCAGTTCAACTGAGTCAGAATTTTTGTCGTTCGCGTTTTATTCCGTCGCAGTATAGTACGTACCCGACGAAGGTCCTTCCGCATTCTGCAATGTACTTGCTGCCGACATTCCGGGCTCTCGAGAAAGATCTTCTCGACATTTCACAAGAAAACCCCACAAATATCAAGGACAGGAAAAGGGCGCAATATACTTACAGCCTGTCTCTGGTTCGGATGTCTCACGTTTCGTTTGCGAAGCGGCTGTTCACGTGGCAGTTGCTTCGCAGGCTGTTGCTTCGCCCCGCTTGCAACAGATTGCGTGACGTGCATTTTATCTAATTATGGCGGCACGCACTGAACTCGCTGTGTTCTGGTGTATAGTTAAATTGCTCAACGATGCGAAAGAGTTCTAGACTAGATAGCGTTGCATCTGTGTGTCACTAACGTATATTTTTGTGAATCATGACCTTCCTGTAACTTTTGCACCTGACTGTAAAAAAAATGGCATGGGCTTCATTTGTCTAACGTAACACACTGCTGTGGAGCGAGGGGTCACTGCTGGTTCGAACATCCGGTCGTATGCTACACAATTTTCGCTACTCATGCGGTATGCGTTTTTTCTTTGTGCCGTATATCGATGTGCGATCTAACAGATAATAATGGTAAGGAGAGCATAGAAGTTACTAGATCGAATTGTAATGTAAATTGGAAGACAGAAAAGTGGATGAAAAGATAACTTGCCGTCGGCAGGAACCAAACCTGTGACCTTCGAATAACGCATTCGATGCTCTACCACTGAGCTACCATGGCGGCTATCTCCCCAGTCACTTTTATTGGTATATATGCGAATTTAGGCTCGGTTCGGTTCCTGCCTACGGCAAGTTATCTTTTCACCCACTTTTCTTTCTTCAATTTTACATTGCAATTTTATCTAGTAACTGCTCCTATACTTTCCTTGGCATTATTGTCTGTTAGATCTCATTGATATTGTGTCAAGCACGGGAAAACAGGCCCTTAAGTATACACTTCTTTCTATATATATATATATATATATATATATATATATATATATATATATATATATATATATATATATATATATATATATATATATATATATATATATATATGTATATATATATATATATATATATATATATATATATATATATATATATATATATATATATATATATATATATATATATATATATATATATATATATATATATATATATATATATATATATATATCAGCATCTCGAAAAACAAGGATTTTAGCCGTTGAGTCGTCTAAGGCGAGTGCATCATATGACATTTTCTTCAGATGCCGCCTCGAGTAAGCATCATGTGCCACGCGACATCTTCTGACGAAATAGAGTGTTCCGCGCTCACAGCCTGGCTTACAAGGGGTGCTGGCTGACGCTCCCATGGATTGCGTGCACAGAAAGGTGCAACGATGCGAACAGCGCCACGGAGCGCCTGCAGTTGTAGGTAAAAATGTAGAGCATCTAACGCGTAATTCAAAGTCCATTGTTTGCGATCACACCGATGTAAAGAGTTCCCTTCAATATTCTCAACATCATAATGATATAACTACAGTTTAGGACAACAATTAACGTTTTCGCTGGCCTAGTTGTCTGTTCGACTCGTTTTGCTGTTGTCCGACATAGACAAGCCCCTACAGAAATGAACTTTTTTTCGTTTTACGCTGCTAACTATTTGGTTGCAGACGTTATGGATGCATATGATTGATTGATATTTGGAGTTTAACGTCCCAAAACCACCATATGATTATGGAGACGCCGTAGCGAAAGGCTCTGGAAATTTTGTCCACCTGGGGTTCTTTATATCTGAGCACACGGGCCTAAAACATTTCCGTTCCGATTGGAAATGCATTCATGAATGCATACGCGGAAAGAACTGAGCGAGCGCCTGCCGAGGGCATGTTTCGAGCAGCATATGACTTTAGTTCTATTTTTGCTACTAGTTCCCAGTCTGGATTGATTAAAACATCAATAGTTTAGTTATTCAGCATTCCTAAGACATACTTATTGAGTTGTCTGTGTGAATAAACGAAAAAAAACAACAACATAACAGAGTCTGAATTTCTCCATGGTAGTAGTATTTATAAATTGATGAAGTGCTTCGGTGAAAGACTTCCAAGCCGCTGATTGAAGGTTTAAAATACAGCATTCTTTCATAGATGACTGAGAGTAAACTGACTATCGTACACACGCATGTTGAACGTTTCACATTCAGTCGGCACAATTTTGTTTCACTTACTCTCACTTATTATTTTTTACAATCACAGAAACTATTATCGGAGACGGGAACAATAGAATATTCTTAGCCAGCTTTTGTCCTAGCACATCCATTATGGTCAAATATGCTCGCAAACACTCACAAATCTTTTTGCTTAAACCATTACTGTAGTAGCACTGATCTTTCATGCACGTTGTAGCTGTTTCTTTTATGAATTGACAAAGTAATTCATTTCTACACTAAAGGCTGTCTGAGAGAGAACCAGAATATGTTAATTTTTGATGCTTCCTAAAGCTAGCTGACAGCATTCGAATCGGGCCACTGCAACAAATTACTACCAGTCTCAGTCCACAGGACGCAGATTCTCAAATACCACGGATGAGATTTGTGTATGCCCATAATAGTATATACAGCGGCACGTAGTCAAGAATCTGGACCGTAAACAGACGTCCGACTCCGCGCACCGGCCTCCATATCTGTGCAGTGCCAGTAAAGGGAGGGGCAGGAGGGAAAACAGGGTAGCGGAAATAACGAGCCTTCATGGGGATATGAAGGCCGCGCACGCTCTCTGCAGCCACCGAAAGTTCCGCCTTCGCAGTGCATATGTCCAAGCGCCATCCACACCCAGCGGAATCGTGATGCGGCGAGGGAGGAAATTGCGATTTACCCGGCGCTAACTTCTCCGGCTTGCAGTGACCGTGGAAAGTTCTAGTTAGTGGCAGACATCAGATGCGGATGGCACCGCTATTTGAGGCGTGCGCGCACAGTTGAACAGAACTGAGATTCTGCGGACGCCTGCAATGTAGCGCTTGCTTGATGCTAGTTGGAAAGTACGCACTTCGCACTGCGTTAAACGAACAATAGAAAAAGGTGGTTTGCCGGTTAACTCTATGTGTGCCATGCTTGTATAAGCCTGTCCTAGTTCACTCCAATTGTTTCTGCAAGCAGAATGTATACATACTGGTGTAGGTTAAAGTAAAAGAAGGCGGGCGTGGGGTAGCCGTTTTCTGATTGAACCGTCTTGCTTTGTATCACAGAACTGCATATTATTGCGATAGCAATTTCATGAACACTCTCAGCTAGATTTTACCGCCAGCGTCAACGTCACTCACCATATATGTATGCGAATCTATATATATGAAAATGCAAGAAAGAAAAAAAGTAACCCAGAAAAAGACTCCAGCGCGCGGAATCGAACTTTGGTCCTTAGAATTTGAGTGTGAGGCGTCCACCACTGCACCACCGAGGAGCACATCCTTCGCACGTTCAAACGACAAGCTATTGATATCCACCACTTACCGTTGCTGACGGGTATCTCGGGGAGAATTGTGTTTTCAGCATTACAGGAAGGTGGTGCAATCAGCACATGTCGCCACATCGCGCGGCGGCGCACGCTGGAATCTCCCACGCGTACTTTGCTCCGTTTGGAGGAGGGGAGCGACGCTCTCTCGCGTGCCCTTATCTCGTGGTGGAAGGGAAAGAAGGGTCCTACGACTTGGCTAGCCTCGGGTTTCATCTGGAACGACTCTTCTGTAGTTACCTGGCGCACAAAGGTCACTGCAATCATTGCAGCCTCTGTTTGCGAAAAGCGCGCGCTTTTCAGACGTAGCGAAGTAACAACTGAGACGCTTATTCACGTGCTTGTGTACCTATGAGTACGTTTCGTGCGTCATTTGTATGTGGGAAATACGGGGCACGTTTCGGTTTGCTTGCCATTCTGCGCGTGACCTTACAATTTGTTGGTATCGCGTATGTTCCTTCGTCCTTGCAGCTAACTTGTGACTTTTTCATGCATGTTTCTTAACACTTTAGTTTACACTTTTGTTTATTAGTACTTGATCTTAGACACAAGTGGCGCCAAGCCTCAAGAAATCACGGATCTAGGAGGCCTTTCTTGTTTATCTTTATTCTTCCTTTTTCATCTTCCTCACTTTCTTCCTCTTTCTGTCTATTTTTCTATCTGTCTTTTGTCACCATCTCTCTCTCTCTCAATCTCTCTCTCTCTCTCTCTCTCTCTCTCTATATATATATATATATATATATATATATATATATATATATATATACATTTTGCTCCTTCTTTCCTTTTTACTTTCTCTTTGTCTCTCGGTCTTTCTCTCTCACTTTTTCACACTTCCTCTTTTCATTTATGTAGTGCTTGCTTTATCTTCATATCCTTTCCTCCCTCTTTCTGCCTTGCTCCCACACTTTCTTTTTTTTTCGTTTTGTTGTGTCTACTCCTTTTCATTTCTTTCTATCTGTATTTCTTTCTAGATCTTTCTGTCTTTCCCCTTTCTTCCTTCCTTTTTGTCTATCTCATTCCTGTCTCCCTCTTTCTCACTCTGTGTTGCTCTCTATCTTTTTACACATTTTTGTATGCTGCTCTTGCTTTTTATCTCGTCAATTTTTTTACGTATTTGCTATTTTTTTCAGTTTATACGCCTTCTTCCTCTTTATTTGTAATTCTCTACCTTACGACCTGCTTGTCTCTTTCTCTATTCTGGGACGTTCCACCCCACATATGTCATGTCTCTTTTTCTACACTTTCTCTCGTCCATTCAACCTTACGCTGGAGTGATCACAGCAGCGGCGAAGAGCGCGCCATGCGCATGTGTTCGGGAAGCACAGCACAAGATGAACAAATGGGCGAAGAGAGTGTGCGCGAGACGGAATATTGCCTTGCATGCGATACAAAACTAGAGATAAGTATTCTTTATGATGGGTATGTATGTATGTATGTATGTAGGTATGTATGTATGTATGTATGTATGCATGCATGTATGTATGTATGTATGTATGATTCCTTATGATTGGTATGCATGTATGTATGTATGTATGTATTGTGATGACGAAAGGCGGCACGTAAGCTCTGGCGCGCGGGCAGTTAGCGGGAGGTAGAAGAGGACGAGAAAGGTCATAATATGAACAGCTGGCCCAAGATGGCGTGTTGTCTCTTGTTCTCTGTCTAGTTCATCACAATATGTATGTAGATCATGTAGGACCTCGGTAAAGCTTTTTTAGAAAAAAAAGACGGGCAATTCGGAATATACAATGCATTCAACACGTGTATGTCTAACAATATGGAGTGATTTAGCAAGGCGTTTACATTCCACTGTGGTCACGCCGTTGTATGCTGGCAATTTCCACACATATATGTAGTGACGATAATAGAGTGCGTGCACAAATTGACCATGAAAACAGTGGTACGTATAATGTATCTCTCGCTCCACTCTAAAGAAGCGTTCACACTTGACTTAGAAGAGAGCGAATGTGACAAACCTCACGGCAAGTTCCCTCACTTCGCTGCCTAAGCGGTCGAAAAACCAAACTTGGAGTCTGACACAAGAAAAAAAATTGGTCCGATACCAATTTTATTGCCACGTGATAGCGGATCGCTTTTGCGGTTCACGGCTTTGGTCGCGCTAGCTAAATCCACGTATTGTAAACAGCTAGGATCAAATCCAAGATGGCGGTAAAGTATAGTAGGTGGTGGTCCGCATCGGCGCAACTGCGAAGCACCCATGCAACAAGAGAAAGTTCACGCCCTCTACAAGGAAGCGTTCTTCGAGAGCCTGGTTTGGAAGACGAGTGCCCAGAACATTGGTAGTAGAAGGTGCAGCAGCAGCAAGTAGGTATGCCTGGAACGTGCCCTGCCCTTTGACCAGCCGGCTGAATCTACCGTGCCGCTGCAGCCGGTAAGTCCGACCATGTTCTTTATATTGGCGCATCTCTCGCAACAACGTTTGAAAAGGTGCATATTATTTCAGTTCAGTTCTTTGTATGGGTAACCGAAATTCGGTAGAAAAGTTAATGCTTGCAAAATGACCTAAAGTGAAATACATTCTCAAAGAGGAGGCGATGGCGTGTATGAGGGACAGTGCGAATGTGAACTTTTTCTAAATCTGATTCAACGGATCGTGGCGGTGCTTCCGCCCAGCTTCTCCATCGTTCTGCAGCTGAGTCGCTTATCGCTTATGATAAAATGCAGTGAGCGAAAAAATGTGCGCGAGAACGCAGCTACAGTTTATACATCTGTTATTCATGAAAGTGACCTACAATCGGAAGTCTACTGCTACCCTATGTTCCAGGTTTTGTTCGTTTGTGCCATTTCCGCTACTTTTCTTAGTCTTGCCTACTTGTCTGCTTGTGTGAAAGGTCTTGGCTATTTGGATACTGTTGACTACTTCCTTTCCGGTTAATTTATTTGAAACAAATTCTCGACATTTGGTGACGTTGCAGCTGCTGGCGTTCGAGATTGCGATGTAAGAACATGGTAGCCAAGGCGCGTTTTCGGCTGCGAAAATTGAATTAGGCACTAGTGCTGCCCAAAAGAAAGGTGCTCTAAAATTTGATGCTTTGCTGGGAAAACTGTTGCACGGCACCTGAATGCGCAGACTGCCTATCACTGAAACCATCGTTTAACGGTACCTGGAAGTGAGCAAGACATTCGAAAGCATTTCTCGTCATATAGCCACTCTGTCATCGATGACATTGGAAATCACATGTCCGATGAACTTCTTGTGACATGTGTTAACTCATCGTCACGCGGAAAATTATTGCGAAGCTGTATGTTATACTTGATTTTATACTATTTTATGCTTGATTTCTAGAAACTGTGGGCGTTAGCACACTTATGGTGTACTGACTTTTTATTATACGACGCCTCTAAATTTTATTCCTAATATGAAGGAAGACGCAAAACGTCTGAAAAAAAATTGTCCTGTTTACAACAACGTGGCACACTGAGATGCCTTCCATGAAATGATTACTAAAGTAAAAAAATGTATGCTTGAATCTTGACAATTTTGGTTTTTGAGGACTTGTAGGATTATATTTGAAATTTCGCCTAAATGTTACCGTATTTGTGCACTTACTCTATCAATTTTCTCGCAGCATTTTTTTCTTTCTACCTGGCAATCCTGGATGACTCCAATACTACTGAGGACCGCCCAATGCCAAGCCATGCCCTAAACATCAATATATGCAAAAGTTAGGTTCTTGTACGGCACCGAAATGTTACAAAAAATAAGTTGAAGCAGTCTATATAGGATCTTAGCAAATGACTGTTGAGCAAAACAAATGATTTGCGGCAACAATGTGTTGCTCAAGCACACAGAGAATGCAGACACGTTGCTGCGGTACCGGCTATTTGTCTCTGTAAACATGTGATCTCTTTGTCAGAAAAAAAACTTTAATACGCGATAATGAGCTTGCAAGTAAAACATCGCTGTCTGTCAAACAAGTCAAGTGTCGCACGAAGAGGTCCACTTCCACTGGGCTCTTTTTCCATAATGCGTTCACTGCATGCAGTCAGCATGTGTTCGTGAAATACAACGTCTACTAGCATATATCTTGCTGCATTGTTGCTTTCATCTCTATGATTCTGGCTACTACGAGCGTCGAAGATTGCCGATCTGGGTTGTACCGATAAGCATGGCTGATTATAAGCGGCCCTCCTCAGCATCTGAGAAAGCGTGCAGTGAATCCCGATTCCCCCTGTCTCTGATGAGACAGAACTAAAAATAACAACACACACTTACTGAAGAAAAAGAAAGGTACGTCTGTGCCTGTCTGCTCCAACGAGTACAAGAAAAGAAGTTGTCCGGTAATTGCACTGATCCGCCAGCGGCAGCAGCCACTTCGCAATCCCTGCGTGTGATTAACGAACCTCCCCATTGGTCTCGCACAGGTCTTTCTCTCTTTTCTTTCATTGGTATGATTGAAAATGGGCCAGGTTGTGCTTGCACTGCAGAGGGCGTCCTTCGTTCTCATTTTTTCTTCTTTTTGACTGCCTTAAACGCCAATACTAGCAGAATCGCATGTTGGGCTAGTTAGAGGGCGTTGATCGTCAATTAACCGACAGCGCAACGGGTTGGATAGGGATGAAAACAAAGCACAGAGTGCAAAATTCACAATTTGTTTTGCATAAGAAAGAACATATATGCAAATCAACGAGTCAGCAAAACTATGTGCACGTGCACATGTGTTACAACACATGATGAATGCCTTGTCTCACAGATAGTTCTATTCTTCATCTAGAACAGTAGTTGATAAATGAATTATGCACATGCTATTGGATGTATTAAAGAGGGCTTCGGCTATTTCACGTGTGCGCTGGTCCACATTTGTAAATTTGATAGTGGTTTTCTGCAAGTGGTGGACACATCCGCGTGATCTACAGTGGGCCATCAAATGAGACGTGACGGCAGCCTCTGAAAGCGTCAGTTGGTGCTCTCCTAGGTGACACTCCGTTTGCCCTACGTAGGCGTAGCCGCAAGGCAGTGTGATGGTAAAAAACACGCCAGTAGCGCAAGACACATATCTGCGGACATTATGGGAGACACGTTTGTTCCCTTTCCCTGGCTTCTGATACAACTCTCTATCTACCAAAACGCACACATTACACCCTTCACTATGCACTGAAAAAAAAAACACGCTTACGTCATAGTGAGCACCAACATTTAAACGCGATAGTATTAAAGAGCTCGTTTCGCAGAAATTCGGGCGTCTGCGCTATGTTATGAGTGGTCCACTTTCAACCATGAAGTCATTTTGATAATCACATGTTCTAACACCCGATCTCTTGTATAGTGCACCAAGCAATAATACTGTGATATCGCATGGGGTGTTGTGAAGTCTGTACACAGGACGTGTTTTAAAGCATGCAAGTCATTTTCAACTTGGTTCCAAGCAGATGCGTGGCTGTGTCTTAGAACATCTGCTTTCCGCGCAAGCGGATCCTCAACGGCACATGAAAATTTTTATTCTTTAGTTTATTTTCATCTATCTCAATTTTTCGGTCCCGGACAAGGTGATGACTTTTCACTTGCAACCAAAGGTGCCCATGCCGACACCGATGTCTCAATTGCAGAAAAAATTAGCTATATTAAGTTAAATATGGCGACTTGTCACCGTGATTAAATACCACTGCTCGCCCCTGGTTCATTAAAAATGTAAAACTAATATTTAGAATTCACCATCAGGCTAATACGCCAGTCCAGAACACTAGGTAAAAAGCATAATACTTGTAGTTTAATATACCATGCATTATTGTCATTTCATTTATTCATTTTTAATCACCTACCATAACTAAAGTAACATATAAAAGTCTTAACGTTGCATACATGGCCAATCCCCAAGAGTGGGTATGTGTCATTTATGGAGGAAAACAAATAAACAAGAAAAAGAAGATGCACTTTAGGGTAAGCTGCGATTCGACGTTGTTTTGTGGTGGCTTTAGTGGAGCGGAAAGCACTCTTACTTCCCTGCACATGCAATTTGAGGCTGAGAATCATTTGTGCCTCATTATAGGGTATTTGTCAACTCACTGCATGCTTCGCTCCTCCACAAGTTTCTCGTTAGTGGAGCTGAAACTCTCCTTCTATATGCTTTAAAAAAAAACAAAGGAGTAATTCTTACCTTATCTTGGCGACTGCTTTCTCTTTCCACTTGATTGTTATGGAAAAAGAAATAAAAAATTGCATGTATACAAATATATACTGTTCTACATCACTTGAGTCCAAAAGTTCGCGTTTGGTCAGAACAAACACGTAGCCGCCAAGCTCACTTTCATCCTAGTCCGCTCAGTACTCCCTGATATTCTTTCACGATTTTGGTGATGGGCATCTTGGGAGGGGGGAGAACTATTGTTTTCAGCATTACCAGCAAGATGGCGCAATGAGCGCGTGGTGGCGCGCGTTTTAATCTCGCACGCGTACTTTGCCCCTCACAGTGGAGAAGGAGGAGGCATGCTCGCGCGCTCATATCTCGTAGTGGGGGACGATCGTACGTCATGGCTGGCATTGGGCTTTCACTAGAACGTTTCTGTTGTAGTTACCGGGAGCACAAAGGTCACTGCAGTCGTTGCACAGTCTCTGTTTGTGAAAAGGGCGCACTTTTCAGACACAGCGAAGTAATAACTGAGATGCTTATTCACGTGCATGTGTATCTGTCATACGTGCATGTGCATATGTGCATGTGCACACGTGTCGTACGTGATTTGTACGTGAGAAACGTGGGGCACGTTTTCGATCTGCTTTCCATTCTGCGCGTGACCTTCCAATTTGTTGCTATCGTGTTGATTGCTTCGCCTTTGCGACAAAGCTGTCAGTTTTTTTTTTCTTTCTCAGAGGCCTATGAGCCGCCAAATGAGACGTGATGGCAGGCCCTGAAAGCGTCAGTTGGTGCTCTCGTAAGTGACACTCCGTTTGCCCTACCTAGGCGTAGCCGCAAGGCTACGCCTACATTTTAACTTCACGACCTGCCTTTTATTGGCGGTTTAAAGCAAGTAAACGATTTAGTTTTATTGCTGTCTGAGCAGTTGTCAGTTGTTGGAATCGGAAAGCCGATGTATCGTCTGAGTGGATCAGGGCTTGTGACTAGTTCCTCTCTCTTTCTTCTCCTCCTCCCTCCAATCATTCCTTCATTCCTACCTTGTTCCCTCTATTTCTTTTATGCTTGAATATAGAAAATATGAATAATAGTTCTTTATACCAAACTACCAATATAAAAACATGTGGCTGCATCCTTACGTGCTGGTTCAGGGTCTTCGTTCCGAAGTTGCAAATATCATACATCGTCCTTGACATGCTCTGTTATAATAAAAAACTTCCCTCCAAGAAACAACTGCTCTAAAGTTTTGAAAGAATACTTGGTGAACTTCAGCTAACTCAAGGCTTCCCTTCAGGGTCCCTAATGGCGGGCATGCCAAGTTCTTGAGGGGGGGAAATGTTCAACTCTAAAAACGCAATTGTGACCTTTTTCTAAGTTTGATAGTAATACGTGAGAAGAACCAGACTGGTTAACGCTTGCCTATTTAGATAAGGCACTGCGCGGCATCGCACACTCTAGCAATACTACTGCGGTGTACTTTTACATGGTCCAGAGGAGCATATTTGTATATGTTGTTGGTTTTCTCTCACATTTTGCTCTCACATTTGCTCTCTACTTGGCAAGGTATCGACCTATGGCCTCGCAAGCGGGTTTATTTTATCGTATTTGCTCTTGGTGCGACGGAGGCTGCGTTTCTTTCCAATTTACGCTTCGGCCACATTAGCCCATAGCACTCACAAGCTTTTATTAGCACGTAAAACACACTATGTGCTGAGTGATGTTAATTATTTGGTCTTTTCCAGAACATGATGGTGACGGCGACGACGAAAACTCGCCGAGAAAGACCATATAATTGCTATCGCAATAAAAAGTTAGCAAAGCTTATGGGTATCGACTCCAGGGCCGACACTCTTGAATTTCATTATATGTAGTGTAGAGTAGGTATAAAAGTGCATGCTCACTTGGTAGTGAGGCGCACTTAGGCTGGTCCTATATTACATAGTGTGAAGCGTTTTGGTAGGTGGTGTGTTTGTGACAAAATTACGTTACGTGCCCCCCAAAACGGGACTTTGTGAATGCCAGAACTACATTTAGTGAGATGAATCATGCGAAGAGAGAGAGTTTCAAAAAGTGCACCCAAATTAATACAAAAGCTGCATAAACAGGTGCTCGCCCAGGAATTCCAAGAAAATCTTATTGTTACCGTTTCAATAAGCTATACGGTACCGGAGTTAATTACCATATCAAGGGAGTTTTCTAACCTGCATAATGCGAAACTATTAGAGGGCCGGAGAATCGACAAAAAGGAATGCATGAAGTGAATCCGGCTACGCAAAATCAATTAGGGCACTGTACTTTAAACTTGGCACGATTATTTAAAGAAGTGTGTGTTTCAAGAAACTCGGCTCACATTTTTGTGGAATAGAGCCCGAAGCGATAGGCATACCGTAAAAGAGGTGGTTGTAGAAATTATCAAGTGTGGCTGAGCGAAGCTGTTTGTGCATTAACTGAAAATGAACCTGAGAATAATGAGTTGACGAGAGGCATTACCCTAGAAAAAGAATAAAGCTTTATATACATTGTCTAAAAGCTCAGCGAATTTTTTCGGAAATGAACAGAGCTAATTTATATAAAAAGGAGTTTTCTCCCAGCGCTTACTAATTTTCTTTTTGCCCTTACAACTTCTGTGCTGAATAGAAAACAGATGCATGTCTCCTGGTCAATATCTCCTAGTCTTCGATCGTTGTACTTACCTCTCTAGCACTCTCTTTCTTACAATACGCAATATAAAAGAACGGAGCAACAATAGGAGTAAACATTGCACCAAGCTTGCTAATTCTTGAGTCTCTCACACAGTGCGACTACATATATATGTCCACATAATAGCTTATAACAGCCTCCTTGAACCCCTTTATTACTTTAGCGTTCCCCTCCAATGCAACAACTAAACGTTCCGTGGGACATAACCCATAGAAAGAAACGAAAGTGTTAGCTCTGGCAGTGGCTACAGACTCTGCAACGATACTATACGGAGAACTGACTGCTTCGCCACATTCCTTACTACGCACGCACAAAGACCCTTGGTTGCAATAAAAATATGTCCGCATTTTTCCGTGATCATGGCGCTGCGAAAATTTATTGGGCAGGTGTACGCTTACCAGCTCCCGGGAGGCTCCTCGCTGTACTCTTGGGGAGCATAACTCAGCTACGCTGGGATGAGCCTAATGTTCCCTCCGGCACCTTCGATTAATCAGCGCAGGCACTTTCGCCACCGCCCGTCTAGTTTAGTGCCGAGACCAAGATAAATAGCCGACGCCGACACGAGGCGATGCAGACGGTTGTGGCGCGCTCGGGTTGTGGCGCTGCCTTGTAAGCATTCTGAGCCCGCTTGCCGGCTGTGCTTTCAACCTCGTTTGTTAACTTGACGATGCCGCACAGTGGCCAGAAGCATGTGAGGCAATCGGCCTAACCGAATCCCCGGACCATTACACTGTATCTCCTCGCTTGATTTTCTTTACATTATTGCGTGGCGAACTGGACGCCTTTCCCAGACAGAGACCGCTTTTGGCCTGCAATACCATTGCTAGAGGAAGCTACTTCAAGCGTGGTGCGAGCCCAACGTCGTGTCATGCCTAAACACTAAAGGCTTTCTTTAGTAATTTCAAAGGCGTTCTCTGATGCCTCCAGCGCCGTAGTAGTGCTTTGAGTAGGCATTACGTTTTTATGATAAATTACTTTGTCTTCAACATAAGCAGACAACAAATCTAGACAGGTTCCATCACCTTATCCTCCCAAGTGCAAGGTAGATGACGACAACATTGCTCCATGTCAATCCTTCAAATAAGCATCATTCACTGCTGTGGCGTCACTTCTCTTCCATACTTCGCACTGCCCAATAAAGCTAGACAATATTTCTTGTAGCTATAATGAAGGACACAATCTTATAAAACAGACACATTTATTAGAGCAATCACCTCTAATACCACACGTTACCACACGTTAAAGTTACTCTAGTGAAAAGTGCGAGTTAGTCAAAACTCCAAAGAGTTTATGATGATTCCACAAGCTTGCCTCACCAGGGGGATCAGTCAAGAATTAATTATATAATTTAGTGAGACTTTTTCAATACTCAGGACCAATACCAAAAAAAACATACGTGAAACAAAAAGAGTGCAATGGTTTTTTTTTTGCTCCTTCAGATCAGCCAGCGTAATTGTTGTCCAGGACAGAAATTGCAGCAATTCAAAAAACATTTTTATGTTAAATTATTGCCTTCAGGCATATTACCCACGCAAATAGGGACTTAATTCGTTTAGTTTCGTGCAGGTAAGCACAAACGGCATCAAAAGCGTTCTTGCGGCTGAAGTACAGATATGAAACACAGAAGGAAAATGTGTTTCCATCATAGAACTCTATGACTTCCAGTGTCTTTGCTTTTTCCTTCGCAAGGCGCCAATGTGTGGTGTGATGCATACGAGCGCGGTCTGGTCAAGTGCTCGTGGCACCACGGTCTCTGCACGGCGCAGTAATGGACGCGGCCGCCAATATGTAGGTAGTGGGGCTGGTGAGTATTTATTATAAACAGAAAAAATGCAAGGAAAACCAGACCCTTGTGGGTCAACTTGCTTACAGTATTAGATGGAGTCCCTAGTCAGAGACCCCGTCGTCAAGCCGCATGCCGAAACATAGCTTGTTGCGGCTTCCCAGGTCAACTCTAACCTACCTCTGCAAAGTTTCTGCTTTTTAGCTGCAGTAAATAATTAAAGAGTCCCAGTGAAAATTACGTCATGCAATTTCTTCAATAAACAACAAAAGGAATCACCAACCAACGTTGAAAGAGAAAACATTAATGGAACAAAAATAGCCTTCTTTTGGACCAAAGCAAAAATATAAATGTTAAGGGAAATATTGCTTCTCCACCCCTCCAAAGAACCGGCTTCCAAGTAAATCAAGTTCGCAATGTGTTATCCAAGTAAGTTTACATATTTCTCGGTTGCTTCCCCAGAATAATAAGCTGTTAGACCTTCAGAATATGAGAGCGATATGTATTACCTCCTATACAGAAAACTGATGGAGCATGTAATCCTAAATCGATTTACCCGCTACATGGAGAAAAAAAAATTTCCTACCACCATGTAGAGCTTACGAGCGGGACTCTCAAACTAGGATGTCATGCTGCAGCTTAAGAACGATGCGCTAATGTCTACTTTCCCACACACCATTAGGGCCACCCTCGAATTGAACCTCACCTATAGGGTTTTCATAATGTTTCTCACTCCTTGCTTTTAGATTTTTTTAGCGAACTAGACGTAGGCTCTTGCAAGCACAGGCATGTAACTGCCTTTCTCGGCAACAGCTTCATCGGCCTACAATTAGGCACACTCAAAACCGATCCCTTCACTCTAGGTCGCAGAACAACACTCCATAGAGCGGGTTTGTCTCCGTTCTTTTTTAACGTTACTCTCATCCCGTTAGCGCCAAAACTTAACAAACTTCTTGCCATCAATCACTCCCTTTATGTGAATGACATCACCATCGAGGTCAATGTGGACACCAGGGAAAAACTGAATCAAAACTTCAGTTACACTAACACTGCTGCTATGTTACTAACACTGCTAACACTGTTGTTAAGCATGCCAACAAGCACTTCTGCTCCGACCTTAAATGAACGTTTCTGCTCACACCACGGCCACGCACGCAGTTCCAGTTGCTGTTTGCAGCAACCAAATAATTGGGCTACTATCTAACAGTACTCACCCACAAGAACATCGAGCGAGACGGGAAGCTAGAGCCAAGGCCCTTCACAAGTGCTTCCCTCAGAATTCTCTAGCAGTATACGTAGACGTGGCTGAATATGCAGATCATCTAGATTTCGCAATAGCCGTTATAGACGGATTTCAAAAATTTGTCGCGTCTGTGTCCATTCGAAAATCGGCAGCATTCTTGGAAGCAGAGGAGGCCGCGATTGCCATTGTTCTCTCCGATGCATACTTTTTTTCGATTCCAAAACTGCCATTCATAATTTATGCACTCGAAATCCACTCTCCAGCTACAGGAATTTTTCAATCATCTTCTCATCCTGCTCATCTCATCACGTTCCCCTGGGACACTGCGCATTGTGGGCCCCCAGGCAACATGACCGCTCACACCTAAGCCCGAGGACTCGTCAACCTGGCTCAAAGCGACCCGCCATCGCTTCTAGATGCCAGAGATTGACTGCTTAGCTATAACAATGTCACGCTCCTTTACCGAAATTCCCACCGAACGTCGTCATCATCATCATCATCATCATCATCATCATCATCATCAGCCTGACTACGTCCACTGCAGGACAAAGGCCTCTCCCATGTTCCGCCAGTTAACCCGGTCCTGTGCTTGCTGCTGCCAATTTATACCCGCAAACTTCTTAATCTCATCTGCCCACCTAACCTTCTGTCTCCCCCTAACCCGCTTCCCTTCTCTGGGAATCCAGTCAGTTACCCTTAATGACCAGCGGTTATCCTGTCTACGCGCTACATGCCCTGCTCATGTCCATTTCTTCATCTTGATTTCAGCTATGATATCCTTAACCCCCGTTTGTTCCCTAATCCACTCTGCTCTCTTCTTGTCTCTTAAGGTTACACGTACTATTTTTCTTTCCATTGCTCGATGCGTCGTCCTCAATTTAAGCTGAACCCTCTTTGTAAGTCTCCAGGTTTCTGCTCCGTAGCTAAGCTACGGAGCAGAAACCGTAGCTACGGAGCTGCGGAGCAGAAACCGTAGAAACCACCGAACGTATCGCTTTCCAAATGAATTTCTTTCCAGAATTGACTAAGTCTTGTGGTGCTGACTTCAAACGACCCCAGTCATGACTCCTTTCCTTCTGTTCCTTTTCACGCATGGCTGTCCTCATTGCCACTTGTGTCCTAGCATTAGAGCCGAATTCAATCATGTATTTCTGAATTGCCAGAACAAACACAAGCCCCCATGGCAAGAGTCAGAATACAAGGAACAATGGGAGGCCTATCTGCGCAGCTCGCAACCGTGGTTATAGCTCCGGACCGTGAGCTGGGCTGGAGAGGTCGCCAAAGCACAGATGTGTCCGGCCACCTAGAGCGGCCTGAGGGCACGTCCTCATCCTGCTTCCACATACATAAGGAACCCTGGGAGTTTTGATGTGACTGTATTTTTTAACAGGATGTACCAAGACTTCACTGACATATTTGCTAAGCCCGTTTCACAAGACACAAGAAGAACAGCAATTATCAGGCTGGGAATCCGCTCGCAGGGATAAAAGGGGCACCGCGGCAGTCAGCGGCAAGCGACCCACACATGTTGGAAGTCTTTCGCTTTACTAGCAGCGGCAGGGCGATTTTTCGGTCGAGACACCTCAAAATAGAGCCGTACCATTCGAACCTTCGGAATCCCGTCGACGTGTTTCTTTTGGTAATAATCGATGTTGTGCATGTGAAAATGAGTTCACATGAAAAAATCTTCCTAAATAGATTGCCGAAGAGTTTATAGGGGCTAGTGTGTATAGATTCATTATGTCAGTTTGGCAGCGCAAATAAAAACTGGACAAATCGACATGGTACAGACAATAGCGCAGGCTGAAACTTGGGTTTGATCGTAGCAGAAAGATATACAAAAAAGGCGAGAGGAATGAGAGTTACAAGGGGAAAGAAAAACATCAGATGTAGTCTGCAGGTGTAGTGAAGAAACGCAATCTTACGATCCAAAAGTTACACAGAGGCTGAACTGACTCTCATCATATCAGTGTTCATTATAAAATGACGAAACACGCACCTTCTTAAATGACAAAACACGTGTGCTCTTCGTTACTGTTCATAAAAACAAAATAACATTATTACGAACATACTGAAAAAAATTCCGCAGCGTTTCCCACAAAGAACGGCAGCAAGAAGCATTTCTAGCCGTGCCAATTGTCGAGTAAAAATTGAAGAGCGTTTGCAGCCCGTGTGAAACGAAACCGCCCTTAGCAGCGGTGTCGAACAAAGCGAATGGAGGAAACGGAACGGTTTGTTCGCTGCGATTGCGGCAAGTGAAACAGCTACAGAAGTGTCGTCAGTAAAATCACGCAAAATGATCACAAAGAAAACATTTACTGCCACAGAAGAACTGCGAGTCTAACCCACGACCTTCAGTCTGCACCAATAGGTTCCGGGCTCTCTGTTAAAGGCGCTACAGGCTTTTCATTTAGATGCGAAGCAGCTTATGCTGGAGCTAGATCCGGTGTGCGGCGTAACCATCGTTACTGCACATGAGTCAACTCTCCCTCTCCTCGTGTGAGTGTTAGGAGGTGGGAAGACCCTCTCCTTGCGTTAGAGCAAGAAAAGGGGGAGAGTTGACACATGTTCTGTGAGAGGATGGACAGCTGCCTAGGACACTTTCTTCGCGTGAGGGCGACGAGGTAGGATGAGGTGGCAGAGGGCTGCGTTCCCTTCCTTTCTCCTCCCGTTTATGTCTCCGCCACAGGTGCGTGCTCATATATGATGCTGCGCGCGCGTGCACCGTTGCACGCTCCTAGGAGCGTTTGGTGTTCACTTTGCCATGCACACACAGTAATACCCACAAATGTGAGAGGGGTAACATAAGCGGTACACAACCCATACACAACTTCACACAAAAATGAAACGTACACGGAAGCATGCGAACGCAATGAACAAATGGAAACATGGGTGAATACCAGCACTGCTTCGCATTCTCACGTGGTTCCCTTTAGTGGGAGATGGTGTAATTTTTGTTTCTTTATTGCAGACTGCACTCCGGACGCACTTGCACGGCGCTTCGTAAACGAATCTCCCTTCACCGTATTACAAAGATCATTGTTGGACATATCGCCGTATGGGAGTGGTGGGGTCAAATACTGCATAATGACGCTAACGAACACCGAGAGCAAGCGGTTCGGTAGTTTCAGCGCAACCAATACATTTGGTGATATATTATAAGAGACTCGATAGTGCATGCTCCCCGACGTAAGAAGTGATGCGGCTCAGTGACCACGCTGTTGCGACTTTGTTTCGCCGTTGTGTTAGCAGGTGAGGTGACGTGGCTAGAGTAGTGCAGCGTCCGCATCCACCAAAGGTGTTTCTCCGTCACATGCTGCTTCGAGTGTGAACCACCGGCTAATAAAACTGCTGCAATAAGCAGCATTGGAAAGCAATGATGTCGACATTTGAATGTGGCGATGTTTGTTTCGGTTCAGCCACAAAGACCCCAGTGGAGCACGTAGAGCCCCCCTACGCTTCTGGCCTATGATAAGAACTCTGCGCTCGATTATCAGAAGTGCTGTGTGGTATATGCTTAAGTAGTAGTTGTACCGGAGGAGGGGGGGGGGCAGCACACTTTGGAGTTTTTTTTTCTCATCAAATTAGGACGCTTTGAGTGGGTGTATATAAAATACCAGTGTTTTTCATGTGATTATTGGGGACATCTTATGCGCCGCATTCAGCTCAAGGTAATTCCAAGTGTATGTTAACTGTTTCAGCTACCACAAAGATTAGCTCCTGGTTATGGACGTTAGTGATGTGGATGGATGGGGGTGCATACTCGTCAAATGGTGTTATTACACCTGCCAAACACCGAAAGCAATGTTATATTTCTCATATTTAATGTAAACAAAATAATCAGCTACATTTGTGAAGCTAATGTTGCACGAATTCCTATGTCTGCGGAATAAGCCATTTTTTTATTAGGCACTATCCAATATTTGCCTCTGACATATCTAACTCACTGTTCGTGCTATGGGAGCACGTACTATAGTTGAATGTGGCCACGAGACAGTGTGCGAAATGACACCATACCCCGTTATAGAAAGTAGGTGGAAACAGAATGAGATAGACATCTTCAGATAAACATAAAAGTATTGAACGCTTCCTTCTGTTATATCCATTTTCCAAACGCACGGGCTAGCAATCATCAACACTGTAGTTTTACCTAGGCTAGACATTGCTTATTGCTACGACTGAGGTTAGGCCGATTCTTACCGTAGCGCAATGAATTCTTCATGTGATTTTGTAGAAAAGCTTGGTACTAAAGCGTATGCCCTGCCTGATACGATCTCTTGGTATTATCAATCTAAGAACGCCATGGTGCTATAGTGATTACCATTCGTGACTGTTAACACGAAGGTGGCGCATTCGAATCCAGCCATGGCATTCGCATCGGGATGGAGGTGTGATTGAAAAGGCCCGTGTACTACTGCGCTACGTCAAAGCACGTTAAATAATACCAGATGGTCGAAACTTCTCGAGCCCTTCACTACTGCATGTTTCATAATCATATCATAGTTATGGCACGTGAAACTCCTACATTATATTATACTATCACCATTTTTATATGAAGAAATAAATTTCCTCTTTTTGATGAAACCTTTATTCTTGTCAAAATAAAATGCAATGTTTAGATTTCGCCATCGTGTTCACCACAACCCTGCAGTTAATAAGAATACGTGACTGCAGAGGTCAGTAATGCCAGTAAAATGAACAAACTAGTAATTACCGATTGAGCCTAACTCTTAGTTTGCGTGCTTTTACACCGTGTAGCGAGTGCGAGACACTGAACAGAGCAAACTATTAACGTGGTTACGTGCAGCGCTGTGCCGGCCCTTCAAGAACCACGCCTGCGTGTCGCGCCATTGTTGCTTAACTTTGGCAAGTTCGTCTTTTCTGCGCGGCAATAACGTATCACAGAAAACCATTCTACTGTTACCACTTCACCAGGTGTTTCTGGCGCAGCGGAGAGAGTCAATTACGCGCTGCCATTTCTTACCTTTTCATGGCTGTTCACGCCCCTTTGTGCTTAGACATTGTGCGCTATGTACACAAGAGGTGGTGCGCAGAAATTTGCGTCGCATCCGCCTTTTCAGCCACGTTTGTTCACGCAGTAGATGTTTGCTCACGCGTGACTGCCTGATGGAATTCTGTTTGGCAGAGCTCTCATTAGTCTCTGCCACATATCTATAAACATCGGAATAAGCGTATTCTTTTATAGTGAGTATTTTCCTTCTCAAGTACTCCCTGTTATGTCCATACAACTCGGCAAAACTGCGTTTTACAAACTACCGTGGCAAGAGCAAAGAGTTTGACAAGTTGGTAAAGCTTCATGTTGAATCGTTTATTAGCGCAATAACGCAAGGATAGAAGGAAGAAGGTACGTGACAGAAGTCGACTTCACCTGAACACTTGCCCAACATCTATGTTAACAAACATAATACCCCTATGACAGCTAGCTTTAAGAGGCTATATACAGTGCGACAATTTTACATCAAGCAAACAAGCAAACGAGTAGTCGTACAAATGGTTGGTTTACAAAAAAAAGTAAAAAAGAGGGTTTACTGTTTTGAAAAAGCTTATTCACAGAAGAAATTCATAACATTACAATAATAAGGGTACACACATATTGGTACATCTATTTGCCGCGACAAACATCACTAGGTTGCAGTGAAGACATCACTGCTCAAACATACATGAGATCGTTTGCATACATGTACAAATTAACTCAATGCGATATCATGATAGAATGGTGTAACGATTCAACAGATGCAATGAAGAACAACTGGTTACAAACGAAAACGACTCAACGGGTGCTATTTAGCATCATGTTGGTCGAAAAATAAGTTGAACTCTTACGTGTTCAGCTTTGACAAGGGGGCACGACCAATTAAATAACATACAGAGACGAGTATGGGTGACTTAGTCTCCAATCAAAATTTGCTTTGTACTTGACGCGTACTAAAAAAAAATAGTACCAGAAGGACGCACTTTGAGTATTATTTTACCAGCAAGGGTTGCCACGTTAAACTCGCTGAGCGTGTTCTCCTTACTTTTAGCAAGGTTTAGCGAGTGTTGGGCCGCAGTGCCGCGAGCTAGCGGTGGTGAAAGGTGGAAACTAGGCAAGAAGCGAAGGCCGCAAGAAAGTGCGCGCGTGCCACTCCTCTAGTCCGGCCATGCCACCTCTCGTTTAGTCCTTGGAATGTCCGCTGGATTGCGGCACTTCTGAAAGATGAATATATGATGAAAATATGTGAGGTGGTTGTATTTGGAGTGTTCAATAGCTGGACGGACGGATGGACGGAAGCATCGATAAGCAGTGAACGCATAAATGAACGGACGCACCGACGGACGATGGATGGAAGCAAGCACGAACGAACGGACGGAAACACGAATGGACTGATGGATGCTTCGCCTCACTCATCATCATGCACTCCGTGGATATGCTGTGATTTTTTTCTGAGGCCCATCTACAGTGGACTGCTGTGTTTTCGTTTATATCCGATAGACGCTTTGCTTAGCAGGGTAACTTGCGCGTCTCCCATTCACGTGCAGGTTATCTGTTGGAATCGGCTTGCATCGTGTTAGGGCGTCGCTGGGGTGCGGGCGCCCATTATGGCAAGCCAGCCCCTCGAAGAAGGCATTAGGCTTCGACGTTGTCGTCCCTGAGGGGTCTAGTTCAGAAGACGTCGTCAATAGTAGGCATTGAAGGAGCGTACGGTGTCGAGCACTTCGGTGGCCGGAATCATCAAGCAACCGTCAACAACGAAGCCTTTCTGACTCAAATCGTAGAGTCGTCGCACCTCATCATCCACGGAGAGCGCATCGCTATTGTACTCCGTAGCGCTTATCACGCTGCGCTGACCATGCAACGCTTGCACGAAGAAGCGAGGGTTTCTAACGCTTTGCTAAGACGACACGGTGGTGGCACCTACCGGTTGCCTTGAGTTCTACACCATATCACCTATGAGACAGGCGCGCACGCCCGTCTCAGGGCCACGCGCTTTGTTTTAAAAAAACTGACAGATGGCGCTCATGTCTCACGTGTGACGTAATTTGATGCGCTAGTTCGTTTGCGCTGCACGCTCGATGCACTCTTAACGCAGCGTCTCAAGAATACCATTCTCCAATTTTCTTGCGCACAACATCAAATAAATATTTTGTTCAATCTCTCCTCACGCTAGACTATCGTCTTCGACGACATTTGCAGATTACGTGCAGGTATGGGGCTATTTTTTGAATCGTACGATGTCGTGGTTTGGCATCGGCGGCGCCGTCCACAGCCCCTCTGCGCATGATCGCGTCTCTTGCCAGCCAAGGAACACACCTATCAGATACCTCTCTCATGCGGCAAGCACTACATATGACAAACAGGCCATTGTATTATTGACCTGCTCGGTGAACAGGCTTGTAACGCAAGAAATGGCCGTGATAGTTTCTTGGGACTGCATTGCAGCAAGCGTGGCTGCAAACCACTTTTTTATGGTACAGTGATTCTAGGTAAAAACATAAATAAAGTGACAATGGAGACTATTGAAGCAGAGATTATAAGTAGAGTAGGGCTCAACTGCGTCAGCACGGCTTCTCTCGGTTTTTGTGAAAAAGAATTGATTGATATGTGTAGTTTACCGTCCCAAAACCACCATATGATTATGTAAGACGCCGTAGTGGAGGGCTCCGGAATTTTCGACCACCTGGGGTTATTTAACGTGCACTCAAATGTGAGCACATGGGCCTACAACATTTCTGCCTCCATCGGACGTGCAGCCGCCGCAGCCATGATTCGATCCCGCCACCTGCGGGTCAGCAGCCGAATACCTTAGCCACTAAACCATCGCCGCGGGGTTGTGAAAAAGAATTGTCCTTCCGGACATTGTAAGTTTTTGCGCATGGCAATTGGGAGTTTTTCATCTTTTTTGTGTGACTTTTGCATTTTGTGAGCATATATATGAACGCTCCTCAAAATAAAATTTTGTTGGAAGTAAGTGCTCCCCTCTGTCCCTTCTCTTGTCCTGTATCTCTCATATTTTACGCACTACGTCATTATTTTGCAAAACATCGTTTTTGCTATTTTTTACTCCCATTAACTGACCAATTGCGTCTTTTTTGTTATGTGAAGGTGCAAATGTTGCGAGCTCGGCTGATTGGCGACTGATCATTGTGTCGAATGACGAAAGAGCGAAATTGTGACGTGGACAAAGGTGATAATAAGAACACCAGGCTGTTAGAGCATAAGAGTTCTTTAGAGAATTTCCGCCTGAAAATACAATAATTTCTGTGTGGCTGCTTGTAACTATTCGATGAAAACACCAAGGGTTTCTATCATGGGAACTAACCAGAGAAATCGTAGAAGCTTGTCACGTGAATGAAAGAATGAACGGCCGCATTAATCAGTGATCTGTGTTATTGGGAGATCAAGAAGACACCTTTTTCTCGGGTCTTTATATAAACTTGTAGAGTTGGCTTTTAAATATCGCAGCATATCCACGGATTGATAGGAGATAAATGGAGTGAAGTGCTGAAGATTTTCATCACTAAACCGTGAACCATCCGCGAATATCACCCTCTACATCATCAAAGACGTGACAAACACTGTGTATATTTTTAAAAGAAATTGTATTATTGATGAGTAGTAGCTATACGTCAATTCCGTTCCCCTTCATTAAAACGACTTTCTGATCGATGAAGTGATAGATCAGCGATGGGGCGTAGTTGGATCTTTGCAAGGACGAAGTAGTGGGCAGTTGGTAAAGGTGGAACTATATAGGTGGTCACGTACGTGTACATACAAGGGATGAACTAACCCACGTCTTTTGGAGCTTCGCGCCTAAAATTCAAAAACAAAGGAAAAAAGGCAGTTAGTGTCGTATCCTTCTTGCGCCCTTTGTTTCCGTCTAAAGTGCGCTACTTCACTATATGGTATATTGTCTTAGCATTGAAGGGACTGCGTGGCTCGCATATTTCATTAGGAATGTCGCTGTCTATCTGAGCCAGGATGTAGCTTGGAGCACAGTACGGACACGAGCTCCTCCGTATATTCACTGCGTGTTTATATATGCGAGAATCACAACAGTGATGGCAAAGAACAACGTTGAAGCGGCAATCTCCGCTCCAAGTTCCTCTTCGGCTGAGCTATTTCGCAATCAGGATATTGCTCCACCCCCTGTCTACGCCATGAAACACAGGAATTCAAGTGACGGAGGGTGGGAAGCGCGAAGCCCTAGGATTGCGAGGGTGATGGCTGTGAGAAAAAAACTGGCAGTGAACGCAATTTAAGTTTCGCCAGTGATTCCGGTGAAGCAGGATATTGGATGTCGTCGCGATCCTTCGCATTCCTAATTTCAGAGCTCACAGCTGCGTGCATTGTGTTCGAAAGCGAGAACTTATTCGCGGAAACAGATCAGGCAGCCTAACACAGCCGGCGGGCTGTGAGCTGTCGCATCAACTGTAGATTTTCGCACCTCGCGAGTCATTGAAATGAATGGCGGCTTAATTCTGCCTGCCAGGAAGACGCTACAACAACAACAACAACAAAAATGACTACCATGATGGCAACGACGATGATGACGACAACAACAACACCAAAAACAACACCAACAACAAAAACAGCCACAACACAACCAATAACTACAGCAGTTCAGCCACGTATCCCCGCGCTTCGCTGCAAAAAACATCTAAAAGTGATAGTTTACTGGCTGGAGGCACTGCCTGAGTCATGGCGCCATCTTGCAGTAATGTGGAAAAACAAAAGTTTCTTTTTTTTTACGACTGGTAGGTGGTTCTGCATTCACACATTGTCAGCGTAGCTTAAGAAACACATCGGCATTTATAATAGCCTATTTATGTATTTTGTAAATAAAAATACCCATCGCCCAGCACGAACGTACTGATGTGGCACCTGAAATATGCGTAATATTTACTTTTTGATTGCCAATGTTCCCGTGTATGAACGCAGCCACCAGATCAAGATGGCTGGGCTTTGAGCGCAGGCTGAAAGTTTCACCGGTTGGCTGAACTGTACAGACACCAAAATACAGACAAGCCAAAACTTCTGCGTTGAACTATCGGAAGAACGACAATCATCTTTCAAATAGTTTCCATGCTATGGTGCGCACGTGGCTGGTTCTTCTGCTGGGCCATTTAATATGAGCTTTGAGCGACACTCGTCGATTCTAAACGTCGGCTGCTTCGAAAGAAAGGGAACTAGAGAGAAGCTTCCTTAGTTTTTCAAGCAATGTTTTCAAGGAACGACGCGAAGACTATTCATCTTCTGGAACTTTGAGAGTGTTCATAGAGCGACAGCGCCCTAAACAGGAACCCCATATTTTTCTATCGCATTTCTAGCACGGTATACGGAAACGCGTTTATGCATCCAGACAAGGGTCGCCCCATACCATGGAATTAGTCTTACTTGCATCCTATAGTATAAAGTGCTTCAACTATTGGCGTGACACTTATGCAGCGCTTTTGCATATTTAATTAGGAGGGGATCTGCATGGAGTTGCGTAAACAGTGGGTTGTGTTTGCGCTGACACGTTTACTTTAGCCTGTGTATGTGCTTGACGAAAACTTCGAATTATTAGGGACACAGTCTGACGAGGAGAGAGAAACTAGAAGGTAAGCAATACGTGGTTTAATGTAGTAATGTTTAAGTGCAGCTTGCGTCTGGAAGGAGTTGGTACACGTTATTTGCTCTTTGTGCTTCAATGAAAGTTGTTTGTATAACTAAAGAATAATTGATTTGTTTTTATCTGTTTTTGAATAATAATAGCCGGGCTTTTAAGCCCCCCATAAGATCATGAGGAACTCCGTAGTGGAACTGCAGTATATTTCAACCATCTGGTTTTCTTATTCAGACACTGATACTGCACACTACAAGGACGTCTAGCATTTCACCTTAATCTAAAAGTCACCTCCACGTCCGGGATAGAACTCACGACTTTTGTGTTAGCAGCCGAGTATCGCAACTATTCTTCCCTGAGGCGAAGAATAAGAAGGACATTGCAATATCCTGGCGTACAACAGCTGTTGATGTAAATTTGGTTCTGTATCTTACCGGTATCGCATCTGTACCGTTACGTCAGGACCTTACCGCATTGTTACCTGAATAAAAGTCATCTTAGCTGATTTAAATTTTTGGGGCAGTGAACGCTGCTCTCGTTGTTGATTCATGTAATCGGTAAGAGCCGCCAAGGAGTGGAAGTGGCGATTTCGGAGCGTTTTGTTTCATATGTAATATAGTCTTGGAGCGAATGTGGTGAGGTTTGCTTATAGTGTAGCCCAAACTTCCGCCTCTGCAATCGGTGCACCTAAGTATATATTGGAAGCTCTATTACGGGCACCTACGTCACGATCGATGGTATCATAAAAAAATTCTCTTCCGGTGTTGTAATTGGCACTGACTGGTCGATGTTTACATCGCGTGTTGAGGACGCTTGCCAAGAAGGCCTCGCCTGCAGCCTGGAAAATAACATAGCGGAAGCCAAGCAAGCGTCCAAATGTAAATTACCATTTTCGTCTAAAATAACGCAGTTTGACATCGAACTGGAAAGATTACGTGCTATACGAAGGCGTGCTGAACGACGATACAGATGCACAAGATCAATTTACGATCTGAGGGAAGCAAGGCAGCTCCAGAAAAAGATTCAACGACGCATTTACAAGCTGGAGAGCGAACGCTGGAAAGCATTCTGCGAATCTCTAGACCCTCATAAACCGCTGTCATATATCTGGAGAACAGTTCGTGGTCTTCGCTCCTCTCCGCAAGAACGGCACCCTTTTAAAGCTTTGGCACTCCATTATGCAATATAGAACTCGAGGTGGCTGAAGAATTTTGCACGACAGTTGCCGAGAATATTATGAACAAGAGCATTGACGCCACGATCGTTCCTGAGACTCGATGACCAGAAACGGACGTTCCATTCCCCGTGGAAGAACTGGAAGGTGCGTTAGTCGCTTCTAAGCGCATGTCATCGCCAGGTCCTGATGGTATTACTTATAATGCGCTGGGACACCTTGGACAAAAAGCCAGAAAAAAACTTTTAAAATGCTTCAACAACTCCTGGCTCAGCGGCAATGTTCCCCGAGAATGGAAAAAAGTCGATTAATACCACTTTCGAAATCGGGAAAATCCCCATTGGACTTGACAGCGTATCGCCCTATTGCCCTCGCAAGCTGCCTCGGAAAAGTGATGGGAAGAATGGTCCTATTTCGTCTCGAGTGGTACTTGGAAAGATACACCTAATACCCTTCTTGCATGGCAGGCTTTCGTCGGGGCCACTCCTCCATCGACCGTGTCCTTGACTTATCGACATTTGTTCGACAAGAAAAAAGTCGCAAGCGCATATCAGTGGCACCCTTTCTTGACGTGAAGGGTGCATATGATAATGTAGCTCACGATGTCATCCTCACTTCTCTCGCAGCAATGGGCATTGGTGGACGAATGTTTCAATGGATAAAAGATTATATCACTGGCAGGGATTTCTTTGTGCAAACATATGAGGGTACAACTGCTGAACATTACACCTACTGCGGAGTACCTCAGGGAGGTGTTTTAAGCCCCACATTGTTCAATGTTGCCCTCATTGGTATGGTGAAGGTTCTGTCAAAGTCGGTGTGCCTATCCATATGCGCCGATGATATTTGCCTCTGGAGTGCTGCAGTTACTCGCCCTCAGGTGCGTGCACGAATACAGTGGGCAGCAAACCTCACAACAGCCTACCTTCAGAAACAAGGCCTAACTATATCAACTGTAAAGTGCACGTTGATGGCGTTTACACGCAAACCAATGACGCCATACCCTGTTTACATCAATGGGCAGAGTGTCAAATATGCACGGACGCATCGTTTCCTGGGCATAATAATCGACAGAAGTCTTTCGAGGAGCCCACATCGTGCGTACTTGAAGAAGAGACTGCTATCTATTGTGCATATAATGAAATTCATGGGTGGGAAAGTATGGAGAACTTCTGCGGCCTCTATGCTACAGCTGTACAGGGCCCTATATCTGGGTCTATTGCGCTACAGCTTGCCGGTACTGACTAACACTTGCAAATCCAATACTCAATCGTTGGAGAGTTTGCAGGGTCAGGCACTGCGTATCTGCCTAGGACTGCCCCGATGCGCTTCTACTTATGCCACAATCATGCTTGCCAAAGACCATCCGGACAGGACATATAAAGTTGTGGATTGCCTCAGAGAGCACATTCAACATTCTAGCCGTGTCCCCGACCACCACTTGGCCCTTCTACCCTCCAGAAGACCACGTGCTACGTTTTCAGACATCATAGCCAAGCACCTAAACAGCATTCCATCAGTATATACGCCAGCTGCGAGAATGGCATGTTCTTTGTGGTGCCTCGACCAGCCGCAAGTACGTCTAGAAATTCCGGGAATCAAAAAGAAAAGCAATCACTCCAGAGTAGCATTGAAGCAAGCAACACTGCTATTATGACATGAAATGTACTTAGACCGAACGCAGATACACACTAATGGGTTCGTCTCCTCCAGCAGCTCACCAGGTGCCGCTGTAATTCCGGCTGCAGAAATGACAATCAAGTTTAAGTTGTCACATATGACTACATCTACGGCATCAGAGCTTGCTGCTATAAGGGCTGCTTTACAATATCTCGTTCAAGAACGTCTAGGAAAATGGGTCATATTCTGTGATTCGAAGGCAGCGCTTTAGAGTTTGCAGTCTGCCATGCGTAGGAGGAGTCATGACCAATTGGTACAAGAAATAAGACATTGCCATCATGAAGCTCTAGCACGAGGGCATGATATTATATATCAATGGCTGCCTGGACATATCAGTATTACGGGAAATCAATTAGCCGATGATGCAGCCCACTCAGCCCATGAAGGAACCCGTGTAGTCCCGATTCCTCTATCAAGGAATGATGCAGCAAGACAACTTTCCCTGCTGGCTCGAGATCTCACACGCACGTTCTGGTCGTCTATCAGCTTCCAAAGGTGTCAATTTTATCAACTGGATCCTTCGCTCAAGCTAAAGCTACCATCACAACTTTCCCGCTCCGATGCGACACTCTTATGCCGCCTTTGGTTGGGTGTTGCATTTACAAAGGTGTACTCCTTTCGCAATGGTATGGCAGACACTCCTACATGCGACTACTGCGGAGCTGAAGAGACCATCGAACACGTCCTGTGCAGCTGCGCTTGCTACGACACACAGCGATGCCAGCTCCGGATGGTTTTGAATCAACTTGACCCCGGACCATTTTGTGTGGAGAAGATACTATGACCTTGAGCATCTGCCTCAGTTGCGCAGAAAGCAACTAAAGCACTGCTACTTTACCTAAAGTCAACAAACCTGAGCCACCGCCTGTAGACTGTGTGTGCTCCCCGAGTGTGCTCGTGAATGTGTGTACCTTCTCATCTCACTGCAACCTCTTTTCTCCCCTTTATCCCTTCCCCAGTGCAGGGTAGCAAACCGGATGTGTGTCTCGTTAACCTCATCGCCTTTCCTTGCATCTTTATCTCTCTCTCTCTCTCTCTCTCTCTCTCTCTCTCTCTCTCTCTCTCTATTACGGGTAGATAACGATTCTCGCCTAAAGTTAGGGAAATACGTCGTCTTAAAACCAGCTTCAATGTCTTGCCCTTGCTTTTCTACCTCAAACAAGAGTTTCGTAATTCACTTAGTACTTTCACAGTGCATACTCAGATAGCTCCCACATAGGTGAAGCAGCCTGCGGTCTACCGGATCGGGGACATGTTTTGCTGGCTACTTTTTCGCTAAGAGCTACATTTTTTTTTTAGCTTTGATGCCCAGTCTTCGTATTGCTGTTTTTTTTTTCGTCAGGTTGTTTTGGTCTCCGTTGGTGTCTCAGTAGACGATAGGCTTTAAATAAAACTATAAATGAAAATTGGCCCTGGACAGTGTAATTGTTACGATTTTATGATCACTGCCAAGGTTGACAGCAGTATATTTCCAGTTAGCTTGTCACACACTTTCAGAGAAAGTGAAGTCCGGAGTGGTATTTCTAACAGAATCGAAAGTTGGGCCAGTTTATTATGCTTGTTATAACCGTAGCTTAAGAACGCGAAGAAAAAAAAAATGAGCGAGGACAGGTGCTTTCTCACCACTGAAAGATTTTTCGAAAAAAGAATAATATATAAGCAGGCAATTATTACCAACGCCTGCGTGTAAAGACAATAAATACAACCGTGAAAACTTGAGAACATTCAGTAAAAAAACAGAAAGATTACCCAGAAATAAATTCTAGATAAGAAACTTTTTATCATACAGCAACATGAAAGGTTGGCTGATGCATTGTTCTCCTTTTTTTTTTTGCTATGTGAAAAGCTTCCATCAACTGACGAGCTAATTTATTGTTAGTCATCTGTTCCTTTTTGTTTCTTCGTGCACATAAACTACAGTTATGCCATGGTATTTCTGCTCACACTGATGTGAATGCGTGTGGCTAGCTTGCAATCAGTGACTGGGGTGCACCTGTTTTACTGAATGTATTGAAGAAGGCTCGTTCCCTTCCGAGTGCTTCTCCTGTAAGCTCAATCTACGTGTGGAGCATTGAAATCACCCTTTAAAAATATAGGAACGGAGCTTGCCATTTAGATGGCTCTGTCGATTGCTTCGAATATTACCTTGAGGCCATCTTAAGGATGAGAATAATATTTAAGATGATATATGTGCCTTCGTTTATACTGTATACGCGCTAAATGTCCGGCTCATGTCCATTCCTCTTCTTGATTTCAACTATAATTTCCTTAAGCACCGTTTGTTCCCTAACCCACTCTGCTTTCTGGATTCCCAGAGAAGCCAGGCGGGCTAGGGGGAGACAGAAGGTTAGGTGGGCAGATGAGATTAAGAAGTTTGCGGGTATAAATTGGCAGCAGCAAGCACAGGACCAAGTTGACTGGCGGAACATGGGAGAAGCCTTTGTCCTGCAGTGGACGTAGTCATGATGATGATGATGATGATGATGATGATGATGATGATGATGATGATGATGATGATGATGATGATGGGTGTAACCTCCTTAGTTTTAGAAAGGTTTAGCGAGCGTTGAGCTGCAGTGCCATGAACACAATAAACTAGTATATACCATGAATGAACTCGAGGTGGTTAAAGGTGGGAAGTAGATACGAAGCGCAAGCCGTAAGAAAATAAAAGCCGAATCCTCCATTTTCTCATTTTCTATTAGCAGCCATTGGCATGTGCATTGAGCACTAGCTGACAGGAAAAGGTTGCTACGTTATACTCGCTGGGCGTAACCTCCTTGGTTTTAGAAAGGTTTAGCGAGCGTTGGGCCGCAGTGCCATGAATACAGTGAACTAGTATATACCATCAACTCGAGGTGGTTAAAGGTGGGAAGTAGACCCGAAGCGCAAGCCGTGAGAAAGTGCGCGTGTGCCACCTCTAGTTTAGTCCTTGGAATGTCCGCTGGATGGCGGTGCTTATATATGGGGAATATATGATGAAAAGATGCGACATGGTGGTACTTAGAGTGTGGAATAGATGGAGGAATGGACACATAGACAGATGCATGGATGGACGCATGAACGGGCGCAGGGGCAGATGCATGGACGAACACCGGGGCAGACATACGAACAGACCCGCGCACGGATGGGCGGATGGATGCATTGACGGTCACACAGACGGACGCATGGACGGACGGAGCAAGAACGAATGGACGGACTAATGCTTCGCCCCACTCTTCATAAATCACTCCATGGATATGCTGCCAATTTTTGTTTGTCTCATTCTAGTGTACACGTCGCAGTCTGCTCCTCAAGTCGCGCGAAATGTCCCAATCCACGAGCAATAGATTTTGTTCAGAGAAATGCTTCACATGCGTTGTGCAAAACCACTGCACTATCAAAATAATCGTCACTTTTTGCTCCAAGCACAACGAGGGAGATACCAAGATGAGTTCTGCAGACGCGCAATTCCAGAGATGTTTTTTTTCGGTTTGATTGCCATCTGCATTTGGTAGACTCACCAAAGTTTTGCAACGCTCTCTGGTTTGTGAACTAGAAACCAAAGGCCGAATTTTCACGTGTTCTGCAGTGTGCTTTCTTCGTCGCGCCTCCATCAAACTTAAAAAAAAAACTGTTGACTGCAGTCTTCCTGGGCGATGTCGTTGATGAGAGAAGTGCCACATATTCCAACTAATAAAACAATGTCCTTTTAAAATTTCATGTTTGCAAATTCCTTTAATCCTCTTCAAGTGTTATATGGTCGTATGCAAATTCGTACATACAACTCCGTATAAAAAGAAAAAAACAAAGTTTGGGGAGTGGAGTGTGTCGGTTTTGAGAACTCGGCCTTGATTGGTCGTACTTTTACGCAGAAACATTTAGGTCAGCTTCGATCTCTTTCAGTTTCCTTCCATTGCACTTACGTAAGTCCAGTGGCTGCGCACCGAACTTGTAAAATCGTATGAGATAGATAGAGTACTAAATAAAAATCCTCTATCTTGACGTTGTTTCTGGCTTGAGATTGATGTGCGCAAATGCAGGCTTGTGCTTTTTTTTTCTACAGGCAACAACACTACCCTTAGCTTCAGAACTGAAGTCAGGCTTTGCGTGGCTGCTAGCGTGGTCAAAATCAGCATTATAAAGCTGTCAGCAGGGCGTAACAATGTCACGTCTCTTTTGTAATTCTTACGTTTGCTTCTCTTTTATATAACGTTCAACACACGGAAAGGACATAAAAGGAACGCTTGAAAGTCTTTACAAGTGCAAGACTTCTTTATAAAATGCTTGTGTAATGCTCTTTTATTTCTCTAAGTGAGTTTAAAAATAAATGTCTTGTACCTAATTTACCTCAACCTGTTTACAATGTGTGGTAACAACGAAAGTTATACTTGATATCTAGACAGTGTAGCCAAGTGAAAGCATCACACATTTCGATAAAGGATCACAATTCTGCGTCACTAAAAGCTGATCGCCGACAAGCTCATGATCTAACGAGAATCGGGTATTGAAAAATAGCACACAAAAACACGCATGCGACCAGCACGCAATTGATGGCGGCCTTTCTAAGCATTTGCCAACGCCAAATTTCTTTTGTATGCCACTGTCACTAAAACGTGGAGGTCAAGGCTTGGCCAGAGCTCTATGAATGCTTGAATATATTTCATCTCTGAGTGTCGCGGGCTTGGTGGGACGGATATGTGCTCTCCCATAGTAGAATACTAAGTACTCTAAATCGTGAATCACTTTTAGGGGTGAAACAAAGGGAAGTTTATTGCACTTCTGACAAGTAATCAAATACATGATTCTTCTCCGACACTTATCATGGACACACGCGGTAAACACACCGATAAACAGAAAAAACACGTTTAGATTGTACACTACAACAGAAGCGCGATTATTAGAGCACTCGCTATACAAAGATTACAAGAGTGCTGGACGGCCCGCGCGCAAAAGAGCCCATTTCCGTTTACAGGCGAAAAAAGGGGGCAATAATGGTCGCCGCTGTTCGGGCTCCAGAGAACAGATTCGAGACACATCATTATACAATTGACAGGAGCGGTTGGCCATTGGCACTTTCCGTTTGCCGCTCAGGACATAGTGGGGCGCAGTGGCTGGCGTGCGCTTAAAAAGGGGTTATCGGTAGGCGTAATTTGCCTTTTTGCAGGAGGAAAAACCTCGTATGTCAGTGGCGGAGAAAGTTTTTTTCGCCGCTGGCTTCAAGTTGGTCTGAGAGGTGCCGCCACACCATGTAGCGAATACGAGCTACGGTCGGGAAGGCCGCTCAGACCGGAGAGCGGCTAATCTCAGCGAAGCAGCGTCGCTTTCAGACCGTGAATGTGGTGCAGGGGGCCACTAACTTTGCAAATTTCTGTTCAGGGCTGGGGGAGGACGGATTTTTAAAACCCCTCGCAGTCAGGTGCCAAACCGGTTTGACCACTGGGAACTCAAAAAAAGGTATGTGCCAGGGTCTTATCCGCGCGACAATTGGGACAGCGGGGTGTAGGCGTGATGCGAAACTTATGGAGGCGCTGGTGGGTTGGGAGGACGTCCCAGTTTTTCCTCCATGCGAAGTCTTGGGCCGACGAAGGGATGGCACGCCCATCTGTTTTTCCTTTCCGCTTCTAGTTCCGCGACCGTCGTCTCTCCTCGGGGTTTATCTGGTTGCTGGCGATTTCTTCCACAATGCGAGCAGGCGGGGTCTCATCTATGTCGCACGTAGGGGCCTCCTTTTCTAGCATGCGCATGGTGTTTGCGGCTGCCTTATAGAACGCGGAAGGAGTCTCGCCGAGTGGGGCGAGCGGCCGGTCGGCATTCAGGAATGATGTGTTTGTACTGCACCACTAACGCATTAAGGGCCTCACTACGTAATCAGGTGCGCGAAACAAGGCCCTTGCGGTCTTCAAGGCAAGCACTTTGCTCGCCGTCAGGACATGCGTGAGCCCGAGGCCGCCCTCTGAAGCTGGGAGCTGCAGGAGGGTTTGACGTAAGGGCACGGGTTTGCCGTCCCACAGGCAGGCACCGATCATACTTGTCAATTGCGTCGCAGTCTTGGTAGGCATCACTCCTATTCGGCTTACATAAGAGGTAAAGGCGCAGATGGTTGTAATTGCGGCTATGGCCCTCTCGCGAAGCGTGAGATCCTTCGGTTAGAGGCGTGCTATTGCATCCTGTGCCCGCTCGAGCGCTCGGAGCCAAGATAGGTCGGCGACGCCACCACAGCAAAAGTATATGCCGAGCACATTGACGGCGTCGACCCTTTCCAACTCTCCCAGAGCGCCGTGAGGCAATGTTCCAAATGGTAAGGCCTTGGTCTTTCTCAGGTTCAAGGCCGCGCCTAAGACGTCGGCATAGTGTGCTAATGTTCACCAAAAAGCTTGAAGGCTTGCCGGGTCCCTGACAAACAGGGATACATCATTAGCGCAAGCGAGGACCTTAATGTTGGGCTCCCCCTTAGCAGAAAGCCTCTGACGTGTGTGTTCCGGTCGATGTTCACCAGCAATGGCTCAAGCGAGAGTACGAAGAGGGAGGGCCCTATCGGGCACCCTTGGCGGATCCCTCTCTCGTATACAAAGTTACTCGTCGGGGTGCCGTTTACTACTACGTGGCATGTGAGGTTGCTGTACAGGATGGCGATGGTGTCTACGAAGCATGTCGGGAACCCGAACTGGTGGAGTACCTCGATCATGTATCCATGACGCACCCGGTCAAACGCCTTTGCCTGATCAAGGAAAACAAAGGCTCCGGACAGGGGCTTGGCAGACATGTATTCGAAGGCATCCCTTGTTACGGTAAAGTTGGCAAAGATGAAGCAGCCTGGAACCGCACAGGACTGCCAGGGAGTGACGAAGAATGGCAAGGGGAGCTTAAGGCGGCTTTTAAGGATGCAAGCAACCATTTTATAGTGCACGTTCAACGGGGTTATGGGGCGCCACGCCGACAGCTCCCCCTGCGGGGCTCCCTCTTTCAGTAGGAGGACGATCCTCCCCTCTCAAATGATATGGGTTTCAGTTGTTTCTTAACCACTATGTTCGCCAGTGTGACAAGCACTCTCTCTAGATCGTCGAAAAAAGTGGCGTAAAAATTGGCTGTAAGGCCGTCAGTGCCGGGGGAAGAGTTCGGGGGCATGCTTGTTATCACGCCCCTAACCTCTTCTGCAGACACTTCCGTGCTCAATAACGCACCTCCTCTCCTCCTAGCCATGGGAGGTGCTGGCAGACCTTTCTAATCTTGTCTTCTCCGCCAGTTTCTCCGTCGCTGTCGGCGTCCCGAAAAAGGGCCGACAAGTACTCGCAGAAGGCATCACGGATTTCCTATGGTTCACTTGCGAATGAATCGTCCGGGCGTTTCATTCGGGTAATTCGTATGCTGCCATTCCCAGTTGTGTCCCTGGGGTGCGCTCCGAGGTGGTTAATGGGTGCGCCCCGCTCCCCAGGCGGTCTGCGCGCGCGCAGTTGTAGCAGCCGGGCATACTCGACCTCCAGGGTGTTCAGATAGTCGCGCATGCATGTGGTCATCGTCTCCACCCCCCTGACGATGCGTACTCTGCGCAGGATCTCATTCAGTTTAGCGGTTATGCAGCGCTTCCTGGCCTTGCCTTCGTCTTGAAGGATTCCCTTCCACTCCGCTTTCAATGTGTCCCACGAGCGTGGCGTCAGGTACGGGGCGTTCGCCACGGAGGCCCGCAGCCGCGCCCTAATGCGCTCGATGCTATTATCGTCTTGCAGGAGCGTTGGGTCCACTCTCTACCCATGATCATCAGTACAGAGTCCAGAAGAGCCGCTAGACGTAGTGACAAGGGGGAGGTGATCTGATCGACTCGTTAAGTCTGCCGGAGGGGAGAGGACCTCCCACGCCACGAGCGAGGACAGGAGTGGGTCGGGGAGATACGTCCGATCTAATCGACTGGCTGTGAGGTGAGAGGCTCGAGTTGGGACAAAAAGGTCACCGTGCGCGATCAGCCACGCGTCGGATAACCGAAGGTGTCGACGAGCCTTCAGGAGCTCCCTAGCAAAGTACGTGGACCCTTGCCGTGGCTTCGGCAAAACCATTGCCATGGCTTCGGCTAGCGAAAGGAGCAGAGGGGGAAAGGGAGTAGGTGGTGCGACCAATACTGATAGCAGAAACAAGCGTGGGAGAGGTGGTGTGGCGTCATTTTAGAAAGAGCGGAGCATGCGCAAGAAAGTGGAGTGGGGAGGGGGGAGGACCGTGTTGCCGTGTCGCGGCGCCCGCTCTTGTGCTCGCCTTGAAGCAAACACGGAGAAGAAAAGAAAGGGAGGATGCTTTGGCGAAGAGCCTATTTTTTTCCGCTTGCGCTTGCGGGCGAGTGCCCTTTCCTTGTCGGGGGTGCGTTCAATTTCTGTGACTTCGCAATGGGAGGGGATCGCTGTCGCTGGAAGAGACGGGTGCTTTAGAGCGCCTAGGCTTGTTTTCAAGGTTCGCGTGTAGGCTCGAAGGCACGCCGGGTAACTTGTCCTCGCCTCTTAAAGGGGACCTTGATCTCCAAGGCTCGCGCCTATCGGTCGAAGCTGCGCTGGCAGTCTGCACCTCAATGGAGGTGCACTGATCCGTGCTCAAGTGGTCAGTATCCGGCAGGACGTAGCGGCCACAACTTACAAAGGGCACCTCCTCAGGGTTGGGGGGAGAGCCGTCGCGGGCGGAAGTGGCGGGAAACTAATCTAGTCAAATCCAGAGAATGCAGGCTCGTCGTTCTCGGGGATCAGCGCCTGTGTTGGCACTTCTTGTTCCTCGCTTGCAGGTTGCGACAAATCCCAGGACTCGCGGGTGGATACCGGAGAGCCGGATTCATGGCCGCTCGACTCGTCCAGGTCACCGTCTGAACTAGAATTGCTCGTGTCGTCCCCCGCTTCGGAGCCTGCGTTCAAGGGAGTGGGGGTCACTGATACGGCGTGGGCGTCTTTCGTCCTTCGGGGTTCTTCGAACTGCCAGTGGTCCGGGACATTCGTTGTCGTGTGGGGCTGAGTCCTGGGTCTTAGGACCTGAAGCCCTGATGTTGGTTCAGTCCCGGCAGGTGGGCAAGAGGTGTTGGGGTGGTTGTTACTGGTAACTGGCCGCGCCTCGGGTGGAAGGCCGCGCTCTGCCGCGAGGAACGAGCGCTTGCGGAAACACTCGCGTGTGCCGTGCCGCCCGCCGCATCGCTTACACTCCTCAACACACCCTTCGGTGTCGTGCCCAAATACACCACATCTCTTGCAATAAGCGGCTGCGTGCGCCGTGGCCATGTGCCCCGGTTCGTTACACCTTGCGCACACTCTCCGCATACCGCGGTATTCACACATGACACGGTGCCCCGCGATGGTTGTGAAGTTTGGGACTGGCCTACTCATTTCCATGCGCACTAGTCTAACCCCATTAAGCTTGTTTTTTCGGATAGGAACTGATGCAAAAGAAACACTACTTATCTTGCCGTACTGTGAAAGAGTGTTAATCAAGACCTCGTCTGTTATATGTGCAGGAAAGCGGTATACGTTAACAAACGTAACTGGGGGTCCTACCGCTTCTACTGTACCGTGCACCCGGTTAACCTTGAAGCCCTCTGCGACAACAAACTTTGTGGCCTGACTCGCGTTTCGGGTACACACAAGGAACTTCGCGCCCCCCATGTGTTCCAAGACTAACACACTATAAGGTCCGGCTGTCTATTCAACTGCATCTATAAGGTCGTCAATAGACACGTCCCCATCGGGGGTGGTGAATAGAAAACAGTTCTCCCTCACCGGGAGGGTGCTCGGCCTTGTCTTGTCTGAAGGGGGCGTGTCCGCTGGTATCACGGGCACTCAGCCGGCGGGACTCGGGAGGGCAACTTGTTGGCCTGGTAGTGTGCAGATTTTTCTGCACTCTGGAAGGAAGAAGAAGAATTTGTCACAGAGAACAGCCTCTGCTTCGAGCTCTGTGAGTTTCCTAATTCTTTTGCCAAGTTTTTTCAATAATCGACACACCTCGAAGGGGCGTTCCCCCTTAGAATGGGGGATCAAAGCCCCATCCAGACCAGGACCAGGCCGACCACATCATAGTGCGTCTGACGCAAGTTCTCACCCCGGCCCAAGCGGGGCCCACGATGACAATTCTGATGACTCCTCCGTTGAAGATATGGCTTCAGACAGCGACTACGTGGTCGTACCAAGCCGACGCCTGAAGAGGAAAATCAGCCAGACATCGCCCACTAGCCGGCAAGCACAGACAAAGGCGAGTAGCATGCGGTCGTACACCATTTCGTATGTGCCGACATCGAAGACAGACATCTTGAACTCTCTAAATAGGCAGAGCCTGACAGAGTACTTTGAACTCATCGCTCCAGGGAAAGTCGTAGAAATACGCATAAATACCCGAAAGAACATACTGTCCGCGGAGGTCCCTACGAAGGCCTTAATGGACACGCTGAAAGCGATTGTTCGATTAGGAAATATTGCGGTTCGCGCATTCTCCGCGTACGACGAAGAAACGACAACAGGAGTTATATACGATGTGGATGAGGAGATAACAGACTCGAGTCTCGAGAAACTGCTGTCATCGTCGGCTCCCCTGCTTGGCTTCCACCGCTTTGGACGCACGCGATGTGTTAAAGTAGTGTTTCAGTCGAAGACGTTACCCACACATGTAAAAGTTGGGTACGTGAGGCACTCGGTACGTCCTTACGTACCAAAACCTCTGCAATGTCATAAATGCATGAAATTTGGGCACGTTAGTGCAGTTTTCAAGGGTGCAGTAACCTGCAAGCATTGCGGTGGCCCTCATGATGGTGATAACTGCAATGCTGTGGCCAAATGCCCAAACTGCTCAGGCGCCTACGACGCAACATCAAAGGAATGTCCCAAAATGAGGAATGAAATTAGTATCCTGAAGAAGATGGTTCGAGACCACTCCACTCACAGAGAAGCTGCAAGGGCTGTACGGCGCCGTAAACATCGTTCGCGACATCGACGGCAACGAAGCATTAGTGCTCATAGCTTATCGAATTCGACACACAAAACCGTGCCCTCACCACCTCCTAGCCTACTTTTGTCGGCCAGAAAGGAGAATACAGATGCTCAAATGCCAATACAGTCCACGCAAGTACAATGTAACTAGACATTGGCTCTCCCCACGTCGGAGACTCAGTGGCATTCACTACCGTCAAGAGCTACGGTAGCGCCATCATCACATAGTGCCCTTACCTCCAATGAAGAAAACAAGAAGATGGACAACACAGATGTCAAGGCTATGCTTAAAAATTTGATGGGTTCGATGCGTAAGATTCTCAGCAGCCTAAACACTCCCGCTGCTAATGCGGCTGTGCTGCTACTTGAGGTTTTGGAGCCTCTTCTACTGGTTCTTCAGTAAGAGAACATGGCACTGATGTTCGAAGAACGCATGCGCCAGTCGCTTGTTATGCAATGGAATGCTCGTGGCCTACGTAGCCATCTGTCAGACTTCAGACAATGAGTTTTTAAATATAAATTTCCTGTTATCGTTATATGTGAACCGAATATGGTTTCACCTTTTCGTATATCTGGATATATCCAGATTTGGTCCCGCAGTGATCAACGTACGAGCAAAGTTCTCGTTTTTATACGCCGTGATTTGCCATTCTTGAGACATGAAGTCGCGTCGCATACCAACAATGTTTACGTGAGCCTGACTATAACACATAAAAAGCGAACATTCTCCGTAATAGGAGGATACATACACCCAAGCGCACAGATGGACTGCTTCCACCTTGGTACCATTCTTCAAGCAGCACAAAGGCCACACATTGTGATCGGCGATTTTAATGCACATCATGCTCTCTGGGGTAGCACTACAACGAATCATCGCGGAAAGGATTTAGCCAATTTTATATACAACTACGGACTAAGCGTACTCAACGACGGATCACCTACATTTGTTCGTGACACGTCCTACAGCAGCTGCCTCGACCTCTGTTTCGTTTCCAGAAACCTTCTGTCTTCCGCATGTTGGTGCACAGATTTGGACACTCGCGGCAGTGACCACCTTCCAACCTATGTTCAGTTCAGGTGGTTTCACCGCACGCACACACGCTACATCCGTCAAACAAACTGGACACTGTTCAAGGCATCTGTCAAGTCTGGCTGTGAACACACGACTGATCCATCCCAGGTAGAAAACATCATTGCTTCTTCACTGCGTGACACAACCAAACAGGTTAACCTACCGATGCAGAGATCAGCAGTTGACTCCCAATACGAGGTCCTTCGTGCAATCCGTCGCCGTGCCGAACGCCGATACAGACGAACGAAGTCACCTTCAGACCTTTCCGCCTGTCGTCGAGCTCAACGACATGTTCTTCGGCATCTTGACAAGAGTGACAGGCAACGTTGGAGAAATTTCTGTGGATCTCTGGACCCCAGGCAACCTCTATCTAAGATCTGGCGGGTGGTACGAAGTTTGCAGACAACTCCCCAACAACATCAACCATTTCAAGCTGTTGCTCTACATCAGGGACGGACAGAAGTTGAGATAGCCAGTGACTACTGTAGTCTCATCGTGGACACCACTGATGATCTTGCCACTAATGAGCTTCTTACTACCATTGCGCCTCCATCGTCTGATGAGCGCCTTGATGTACGTTTTACAATACATGAGCTTGACGCTGCAATTTCTGCCTCCCGCCGATCATCGGCACCAGGACCTGACGGAATCACGTATGCTGCACTCAACCATCTTGATACAGAAGCACGACGTATCCTGTTATCTTATTATAACACCTCATGGGAGTCAGGAGAAGTCCCAGCTAACTGGAAATGCAGTCGCATTATTGCATTGCTCAAGCCGGGGAAGTGTCCTTATGCACTTTTCTCCTACAGACCAATTGCGTTAGCCAGCTGCGTCGGAAAAGTGATGGAAAGAATGGTACTGGCACGATTAGAGTGGCTTCTAGAGAGCAACAACTCCTTTCCTGCATTTATGAACGGCTTCAGAAGAGGCCGATCTGCCATTGATGGTGTGGTCGACTTGATCACCAGCGTTGAAGAGGAAAGAAGCCGACGCAGACTAGTGGCGGCGGTCTTCTTAGACATTAAGGGTGCCTACCATAATGTGCTGCATTATGCGATCCCTGACGCACTGGAAGATTTCGACATCGGTGGACGACTGTACGCTTGGATTTTTAGCTACCTTAGGGACCGCACCATTTACATGACGACAAGTAACGGAGACACCGATCGATATAAGGTTCATCGTGGTGTTCCCCAAGGAGGAGTTCTCAGCCCGATCCTATTCAATGTCACAATGATCGACCTAGCAGCAGAACTTCCCAGCACGCTGAAGATCACTGCATACGCTGATGACATATGCATATGGGCATCCGGAACTACTCGTCCGCAATTGCGAGCTCGACTACAGCGTGCAGTGATGAACACATACAAATATTTACGACGTCAGGGGCTCACTCTTTCAATCGACAAATGCGCAGTGCTTGCGTTCACGCGCAAGCATATGTCGCAATACCCGATATTTATTAATGGGACAGCGATACCTGCTGTAACGCACCACAAGTTCCTTGGGGTTGTCGTACACAGAGATCTATCGTGGACGAGGCATGTCGCCGTACTTAAAACTAAATTGAAGAGCCTTGCTCTCATTCTTCGCCACGTAGCAGGAGCAAAATGGGGCCCATCAGAATCATCGCTACTTCAATTATACAATGCTCTATTTGTGGGATACATTCGATACAGCATGCCGGTGCTTTCCAATATGAGACCTAGTTGTGTAAAGACACTCGAGAGTGTTCAAGCTCAATGCTTACGAAGATGCTTGGGTCTACCACGCTGCACTTCAACAAATGGGACAATCGCAGAGGCTCGGGCTTGTCCCATCAGTGTATACATGCTCTGCGAGCCACTTAGAGTTCACCTACGATTACTGAGCAGACACAGACAGCACCCACTGTCAGTACTACCCGCCACTCACCCAGATTGCAGTTTCTCAAAAGTAATATTGCGGCATGAAAATATTATACCACCAAAGTTTTCTCCGTCAAATGCCCTTGCAGTGACACCATGGGTTCTGCCTAAATCACCTATTTCTTTTACGATACCTGGAATTACGAAGAAGTCGCTCATTTCTTCTGTTGGCCTCAGACAACTGACCCTATATCACATTTATACAAAGTACAGTGATTCTCTGCACGTGTACACCGACGGATCCACCACGCTAAACACCTCCACCGCAGCCTTTGTCATCCCAGACATGGATATCGCTCGACGATTCAAAGTGGACCATAAAACCACATCAACTGCCGCAGAGCTTGTCGCTACCCGAGAGGCAATAAGGTTTATTTCCGGAGAGCGACCTCGAGCGTGGACGATTTTCTGTGATGCCAAAGCCGCTTTGCAAACCATTAATTGCATCATGAAGCAAGGTCCATATTACAGCTTGGCAATAGAAATCACAGAACTTACTCAGGTTGCTTCAACAAACGGCCATCTTATAACTTTCCAGTGGATTCCCGCTCATTGCGGCGTGATGGGAAACGAAGAGGCAGACGCTCAAGCTAGAAATGCCTTGATCAGTGCACCTGAAGTACGCATTGCGTTTTCACGAGCTGACACGAACGCCCTGCTTCGCTGCGTGATGCGCAGCTACACACTTCAGTACTGGACCAAACCGGAACGGCGACACCAGCGACTTCACAAATGGGACCCGGAAATGAGGTTCCGCATGCCTCCTAAATTGAAACGGCAACTCACAAGTATGATCCACCGCATTCGTCTTGGTGTAGCGTACACTAGACGTTACGCACATATCATTATTCGCAGTGACACCGGTCCTAATTGTAAACACTGTGATGTGCCAGAAACACTTGAGCACATATTTTGTGTCTGCCCAGCATACGCACGTGAACGACAAACACTGATTTCTTCTACTGAACAATATCGCAGTAGGTCATTAACTGATGAGACCATGTTGGGCCCTTGGCCAGACAACAACAGTGCAACTGCGGTCACAAAAGCAGTTATTACCTTTTTAGAAACAACTGGACTATGTGCGCGGCTCTAAAATGTGTCTCAGCTAGACAGAACACTACATACTCACCTCTCTATCTCACCATCGTCATCCATTAATCTTTCTTTTCCCCTTTCCCTTCCCCCAGTGTAGAGTAGCAGGCTAGAGCAAACTATCGCTCAGGCCGACCTCTCTGCCTTTCTGTAAATAAACATACTTCCTTCCTTCCTTTCTGCACTCTCATGCACAGGGCGGCTCAGAGGCCGCTCAGCGTCCGGCGGCACCAGGGCAGAAGGCTTCCGGGGCAGCAGACGGCACCCGTCGACCTTGCGATGCCTGGCATGGGTATGGGAGGGTGGCTCCGGGTGGGAGGCGCAAGTCCAGGGGGCGGCGGCCAATCGCTGTAGGGCGCGACGACTCTGCCACAGGTTGCTTCCTTTCTCCTTGAATAGGACCAGGACCGGTGGGGCAACGTCAGCGTGACGTGGCCCCGGGTCCGGCTGTGCGACTCGCTTGGTGAAACGGCTTGCTCGGACTTTGATCTTAGCCAAAAGGACTTTGATCTTAGCGCACCTGTTCGTCTCTCGTAGTCGTAGTAGAAGTCATAGTGTGTAACCAGTCTTACATTTTGACCTCCAAGGTGGTGCCGGTGAGAGATTTCTTCTGTGCGTTGTTGAACAATAAAAAATTCGCAGCGCGTGCGTTAGCTAAAAGCCGAATTCTCCTGCCTCTCATTTCCTTTTAGCAGCCATTGGCATGTACATTGAGCACTATCTGAAGAGAAAGGGTTGCTACGTTATACACGTTGGGCATAACCTCCTTGGTTTCAAAAAGGTTTAGCGAGCGTTGGGCTGCAGTACCATGAATACAGTGAACTAGTATATACCATGAACTCGTGGTAGTTAAAGGTGGGAAGTAGACAAGAAGCGCTAGCCGTAAGAAAGTGTGTGTGCGCCACCTCTCGTTTAGTCCTTGGAATGTCCGCTAGATGGCAGTGTATATGCGGAATATATAGTTCAGTTCCGACAGTCACGGTGGATGGACGTGTTTTTTGAGCGCTCCCGATCGACTGCGCAGATAAATTGTTTTGCATGTTTTGAGCCTGTCTTTATATATAGGACCGCAGTTAAAATCCCTGTAGCACTTATTTTATTGTACGGCTTTTTCGGGGGTCAGTCACCAGGTATTTATTAGTTTGTGCGTGTGTGTTTTTGAATTTTTTTTGTTGTTTTTCTTTTTCTTTTGCCCCCCCCCCCCCGTGGGGGAGGTGCACGTACATTGAACACGCCAAGCTTTGTAGTAGAGATAGACTTTCTCTTTTTTGTAGGGCAGGGCTCGAGTTTTGTAATTATCGAGTGAGACAACTGATAGGGACAATTGGTGTTAAAAAGACATGGTTATAAATACTGCGAAGTGTTCAGGATGTGGGCTTGGTTTGAAAGTGAACCAAAGTGTAGAAGCGGAAGGAAAAGAGGTTGACGCGAATTGTAGGCAATGTGAGGTCGTGGAAAAAAATGGAGAAAATGATGGTTACCCAATGTGACTGGCTGACGAGAATCACCGAGCCCGAGACTGCGCTGGCGACCGAGCAAGAGAAAACGAGGGCAATGGGAGAAAAGCTGAAGTCCGCCGAGGAAGCACTAGCCAAGGTAAACAGACGAGCGGCCTACGGACAGAACAGTAGGGAACCGGCAACCAGAACTGCGGAGAAGAAAGATCAGGCAAGTTTGGAAAAAACAGGTTCAGCCGGTTCATTTGTCGCAAGGCCCAGCTTCAGCGAAGTAGTGGTGGGGCTGGGAGGGGACAAAGCAGACGGCGTCACAGGTGCAAGTAACCACCAGGTGCAGGATGCTCCAGCTGAAAAGTCACAGCATGTGATAATCACCGGGGACTCGAATATAAATTGATGCACAGAAGCCATCAAAGAGAGGGTAAAAGGTGACAGGAAGGTTTCAGTAGGGGCGTTCTCAGGACGCAAGCTGGAAGATGTCATGAGGCGAGCGAGCGCGAAACTCAAAACTACAGCTCATAAACGAAACCTCATGATGATTTCAGGCGGTTTAAATGATGTCTTGAATAAAGATACAGCAGAACTAGCAACTACACTAGCGAAAGGCGTCGATGACATGCGCGCCACTTCTCCTCAGGTACAGGTAGCGATATTCACGATACCGGAGGTACCGGTACGTGATAGCAACCTGCAAAGAGCGGTTGTCAACGCAAACCAAGATATATGGCGGATGAGTCGAGGGAAAGGCTTTGAAGTGATAGAAATAAACAGAGAGGTGCATAGGTGGGCTGGTTTTTAACGAGGCCGAATTCACTTCGATGGGCGGCTAGGTCATATGGTGGGTTGGCGACTTGCAGGACGCGCAGTAGCTTTTTGGGGGGGAAAGCGGGTCCTTCGGGGTGCAGGATAGCTAGTAACGAGGAAAACAACCAGGGAAACTCTTTGACAGGTGGTATGGACAGATACGATTCCGAAGTGGCACCAGTATCTAAGATAGGTAGCGTCCGTGGCAGAAATAGATGTAGCCACGAGCGCCGAGCCAATTCAGACATAGCGTATATTAACATGCAGGGTGGTAGAAACTGGCTGCAGTGGGAAGAGATGGAAGAACAGCTAAGGAAGGAGAGGCCGTTGGTATACAGTTTTGAAGAAACACATCTCAAGGACATGGAACAACCTCCTAACAATGCGGACTACGCGTGGGAATATTGTAATCGAACAGAAGGCAGCACAAAGGTGGGTGGTATTGGGGCATTCATTCATAAAAGTACAGCCTGGCAAAGGGTCAAGCAGGAGTGCAAGGAACACTTATGGCTAAAAGGGAAATTGGCAGGGCAGAGGACACTCCTTGGTTTCGTGTACTTGTGGACGGGAGCAAAGGCCAAAGAGGAAAACCAGGCAATGGTAGAGTGTTTATCAAAGGACTTTCATGAGTTAGGAGGAGAGTGCGAGATAATTAAACTAGGAGATATGAATGCACACATAGAAGATATAGATGGGTATACCGACCCGACAGGCAAGTGTGGCAGCTTGGGCTAGTTGGCATGACATGACGATAGTTATAGCGCGAGAACCAAGCGATGACACAGAAACAAGGAGGACATGAAAGACACGAGCGCTATCTTTCGTGTCCTTCTTGTCTCTGTGTCGTTGTTTTGTTCTTGCGCTATAACTATCGTCCGACAGGCAAACTGATCATAGATATGTGTGAAAGGCACTATTTGATCATTTGCTACAATACCGAGAAGTGTGAAGGGCAAATAACATGGGAGGTAGGAAGGCTGCAGTCGACGAAAGATTACGCACTGATGTCACATAGGATGTATGATAAGCTCAGGGGAATGCACATAGACGGAGGTGGCTCCAGAAGTCTGGGTAGTGATCACAAAGGTATCAAGCTAAGTTTTGGAAGAGCAGTGAAAGTGGGAAGGAGACAAGATGAGCAACTACAGGAAAATTTTTACTCAGAAAGGCAAATTGAAATAGCCACTAAACAAATTGAGAAAGTAATCACTGAGGATAATAAAACACTGTGGACATACACGACTCTAATTAAACTGTTTCATCTAGAGCTTGCTAAGGCACGTGACAAGTCACCCCGGAAAAGAAGACACAAACCCAAAAGTTGGTGGAATGAGAAAGTTAAGAGAGCCATAGCAAAACGTCAGGAAGCCTCTAGGGAACACACACATGCTAAGCAGCGGGGTGAACCGACAGATGATGTTGAAATAAAATGAGAACCCTTTCTAAGCTGTAGAAGGGATGCATTTCTTATGATCAATGAAAAGATTAGAAGAAAGGGAGCTCAGTGGATGGCAGAAGTACATAAAAAAGATAGAAAGGCAGCTGCGAAATTTTGGAACCATCTAAACTCCCCAAGAAATGAGACGATCCTAGAGCAGAGTTTTATAACTACAGCCCAAGGTGCTAGGCTAGAAGGGGACGAAGCTATTGAATATATAAGAACAAGGGCGACAGAAAAATTTTAACACAGTACTTTATGCACCACAATAGACAAGGACAAATCAAGTGGTGCAATGACTCCATTTTCACAACGAGAGTGGGAAAGGGCTGAGAAAAGGGTTCCTAGTAGTACATCAACAGGCCCATATGGCATTCCAATTAGGCTGATAAAGACATTAGGTCCGAAGTCTAAGCAGGCTTTGAAAGAGGCAGTGAGCAAAATAATAATCGATGGTGAAGTTCCCGATGGATAGTAACTTAACAAGATGAGCATGATCTATAAAGGAAAGAGGGACAAAGCTGACATAAACAACTACCGTCCTACAACAGAGACATCAGTGGTCTACAGGCTGGCGATGCAGATTATAAAGGAAAGACTGCAGGCATGGATAGAGGATGAGGGGGTGCTGGGGGAACTGCAAAATGGGTTTCGGAAACCCAGGAGGTTGGAAGACAATCTGTTCTCACTGACGCAGTGCATTGAAATAGCAAAAAAAGAACACAGGCCCCTGTGGCTAGCATTTTTGCATATCTGGGGAGCGTACGATAGCGTGGTTCAAGAGAAAATGTGGGGAATACTGGACACACTAGGCGTGGAACATGTAGTCACTAATCTTTTAAATGGTATCTATAAAGGTAACAAGGTAGTTATAAAGTGGGAAAAACAGGTATCCAAGCCTGCAGAGGTAAAACGGGGGCTTAGGCAGGGGTGCCCCCTGTCACCCTTATTATTCATGATGTACCTACAAGGATTAGAGGCCAAATTAGAGGGAAGTGGACTGGGCTTCAACCTCTCTTTAGTCAAACAAAGAAAACTCATTATTCAGGCACTACCAGCATTAATGTACGCAGATGATATAGTGCTAATGGCCGGCAACAAGGAAGATTTGCAGAGATGGATGGACATCTTCGGTAATGAGGGAGATAGGTTAGATTTTAAATTCGGTAAGGAAAAATCAGCAGTCATGATTTTCAATGAGAACGAAGGTAGTGAGCTTATAATACAGGACGTCACGCTAGAGATAACAAATAAATACAAATATCTTGGCGTCTGGATAAGCAATAGGACCCAGTACCTGAGGGAACACGAAATATACATGACGACTAAAGGTAACAGGAATGCTGAAGTGATGAAAAATAGGGCACTGTGGAATTGCAATAGGTATGATGTTGTGAGAGGAATATGGAAAGGGGTCAAGGTTCCTGGGCTGACGTTTGGCAATGCTGTTTTGTGCATGAGATCAGAAGTTCAAGCAAGATTAGAAATGAAGCAACGTGGAATAGGTAGACTTGCTTTAGGAGTTCACGGGAATACACCAAATCAGGGAGTACAAGGTGATATGGAATGGACATCATTTGAGGGCAGGGAAGCTAGCAGCAAGATAAAATTTGAGAAGCGATTGAGAGAAATGAGGGAGGAGCGTTGGGCTAGGAAGGTTTTCAGCTACTTGTACATGAAGAATATCGATACAAAATGGAGGAAGCGAACCAGGAAGTTTGACTGGTAAATACTTAGAAAACAGCAGGTGGCCAAACCAAAAAGAACTATTGGTTAAGAAGAAAGTGAAGGAAACGAAGACTGGCGTGTGGAGAATGGGCATAATTAAGAAGTCCGCACTAGAGATGTATTGAACTTTTAAGCAGGAAATACCCAAGGAAAGGATCTATGATAATACTCGGGATATTTCTCTACTGTTTGAGGCTTGAACGGGAGTACTGCGAACCAAGATATATCGGGCCAAACACGAAAGGGTAGACACAGTATGCAGTGCGTGTGGAGAGGAAGAAGAAACTGCCGAACACTTGATAAGGGTCTTTAAAGGGCTTCACCCTATAGTTCAGGATGATGGCGCAGAGTTTTTCAAAGCACTGGGGTTTAGGAACCGGGAGGGAAAAATGTACTTTAAGCGGGTAGACTTAACTAGAAGGAGGTTATCTGATTGGTCGCTAAAGTCAAGGCACGAGTGAAAATTAAACTCTTCCCTGCAAAGTACGAATCCTCAAACTCACTTAAAGGAAAAAAAAATAAATATAGTTTTTGGTTCATGAGGTATTACGGCTTGGTGGCGCTAGCCACCGCCCGATCTAAAGGGTAGAGCCATATCCATCCATCCATCCATCCATCCATCCATCCATCCATCCATCCATATGATGAAAAGATGCGAGATGGTGGTACTTGGAGTGTTGATAGATGGACGAACGGACACACAGTGAGATGCATGGACGGACTCACGGATGGCTGCACCGACAGATGGACGCATGGACGGACGCAGGGGCGGATACATGGACGAACGCAGGGATGGTCGCACAGATGGACGTGTGGACGCACGAAAATACGCACGCACAGACAAGCGAATGGATGCACGGACGGTCACACAGACGGAAGCATCGACGGACGGAAGCAAGAACGAATGGACGGACGGAAGCTTCACCCCACTCTTCATCGTTCACTCCCTGGATATGCTGCCATTTTTTCGCTTGTGTTTAGTTATTGTTAATTTATTTTTTCAGCACTCTTTATATTTGTCTTATTAGCTCTTCTACTTTTTTCTCTTCCTATAATTTCCCAGTTTATTTGTATCACCCCTCTCTTTTCTTTGTTTATTGCTATTGCTGTCTTCCTCCCTTGATCTCTTTCATTCTCTTGTGAACAATTTGTGTCTGGGTTTTTTTTTTTTGTTCTTCCTTGCATTCTCTCTTTATGTCTCTCTCTATTAGTTCCATCCTCTTTCTTTCTATTGTTTTCTCTGTTTTTTATTCACTTTCGCTTTTCCCATAATTTTCCTTTAATTTTACGTTGTTGCTGTCATGGGTTAAAGAAATCACGCAATCTCACAACGTAGGAAAGACGAGTGTCGTCCGCCAATTATTCTTATTCAAAACTTCTTTTTGCTTTCTTCCCCACATCGCACTACTAAGTTCAACTGTCGCTTACCTAACATTGGTACATAGACACTGCTGTTCTTGCCAATGAAGGTTTCTCGATGCAACGCTACGATGCGTTGTATGTTGTGAGGCGGTAAAGCAATCAACAACTCATTCACTTATCACAATAGTATGACAAGTTTTGACATGTGCTATAACTGCAGTAGTCTACAAACGCCAAGTCATATCCGTGTCTTTTACAGAATTCGAACAACGTCGCCGTGTACTCCAGTGTGCATTGAGGAGACTTGAGCATTACACTTTTTTTTGCGGGGGGGGGGGGGGGGAGGATATACTAGTAGTCTGAGCTCACAGCTCATGAGCCCCAAAATTCATCCTAGTGCTAGTAACGCATGGGTAGGCGCTACATGCTTTGGTGATCAATAAAAAGTTTTTCATAGAGTCAGAGGAAACAAGGACATACGTATAAAAACAAGCAAAGGTGAACCACTTCGAGTTGAGATTTACTCGGGTGAATATAAATAATTAACCTATTAAATGTACACAAGCAGTTATGAAAATAAACAATAAGAATAAAATCACGCCTGTGCAACATAACACAAAGGTTCGATGCGTCAAGTGAGGTAAATGAGGTGGTCACTATGGTAGAAGCCTGCACTCTGCATGTGTGTAATAAATGGGTTACACTCATGTTTTATCTCTTTTTCTATGTTTTTCTCTCTCGGCAGCTTCAGCCCCCTTATTTCCCGGCTGCGGCGGCTGCATTTCCGATGGAGGCGGAAATGTTGTAGGCCCGTGTACTCAGATTTGGGTGCACGTTAAAGAACCCCAGGTGGTCAAAATTTCCGGAGCCCTCCACTACGGCGTCTCTCATAATCAAATGGTGGTTTTGGGACGTTAAACCCCACAAATCAATCAATCAATCAGACCCCTTATTTTTTGGGTAGGGCAGCAAACTGGACGTACTCTATTTAACCTCCTTCGCATTCATGCATTCCCAATCGGGGATATGCTACCTCTAAAAAAAGAGTTCAGCCGTATCACAGATGAACTACTACAGAAAAATGTGTGACTTGAATACGAGTGCGACACGAAGGAACTGATCTGACACGCTAATGTGATTGTTTAATTGTCGTATTAGCCACTGAGTATAAAAATTTGAATATCCAGCGGGATAAAGTTGTTCCTTAGTGTCACGGACGGCCATTTTTTGGTGACACCGCGTCACGGCAATTAACGGGCGCCGTACTCCCCGACTGACCGTGAGAAACGGCGGCGCATGAAAGGAAGCCGAGAAGTGCAAAATGGGGTGCTCTTCTTAGAACGTCGCCGCCGACGGTTAATCCTTTTGTAACTGTGGCGGCGTCTGCAAAATCGTAGAAGGCCGCGGTATACCCCGAACAAGGATTAGACTACGAGACACACCGGCCGAGAGCCAAACGTTTGACCGTTCCCACGGGGAAAAGCGTGGGAAACGCTCTGATGGCCAAGCCGTATGACAACAACCTGACAGGTTGTCACTCTCGCTAGTTGAGGGCCCTCTCCCAATTAAAAATGGGGGGGGGTCAAAATATTTTTGGGGCGGAGTTTCCCATCAATTAAACGCGCATGATTGGACCCAGGTAGAGGTCTCTTGTCCCCAAGTAAGAGAGCGAGGATACACGAGGGGGATTTAAGCGCAGGAGTTTGCCCTGCTAGGCAGACTAGTCGCTGACCAAGATGGTGTAGAAACAGATCAACAAGCATCTCTTCTAGAAGTTTTTACTGTGGCTCTGTATCGGCTGGCCACCTAAACTTAGCCGTTCGTCTAGTTGTGACGCGATATTAACGTCTGCAACGTAGACATCGGGACTTCGCCTCGAGTTAGCTCAACCTGCTCGAAGTCCCCTGCAAGCACTAGCCTCCCGGAGCCACCAGCGTTGTAACACCGCCGACATCGCAGTCGTGCCAGAACTCTCTTCGACTTCTCGCATCCTATCGTCGGGGACACAACGCTGCCGGTCATCACACGTATGCCTTCACCTGTTTATATCTTCGAACTTTCTCCTCCGTCGTTCTATTCTTGTTAGTTTGTGTAGTTTGTAATAGTTCTCTCTCGTAAGCTGATTTATTGTTTCTGTTATATATTTCTTCGGTTGTATCAAGTGTCGATGTATTTTGTTAGTTGTATTGAAGTGTTGTATTAGATCCCGTGTGCTGCAATATCACTAGAGTAAAGTTTGTTTTGTTTTCTCACGTCTCTGATCTCTTCACTGTCCCTGCTTGCGTACGGAACGAACCAACCTGCTGTCATTCCCGTCGCCGACTTCGCGCTGGCGACGCTAGAGTGGCAGCTTGTAACAAAACTGGCGTCCGCGAGACAGGACGTTCCGTACAAGAGTGAGACAGTGAGGGGTGAACGAGAACCGTGCGGATGGCGTTGTGATAGAGCCGCACAGTTGAAGCGGTTGCATCCTGCATAAGATTGAGCTGGTTTTATAGTGGCATTATAGTGACAGTTGCAGTATGCAGTGTATAGATTTTGATAAGTGGATCGCGTACGGTAAACAGTTAGGCCTCGAGGGCGCCGAACTGAGACAATGGGTTAAAGAGCAGCAGGAACAGGCGCAGGCCAGAGAAAAGCGGGCACTGGCCCGGGAGAAAAGGGAAAAAGAAAGGGAGAGAGAGCGCCAAGAAAAGGAGAGAGAGCGCAAAGAAAGGGCGAAAGAACGAGAAGCGGCAAGGGAAGCGGCAAGGGTAGCCGGAGAACGGGAAGTGCAGTTACTGCAATTAAAGATTCGCCTCAGTGAGGGTAGCAGGGTGAGCCGATCCAGCAGTGAGCACGGCGATGCCGGCGAGGAACTTTCGTTTGAGCGAGACTCATGGTGTCAAGGGCTACTCACGGTTCTGCCTTGCGAGGCAAATGAAGCTGTTGCGCGACCCAGTCAGCAGAACGCGAACAACTACGAGGTAGTTAAGGCAGAGATGTTCCGGATATCCGGAACTTCTGTCTGGACAAAAGAAGAGCAGCTCAGACAAGAGTCTGAAAGAAAGCGCGAAACAGAAAGACAACAGTCTGAAAGCGAGGCGCGTCGGAAAGCGATGGACGTTAAAGTGTGGCAGGAAGCGCTAGAACCAGAGATCGCGCCAGAAACGTGCCCGCGTATTCTAGAATGCATCAAGGTAGAGTATGCTGAGAACGAGGCCTTGGCCGGTCTGGAGGTAGAGACGATGTCGAAAGACGCTCCTTGCGTGGATGAGGAGAGGGCCAGCAGCCCTAATGGGCCCAGTAAGATGCTGGAAACCTCCTTCGTGTCTCAAGAGTACGTTTCGACATCGTCAAATGTAGGCATGATTAGCACAGTGGCGAATCAGAGCGAGGACGCGGCGCTTCAGGAATGCAGCAATGCCGTCGGAGAGGGCCCAGTTGATGGCTTCATCAGTGTTGACAAAGCTAATTTGGCCCGACAGTCCGTCGTGACGCAGAGTGCAAAAAGCGTTATCGGTAGGGAAGACCTAGCGCCAGCTCCAACGAGCTTCCCAACTTCTGAGGTCCCGAAGCGACATGATGATGACATCGAGAGGAAGGAAGCAAGCAAACATCGCCGAAAACGAAAGAAGCGGAAGCGCGCCGTGCTGTGTAAGCCTAGGGCAGATCCCACTCCATCTCGAGAAAGACGAAAGGCTAGGCCATTCATCCGTTTCAAGAAACGTCAATGGTGGCGTTCATGGAGGCACAAGCAGCGAGCCAGGTGTAAGGGGGAAAAGGAGGTGCGTCACCCGAACGAAAGGCGCGGTTCATTTCGACGACTTCGGGAAAGCGGCCTTGCCCGAAGGTTCAAAGTCGAAAAGGCACAACGGCTAAGTACTGCGTGGGGGCGACCACAAAGACACTATTACCCAGGCTTCCCCCCTGTTTCTGGCGTCCCTTGCACATTCCTGAGGGGAGCCGGCCGAAATGCAGAATGAGGCGTGACAGCAGGACACAGTCTGGCGTTCGTGCTTTTTGTAACCTCTGGCGTGCTCGAAAGCCACCGGGAAAGCGACACCATCGTGTCCGATTCAAGCGAATCTAATTGAGAAAAGGGGAGCCGATTACTTGAGCCGGATATAGTTCTTGAGGTCTATGAGCATGTTATTTTTTTCCTTCCATCGGTTGTTTTCTGTTTGTATGTACGTATTTCATTGTATAAGAAGTGTATTTTAAGTTATTTCCTTTTTGCTTGGTGCATTGGTTGTTTTTACTTGCTGTAATGCACATTGAAGGATTGCACTACAGTAGAGGAGCGCATCTGTTCTGTTTTGTTTCATAGTATACATTCGTGCAGTGTATTCTGTATTGATGGCTGCCGTACACGGCTATTTCCTCTTCTTGTTTGTATGGCGCATTGATATTGTTGCGTGTAACTGAAGCTGGTACTCTAACGATTGTTTGTTTTTCCTTTTGTTGGTACTTTGATGCACTTTGCCTATTTATGTTGTGTATGAGAGGGACAGCCCTCATGTCTCCCTTATTGGTGGTGTTTTGTTCCTTGTTGTCGAAAAATTCCCCTCCGTGTGAACAAATGTTATGAATAACATTCTGAAAGTGGGGGGCAATGTCACGGACGGCCATTTTTGGCGACACCGCGTCACGGCAATTAACGGGCGCCGTACTCCCCGACTGACCGTGAGAAACGGCGGCGCATGAAAGGGAGCCGAGAAGTGCAAAATGTGGTGCTCTTCTTAGAACGTCGCCGCCGACGGTTAATCCTTTTGTAACTGTGGCGGCGTCTGCAAGGTCGTAGAAGGCCGCGATATACCCCGAACAAGGATTAGACTGCGAGACACACCGGCTGAGAGCCAAACGTTTGACCGTTCCCACGGGGAAAAGCGTGGGAAACGCTCTGGTGGCCAAGTCGTATGACAACAACCCGACAGGTTGTCACTCTCGCTAGTTGAGGGCCCTCTCCCAATTAAAAAGGGGTGGGGTCAAAATATTTTTGGGGCGCAGTTTCCCATCAATTAAACGCGCTTGATTGGGCCCAGGTAGAGGTCTCTTGTCCCCAAGTAAGAGAGCTAGGAGACACGAGGGGGATTTAAGCGCAGGAGTTTGCCCTGCCAGGCAGACTAGTCGCTGACCAAGATGGTGTAGAAACAGATCAACAAGCATCTCTTCTAGAAGTTTTTACTGTGGCTCTGTATCGGCTGGCCACCTAAACTTAGCCGTTCGTCTAGTTGTGACGCGATATTAACGTCCTCAACGTAGGCATCGGGACTTTGCCTCGAGTTAGCTCAACCTGCTCGAAGTCACCTGCAAGCACTAGCCTCCCGGAGCCACCAGCGTTGTAACACCGCCATCACAGTCGTGCCAAAACTCTCTTCGACTTCTCGCATCCGATCGTCGGGGACACAACGCTGCCGGTCATCACACGTATGCCTTCACCTGTTTATATCTTCGAACTTTCTCCTCCGTCGTTCTATTCTTGTTAGTTTGTGTAGTTTTTAATAGTTCTCTCTCGTAAGCTGATTTATTGTTTCTGTTATATATTTCTTTAGTTGTATCAAGTGTCGATGTATTTTGTTAGTTGTATTGAAGTGTTGTATTAGATCCCGTGTGCTGCAATATCACTAGATTAAAGTTTGTTTTGTTTTCTCACGTCTCTGATCTCTTCACTGTCTCTGCTTGCGTACGGAACGAACCAACCTGCTGTCATTCCCGTCGCCGACTTCGCGCTGGCGACGCTAGAGTGGCAGCTTGTAACACTTAGGCCATTTTCGAATAATGTTTCAGTATTGACATTGATACATGAGTGTAATTTTATCTCTTAGGCACATGACCCATAGGCTAACTACTGGACATTTTTTTTAAAACAAGGCTCTCAAAAGTGCTGGAACTTTTGCTGTAGAAGTGCACATGGATTTCACAACATGTTTATTGAAAAGCCCTCGAAGCATACGTTAAGAGAGGAAAGTATGCTTGTGGTGGGCAACTCGGCAGAAAGAGCTAAAGGAACGAAAACCGACCATGGTCTACTTTGCAACAAAGTGTTGCAGGTGAAGAGTTTCGCCATTTGTGTTTTTTAGTTGAGAAAATGAATATATCATTATCTAAAAAATGCCATCTCGAAATCACTTCTAGTTCTATTACTAACGCCATGTGAATTTTCTATATGATTCAATAACGCAAGTATAGCATCAAAAACGAAGTATAGCATCAAGCACAACGTTGCAGGAGAATCATTCCGTTAGGTGAAGGTCTCCTGCCCCTGTACCACTTCTGAATAAAAAAAAGAATTGGAGACAGCCAAAGTTTAGGTTCAGCCCTGAAGTTTGTTTTATTCTGATTCAAATCTTGACAGTAGGATGCCCGAATTCGTTTTACTGCATTTGATAGTCGTTTCACATTCTCGAAAAAACTGGTGCAATCAGCGCAGGAACTGCAAGACAAGAAAGATACGTATGAAATATATCATTGCCTCGGAAAAAAAGAGCACTAAATAAAAAAGTAACCTTTAAGTCACTTCAAGCTCATAAAAACAACGGCACATTGCTTACAAATAAATTTACATTGAAAGCAATTATTTCCCTCAAATATATTTTTCTTGGAACCATAGGGCTTCTGGCTTCTGTGAAAAAACCCCGTGGTGCGGCTTTCAATTTTTCACTCGTGGTGGAACCAAATATCTTATTTTTGTCACGCTGAGTACAGTTTAAGGTCGATTTAACAAAGCAACTACACCACTCGGTTGATTTTGTGATGTTGGGAAGTTATTACCATTGTGAAATGACCTTTTGAGAACTTCAAAATATAGAATTTTAACGTACCAACACTCGAAAGCAGCCTCACGTATTTTATTTTATTTTATTTTATTTTATTTATTATTTTATTTATCTGATGAATAGAGAGCAGTATGTCTTGATTGATGGTCATGCCTCGAGCTGTCTTCCTGTCACATTCGGAGTGCCTCAAGGTAGTGTTCTGGGGCCGTTGCTTTTTCTGGTATACATCAATGATATCGTCACTGTAGTTACACCCACCACTCATGTCCGCCTGTTTGCAGATGACTGTATTTTATTCCGTGAAATCTCCAGCATGCAAGATCAAATAGAACTTAACACAAACCTGGACAATATATACAGTTGGTGCAGGGATTGGGGCATGGTTGTCAACGCAGAGAAAGCTGTTTCCCTCCGCATAACGCGCAAAAAATCTCCATTCCAATTTCAGTACACACTGGGATCATGCGCGGTGAACCAAGTCAACAGCTTCAAATACTTAGGCGTAACGTTCACTAGTAATCTTTCCTGGAACTTGCACATAGAAAACATCTGCTCCTCCGCTTTTCGAAAACTGTGTTTCTTGAGACACATACTTCGTAATTCGCCTCCAAGTGTTAAACTTCTTCGCTACCATTCATACGTTAGACCAAAACTTGAGTATGCTGCTGTAGTATGGGACCCGTATACTAAAAATAACATCGATAAATTGGAAAAGATTCAGAGGAAAGCTGCCAGGTTCATTTTTTCAAAATTTCGTCGCACGGATTCTCCCTCTGAATTAATGATTGCCAATAACATTCCCAAGCTTCAGTTAAGAAGACGAAAATTTCGTCTCGATTTCCTCTGCTCACTTACTAAACATGAATTGGCTATCGACCCCTCCCTGTATATATCCGCCCTGACCACAAAACACACGCGGCACCATAACCCTAGATCGCTAACACCATACCAAGCGCATACCGATACTTTTAAATTTTCATTTTTCCCGCGTACCGTGGCTGAATGGAATTCCATTGCTGAACCATACTTATTAGATACTGTATAGCCCCATTTTTTGTTAGTGTTGTTAATTGTGTGTTGGATTGACAATGCAATGTCCGCCGTTTAATTTTTTGTCCCTTTTGCTATTTTTGTATTATTGTGCTATTCAAGTGCTCGTCCTGCCAGGACCACAAATGTGGTCTGCAGTATGTATTAAATAAATAAATAAATAAATAATTTGTTACCAATACAGGCATGTGCTTGGGAAGAGCCGGTGCGAAAAGCTGGGCTATGGAGCCTCTGTTAGCCCTGTCACACAGTCGAGACAGTGGTCACCTGAAGCTGAGTAGCTAACAACATGTAAATGCGGATAGAAAGGAGACTGATTGTGTGAGTAGGCCAATCGAGAACACTGCAAGGAGATGACCGTGTTTAGCTGTCACTTAGATGATCAAATAACGAAAGTAATCACTGAAGTGTCCCTGTGCGAGCATTTCCAGGAAGAAATTATTCACGTCGTCATTTAAATGTAATGGCGCATATATATATATATATATATATATATATATATATATATATATATATATATATATATATATATATATATATATATATATATATATATATATATATATATATAAAATTTCCTTTTTTGCTAACATATTTGCGAGACGGCTTACTTAAAGGGGGTGTCTTACCAATGTGCCTTCGTTAATTCGACTGGAAAACAACATTTAACATTATAGTACTCGGCAAGGAAGAGAAAGTTTTGTCTCGATAGCCGGAAATCCGTAAAATCGAGTTTGTTAGGTCGAATTTTTACTGTACATCCTAAGCTTTCGTAGGTAGTTTCCAGGGAATGTGTGACTTTCAAAAACACGACGAAAAAGTTTGGACGGGGTGAATTCTGTAGTGCTTTCTCACCTTTGGTGTGAAGCCCCAAGTTGTGATATACTTCGCTGATTACTGGCTGCTGGAACTGCTAGATGACCACGAAAAAGTAGACGAAAAAAAACGTGTAAACATCAAGAAACAATTCAGTAAAGTTTTATAAAAAAAGCTGTGCAACAGTTTTGCATTATTAGTTATACTCAAACGATGCTTAGTTTCAAGTGCATAAGTTGTGCTGAAAAGCAGAACGTTGAAGAAACACAACATGTCGGCAGAAAACGAAAAAGCCAAGAAACTGAACCTTCAAAAGGAGAGTGCAGGCACATTTTCCAAGGAGAAAGGGTGCGCACTTATGCCGACTATTGGTGTAAAAAAAAGCCGTAGTATGTGAATGCAGACTGTCTGACTTTTTTGCAATTTTTATCGTTCCTAATGCGATTCGCGCTAAATACAAATGTATACTTGCATAAAAAGAAATGAAACCACGTTATGTGATTTCCATAATTTCGAATGGGCATCAACACGGCAGTATTTAGAGTCATGATAACTATGGGGTTACTGTAATCACAAGCTGAAATTCTTAATGCATGAATACCTTTTTGATAGCGTTTCAAAAATGAACTATGGCATGTTGAGACTTTATTGCGACATAAGTATTAGGCAGGAAATGTGAATTTTCGTAAGCACTTTAGCACGTCAACTCATGTAGCTGAAGTAAGGTCCCCTTTTATGCGGGAGGGTGCAAGTATCATGCAATGCATGGTCGATCATATTCGCTTCCAATAATACCTAATTTTTAATAGATCTTCAGCTGTAGAACAATTATTCACAGCCTCTCTTTGAAGTTTATGTGTAATGATATGTCATAGGAAGATTGTTAATTATCATTCCGCGATGAAAAAGCTAGTTGCGATAGTTGAAGAGCATGCACTTCCGAAATCAGCGCCTGAAATTGCCGGACGGAGCACTTATGTCTTGTGTCTCCTTTGTATCCATGTCACTTTTTTTTCGCGCTGGTTCAAAAATGTCTTTTTTTTTCATAAAAGATTTGCAGGCTGTAGAAGATATTAGATAGTCCATAAATGGCAGCGAATACACGTTATAAGTGAAGAGCCAATTACAACTGCTGACACGTTAATTGTTAATTGGCAGTGTAAGCAGCATGCAAAACGTGTGCACGTTTTACGCCACCGGCTACGAGTCACTTCATTTTTTTTTTACCAAGACCATTCACCGAGATCGTGTCGCACGTTCTCAAATGCCTATTGCCTGATCATTTGCATCTACTTCATCAAATGCTATAGTGGGGTGGACTTAAAAAGGTTACGAAATAAGAATTTACAATGTCATGCAACGAAGTTCATGATTTCTCATTGCTGGGCCACGACTGCAATGTATGATGCGTAAAACGTCCGGCATATCTCGACGCCGCTTTTTTGCATATCTAATGGGGTAAGCTTTCTACGCTCACAACTAGCCTACTTCTCTACATGGTGCTGCTGCAAGCGTTCTTCTTCAGTACATGAGTGTTGTCCCCTCGTTTTGTAGAACACTCACGGCCTATGAATTTCCACCTGTCTCCGGACAATTGTCATAATGAAACCAAAATGAAGTTACAGTTTGCATAAATTATAGAAATCCAGCTGACTGTCGCTTTCGCACCTGGAAGATGAGGCAGAAGCACTCCTGGTGGCACTCGAGCTACCAGCCCCGGCACGACGGACTTGTTGCTGGACACGCTGACCCGCGCTGGAACCGGCGCCAAAACCCCAGCCGTAGCCATAACCGGGGTAGCCATAATAAGAACCAGGACCATATCCGTAGTATCCGTGGCTTGGCCAGGAACCATAGAAGTCGCCGAAGCCACCGAATCCGTATTCATCACCGAAGCCGTAAGGTGCAGGGTAGTAACCGCCGTAACCACCGAAGGGGCCGTACATGCCGTAGCCTCCTGTGAAGCCAGGTCCATAGAAACCGGTGGCGCCTTGACGCACAGAACTTGAGCCACTGGATCCTACAGCTCCACTTAGACCCTGTCTTGATGGAGCGAACGAAACGCTTCCCGGGCCAAATACGCTTCCAGCACCGCTGAGACCAAAACTAGGGCGGCCTCCACCGAGACTGCTTCCAAGTCCAACAGCGCTTCCAAGTCCACCGGCGCGGCCAAGTCCGCTGCCTAATCCTCCACCAAGTCCGCCACCCAAGCTGAGTCCAGAACCCAGACCAGTGCTGCCGCTGGTGGAGCTGAGGTCGACCTTTACAGCCGCGCCATAAGCCAAAGACGCTGCAGTTTAAGAAAAATAAAAAAATGAATATTTGGAGCTCTCTGGCTTCTGGAATCAATGTGAGAGATAATCTCAAAACATTCCCCTTCTTCACTGTTGTGAAAAATTTCAAGGCATTTGGCTTGACCTTTACAAAGGAATGTTATTTTGTGCAACATAATTAAATGTTGCCAAGATATACATTTTGTTGCAGCTTTTCGGTAATAGCACATTATTTGAAGAAGATAGCATTCATCTAGCTATATTCAACTATGCTACGACTATTGTTCTTCGAGGAACACTACTTTTTCGAGATGCTCTTGTATGCCTAACTATGACAGCAGGTTTTGTCAAATATATTTAGCAATGCTGCCAGAATTTGAGTTCACTCAGGCATGCATCGCTTGTCCGAATACTTAATTAGTTTGGCTTGCCCATTTCAGTACAGTTGTAACAAACCTGCGCGAAAATGCATTACTTTGCGGAATACTTCATCGTATGAATCATTTCTTGGAACATACTGCACTTAAAAAAAGCCGAATTTCTCTATTCTTTTACTCTTTTTTTCCTCTTCAAACTACTTCTGCATCGGAGTTCATTGCCACACCAAGCGATCACCGCCAAAATTCTTTGGTATTCTTCATGTACAAGAGTACTTCAGAGGTTATTCCTGCGATTGAAACCCCTTTTCCGTGATGCCGACTCTACGAGTGCACAGGAAGCTAAAACGCGGCGGAGACAGATGAACGCGAAGCTACATCCGCGCACGCTAAAAACGAGAACTTTTTTTAAATTAAACCTACCCGCTTATTTTCGGCGTAATTTCTGATTGCCCTAGTATTTCTACCCTGTAAGTTAAACACACGGCAGCATTCGGTGCATAACGCCATGGTGACCACTGCAGCACAGGGGTGATTGAATGTGCATATTTCTAGCCAATTTGAATACCAGACGTGCTCTGGCATTGTTCTGCGTAAGCTTGACCGACGGTCAGTTGGTAGATAGACATATAAATAGCACTTTGTCATTCCAGTTCACTTGGCTAAGCAAGAAGGTACTTCAATGCGTCCGCCTTGCGAAGCACGTAAATGAGACAAAGCTTGTGACGGTAATCATGCCACTCGTTTCGGAAGCAATGTTACTGATAGGTCGGTACTGCGGTACCTGGCTGACAGCAGCAACAGGGACAGACTCAAACCCTGAAGTGTTCGGAGCAGAAATAAACAACGTAACATCTCTGACATTGAATGCTCAACAGGGCTTATTGCTGATCAATGTTCGCCCTGTTGGCTGGCATGTTCGGATGGCCTTTAGACGTCCTAAACTAATAAACACATGAACAAAGATATTTTTCCTTGAACTTTTGCATGTGTGCCAACTTCAGATGATGATTGTTGTCTTGTTTAGAAAGTGCGTTATGAATATCTGAATTGACAAGAAAGGTATTGCTTACTTTAGCTTGTTTTTTAGTCTACAAAGATTGTTGTGTAGCCGCGCTCAATCCCTAACTTGTAATGACGGCATGGCTAAGCGCCGAGCTGGAATACGTGGTGAGTTCTTGTTTTTATATTTAATTCTTTCTAACTGCTTGCAGTGTCTTTTTATGAGAAATAACATTGTAATTTGATAAAGGTTATATGTATTTGATAGACTATACACAGATTCACAGCGTCGAAACTCTGTACCACAAAAGAAACTATGATTTTAAAGCAAGTTATGTTGCCCAAATTTAATTTGCATGGTCTTTTTTGTCAGAATAAAGAAACAGTAGCCTTGTCAAAAGCGTCTGTCTATATGGAGGAGCGTGTATTATTATTTAGTTCAATTTTAAGAACTCCTAGTGATAGCAATAGCTGGAGCCTTCCACCACAACCTCCTCCTTAACAGTAGCGTGGTACAGGGGCGTACAAACTAAAGAATTATTAGAAGCGCCGTAGTAGTAGGATTTTTCAGTCACTGGTTGATGTGTATATTTCTGTAATTCAAATTTTTTGGTAACGCAGAAAACTGCGCAGATTACTCGACAAATTCAGTTTAGCTGATTGTCTTCTTTCTGCTGTTTGCGTTTATTGTATATATTTCACTATTTGTACCGTCAGTTTAATGGATCATTGTGTACCATAAGCAACAAAAATTTCGCTGCCTTGAGCTAAAAGTTGAATCCATGCTTTTCGGTTACGTCATGCACGTGCATACATTCGTACGTAAATGTACTTCATGGTATTTGAATCATTAAGCTGCTTCAATTATATAAAAGATTAACTTAGAAATGGAAAGCTAAACTTGCTGCTTCCATCCAATCTGGAAACACACTCTCGTTGAAAGGGCATCGTCAGTGGCTGTTTCCTGGAAAAACTATAAATATCTAAGGCCGTTCGCAATGCTAGCTAGGTTATAACCAAAGGAAATGTAATTATATTACAACAAACGCTGTCCTGATCGGCAGCAAAAAGAAGCAGTATATTCACTAACAACGTAAGTTTGGCTCCGGACTCCCTGTTCCTTTCAAATTGGGCTCAGTTTCACCTTCCCACACAAACACACTAAAAGGAAAATTTGTTTCAGCGCTTGCGATTCCAAATTGTTTATTACCAAAAACACATGTGACGCTTTGTCTCACAGTCCTCGTATGCATGAAATATTCATGTTCAGGAGCTCGTGGTACCTCCAAGAGGACGATGTTGTAAGCACACTGTTTATAAGTGTGCAAGAGCACACATATAGTTCAACTTAAATATTTGGAGAAACCTTAAAGACTCGAGTAGGTGCGGGTTACTAGTGCGTAAATCAGTACGAAGGCTTATACCATAACTGTAGCTCTGGTATATATATGCAAGCAAAACATTTGCAACCTACGCAAACAGGTATGTTCTGTGTTCCACCGTACTTGCGCTCTGAGTGAACAACTGGCATAGGGGAGTGAAGGAGACTCAAAATATTTTGTTGACGATGCGAATTATGATGTTTCAAAAATGTTGAGCTTTTCGCTTGTTTGTGTAATGTGCGCAGTGAAGCTATAAAACCAGACCAAGTGTCTCATAAGTTAGAACTGAGGTTCCTAGATAGGCTCTATAACTGATGCAGCATATGATAACACAAGGCTGCTTAGAAGAGAAGTGTCTTACCTGCAGACAAGAGCGTGATTGCAATGAAGGCCTTCATGGCTGTGGTTTTCTTGGCGTCTACTTTCTGACGGCCCACAGAAAAGTGAAATTTGCAACTGTGCGCCAGCTTATATATATCACGACGGGTGGACCGAGTCGAAGGAGCACAATAACACCACAGTGCACAGGTTCAAACAATTCTTTTCTCGCATTGCCCCCCTCCCATGCAACGCTTGTTTCTATAAAAAATAGAGGGACATACTTCCCATGTCTTTTTTTTTCTTTTTATAATGAATAATGGGTGCTCTGTGTGTAGAATACTAAGTTGAAAAAGTTTCATAGCAGCACCTATTGTTGATTGGGAAGCCAGAAGTGCTAAAGCTACGTAAATTGCCTTTTAAACGCAAAAAAGTATATACAATGCATGTCTAGAGACAAATCAGCTATGTTCCGGCTTGTCACGTTGGCGTACCGTTGCAGTTTTGCACAAGCTTTCTCGCGAACTCTCGTGATCACGCGCTATGCCTTTTGTTCATCTTCTACGCACATGCGCTACCCCTTTTTCATTGCTTTTTCGTTGAATATCACCCCTTTTTACAAAAGATACTTATTTCCCGCCAGAAAGCATCGCTAATAGTTCACTATATTTACGTTCTAAGGCCGTGGGCATGTGGCTAATTTAAAAGCTTTTGCTTGTTTTTTTTCTTTTTTACGGTTCGTTCTTCAGTGGGCCTGTTTGCAGCCCATGTTCCTCAGCCCTGCTATTCAAGAACACCAACTCGAACCTTGGTGTAGCAGATAATGAGGCATTAGCTTTGTTCAAAACGTAAAGGTTTCGGCTGAGATATCTCAGCTGAAACCTTTACGTTTTGAACAAACCTTTACGAGATATCTCAGCTGAAACCTTTACGTTTAAATTTATCTCAGCTTTCAGCTGAGATAAATTTTCCAAAAATGGAAAATGCGAAAATGCGAAAATGGCCGCGCGTCGCAACTGCGGACTTATTGAACCCTTTTTTACGAACTCGTTGAGTTTAGTCAAGGCGATGTAAACATGATCTACATGGTTAGGTACAGCAGGCCAGCGAAAACCTTCCACCATTCTTGTGGAACGCATTGAATGTATAGTATAAATGCCATTCATACAAAGAAAACTGAAATTGCTAAGCGATAGACATGCTTTCCGTTCAAAGAAATATTTTGGGACGTATATAGGCAATCCCAGCCTCAGCCCATGGATAATATTGTATAACTGCTCACGTAATGAAATGCTAATACTTAACCCTCCTAAGGGGGACTTTCAACATTTATCTATTTCAAGAAAACTTTTGCACCCCTCTATCTGTATTGAAAACTATATGGGATAATATAAAGAATACGGTGCACTACGATTGTTCTTAGAACTTCCGTGAGTTATTTTGTGCCTGAAATCCGAGGCGTGTCTGACGAAATTCATAGCGAAAGTTTAAGCTTGATTTATTAATCACGCGTTTCACTGATCATTCAAATGCTTTTTGAATGCGACTATTTGATTTGAATCAAACGGAAAACAAAAAGCTCGTGTCATCGCTCGTAGAATTTTGGTATTCTGAATGCATTAATAACCTTGATACTATACTTACCGCTACCTTTATACCTATGACAAGAGAAGGGATTAAGAAGAGCACTTGTCTGCACCCCTCTCCTTGTCCTGCCTCAAATATTCGCATAACGTGAACACTTACGCATTACCAGCAAGTCCAATTTCATACGTTTAGCCCTTTTGAAGAACAGTGCTATGTAATATTATTACTGAAAATACTATTGAAAGAGCTTATCAAGCGAGAACTCGCATAACGCCCCACTGTGGTGGTCTAGTGGCTAAGGTACTCAGCTGCTGACCCACAGGTCACGGGTGCGAATCCCGGCTGCGGCGGCTGCATTGCCGGTGGAGGCAGAAGTGCTGTATACCTGTGTGTTTAGGTATGGGTGCACGTTAAAGGGCGGTCGAAATTTCCAGAGCCCTTCACTACGGCATCTCTCATAATCATATGGTGGTTTTGGGACTTTAAACCCCACATATCTATCGAGAACTCGCATAACTTTATTGAATCATAGTACCTACAAAGTGTGGCGTAAGCAGATATTGGCAGTGTTTTTCGGAACTCCTATTTAACTTACTAGTTATTACTGACAGAGGAGTCTTGAATGAAGCACCCAGGAAACAAGCGCGAAGAGCTCATTCCATGTTTAGTTGTGGTCACATTTTGACTGTGAAATTGTGTTCACAATGAATTACTGCAGCATTTTTACACAGAATAAGTCAACAAGGGCAGAAGTACATATATTTAAAAATGAGCAATGGTAGGTGTTTCCTTGAGAATCTCACATTCACATAATAAAAGTGACACCTCAGATTAGAATGGTGACAGTTCGTTCGTATAAAACTCTGTTATAATACTTTCTTTTGAACACATACAACTGTGCACAGATGCCCGTTCATTCACTGCAATCACATCTCATATTGGGCGCAAGGTGTTGGAGAAATGAAGAAATGCTAAAAAGCTTAATATCATTGCTATTTGTCTAACCATGGTGGTAAGCACCGCAGAGACGGTATACACAGGGTGTGGCAGCAGTATGCACTGAAACAATATCGTGTATTTGAAACTTTAGGGGAAGATTTTTTTTAAACTTCTGTTTGTGGAGAAAGCATTGCATCCTTTTTCAAAGGCAGACTTTGCTAGCAGCTGGTTTCGCGGGAGTATGTAAATGCTGCCGCTATAACGCGAACCAAGGCAATCGTGCAAAAATAGGAGGTTGCTATGATGGTCCTATAGGACAAGAAACATCTACACGTACAGTATTACGTATGGACTATGACAATAGTGTGGTGATGAAAAGGCATGCAATCCGGTCTTTTATTGTGTGGCCGCTATATGGATGGCCGGGCATCGCATCCTTTCGTTTGAATTGTAGATAGCCGATTGATTGATCGGTGTATATTGAGGGGATGCAGATAAGAGATGCGCTACATCGTCAAATAATTTCAGCAGATCCAACGCAGTGACGGAATTGATGCATACGACATAACGGCTCTGTGTTTCATGATAAACCAAGTATTATGAGGAGGGAGAGCACCGTTTTTTTATATATCAATCTGTGTACGGGATGCTACAGAACCACACACCGACTTTACTACGACGATCAAAGCGAGTCTGTATAGTGGAATGTAATTAAGCCATTCTCGCGTGATAGAAGACGTCGGTTAGATTAAGTAGAGGAGAATCTTTTAACGCGCTGACCCTTGGTAAGCAGCGTTCATTTGTTTATTCCGATATAGCACAACAGTGTCACACCATAAATTCCCAATCTCCATGAACGTCAGATACTGCAAACGGCAACGCGCGTATAGACAACCTATAGTAAAACAATTGAAGAGTGACCAGAAATGCCACCAGGGATGGTGAATGCTTAGTACAGCGGTGGTGCATACAAAATCTAAAGTTAACGGTAAGACCTCACCAATCCCTAGCCGAACGCAAAACTTGACAGTTGGTGGCGTCGGCCTACCGTGTCGGTGGTGTGAACGCTAGTGATGCGGAAAACCATCACATGATGACTTCACCATACGGCTTCACCATGGCATCACAGATTGCGAGAATTTTCGACGACATGACATCACTATGACGTCATCACGTGACGCTGGCGCTTGGTAAAAAGAGGGCCGAAGACAGTGGCTGTGCAAGCCCAGCTGAGCTGTAGGAATATCACAGAGCCTGTAGACAATGTAAAACAACGTGAGGTCCAGAAAGTTTTCGGAAGTGAGCAAGGAAGCATCTACACATCGACTAAATAAATAAGGAAGGCGAGAATTTTCGTATAATTCATAGATGTTCTTGTAGATTTTGTTCGGATGATAACCAGCGTGCGCATAGAATGTCAAGGTGTTTACTTCCACATCAGACCTTTTTAAAGGTGGCCTGAATCACACTTTCAAGTTATTATCAGCGGACCTCAGTACTGAACGTTATTTCCTCATGAATCGATTGCCACCAATCAATTTAGAGTAATTTTACAGCGAAAGCTGTTATGAGATCACAACATGGGTCACGCGCATTTCTCTGCCGCCGTCGCCACCAGTGTTCGTTACGACATCGCGCAAAATTTAAAAAAAAGGCAGATCCCACGTACAGTGGAAATCGATGATATGCAAAGCAGGAATGAGAAATTCTGATATGTCAGTTTAAAATCAGCACACCGTTACGAGGTGGAGGTAAACAATGCCGTCCATGACATTCGCGTCATGAGTATCATGTTTGGATGGGTCGTTTACCTTCGTCATATATTCACGTCACGTGATACCGAATTCAGTACATGTGGAGCAAGCAAAACGGCCACGAGCACGCTATGACCGTGGTATATTGTCATGTTCCTACGTAACATGCGCGTCAGGATTGTCAAGTTTGCACCAGTCATATATTTCTTCATGCATTGGCGTCACGTAACATCAAATTTGGTACATGTGAAGTTAGCAAAACGGCCGCGAGCGCATCATGAAGGGCTCAATATACTCTAATGTAGCGTTGACGCACGCGCACGCTGGGCATAGCGACGCTACCGTAGCAAAACGCAAGCACTCTATAGTCTGACGCCAAGCGCGTCCAGCGTCCGTCGGCGCGGCCCGACGGCAACCGGCGCGAAATGCGACATGCTGCATTTCGCGCCGATTCGTTACCCAGACAACACTGCGTCTCCCTCTTTTCGTGACAGAGGGATGCCGGACGCACGGACCCGCGCATGCGTCAAAGCAACGCAGCGCGGCGCGCGCCTGCGAGTATATGGCAGGACCGGCGCCTGGCGTGGCAGGCGCGACAAAATGAACGCAGGCGAGCACGCGCATTGCGTCACGTCGAAATGTATTGGCACCTTGACTGTGGCATGTAGTCACAATATCTCAAGACATGCATCTCATGATGATCATTTTTGCACCAGTCACATACCTTCGTCATCTATTGGCGTCACCTAATACCAAATTTGTCATATGTCAAGATAAAGAGACGGTCGTGAGTGCATCATCAGTGTCGCATGTAGTGATGTTGCTTCATGACACGCATGTCGTGATTATCATGTTTGTAGGTGTCATTTACCTATGTAGTCTGTTCGCGTCGCGTAGTATCAAGTTTGGTCATGTGAAGATAACGAAACGGCCGCGAGCGCATCATGAGCGTAGCATGTAGACATGTTACATGACACGCATCTCATGTTTATCATGTTTGCACCAGTATAATACGCATGCATGCATATACCTTCAACATCCATTCACGTCCCGTAATACTAATTTTGGTATAAGTGAAGCTAGCGAAAAAGCCGCCAGCTCATCATGAGCGTGGCATGTAGTCAAGTTGTTACATGACACGCATCTCATGATTATCATGTTTGCACCAGTCACATACCTTCTTCGTTCATTCACGTCCCGTAATACCAAATTTGGTATATGTGACGCTAGGGAAATCACCGCGAGCACATCATTAGCGTGGCATGTAGTCACGTTGTTACTTGACACGCATGTGTAAAAACATCTAACTGCTCTTGAGTGTACTGCCTAAATTGCCTTTTTTGCATCAATCATACGCTGTAATAAGTGCAAAGTGAGCCTTTTTTGGCCCTGAAGGCCCACCAAACGGACCTGAAAAAAAAACGCCAGGCCTGCGCAGAAGGCGCAACACAGTCACAGCGAAAACTAGAAGAGAGGCCTTTTACAGCCTACATGCAACGCATGCATGTCATTATTTTCCTGTTAGTGTCTCTCGCTTGTGTTCGCCATGCAAACATGCTATACCATACCAGTTTTGCAACATGCCATGTGAACGAAACCACCGCCAGAGCTGCAGGACCATGAAATGTAAATCATGACATTAATGACATACATGTCATAATTTTCATGTCATGGCTAGTCAGAAATGTTCTTCGTAGTCATGTTATGCCATACCGATTTTGGTATCGAGACCATTATCGAAACGGCCAGGAGAGCTAAAAGTCGTAGGCGGATAGATAGATAGATAGATAGATAGATAGATAGATAGATAGATAGATAGATAGATAGATAGATAGATAGATAGATAGATAGATAGATAGATAGATAGATAGATAGATAGATAGATAGATAGATAGATAGATAGATAGATAGATAGATAGATAGATAGATAGATAGATAGATAGATAGATAGATAGATAGATAGATAGATAGATAGATAGATAGATAGATAGATACGCTCAAAGTCCTCAAAGCTCGTTAAGAAATGCTTCGCATGTAAAAACATCGCACTAATGACACAGTGGGCCTCGAACATGGGTTTACTGGGTGCGGTCTGAGTATTCTACCACTGAACCACATGGGTGCTTGGGACTTCTTGGCAAACTTGCCTCTGGCAGGCTTGATCTCAAGAAAGCAATCGTGTTAACACGACTTATAAAGCGTTTTAAAACAGCAAAAGAACAACCAGTCGTCGCACAATGCGAATAGCGTAAAGAGTGGGTCGTCCTATGCTCCAACCCATTACAAAAGCTTGCTTTTTTTCCCCTATTAACTGTGGCGCTTGCCTACTTCAGCCATAATTTCTCGTGGTCGTCAGCCAGTTCATGAGCAATCGGCACGAAATGCCATGCAAGTTTTTAGCGGATACCGCGCTTCTAAGAAGAATGACGAAAAATAGCAGAGCGAATGCCAGCCTAATATTCGAAAAAAGTTAATTATAATGCCCTAGTGGGTATCAACCAAGTGTGCTTGCAGTAGTTACCCTATGAGTGTTTTGAAAAGATCTGAAAGGCCGCTCTTCTAGCTTTCGCGGTGACTGTGCTGCGCCTTCCGAGCAGGCCTGGCGTTTTTTTCCCGTTCATTTGGCGGGCCTTCAGGGCAAAACAAGGCTCACTTCGCACTCATTACAGCGTATAATTGATGCAAATAAAGGCAATTTAAGCAGTACACTCAAGAGTACTTAGATGGTTTTACACATGCGCTTCCTTCAACTTTTTGAACTTTATTTCTTTTAGCCATAATGTGCACCATTTAAAGTCTTACATATAGAATAAATTTTCGGCGACTACAATCATCGTGTGAAATAATACCTGTCAACTAACGAGAACGTCAGCTAAAATGGCAATATTACAAGTTGCTCGTAAATGGCGGTGATTGATACGTATGAAAAGAACATAGGATCGGCGACCTGTCCTTGGGGTCAGTCCTCAATTCTTTGTGAAAATTCTTGCACCTTTAATAGTATTTTTACAGACCCAAACGTTCATCGCAGCTTAGTATTCGCGTTCACTGTTTATCAATCACATCTACACTCGGTTTCTAACGAGGCCGCATATCACAAGAGAACATTTCAACAGCTAAGCGTTTCCCCGCCACGGTGGTCTAGTGGCTAAGTCACTCGGCTGCTGACCCACAGGCAGCGGGTTTGAATCCCGGCTGCGGCGGCTGCATTTCTGATGGATGCGGAAATGTTGTAGGCCCGTGTGCTCAGATTTGGGTGCACGTTAAAGAACCCCAGGTGGTCGAAATTACCGGAGCCCTCCACTACGGCGTCTCTCATTATCTTATGGCGGTTTTGGGATGTCAAACCCCACATAGTGGAGTATAGTGGACTACAGCTAAGCTGTATGGGGCTAGGTTCTGGTTAAGCGTGTCTGTAGGCCAGAGACACGTAGAAAGACTTTCAACTCTTCTCAACCCTCGCCCATCTTCCCTCGGCACAAGGGAGCCTAGACCCTCCCTACCACTGATCTGTCTATCACAAGTGTAGCCGCATTTCGCAGTGGAACTTCCTATCAAAGCAATATTCTCGTGAAGTCAAGTTTGTACCCGCAGTGTTATCAGATCAGTGTATACTGCATGGAAGAGAACAAGGACGACAAGCAGACGGGAACAAGTGAAATTATCAACTGAAGGTTTTTTTTTCGCATTCTGCATGCATATGACTAAAACATGGAAAGAACAGTTAGCTGTTAAGAAACAAACAGAAACAAAAATTTCTGCACCAGATACATGACGCTGAAGAATATGCTCGTTGTCCATTCGTTTTATTTTCTGAGAACAATAGCTGCAGAGTTTGTCTAAAAGACCAATTAACAGTTTGCTGACGCTGTTGTTAGGTTGGTGCACAATTTTCTCGGCTTCAATATTTATATTGTAAAGCCATCTTTGTGCATCTGTATTTTTGCTGTGCTTTCAGCTGCGCATGAAAACCACATGTGTGACACCCTGTACCAAGAAACTTTCATCTAAGTTGCGAATGTTGCGTGTCTACTGAAGCAGGCACTCATTATTAGAACACTTTCCAGTCTGCGCTATATAACAAAGTGATAACAAAATTTTGTAAATTATATTCATGTAACACCTAAAAACTGCGTTTATGCATGACTTTGGTAGAGTGTCGAGGCTTGCTGCTAGCACATGCCGATCTGGCAAGCTGGGAGAGCTTGTAAGATGCACTGAAAACAATGTGCGCGCATACGTTGACCTACTTTTTCAATCCGGCGCGATAGCTGGTACATATATAGGATCACCGCGACTTGGTCGCTTTTGCTTATGTTCCGTTTATTGTGATCAGCACTTTCTCCTCGTTTGGCCTTTTGTGGTTTCAGCCACAGGAGCGATAAGCGAGTATAGGTAGCCAGCATCTATTTCGACGCATTAGATTTTGAAAGTTGGTGTCCATAATAGGGATACAAGACTGGTCTAGGGTGCAAGCAAAGTAGGAGTTCACTATGCCTCTCTTAACCATCTAGCTGTGAGCTGATATAATAGCTGGAAAAAAGCTTAATAGCCCAGAGCTCTACGTAGGTTTCATGTGTAGGTAACGAATCGATATGTTCAGTGGCAGTTTGAGGGTCCGGACGAGTGGACTCAAGGAAGAATGACATTTTTGAGAGATTGCTTACGCTCGTTGATTCACAGTTAAACATTTTAATTTCATGTTGTGGGGTCTTGAGTAGCGAAAGAGCACCACACTCTTGGAGTGAACGGACTCAGTAGACGCGGTCGGACCGAACGAAGCCAAACAACTTACATTTATTTATTTACCTGCTTTTAGAACGATGATATCATCAGCCAAATCAGTATATAACATCAATTGTGATCAACACACTATAGCATCATTACACAATATTCCACCACACTCAGCAACATAACAAACACAATAACACACCCCCAAGGTGGCATCGTCAACGCTTTACTCACCACAAGGACCCCGGCAGACGGCCCGCGGTGCCGTGCACCGGGGTCCAACTGCGAGAGACAACCGTATGCGCCAAACGCCATCAGCGAAAAAGACCCATTCAATTCTCTCCTGCCGCCACCAAGGCTTGCCACAAGAAGTCACAGCCAGTGCTGGCAGTCTAACCATGATGATGATAGCGGTGATACTTTGAAATACGGCTTCTACGCGAGGCACGTGCGCCACGCGGCGCAAAGAACTTTACAAGGGTTGTCAGCACGCTCGCATTTCCCAATCTTAATTCAAAGCATGAGTTTTCGCTGCTCCCTTGGAGGGGATGGATGTAGACCACCCCGGGCGCCTGCCGGCATCAGCGGCGTCAGCGGCGGCCACCTCCAGGAAGCGGATGGGACGAGCGAGTGGCAGCGACAGTGAAGATACTCATGCTTACTATCTTAGCAGTGAGGACTTTTCAGATGACGGTTTCCAACCTGTGCTGAGCCGCAAAGCGAAGAGGAGGAACATGGAGACATGCTCATCCCCAAGTATACAAACTGTAAGTGAAACGCCAAAGTGGAACACTTATACCATCCTGTTTCGGCCTGCACTTCTTACCGTCAGCATGAAACGCCTTACCACACAGTCTGTGTCGAGGTCTCTGCAAGCGCTCGTGCCAAATGAGATTACGGACATAAGACTGACAGCCAGAAAGAATATACTGGCTGTGGACATCTTGCACGCAAGTGCTTTGGGCGTTCTGTGCAGTGTAACTGACTTAGTCGGCAAGCAGGTGCGCTCTCATGTCCCCTTGGAATCTGATGTAGTAACCGGCGTGACCTACGACATAGATGTGGCTATTTCAAGTAACGACTTACGATTTCTTGTCAAATCAACAACTGATACTCCCATTTTTGATGTCACCCGGCTGGGCAAGTCTCGCTGTGTGAAGATTGCGTTTAGGAGCACATCCCTCCCCTCTCATGTTAAAGTTGGATACTTCAGACATGCTGTACGGTCTTTCATTCCAAAGCCTCTCCAGTGCCGTAAATATATGAAAATTGTACATGTGAGCAGCGTCTGCGAGAATCCGACGGTTTGCCACCACTGCGCTGAGCCCCATGAGGCGGATAAGTGCTTCGCTATTGTCTAGAAATGCTCAAATTGCCAGGGATCCCATGAATCCACATTGAAGGACTGCCCTCGTATTCAGAAGAAAATTTCTATTATGAAGGAGATGGTGCGCGATCACTCAACTCATCGAGAAGCCGCAGCTAAAGAGAAGGCGTTGTTCACGTCGACGTCGGTCTTCAAGGACGTCCGCTACCTCCTCGATGCGTTTGCCAGCTCTTTCATCATTACCACCTCCTTTACCTCCCAGAACACATGCGGCGAGAAAGACTGTAAAGTACATTGCTAGTGAGCACACCCTAACTGTGACAGACTGGCCGGCACTTCAAAGGAAACCAGCACTCGCTCGCTGGATTTCGTGCTGACCGGTTGTGCCCCCACGATCTCCGACGACAGTGCAGATGTGGCTTACTGGGCTCACCCTACGCCATCTTCTGACGCCCATCTCCGACGACAGCGCAGCTCTGGCTGACTGGGCTCACTCAACGCCATCTCCTGACGCCGACAAGAGCACTCGCCGAGTGTTGTACCATCCTCGGACTCCTGCGACCATGTCTATCTTTCCTATCTTCTCTTTACTTCCGTCAATCGCTGTCCCTGCGCCTCGCTCTCTCCTTTCTCTCTCTCTCTATACACCTTAATCCTATCCTTTTAATCCCTCCTTACCCCCATCCCTGGTGACCTACTGTTTAGGTGTCGTACTCTGACGCAGACAGATACGGGGCTCACTTTTCTCTTCTTTTCCCTTTAAGAATCACATAAAAGAAGAAACCAGCATCAAGAGAACCAAAGGAGTTCAATGACGGCGAGCCCGAGATCCCGGTTCGGGATCTTTCCAACCGAGACAGGCAAGCGACTGCAATCGTGCAATCATTAATTGCCGTGGTTCGGACGCTACTGAGCAGCATACAATCTCCCTCTCCTAAGAGTGCACTGCAAATACTGGATGCACTGAATCGAGTGCTTGCAAACATCGTATAAGCACAATGGCTCAACAAAATTTTGTCTTCCGCACTGTAGTTAAAAGTGCGTCGTCGATTTTTCAATGGAACGCCAGAGGCATGAAGTCCTGTATCTCAGACTTTCGCCAGTTCATTCGGGCCAATCAATTCCCTATACTTGTCATATGTGAACCAAACGTATCAACAACTTATAGATTGTCCGGTTATGAAGCTTTTTCTTCAGCCGCTTGCGAAGAACGAAGCAAAGTAATTGTTTACATCCACCTGGACTTGACTTATGTTTCACACTCAGTAAGTTAAAATGACGACAATCAGTACGTGTGTCTTCGTGTAAAGAAAAATGCTGTTTCGTTCCCTCTTATTGGTGAATATTTATCTCCGTCAGCGCGATTTGACTGCGACCGATTAAAATACATCCTAATGAAGAACAATGGGCCTTAAATAAGAGACTTCAACGCCCATCATATGCTTTAGGGGAGCACTAGGATGAATGCCAGGTGCAGAAATATTTTTACGTTCACTTCCCACTACAACCTTTGCCTCATGAACGATAGTAACACAACATATTTAAGGGTTCTTATGTATGGCAGTTGCCTTGACCTGACATTGGTGTCACAATGCTGCTCCCATAAAGTTAAATTGTTTTGCGACATTAAGACTCATAGGAGTGACCACATACCCACATACGTAAAGATCGCTGGACTCAGCAAAATGTTTCTCCCTGTGTTGTAATTGGCACTGACTGGTCGATCTTTACATCACGTTTTGACGACGCTTGCCTGCAGTTTGGAAAATACCATTGTGGAAGCTATGTCAGCGTCCTAATGTAAATTACCATTCTCGTCTAAAATAACGCAGGTCAACATTGAACTGGAAAGGTTACGAACTATATAAAGGCGTGCTGAACGACGATACAGACGCACAAAATCCATTTACGACCTGAGGGAAGCAAGACGGCTCCAGAAACAAATTCAATGACGCATCGACAAGCAGAAGAGCAAACGCTGGAATGTATGCTGCGAATCTCTTGACCCTCATAAGCCACTGTCGTATATCTGGAGAACAGTTCGTGGTCTTCGCTCCTCTCCGCAACAACGGCACCCTTTTAAAGCTTTGACACTCCATTATGAAAAAATAGAACTCGAGGTGGCTGAAGAGTTTTGCACGACAGTTGCCGAGAATATTATGAACGAGAGCATTGACGCCACGATCGTTTCTGAGACTCGATGACCAGAAATGGACGTTCCATTCATCATGGAAGAACTAGAAGGTGCGTTAGTCACTTCTCAGTGCATGTCATCGCCAGGTCTTGCTGGTGTTACTTATAGCGCGTTGGGACATCATAGACAAAAAGCCAGAAGAGAACTTCTAACATGCTTCAATAACTCCTGGCTCAGCGGCAGTGTTCCCCGAAGATGGAAAACAAGTCGATTAATACCTCTTCTGAAACCGAGAAAATCACCATTGGACTTGACAGCGTAACGCCCAATTGCCCTCGCAAGCTGCCTCGGAAAAGTGGTGGAAACAATGGTTCTATTTCGTCTCGAGTGGTATTTGAAACAATAGACCAACTACTCTTCCTGCATGACAGGCTTCCGTCAGGGCCACTTCTCCATCGACTGTGTCCTTGTCTTATTGACATTTGTTCAACAAGAAAAAAATGGCAGCATATTCACGGAGCGAATGATGGAGAGTGGGGCGAAGAATTCGTCCGTCCATTCGTTCTTGCTTCCGTCCGTCCATGCGTCCGTCAGTGTGACCGTCCAAGCGTCCATCAGCCCGTCCGTGCGTGCGTCTGTTCGTGCGTCCGTCCCTGCGTTCGTCCATGCAGCCGCCCCTGCGTCTGTTCATGCGTCATCCATGCATCTGTCTATGTGTCCGTTCGTCCATCTATTCAACACTCCAAGTACCACCATCTCGCATCTTTTCATCATATATTCCCCATATAGAAGCACCGCCATCCAGCGGACATTCCAAGGACTAAACGAGAGGTGGCACACGCACACTTTCTTACGGCCTGCGCTTTGGGTCTACTTCCCACCTTTAACCACCTCGAGTTCATAGTATATTCTAGTTCACTGTATTCATGGCACTGCAGCCGAACGCTCGCTAAACCTTTCGAAAACCAAGGAGGTTACGCCCAGCGAGTATGACGTAGCAAACTTTTTCAGTCAGATAGTGCTCAATGTACATGCCAATGGCTGCTAATGGGAAATGAGAGGCGGAGAATTCGGCTTTTACTTTCTTACGGCTTGCGCTTCGTATCTACTTCCCATTTTTAACCACCTCGAGTTCACTCATGGTATATACAAGTTCATTGTATTCATGGCACTGCGGCTCAACGCTCGCTATACCTTTCTAAAGCTAAAGAGGTTACACCCAGCGAGTATAACGTAGCAACCCTTTCTTGTCAGATAGTGCTCAATGTACATGCCAATGGCTGCTAATGGTGATCGCAGCCTGCGCGTTAACTAAAAGCCGAATGCTTCTGTCTCTCATTTCCCATTAGCAGCCATTGACATGTACATTAAGCACTATTTTTTATTGTTCAACAACGCACAGAAGAAGTCTCTCACCAGCACCACCTTGGAGGTCAAAATGTTATACTTGTGTGTACCTTTCTTCTCTCTCTTCAACCTCTTTTTTTCCTCTTAATCTCTTCGCCAGTGCAGAGTAGCAAACCGGACATGCGTCTGGCTACCCTCCCCGCCTTTTCTTGCATCTTGATTTCCCCCTCTCTCTCTCTTCATCATAGAGAAATAAAAAAAGGTGAAGAGTGGACACTCCCGTAGACCCCAGCGGCCCAATCGACCCTAGCACACCTGGTGGTTGGAGAGAGCAAGTGGCATGCGCTTGCTGTTTCGGCTTCACTGGCGCAAATTTTGAATTTTTATTTTTATTTTTTTATTTTTATTTTGATTAAGTTATAATAAATAGAGATGCAGGTAGTGATAATTCACTACGATTTTATTCATCGCGCTTGTTCTTGTTCTTTTGTTCACTTGTTGATCACTTGTTCTTTTGGAACAAGTGATCAATGTATATATCAGTCAAAGAGACAGAGTATCCGCAATGTTTCATTCAAAGGCAAGGTAGAGCGGTTGACTGGGCTAGTTGGTATGGCATACTTGGGTTTTAGCAGCGCGAAAAATGCACGAAGGACAAGAAAAGGACGAGACAAGCACTGACTTCCAACTAAAATTTTATTGACGGGAAGGCCGTTAATATGCAATGGAGCACAAAGAGTGAAAAATGACAAATTTTAAGATACAATTATCACCGATCGCTATGCCTGCTGCGCCGACCCTCGCACCTCAAGAAACATATCTCTTTATCTGATAGGGCAACTGATGGCTTGCTTACGCATGCGCTGCTTTCAAGCTCCATTTGAGCAGCCTCATAAATTATACGCACGTTTTCCTCTTTAATCTTGCATAAAACTGTTGTTTTTTCAAACAGCGGAGTGCACCCACACGTGCTCACGTGTTGCGCTAAGAAGCCATCTTTTCCGCCACGAACATTATTGGCGTGTTCCCGTAAGCGATCGTTTAAGCATCTGCCCGTCTGGCCCACATAACATGCACCGCAAGAAAATGGGGTCCTGTAAACGACGCCTAACGCGCAATCCACAAACTGCGTCCTGTGCCTAACCATACACCGTTTTCCCAAACTCTTTACAGGGCAGGTCCTGTTTGTCAACTGGGACAACTTATCAGGGGCACTGAAGACCACTTTCACATTGAGGCGCTGTCCAATTTTCTTTAGGCGGTGTGACACAGAATGCATGTACGGAATAACCGCCACCTTTTCCCGCTTTTCCGCTGACTGACGGCAACAGAGATGGCACCACAGCGGAAAAGCGGGAAAAGGTGGCGGTTATTCCGTACATGCATTCTGTGTCACACCGCCTAAAGAAAATTGGACAGCGCCTCAATGTGAAAGTGGTCTTCAGTGCCCCTGATAAGTTGTCCCAGTTGACAAACAGGACCTGCCCTGTAAAGAGTTTGGGAAAACGGTGTATGGTTAGGCACAGGACGCAGTTTGTGGACTGCGCGTTAGGCGTCGTTTACAGGACCCCATTTTCTTGCGGTGCATGTTATGTGGGCCAGACGGGCAGATGCTTAAACGATCGCTTACGGGAACACGCCAATAATGTTCGTGGCGGAAAAGATGGCTTCTTAGCGCAACACGTGAGCACGTGTGGGTGCACTCCGCTGTTTGAAAAAACAACAGTTTTATGCAAGATTAAAGAGGAAAACGTGCGTATAATTTATGAGGCTGCTCAAATGGAGCTTGAAAGCAGCGCATGCGTAAGCAAGCCATCAGTTGCCCTATCAGATAAAGAGATATGTTTCTTGAGGTGCGAGGGTCGGCGCAGCAGGCATAGCGATCGGTGATAATTGTATCTTAAAATTTGTCATTTTTCACTCTTTGTGCTCCATTGCATATTAACGGCCTTCCCGTCAATAAAATTTTAGTTGGAAGTCAGTGCTTGTCTCGTCCTTTTCTTGTCCTTCGTGCATTTTTCGCGCTGCTAAAACCCAAGCAAGGTAGAGTCTGAGAATATAAAAAGCACAATATGACAAATGTAGACAACAAATGCATCTCGCCTTACAAATAAATTGTAACAAATATTGTAACAAATACAGAGAGAACACAGACAACGCACACATCACTAGAGTTGGCAGAAGCCGAGAAGCTGGTGAAGTATGACACACCGGGCCCGTGAGTAAGTAAGGATCTATGGCAAAAACACAGCGCACAGTGCTGAAGAAGAAGGAAGAAGTGACATATACCCAGCAATGAAGTCGCGAATCATGCCTGGGGTTAACCAAAATAATGCATAGAAAAAAGAGTGCACAGAAACCACACGACACAATATAGCAGAAAGGCAAAGCTGCAGTGTGCTGGCTGTGCTTAAGAACAGCTAGCCCAAAATGAAAAAAAAATTGCCCGCAGCTTCTCTCGGGGAAACACTGAGGAGGATGCGGAGCATATAATTGGTTGACGGGGTGTTAAAGTGCGACTTACTTGGGTCGATGGCTGAATTGGTTAACGTGGTTGTGAAATGGGGTGTTAAATTGCGACTTACTTGGGTCGATGGCTAAATTGGTTAACGTGGTTGTAGGAGGGGGTGTTAAATGAGTGAACACGTACACACGTATGCGAAAGGGCGGCGCTGGTCGAAGGGACGTCGATCGTTGTGTTTGTGGATTCGTTGGAATTCATTTCACCGCGACCTTGGACGTCGACGCGCCGTACAAACCAACCGACGAGCGGCAACTGAGCGAGCGAGCGCCGACCTTGAGCATATATACAGTGCGACGGCGCATGCACTGTCAGCTGTTGAATGTTCTCGAAGCGCGACGGTGCATGCGCGTCCACTGGAGAATCAGGAGAATTGTAGATGTCGAACGCGGTGTGTAGAGGAGGAAGGGTGCACAGATGGTGGAGGAGTGAAGCGCGCGCGGTGTGTAGAGGAGGAAGGGATGCACAGATGGTGGAAGAAGGAGGAGACGGCGCGACGGCGCATGCGCGCGCGTCAGCTGTCGAATGTTCGAGAAGCGGTGTGGACGGCGCACTACAAGGCGCGAGTATAAGATGCTTCCGCATCTAAAAGCAGACTTGATGCCTGCTTGTCCTCAGAAAGGTAGGGCTTTGCAGCTTGCTCACTACGTGAAAGACAAACTTTATGCTACAACACTGGCAGGTCTTGTGGCTCTTCTTATCATCAAAAACTTAAGATCCCAAGTGATTTGCGTCTGGGTGTTGCTGTGACGCTTGTGAGCTAAAATAGATTGTAGTCATCACTTATCCAGAATTGTGGACCTTAATTGGTGTTACGAGAGCGGTATTACAGGGCTAATAAATAGCAGAAGGAAACCACTTTGGCTCATTATTTTTCACAAAGGCTCTAAATCGTACGTTATCACTCATGGGCTATATAAAAATAAAATGGCAGCGTCCGCAGCCCCGTCAAACGCTACAAGTTTGGGTATTCTTTTGAAAATTTTGATGGGCGAGATGAGGAGTTTGATGAGAAGCTAAATTACGAAAAGCATGATAACGTGAACTGTGCCCACTTCATCATCATCATCATCATCAGCCTGTCTACGTCCACTGCAGGACAAAGGCCTCTCCCATGTTCCGCCAGTTAACCCGGTCCTGTGCTTGCTGTTGCCAATTTATACCCACAAACTTCTTAATCTCATCTGCCCACCTAACCTTCTGTCTCCCCCTACCCTGCTTCCCTTCTCTGGTAATCCAGTTGGTGACCCTTAATGACCAGCGGTTATCCTGTCTACGTGCTACATGCCCGGCCCATGTCCATTTCCTCTTCTTTATTGCAGCTATGATATCCTTAACTCCCGTTTGTCCCCTAATCCACTCTGCTCTCTTCTTGTCTCTTAAGGTTACACCTACCATTTTTCTTTCCATTGCTCGCTGCGTCGTCCTCAGCTTAAGTTGAACCCTCTTTGTGAGTCTCCAGGTTTCTGCTCCGTAGCTGAGTACCGGCAAGATACAGCTGTTATATACCTTCCTCTTGAGGGACAGTGGCAAACTACTTGTCATAATTTGAGAGTGCCTGCCGAATGTGCTCCACCCCATTCTTATTCTTCTAGTTACTTCAATCTCGTGGTTAGGCTCTGCGGTTATTACCTGTCCTAAGTAGACATAGTCTTTTACAACTTCAAGTGCACTATTACCTATCGCAAAACGCTGCTTCTTTCCGAGGTTGTTGTACATTACTTTCGTTTTCTGCAGATTAATTTTAAGACCCACCTTTCTGCTCTCCTTGTCTAACTCCGTAATCATGAGTTGCAATTCGTCCCCTGAGTTACTCAGCAATGCAATGTCATCGGTGAAGTGCAGGTTACTGAGGTACTCTCCATTAACTCTTATCCCTAACTGTTCCCATTCTAGGCTTCTGAAAACGTCCTGTAAGCACGCAGTGAATAGCATTGGGGAGATTGTGTCCCCCTGCCTTACACCCTTCTTTATTGGTATTCTGTTGCTTTCTTTATGAAGCACTATGGTAGCAGTTGATCCCCTGTAGATTTCTTCCTGAATGTTTATATATACTTCATCTACCCCCTGATTCCGCAGTGTCTGCATGACGGCTGATATTTCTACTGAATCAAACGCCTTCTCGTAATCTATGAAGGCTATGTATAGTGGTTGGTTATACTCTGAGCATTTCTCTATTACCTGATTGATAGTATGAATGTGGTCAATTGTTGAGTAGCCTGTTCCAAATCCTGCTTGTTCCTTTGGTTGATTGAATTCTAATGTTTTCTTTACTCTGTTAGCAATTACCTTTGTAAATAGCTTGTATACTACAGAGAGCAAGCTGATCGGCCTGTAATTCTTCAAGTCCTTGTCATCTCCTTTCTTATGTATTAAGATGATGTTAGCGTTCTTCCAAGACTCTGGTACTTTTCCCGTCAGGAGACACCTCGTAAATAGAGTGGCTAGTTTTTCTAACACAATCTGTCCTCCATCTTTCAGCAGATCTGATGTCACCCGATCCTTACCAGCAGCTTTGCCTCTGTGCATGCTCTCTAAAGCTTTTCTGACTTCTTCTATCATTACCGGTGGGGTGTCGTCTGGGTTACTGCTAGTTCTTATAGTATTAAGGTTGTGGTTGTCTCGGCTACTGTACAGATCTCTGTAAAACTCCTCCGCTATTTTAACTATCCTATCCATATTGGTAGTTATTTTGCCTTCTTTGTCCCTTAGTGCATACATCCGACTTTTGCCTATCCCAAGTTTCCTCTTCACTGCTTTGACGCTTCCTCCGTTTTTCAGAGCGTGCTCAATTCTCTCCATGTTATACCTTCTTACATCGCATAATTTACGTCTATTAATCAACTTCGAAAACTCTGCCAGTTCTATTTTGTCTGTTGTACTTGACACTTTCATGATTTGACGCTTCTTAATTAGGTTCTTCGTTTCCTGGGAAAGCTTGCCGGTGTCCTGTCTAGCTACCCTGCCTCCAACTTCCACTGCACACTCCGTGATGATACTCGTCAGATTATCATTCATTGTATCCACGCTAAGGTTGGTTTCCTCGCTAAGAGCAGAGTACCTGTTCTGCAGTGACACTCTGAATTCCTGTACTTTCCCTCTCAGTGCTAGCTCATTGATTGGCTTCTTGCGTATCAGTTTCTGTCGTTCCTTCTTCAAGTCTAGGCGGATTCGAGCCCGTACCATTCTATGGTCACTGCATCTTATCTTGCCAACCACTTCCACATCCTGCACGACTCCTGGGTGTGCAGTCATTATAAAGTCTATTTCGTTCTTATTTACGCCATTAGGGCTCCTCCATGTCCACTTGCGGTTTTCTCGTTTTCGGTAGAAGGTATTCAAAATACGCAGATTATTGCGTTCTGCGAATTCTACTAGTAGCTCTCCTCTGGCGTTTCTAGTGCCGATGCCATAATCTCCTACTGCCTGGTCTCCAGCCTGCTTCTTCCCTACCTTTGCATTAAAGTCGCTCATTACTATAGTATACTGTGTTTTCACCTTACTCATTGCCGATTCCACGTCTTCATAGAAGCTTTCAACTGAAGCGTCATCGTGGCTGGATGTAGGCGCGTAAGCCTGTACTACCTTCATTTTGTATCTTTTATTCAGTTTAATTACAATGCCTACCACCCTTTTATTAATGCTATAGTAATCCTCTATGTTGCCAGCTATGTTTCTGTGAATTAGGAACCCTACTCCCAGTTCTCTTCTGTCTGCTAAGCCCCGATAGCAAATGACGTGCCCATTCTGTAGCACAGTATAGGCCTCATCTGTCCTCCTAACCTCACTCAGCCCTATTATATCCCATTTAATGCCTTCTAGCTCCTCGAATAATACAGCTAGACTTCCCTCACTAGATAACGTTCTAACGTTAAACGTTGCTAAGTTCAAGTTCCAATAGTGGCCTGTCCGTATCCAGAGATTCCTAGCACCCTCTGCTGCTTTGCAGATCTGACCGCCGCCGTGGTCAGTTGCTCCGCAGCTGGTGGGGACTGAGGGCCGTGAGTTAATTGACGAATGCCAACGGGAGGGGGTGGCCAGATACTGCACCAGGGTGGCCAATCCTTCTCTGGTGAAATCATCGGTGCGTACCGGCTTTAAGCCGGTACGATCAGACAGTAGTGGGAATGCTCCATGCATGTCTTCCTTATTGTTGTTGAGCAGCGTTGGCGGCCACCCACCACGGAGCCCAACGAGGGGACGCTACAAGTTTACAAATGCTGAAACCTGCAGACGCCAGCCGTACAACACCACTATAACCCAATGCGCCTAGACCAAGGTAGGCTATTTGCACAGGGTTAACCCTAGCCGCCAGGAAGTTTGGAAGTAAACGGAAGAGAGTAGAAGACAGGACAGGTAAATAGTGAGAGATAAAGACGAAGATGTAGGGAGAGAGAGATAGGAAAAGGCGACTGCCGATTCCCCTGGGTGGGTCAGCTCAGGGGTGCCGTCTACGTGAAGCCGGGGCCAAAGGGGTGTGTTGCCTCTGCCGGGGGGCCTTAACGGTCCAATCACCCAGCGTCGGCTCAACCCCCAGGATCCCCTTTTCCTCGGACACGGCAAAGCCACGCATGGCTAGGCGTGGGAGGGAGTCGAAACTCCCCCGTTAGCTCGAGTTCGTGGTGTCGCTACACACCAAACGCCTACTTGCGCAGGCACCCCTGCGGTTGCACCCATATTCACCTCTCAGTAAACGGAACTCCTGTTAAATGGAACACATTTTCCCAGTCCCTTCAGGTTCCGTTTACTGGGAGTCTACTGTACAGGCTTTGTAGACTCTGTTGCGTCATTTGACACAAAGAAATTACAACTGAAAAATTTTGTGCGAGTACCCCTTTAAAACACTGATTGAAATTTGAATAACTCAATTGGCTGATTTGATTGATATGTGGGGTTTAACGCCCCAAAACCACCATATGATTATGAGAGACACCGTAGTGGAGGGCTCTGGAAATTTCGATTACTTGGGGTTCTTCAACGGGCACCCAAATCTGAACACACGGGCCTACAACATTTCCGCCTCCATCGGAATTGCAGCCGCCGCAGCCGGGATTCCATCCCGCGACCTGCGGGTCAGCAGCCGAGTACCTTAGCCACTAGACCACCTCTGTGGGGCAAATTTCAATAACTCAAAACTCATACTATAACACAGTTGTACTTTACACGAAAATAAGTTCGTTATATCCGAAAGTTTGTCATAAAAGCTCATTCCAAACACCATAACTATTGTGATACTACTTTTTCACTTACTTCAATATAACCGATATTTTGTTATATTCGGTTTCATTTTATTAAGGTTTGAGTGTATAACAATGTGTGCTGCCAATTTTATTGACTTTGCATATCGGACTAGTGCAAAAAACAGACATGGACACAAGCAAGTCAAACGACATCATTTGTGCTATTCCACAATGCATTCATACCAACTAGCTCGGCATTCCTTATTAGCGACTTTGTTGCATCTAGGTTTAATCATAGTTACTGCCTTTCGCCTATTTGCACCGTCCAAGTTAGACCTCATGAAGGAGCCAGCTAAAAGCAAGGAAACGCATCACTCAAGAAAATGCCGTCTCAAATAAAAGTGGTCAAACTTGGCGCTAAAAGATTGTGCTGCCATCTATTATCAAACTTGGGTAATACTTTTTGTGACAGTTTTAGAGTGGTTTCATAGATGGCGCTAGATACACAGTCATTTGAAATCTGTTTTGTTTAGATCGCGGTGTTTCGACTTTTCGCTCCCGTAGGACTGGATTTACGAGAGTTCAGGATGAATGGTAAGATTTTCCTTTCTTGCCCTTCTAGATATCTGCTTGCCGCATGCTTTGGTGCCAATATTTTTGTAATCGAAGTACTTGGAGGCGAGCTACGGCAGTCGATGTCAGCATACTCCAAAAGTTCAGGGACGTTTTTCTAGGGCCTAACTCACGCAAACTCCTGTTGTTGAGATATGTCTCTGTTTATCAATTTCAGCGGACTCACTTTCACGTGAGGAGGCACTGGAGCTATTCTTCAGCCTGCCCGACGAATCAGACACTAGTGAGGATGAAGCTGAAAGCAGTGATGATGAGTTCGCGCTGGAGCTCGCTCCACGAGACTCGAGTGGCGACGAAGACGAACCTGGGCCATCAACAGACAAACGAAAGAGACGCTGACAAAGAACTTCAATAAACAGGAAAAGAGCCAGCCAGGATTCAATGGAGCCCGATGTCAAAGCAGATGCTGCTGAAGAAGAAATTGGCGAAGAGTGGGGTGAAAGTGAACCAAGCATTTTGGTCGGCAGTGCAAAATTATGGGACCCCGAGTTCACCAAAGAAGCAGTGCCACGCGCAGTAGATTTTTTCGCGTTGTATTTTGACGAAGAAGTGATCGAGATGATATTAGAGCAGAATAACCATGCTGGTGCGCAAAGGTACACGACGAAGTGGGCTGTGCTCACAGCAGATGAGCTAAGAGCCTATTTTGGACTGCTTCTGCTGATGAGCGTGTCACCACGACATCACTTCTACCATTACTGGAGCCGCGATCCACTTTTCTACTCTGAAGAAATCGTCAAAGTGATGTCGTTCAAGCGTTTCCAGTACATCATGAACTCCTTTCGTGTGAACGACCACAGCAAAGAAAAGAAAAAAGGGAAAGATGGTTACAATAGGCTTGGCAAACTGCGTCCCCTCATCAATAAGCTGAACAGGAGCTTTCAGAAAGAGCATTCGCCATCATCTCATCAGGCCATTGATGAGAGCATGATTCCTTTCAAAGGAAGATCTTCCATGAAGCAGTACCTTCCAATGAAGCCCATAAAGCGTGGATATAAAGTTTGGTGTAGGGCAGACTCAAGGACAGGCTATTTACTACAATTTCAGGTATATGAAGGAAAGAATGCATCACGACCAGCCAACCAAAGCCTTGGGGAGCATGTCGTGCTTTCCCGCTCAGAGAATGTAAAGCCTGGAACGCAGCTGTTCTTTGATAATTACTTTATGTGCACCAGGCTGATGAAAACTCTCGCTGAGAGGGGTGTCCATGCTGCAGGTACTGTCCGTACAAACAGGAAGGATTTGACTGAGGAACTCAAACGAAGCAATAAGCTAAAGAAAGGAGAGTACCTGTGGTGCGCCAAAGGACAGGTCACAGCATATCAATGGCACGACACCAAAGATGTCCACCTTTTGTCGAACTTTCATGATCCAAAAGAAACTGTGGAAGTGTCACGAAAGCTTACCAATGGCTCTTCAGTGGCTGTGGTTTGCCCCAAAGCCGTGGCAGACTACAACCTGTGGATGGGAGCGGTTGACAGGTTTGACCAAAAGCGAAAATCCTACACTGCTGACAGACGTTCCAGGAAGTCTTGGTACCACATCTTTTATTTCCACTTTGACGCCTCTGTTGTCAACGCGTTCATACCGCACAGCGCCAATACTGACGTAAGCTACTTGTGGTTTCGTCTTGTTCTGGGACGACAACTGACGAATGGACGTACTTTCAGGCACTACGCCAGAACTGCGCCATTCCGAAAAAACAAGCAAGGACAGAAGAATGGACAGAAGATGGTTGGAATCTCAAATGAAATCAGATTCTCCGGAAATGACCACAATCCGAAAAAAGGAGCCTCACGGAGAAGGTGTAGGTGGTGCTCAAAAACTGGAAATGAGGTCCGCACAAAGTTCACATGTGGCACTTACAAGGCGCCCCTCTGTCCCACTTGTTTTGGTGCCTTTCACTCTAAGTAGGCACGCAAGTGAAATCGGGAAGTTACCTAAATGGGACAATGGGACAGTGTTGTCCCACTTTTCAACAGCCACCGAATACGCCAATGGGACATATACGTCCCACGTTTTTCTAATAAACTAACCATGCTATCAACCTCAAATCTTTTGCATATCATTTCTAGCGTTTCAAAAGCTCAAAAAAGCAAAAATAAATTACGTTTGTCTTAGAAAATATAGGCGAACTCACACAGGGTTAAGAAATATTTGGGTGTCTCTTACTTAGATTATTGATTGATTGATTTGTGGGGTTTAATGTCCCAAAACCACCAAATGATTATGAGAGACGCCGTAGTGGAGGGCTCCGGATATTTAGACCACCTGGGGTTCTTTAACGTGCACCCAAATCTGTGCACACGGGCCTACAACATTTCCGCCTCCATCGGAAATGCAGCCGCCGCAGCCGGGATTCATACTGTGTTCATTACCCGCTCGAAGACATTTCAACAAGCGGTTTCGTTATCGATATATTACTTGAGCAGGAGAGACAAAGCATACACAATGACCAAGCGACCCACAGTAAAGTGTACAGTTCGCCCGCATTCGCTACAAAAATACAGACAGGATACCCAACATTCTTTTTAAGGTTATGCAAATCACTTCGAGCGAATACACAGTGCCCGTACTGCTCATAGCGGGTAACCAAAACAATGTATGCAACGAATGAGTGGTTAGTTTGGTGAGGCTGTCTCCGCAGTCTTTTGATAGTTTTCCACTGTGCTGCTACTTTGGTTTGCAGATGTTTAATGGTTTGCTTGTACTTTATTGATGGAGACATTGTCGCTGGCACACAGGAACGCACTGCAATAAACAAAAAATGGATGTAAAAGCGAAGAACAACTAATCCCATACGAGCACTTTCCTCGCTCTTTCGGACCCAAGGTGCACAACTTTCTGTGGTGCAAAGTTTTCGATTCCACTACCTGAAAACAAATCATTCACAATGTTGACAATGCACAAAAAAAATGAAAATCACTGAGAGCCCACCCTTACAATTTGTAAGTGCACACGTAGTGCCCTTTTGAGGATAGTTTCCTCAGAATGTCCCAAACATAAAATAGCACATTAAAAACAGCTGCAATAAAAGCATAGTCATCATTTTCTCTAGGGCACTCAGACGTGGAGCTGTTGGCGGAGACATCTTCTGGAGGGTCTTGCGAAGCTTGTTCAGTGCCTCTGACAGTGCTGTCGGAACAATCTTGCTAGCGACCTGCGGAAGTCTCAATATCAATCCACTCTGGTGTTGAAGTGAACATACAACTTACCGGTCACACAAGTTCTTTTTGTGACAGCTGAACGACTGGTTAAGGTTTTCTCCGGCAAGACGAAGTCAGCAGAAATTCTTCCACCAGCTACAAGGGAGCTGCCACCTGCAGAGGTTTGGTCAACAGTCAATTTGGATAAAAAAAAGAAATCGCGACACTGAACGCACCCTGTTCATCGGGGCACCTCAATGTGTGGGAGCCGCTTTTTGAAGCCTCTACCGCAGGTCCTGAAGCGATGAAATTACGACAATGTGTCAGTAAGAGACTTAAAATAACACAAACTGAAGCTCATCCGCACCTTGCAGTGCAGCTTCTGCAGTCATGTCACAGTCACTATTTGAAGCGACGCTCGGAGAACGTGCATATATGTGCAGTTGGTACAAGTTACAAAGCTTGTAGCATGGGGAAACTTAAACAGCTCTTTCAAATGCGCAAATTGGTCGAACGTGGAGGAAAAGAGAAGGCACCAACTAGGAAACAAGTAATTTGTGATTTTTGGAATTATCAACAGTGCCAATTATCAATAGGCCTTTAAAGTCTTTCAAAACAAGTTGCGCTGGTCAAGAGCATCAAAAACCGACAGAAATGTAAGGCTGCTGTTAGGAAGGTTTCACAAGTTCACAAAATTTAGGACTTTCCATAGTTCACAAAATTTGAGACTTTCCAAGTGTTACTTCTATAGTGAGGTTTCTCCACCGACTACAAAGATGTTCGCGGTTAACTGTCGCCACTGATTCAATACAAGTGGCTGCTATTACACATCATTGAGTTTCAGTCAATCACTTACATGGTGCAGCTGGTTGCACACTGGGAACAGACATTCTTGTAAGCCTTGTGTGCCCAGGGTCCATGAAACTTTGAGCAGTAAAATGGTCGCTACAAACCCTGTACGTTGCGTACAATTGGCTGGCCGGCTTACTAAGATCATCGCGTCCAGCATACTGCATCCATGCTTTCATCCTGCATTGGCAATGAACTACCAGATGAAAGGGGAAGTGCTTGAATAGTGATTTTTTCTTGTTACCCTCACTGAGCAAGTACGAACAGTAAGCCTAAAGACATGCAAACCATACAAAAGCTTTAACACACCTGCCGTCCCGTGGTATGCTGAAGAAACTCGTCCCAGGCTTCTTGTGGGTTCTGCCATTGTTGAAGCACCACGATACACAGCAGTAGCTGCCGTAGCTTGGACCACCGGACGGCATGGCATCAGCGCGGTCTGAAAATGTTAGTAAGTGGATGCTTCGCTGTCAAATTACGAAAAAGATATGTGCACGTCATAAGTGTACCAACAAACCCCTTTGAATGATTAGCTAATTGATGCACAATACAAAACCAGTGATACATTTCTGACCCATAAAACTCTGACTTACAAAGATAGACGTCAAGACCACGTACAAAGATCTTCAGAAGTTTCCAGGCCGCTATCCCTTGTAATGCAATGGTATCGCAGCCTGGGAACTTTAGAACACCTTCGTGCGTACGCAGTATCAGCACAGTACATTGGAAAGAAAAATCGTAGTTTAAATTTGTGTGGTAAAATTATATTGGAAACGTCAAAAAAATTTGTGGGCAGCTTGCACTAGTGGCACAAGGCTAGTGAAGAAACGAAGATGATGGCCACTTGGCTAGTCCAGATTTGCCTCCGGAACACCAAGAATTATTCGTGTTGTGAGCCTTCGGGAAACGTGTCGTGAAGCATGCGAGGCCCAGCGAACGCTTCTCAATATTTTGCACCGAGCCTACGACCTAGCTGCCCAGCTATGCTCAGCCTACCGACGCTCGCGTCCGTGGCAGACGCAGCACGCGTCGCCTCGGCTTGACGCCGTGCCGCCTTTGCTATACTGCATACGGTGCACAATGTTCCCGTCTAGCCGCCGCATAGAGCCACAAACTTTCTTTTAGATGCGGAAGCATCTTATACTCGCGCCTTGTAGTGCGCCGTCCGCGCCGTCCGCACCGCCTTAGTTGAGCTAATTCATTACGTCTGATACAATAATCACTCGTTCTCTGCTACTGCAATATTCACGCGTTCATCAAGTATAAGGTTATTTGTTGCACTTCAAAAGCATACATGTGTCCGAGTTAAAACGGTCAAAGTTTCACATTAAATGCACCAGGAAGGTAAAGTATTGGTACGGAAACCAGTAACACAAACATGAGCTTGTACGGTAAAGTTAGCTATTTAAAACCTACGCGAGCGTCGGTGCACACTGAACCATGGCTGTGTATTCAGGCATGGTTGTGTTGTTAGCATTGCGTATTTGCATTACGTTTTCTCTAAACACATCTGTCTAACTCTGTTACCAGCCACTAAACTGTTTTAGCGGGACGGCTCAGTGCTCTGCCATAGTTGAGTACGAAGTACTCAAAATCGTTCAACATATTAGATGCGGAAGCATCTTATACTCGCGCCTTGTAGTGCGCCGTCCGCGCCGTCCGCACCGCTTCTCGAACATTCGACAGCTGACGCGCGCGCATGCGCCGTCGCGCCGTCGCCCACCATCTGTGCCGCGCGCGTTTCTCCTTCCAGAACATTCGACAGCTGACAGCGCATGCGCCGTCGCGCCGTCGCCATCTGTGCCGCGCGCGCGCTTCTCCTTCGAGAACATTCGACAGCTGACAGCGCTGTATATATACAGCGCTGTCAGCTGTCAGCTACACCGTCGCGCTGTATATATACTCAAGGTCGGCGCTCGCTCGCTCAGTTGCCGCTCGTCCGTTGGTTCGTCGCAATAAATAAAACACCGCCCTTTCGCATACGTGCCGTACGTGTTCACTCATTTAACACCCCATTTCACAACCACGTTAACCAATTTAGCCATCGACCCAAGTAAGTCGCAATTTAACACCCGTTAACCAATTACATGCTTCCGCATCCTCCTCAGTGTTCCCCCGAGGGAATCTGCGGGCAATTTTTAGTGAACCTCCCAGTCCTTACAAGCTTCAGAAAAAGGTTACAACTGCGTGAATGAAACGCCACGTAAGAAACAAACTCGCACACACGAAGCGCAACGTGTGTGTGTGCATATTTCTATGTTTGTTGCATTGTGTCTTATTCGCACAGGTGTAACCGTTTTCTGAAAAAAATGACCGAACAAGACCAACAACATGTCATTCAACAAGCTTCGCTTGAAAACGTGCCTCACTTGTTATCTCACGCTTGAAAACGCCGACGCAGCCGACGTTGACGAAAGCGACGAAAGCTTCTCGCTGTCAGTTATGCATGGGCTTGTCGCTGGGTAGATGGTGTTTATGACAGTACGGCTGAAGAAAAATAATCGCGTAAGGTGTGTTGAATAAATTGTTTTTATGTATAAAGAACATACCTAATTTGGGCGTATAATTATTATTTTGTAAAAACAATTCTGTTGCATTGATTATAACTGTTTTTTTGCGCTTGCGCCCTCTGACGTTTGATGAGAGCACTAGTTGGTTACGTAATCGTGACGCACTTCCTGAGGCCAGGTTTCGCGGAGTGTCCTCTCTTATCTTCTCCTGTCTCTATGTCTTCATCGTGTAAAGCCAGTCACCCACTACAAAAGTCGCACATGCAACTGCACTCCTGAATGCACAGAAAGTCGTTTATGCATATGCACATTACGTGGTAATAAATTGAAAATAAAAACGTGTACATTTTCATATTTAGATGGTATATATATCAAATAAACGTTCATCGTTTTAGAGCACTATACGAACTCTACCATAATATGGGAGCTGATACCATCGTACTGTCCTCGGGCGTGGACGGAGCCGAAAGCATGCAAAGCCTGTACAACTAAGTTATCTGAGTAGCCTCCTTGTTATTTCTGGTTATAGCACTGATTTATTATTCAAGCGTTATTTTTACTTGTGGACATCTGTAGCTTGATCTTGAGTTCCTTATAAATTTGAAACCGACTTCATTTCTTTTATACATCTTCCAAAAAATAATACGCATATATATGCAGAAGTATACGATGTCGCAGATGTCCGAAATTCGAGGACAGTTGCTGATTTAGGCCGTCAAAAACCACTGTGATTGAAGATGCTTCTTTAGCAAAATTGCAGGTTAGTATTATCAATTATACCTGAAGAGAATTGAGCATGGCTGTGGTGTCAGTACTTCGCGAAGGTGTTTCTTGTTTTTCAAAAATTTAGAACCATCATTGCTGGTGGCTAGCCTCTGCACCAGAAGTTATTTTAGCAGCAGCGCCAAACGAAGTAATTCCACTGGTTACGCTCAAATTATGACAACGCGCAATGTTCCGCGTCAAGTCATTGCCAAGCGGCCATACCAGACGCCATTTAGAGGCCTGTACCTTCCAAGGAGGATTGGTACATTCCCGACTTCTTCGTTCCGCTATTTATACACCTTGTGATGTATCCCCCCCCCCACAAGTGAATTTTCTGCGGAGAAGAGCCAATCTCGATCATATTACGGGAAGGTATACCTAGAACCCAGATTATGTGAGTTTCATTGGCCAATTCTTGCGTAAACAAAATACACACTTTTTTTCAGGCGCACTATGTCACGTACCAGACAAAACTTTTCATTTTTGGTACGCGTCAACGCATAACACCACTAAATTGCCGCGAAGCTTATCTATGTTTCCCTTTCTCCGTGAGATGGTTGTAACGTGACTGTAGCAGTTTTCTACGGCATATGGACGCCAGCCTGTTTTTTCTAGGTTTGCGTACATGAACAGACAATACATCTAGAAATAAGTTGAATGTGGGTGCCGACCGGACAAATTATTTACAAGCTCTTCAGAACAAATTGGCGTGGCTCTTCAGTTTCGAAGAAGAAACATAAGGCTCTCATTTCACGCTCAACGTAATGTTACAGTTGGCACCCTTTTTAGGGGCGAAGCTCCTTATAGCGGCACCTATTCGTCCCTCGTAGCCGTTGTAGCAGTGTGTAAGAACTATAACATTTTGACCTCCTAGGTGGTGCCAGAGAGAGATTTCTTCTGTGCGTTGTTGAACAATAAAAGATGGTGCTCGATGTACATGCTAATGGCTGCTAAGGGAGAATGAGAGACAAGAGAATTTGGCTTTTTTATAACGCGCATGCTGCGAATTTTTTATTGTTCAACAACGCACAGAAGACAAGGCAGGGTTGATTCTTTATACTCGCTGGGCGTAACCTCCCAGGTTTAAGAAAGGTTTAGCGAGCGTTGGGCTGCAGTGCCATAATACAGTGAACTAGTATATACCATGAACTCGAGGGGGCTAAAGGTGGGAAGTAGACACGAAGCACAAGCCGTAAGAAAGTGTGCGTGTGCCACCTCTCGTTTAGTCCTTGGAATGTCCGCTGGATGGCGGTTCTTCTATATGTGGAATATGTGATGAAAAGGTGCGAAATGGTGGTACTTGGAGTGTTGACTAGATGGACGAAAGGACACACAGACAGATGCATGGACGGACGCGCGGATGGCTGCACGGACGGATGGACGCATGGACAGACGCTGGGGCGTATGCATGGACGAAAGCACGGACGGACGCACGAGCAAATGCACGCATGTACTGGTCGATGGGCGCATGGACGGTCACACAGACGGACGCATGGATGCACGGAAGCAAGAACGAATGTATGGACAAATGCTCCGCCCCACTCTTTATCATTCACCCCGTGGATATGGTGCCATTTTTTTTTTCTCCGTGGTAGTGCCATTAACAAAGTTAAGAGCTGCGTTGGTTCGCGTGCTATCCTACGGACGCATAGTGAGCCCTGCCCTCATTCACCATAAGAACAGTTATGGAATATTGGGCACTTCAGAAGTAGGCTTGCAGAATGCATTAAACACTAATTTCAAGCGGCCAATGTTACTCGCGCTGTCGTTCATTTCCTCACAGCATAATTAATCAATCAATAAATCAATCAATCATGGAACTTTATTTTCACCAAAAAGAAAACATTTGCCCTGGAAAAAGGTGGCCGAGAAAAATGCTGTCCAATGACAGCTTGACAAAGCCCCAGCCACTCATCGGCGGTAAAGCGAGAGGGTATAGCATTTGATCTCGGAAAATAAAAAAAGAAGCTAAACACTTCAAGTAAGTGTTACAAAGTACAACGCTCAAACAAATACGAATATGCGTGCACGTATTGAGTATATACTGAGTATAAGAATAATGAAAGAAAAACAACTTGCAAAACATGTGTATTGTTCATTGTTACAAAAAGCAAGTTTAATAAGTACGTGAACAACCCGCTAATTTCTTTTGTGTGCGTGCGTGTGTGCGTGTGTGCGTGCGTGCGTGCGTGCGTGCGCGCGCGCGTGTGTGTGTGTGTGTGTGTGTGTGTGTGTGTGTGTGTGTGTGTGTGTGTGTGTGTGTGTGTGTGTGTGTGTGTCTGTGTGTGTGTGTGTGTGTGTGTGTGTACGTGTGTGTGTGGGGGGGTGGTATAAAATGTCTAATCCTTGCATTTCGAAATAGTTTAATGTTGTTGGGATGGTATGTCGCCTGCGTTGCGTGCCATAGTGCGTGGATGAAAATTACAGGTGCCAAAGTGATTGATATCAGACATGATCAGTAAATTCGTTTTGTTGAAGGCTCGCGAGTTGAAGAAATGTGTCTGATTTTCCGAGTGGTGCCTTTTTATAGCCGCAGAGCAACTTTAAAGTATAAAGATCTGATATTTTAACGATTCGATACTGTTTGAAAAGAGGAGCGGTGTGTTCTAGATATGGAGTACTCGAAATCGTTTGAACCATATTCTTTCGGAACACGCTCAGTTTTGACATGTTAAGGGCTGTAATTTTACCCCACACCAGGAAGCAGTAACTTAGATGGAATATAAAAAGTGCATCATAAAGTAACTTTTTTTATTGTAGATGGCAGTATGTGTCGATGACGGTTGATTACTCTTACGCACTTGGCGAATTTCAATATATCCGCATTTACTTGGTCATTTCATGACATGTGCTCGTGAAAAATGACTACAAGTATTTTAACGCCGTTTTCAATGTGAACAGTGAGCGGACCTAGGACAAGCTCCTCAAGTACTACAGCCGGCGTTCCACGGGCAAGATATACAACACACTTAGATTTAGCTTCATTTAATAAAAGGCTGCTCACCTTGCACCCGTCATTCAGCTTCGAGCAAAACGTGCTTGCTTCAGCTTGAATACTACAGAATTCCTATCCTTTAAATTTATGGTGCAATCATTAGTGTAAATGATCAACTGACAAGTGATGTTTACTTTTATTACATCATTATGTAAAAGAGGAAAACTATTGGCCCTAAAATGCTCCTTTAAGGTACTCCACAAGAGATACGCCTCAGGTGTGATTTGCGAGTGCCTACATTGGTAAATTGAAGTCTATCGTGTAGATAAGAGCGTGAAGTTGTGATGCGACTCCGCGAAATTCAAAGCATTTAATTTTCTGTGAGAGAATATCATGATTGACCCAGTCAAAGGCTTTGCTAATATTGAGATACAGCCTAATTGTCAGTGTTATCTTTTGTGTGTTTTCTAATACGAGCTTTTTTTGAAGCAAAAGTGCATCCTCTGAGGAGCGATTTTTTCTAAATCTGAGCTCAGAGGAAGTTAGGAGATTGAATCTTCTACCAAAAGTCTCGGTGCGGGTGCTAATAACTTTCTCAAAGCCGTTCGAAAACACTGGCAATATGGAGACTTATTGAGACAACATTGAGGTACCCACCGAGAACCGAACCATGCTAGCCGTTCAGAGCGCGAAGTTTTCAAGGCCCGATTAGCTATCGTGATCTACTCTTGAACGCAAAACTGAAGCGCACTTCAATAATTTTTAGTGGTTGTTTGTCCTTAGTTTCGAGGACGAGAACTGCTAGACATTAAAAAAGGGTCAGATGGGTTTGTCGGAGCAAGTCAAAAGATTTGATGGGGGCCAGGTTTCGTTAAGAACATCCTTTTAGGTCACCGTAAGAACCGAAAGGGGCTCCGACCCTCAACGCTTTGATCGATATTGGACATAAGCGTGATTATTCAAGTAACACCTGAAGTCGAAACAGCAAAAGCTCATGGAGGTACATCAGAAAAATGACGTCTGCTTTCAACTTGGGATATGCACGAAAAGTCATTTGTTCCATCATCCTTTCTCGCTTTGGGTGACCAGTTTTGACTGTCTTTTAGACGCCATGTTATAGGACCATGTAGAACTCTAAGCATTATGTTTTAAATAGAAGTGGCATTATTGCAACAAAAATTGCTAATCTTCTATACGCATGCAATGTGTCTATTCGTCATCTGTGATGAACATGTGCATATTCATTGCTCATCGCACAGTGCATCCAACGAAATTGGTACAACGGGAGTACTGCTGAGAGAGTCAGAGCGATTCAAAATATTAACGTTCGTAAAAAAGCACAATGTTTAAAGCAGCAAAACCTATAAGCAAAAGAATGCGGCACGTCGTGTACGAAGTTGGACACCACTCGATACACGAAAAAGTATCCCATCACTGTCTCGCCAAGTAAACTGTAGGCAATGTCGAGTGACCTTAAGGCGGAGACACGTTTAACGGTGCTTCCGCCAACTGGTCCGGCAATGTGGCGCACTCCATAGTGTCCGGCAGGCACATGACCAGGTAGGCTGCAGTGACACACATTATTGACACAACGCCCAGCGGCACAGAAGAGACCGGAAAGAGTCCCAAGTATGCGGCCAGAGGCATGGTGACACTGGCGACAGCCGAGAAGGTCTTGCACACTGCAAGGCCTGTACAGCGCACTACCGTGGGGTACATCTCGGCCGTGTACAACGTGCCCACAGTCTGCGACGCGTCTACGCTCAAACTCGCCACCAACAGAAACGCCGCGCTGAGAACAACGCTGTCGTCGCCTAGGGTGCCGGCCACCAAGCAAGCGAGGGCGGCAAGGCACAGCGCCCAGCCTTGCGAAGCCCGACGTCCCAGATGGGCAGCGGACACAATAGCGACCAACTCCGTCGGGAAAGCCAGCAGTGAGGAGAGTGCCAGCAGCGCCGCAGGGTACCAGTCCAAGTAGTGTATCTTCAACGATGCCGCCTCTGACGCGACCGTGGTCACCGTCCATAGATAGTAGAGGATGATGCTGTTGTGCCTGCGACATCGCGCGCGTTGCGCCTCGCAGTTAGCATCCTGGGCAGCTGCTTTCAAACAGCCTTCATCGAAGTCCCGCCGGGTGCGTGCCCACTGCTGTCGCACTTCGAAGAGGCTCCGGCCGTCCAGCGTGGCCGCCTGCAGGATGACAGCCTCGGCCTCTTCTACGTTGCCCCGCGCAAGCAGCCAGCGAGGCGATTCAAGTATCACTGTAAATATTTTCAGCATGAGAAGGCAGGGTAGAATGCTGGTCAGCTGCAGCGTGTACCAGCTGAGCTTGGCCCACATCATAATGGAAGCTATGAACGCACCCACCACCTTACCCATCATCGCCGCTATCGAGTAGAGTGTGCGGTTCTCTGGAGACAGTACTTCTATCAGTAGAACGAAGCTGGTGTTGAAGAGCGTGCTGGAGGCTGCTCCCTGTAAGAGTCGCATGGCGATAAAGCTGTTCATGATGGTGGCGAATACAATCACTGCACCAGACGCTTGGAGCACTACTGTGGAGAACTGTATCACCAGCTTCCGGCCCAAATGGTCGGCGACTAGCCCCGATGCGATCAAAGTGAAGATGGCACCAGCATCAAAGGCACAACAGGTGAGTGGCAGGTACCACGCACGCTCACACACCAGATTGAAATCCTTGACTATGGAGACCCCGTAGGTAGACTGCGCATACTGCCACTTCAGACAGGGCACCGTGGCGATGCCTGTTGTGTTCCACTCTGCGTTCATGTGGCACCTGCTGTAATGGTCATCCTCAGATCGGGGAATCATAACCTCCTTCCACATTTCCGGTGACACGTTGTGAAGATGTGAGGGTCTGGCACACCAGTAGTCGACATCATGGTTGACGATCTGCAATGGCAACGTGTGGAATGGTAGTACAAAGGCGACCAGCAGGACAAAGTAGAACACGGTGGTTTGGAAAGCACCATGCTTTTGTGAGCAGACGGCCGCCTTAAGGGCAGGAAAGTGTCTTGTGCTCTGAATGGTATCAGCTGGCAGGCCACCCAAAGTTCGCGTTGACGATGGTATATACTGACCAGCACATGGAGCGGAATCAAGGTGGTCGAGCCCCTCGTCACGCCAACGCAACTTGGACGTTCGCTGATGCGGTTCTTCGGGGAGTCTGCCACGCTCGTCTGTCGCTGTGCTTCGCACCGCAACATGGTCATTGGTCTGCTGCTGCTGCGTTGGCTCTTGAGGTCGCTGTAGAGACCCGCTAGAAGAGGATGAGCGTAGGTGAGATAGCAGGGGAGAAAGGAGCATCTGTCCCCTGTTGACCCATTGGCCAGAAAGGCTCTGCAAGTGCATAGATCGAATAGCTGCCAGCTCGCGTAGCGACATGTGAAGCTTCGGTGCCGCACGGCGTGGAGGCCCCATCAGCACGGGCTGGTCGGCTTCGCGTTGCCTCGTGGGCTGCACCTCAGGAGATGACGGCACCTCATTTGGCGAGCGAAGCAACGCCATCGCCGAGTTGGGAAGGGCACATGTGCCAGGTTGCGACGCAGCGGGAGCGGGCTCAGCTGGTGACACGAGAACCATTGATGACAAGTCGGGGTCTGAGCTAGAAACCATCGATGGTGGAGGCAGAAGGGATCGTCCGTCAGCATACGAGGACGCACAAGAGGTAGATGCCAGCAAAGGCACAGTGGGCGGTGATGCAGCGACGCCAGTAAATTCTTGAGAAAACGGTGATGGTAGCGACAGTGAAGACCCCACGGCTTTTGTCAGTGACTGAACTTGAGTCTTGGGTTGTGACAACTCGTTGAGCTTCATCAGGCTGGAACCCCTAACGTCTTCAAACTCCTGCGCTGTTGAAATCTCTCGAGGCACAGAAGTTGGCGGCGTCTGGAAGCTTGCCATCCTCCGCTCTCGCTTACGGCGTCGTGGCTTCAGTATTTTCGGCATGATTTGGCTGTATTGCAGAGTGGTTCGTAGTCGGGGATACTCCACAGGCCACTATCTTTTGTAATGTCTGATGAAGAGCGGCTTCTCGCTGATGTTGCTCATCCAGCGTACGATCTTCTTCTGACACTTGAGGGACAAAGAAATCTCGTGGTGCTTATCACCCGTCGTCTTCTTCCTACGATCCCAGATTCGATATTGAGACCTGGTTGCAATGCCTTTTTATGAAGACCTATAATTTGTTTAAATGTTCTTCAAACAATTCTGTTGTGTTTCTACAAAGTAACTTTCACTGTTTTTATCTGTATATATTTAGACACCTCTTGTGAATACAGATGCGTTCTCTATATTGTTATTTATTAAATTATTCAAAAAGGTATGTGGGGATAACTTTTTACCATGTCGCACGCGCAAATAAAAACACAAGAATTTGACTGCTGAAGCTAAAGTCAATGCTCTTCGAATATTGCATAACGAAACAGGGTAACATTTTAACAATTTAATAAAGAAACGCATTTATCTTTTTTTATATTTTGGCATTAATCTACAGATTCCTCTGCAATACTACGTGTCAATAAAATAAGCACCCATTTCTATTTGTCTGCTCGTCAGTATCATTTTAGCGTCTATTATTACGCCAGTTCTTTAGCTGTATTTGCCACGAATGAATCAGCTTGCCACGATCCTGCAATCAAATCTGAATTTGGGGCTTGCGAGTTGTTATCCAGCATAAGCGCTAGCTATTCGGCCTCTTGGTGCGTCATGAAGTTCAAAGACGGGGTACCAGGGTGGTACACACGGACTAGGCAGTACCCGTTTTTGCAGTAACCCCGCGGATGTTTTCGCCACCTCATGTAAGTTATCAGGTGTGTGGTGCTCTCAGATGATGATGATGATGATGATGACCTCTTATGGATGGCGCTCACCCACAGAGAGGGATGGGCCAAGAACCGGGCGGCAGGATACTTAAATGAAACTAAAATGAAAACGAAGCCAATCTGAAAAAGTAGTTCAAAATAATACTACCAAAAAAAAACAAAAATATTTGCTGAGCAAGCGGTCAAACCATCTCTTGTTTTTGATAAACATAACTACGAATTATAAACTAAAAATCTGAAAAGGTTGGGGTTCACTAGCATGGTAATCTTTTAGTTGCATTGATGTAATCAAACACAGTGGAGCATACATCCCTGTGGCAGTAACCAAATGAAGTTCCGCCAAGTGATAAAATTACTGGTAGATTTACTTGTATTCCTAGCTTTCGTAATGGGGCTACTAAAAATTTTGTCTTCACATTTGCATCGTCATCGTCACCAACGTGGCATTGTCGCACTCAATGTTGCCCAGCTGGTCACAACACTGAAATAAGTCATTCACATTACGAAACGAAAACGCAGAAAATTTTGATTATGATTGCTTTCAGAACTTTGTAAAGCGTTTTGCGACTCATAGTGTGCGTGCAGTTCCCATCACACATTTCAAATCCTGCATAGCTGGACAGAGCATCCTACTACGATCCTTAGGCCGTTTCGCATGAGCATCAAGATCAGGGTGTGACGATAGTCAAGGCTCGTCTTAAAATATTTGATTGATTGATATGTGCGGTTTTTTCTGTCCTGAAACCACCATATGATTATGATACACCGTAGTGGAGGAATCCTGAAATATCGACCACCTGTGGTTTTTTAACGTGCACCCAATCGTCCTAAAAGAAAACGAAGGTTCAAATAGTTTAACTCAAAAATAAATGAAAAAAATTTTGTCAAGAATAATTTTAAAAGTATGAAAGTTTTGTTGTACAAAACGAGAAATTATGCTCTCTCTAACATTTATATATTGCAACGAGCAAGGTTGCGTAAAAACACAGGTTATTATTCGAGAAACGTTAGCCGCAACAAGCTGGTACAGGCAGGAACACGGCAAGCACGAGCCACACACGGACGTCAACGTCTTCTTTCACGCTGGCACAGAGCTGGCGCCACTATGCTTCGGTACAATTACTCCCCACGCAGAAAGGAGCCAACCTGGCGAGCTAGGGAAATGACACGACCAGCGAGTCATAGCACGGTTTGAGGCGTGATACGTGTACTGTTTCACGCCCACTGCAGCGTTGGTCCGAAGGCGGATCAATGGGCTCAACTTCATAGTTGACAGGAGATGTTTGCCGCACCACACGGTAGGGGCCATGGTATTTCGACGAAAGCTTCGGGGAAAGACCGGTAGGGGTAGACGGGACCCAGAGCCAAATCAGCATTCCTGAGTTAGGCCGCATTCACACTGAGCATTCCGGCCGCCGAAAGTGCTCCGAATCCTGTTCGGCGGCGGCGAGATCCGCCGAAAGGGCCCTCTCCGCACCGATCGCTCTCGGACCAATTTTTGCGGCGTCTGCCGCCGAATCAGTCACCGCGGACCAATAGGAGCGCTAGTCAAGAAATTTTGAAAAAAGGCGGCCAAGTTCTACTCACTTGTCACTATGCCGCAGTGCACGTAACTGAATGTTGAAACCAACGGGAGTTTAACCTACTCTGTGCCTACTTCGCCTCCGTATTTTGTGAAAGAGGTAACCGAGCTTGCTGTTGGCGTGACCGGCCTTGTTGCGGTCTTGCAGAGCAAAACGAACCCACCAACACCGCTGGCGTCGGTGGTTTTTCTGCTCTTCGTGCTATACAAGACAGCCACTTGCCAGCAAAGTAAGCAGTACTGTCTTTTCTTGCGTACGAGAATCGTCGAAGTATACACCACTGGGTAGCGTAGTAGAGTTTGCGAGCCGGGTGACAGCGCATCCATCCCGCGTTTGCCCCGTAGTAGATGGCATAATCGGCGGCACAGGGCGCGTCTAGTGCGAACGACGCTGCGTTTCGGCGGCAGGGGAATTTCGGTCGCTGTAGAAAGCGGATGTTTCAGTGTGAACTAGGCATTATAGCGTACAGTAGACGCAGAGGAATCGTGGTCAGTTTTCTGGCGCCATTGGTCTCATGCGGTGAATGAGCGAGCGAGTTGACGACACTCTTCGGCATAAGCATCTGCTTCGGAAACAGGCGTCGCTTCGGAAACATCAGGTCTGTAAGGGAGAATGGTGTCCATGGAGCATGATGGCTCACGTCCGTACAGGATGAAGAAAGGAGAAAAGCCAGTGGTTGTTTGTGGCGCCGAGTTGTACGCGTACGTGACAAAAGGGAGCACTTGGTCCCAGTAAGTGTGGTCGTCAGAGGCGTACATGGCAAGCATATCTCCAAGGGTACGGTTAAAGCGTTCTGTCATGCCATTGGTTTGGGGATGGTATGCCGAGGATTTCCTATGGACAGTGCGACATGCCTTGAGTAGCTCGTCGATGGCGTTCGAGAGAAACACGCGTCCACGGTCACTGAGTAATTCACGAGGTGCACCGTGTCGCAAAATGAGATGGTGAAGAAGAAAGGACGCAACGTCTTTCGCAGTGGTACCAGGCAGCGCAGATGTTTCAGCGTAGCGTGTCAAATGATCGACGGCGACGATAATCCACCGGTTACCTCGAAGAGAGTTGGGTAGAGGACCATAAATATCAATTCCGACGCGGTCGAATGGTCTTGCTGGGCAGGTTAAGGGTTGCAAAGGGCCAGCAGTGCTGTGAGAAGGTGTCTTGCGTCGTTTAAACGTGGTGCATGACTGAACGTACTGGCGAACGTGCCGATACATGCCGCTCCAGTAGTATCTTAGACGAAGGCGAGAGTAAGTCTTAAATACTCCAGCGTGGTCACACTGGGAGTCATCGTGAAAGGCAGCGCAGATGTCCGAACGCAAATGACGAGGGATGACAAGGAGCCACCTACGGCCATCCGTCACGTAATTGCGGCGATACAAGCCTTCACGGACAGCAAAGTGTCTTGCTTGACGAGAGAGGGAGCGTGAAGTCGTTTCTGACGAACTGTGAGAGAGGACGTCGAGCAAAGAATTGATCCAAGGATCCTTGCGCTGTTCGGATGGCATGTCAGTGATGCTCAACGATGACGAATCGCAGATGGCAGTTGATAAGCAGGCAAGGTCAGGAGGCAGTGGAGAACGGGATAGTGCATCGGCGTCTGAATGTCTGCGTCCTGAGCGATAAACAACACGGATATCGTATTCCTGAAGGCGTAAAGCCCAACGAGCGAGGCGGCCAGTAGGATCTTTCATGGACGCTAACCAGCATAAGGCATGGTGATCTGTGACATCAAACTGGCGTCCGCAAAGGTAATTGCGAAATTTTCCTATAGCCCAAATGATATCCAAGCACTCCTTTTCCGTGACGGAATAGTTGGACTCTGCCTTCGTTAGGGTACGGCTGGCATAGGCGACAACGTACTCGTCGCAGCCATCCTTGCGTTGAGCGAGTATGGCACCGAGGCCGACACCGCTTGCATCCGTGTGAATTTCAGTGGGTGCATTGGGATCGAAGTGGCGGAGAACTGGCGGAGACGTGAGTAGCCAGCGTAGAGCCGTGAATGCGTCATCGCTGCGGGAATTCCAGCCAGAGAGGTCCGTGCAACGGGAGAGAAGCTGAGTCAGAGGGGCAAATATAGAGGCAAAATTACGAATGAAACGCCGAAAATAGGAACACAAGCCTACGAAACTACGAATTTCCTTTAGGGTAGTAGGCTTGGCGTACTCGGCAACGGCACGCAGTTTGGCAGGGTCTGGCTATATTCCTTCTTTTGAAACGACGTGGCCGAGAATTGTGAGTTTGCGGGCGCCAAAACGACATTTCTTGAAGTTTAGTTGCAACCCGGCTGCCGTAAGGCACTGGAGAACTTGTTCCAGATGGGAAAGATGAGTTTCGAAATTTGCCGAGAATACGACTAGGTCGTCTAAATAGCAAAGACAGGTGTGTGAAGAAGAAACAGCGTCGTTGATGACGTGACGTTTAAGTCCCCTGAGGACACTGTCCATCATTCTTTCAAAAGTCGCAGGCACGTTGCAAAGACCGAAGGGCATTACATTAAATTCATATAAGCCGTCAAGGGTCACAAACGCCGTTTTTGGATGGTCTGGTTCAGCTATTGGCACTTGCCGATACCCAGAGCGCAGATCGAGTGAAGAGAAAAACTCCGCACTTTGCAGGCAATCCAAGGCGTCATCAATGCGTGGCAGGGGATAAACATCCTTGCGTGTGATGTTGTTTAGTCGACGAAAATCCACGCAAAATCTGATGGAGCCATCTTTTTTTCGCACGAGGACCACTGGCGAAGCCCAAGGACTGTGTGAGTGCTGAATAACACCACGTTGCAGCATCTCGTCGACGTGTTGAGTGATGACGTCACGTTCAGCCTGCGAGACGCGGTAGGGGGGGCTGACGAAGTGGAGTATGATGACCGGTGTCAATATGGTGAGCGACAACTGACGTGCGTCCCAAGGGAGGTTGTCCGTGGTCGAAGGAGGCGCGGAAATGGTCAAGTAGTTGAATGAGCTGATTGCACTGGTCTTGCGTAAAACCGGTGTCTACGCTGCGCAACAGAACGTCTTCGTCAGGTAGTGAGGGCGCGGTGGCAGCTGTGACAGCATCCACGGACATCGGTGTCGTATCAGAATGGGCGTCGAAAGGAAAGATGTCATCATAAGTGTCAAGACTCCTAATACATTCGCCATGCAATAAGGTAGCGGGACAAGGGAACGGATTGCACACGTACACGGCACTGGAGCCATCGGAAAGTGTTATGACGGCAAACGGGACGACAAGGTTCTGGCGGCGAGCGCATTCTTGTCATGGCATAAACAGGGCAGTCGAATCGGAAACGGAGTTGCACAAAAGAGATACCGCGGCGACCGAAAGAGCAGAAATGACGACGTCAGCGGCGACGATCACCTTTTTGGATGAGCGAGGGAGATCTATGAATGTCGTGCTGAATGGAAACAAAACGAGTTGAGCACGAGCACAGTCGACAACCGCATGATTAGCGGAAAGAAATTTCCATCCCAGGATGATTTCATGAGACGCATGCGGAAGGACGACAAATTCAACAATGTAAAGCACTCCTTGAATCACAACACGAGCAGTGCATGTGGCAGAAGGCCGGACGTGTTGCGAACTAGCTGTGCGTAAAGAAATTTCAACCAGTGGAGTCGTCACTTTGTTCAGTTTGCGGCATAACACTTCACTGATTATACAAATAGCGGCACCTGTGTCGACAAGAGCAGTTGTGGCGAAACCGCCCACAAACACGGCAATCTCGCTAGGGGGCGAAAGATGAGGCCTTGGAAATTTCGTCTGTGGCGCAGCTCTTGCCTCAGGAACTGCGACTGTTAGTTTTCCTCCTGGGCGTGGTTCGAACGGCGAAACATGGGGGAAGGAGACCGAAGACGGGGTGAAGGAGATCGACGTCGGCTGAAGTCTGGTCGACGTGAGCGAGGCTCATGTGAATCAGGTGTCACATGCGATTCTGATTGCCGAGGTGTGTTGCCGGAATGCTGAACATCATTAAAATATAATCCATGGCGACGACAGTAGCGCACGACATGTCCTGCAATAGCACAGTTGTAGCAGACGGGCCGGTTATCCGGAGTACGCCAAGAGTTTACAGGTGCTCGAGGTGGTGGAAAGGGCCGATTTACCGAATAAACCGAAACTGGTGACCTGTAGTATTTGGTGGCTGGACTGTATGAAGGGAGCAGCGGTTGGGCAGGAGGTCGGCGGACGGCTTCTGCATAAGTCAGTGGTGCAGCCACTGATATTGGGGACGTGGGCGAAGGGAGAGCTTCAGCAACTTGTGTCTGAATAGCACGGCGAAGTGAGTGGTCCAGTGTTGTCGGGGTCTCGTTGATGGTGGCGACAAGAGAGAGCTGTCGAGCAACTTTCTCCCGGATGTACTGTTGAATTTGAGGCATTAACACGCTGTAGTCGGGGCCACTGCTTTTGCACTCTAAAGCCAAAATATCACCTGTTTGCGTATTAGCGCGACGTGTAGAAATTCGTTGCTTGCGCACCTCATCGAAACTCTGACATAGCTGAATCACGGCCGTGACGGTCTGTGGGTCTTTGGCCACAAGCATATGAAAAGCGTCGTCATCAATGCCTCTCATTAAATTCTTTATTCTGTCAGCCTCCGTCATCCTCGCATCAACTCGCCTACAGAGGCTGATAACATCCTCCATGTAGCTCGTGAAGCTCTTACCATTTCGTTGAAATCGTCCCCGCAGGCCCAGTTCAGCACAAAGCTTACGCATGGCTGGACGACCGAAAAACGAGGTGACCGCCTCTTTGAAAACTGACCAGGTGGGGATGTCGGTTTGGTGGTTGATGAACCATAGGTTGGCCAAATCCGTCAAGTAGAAGATGACGTGAGTCAGCTTTGCAGGGTCATCCCACTTGTTAATCGCGCTGGCATGCTCGTACTCTGCCAACCAGTCCTCGACATCTTGATCTTCAGTGCCGTTGTATACTGGTGGGTCACGCAGACGAAGTACACCAGAACATATGACAGTTGGCAGCGTGGAAGAGCCTTGTGGGGGATCGACGCGCTCGTTCATCGCGGACTGAGATGGTAGCTTACGGCCGCGGAGCTCCAGGTCGTTACCCAGCACGTTTCCATCAAATGCAACGAGCAAGTTTGCGTAAAAACACAGGTTTTTATTCGAGAAACGTTAGCCGCAACAAGCTGGTACAGGCAGGAACCCGGCAAGCACGAGCCACACACGGACGTCAACGTCTTCTTTCACGCTGGCACAGAGCTGGCGCCAATATGTTTCGGTACAATATATATATATATATATATATATATATATATATATATATATATATATATATATATATATATATATATATTCAGCAGGAAGTTCAAGGGGTCTGGTACGTATAAAGAACACAAACGAGTACACGTACGAAAGAGCAATACTTTTATGCCAACGTTTCAGCCGTGGCACGGCCTTCGTCAGGGAATAAAAGTAGTAATGCACTAGGACGTATAGCCATTAGACATAGCACGCATCAAGCTGTCAGAGACAGAATACTGTATCAGTCTTGTGGAGAAAGAGAACCAATAACCTGCAGAGCGGACAACCCCGTGGTGCTGTGTATCACCGTTTCCCTGACGAAGGCCGTGCCACGGCTGAAACGTTGGCATATATATATATATATATATATATATATATATATATATATATATATAAGGGAAAAAAGTGTATACCTAAGGGCTCGTTTTTCCGTGTTTTAACACAATATTAATGAGATCTAACAGACAGTAATGCCAAGGAATGTACAGGGGAAGGTATAAAACCAATAGAATTTAAATAAGAAGAAAGAAAAGTGGATGAAAAAATTACCAACTGTGAGCAGGAATCGAACCTACGACCTTCGAATTACGAGTTCGATGCTATATATATATATATATATATATATATATATATATATATATATATATATATATATATATATATATATATATATATATATATATATATATATATACATATACGGGCATGCTGGTTGAGGGGCCGTACGTTGCATATAGTCAAGTAGATCCTCCGTGAGCGTTCACAACGTGGTTTATTTCGACGTTTCGGCCTACAGTCCGGCCTTCATCAGGTTTGTTGGTGCTCAGCTTTATACAATCTCAAATCAGAGAGAAAAAAAAGACAGAAAAAAAAGAAAAGAAAACGAAAAGAAAAAGAACAAAAAAGAGAAAAATACAAAAGGAATATAAGGTGGACTCCCCCCGGGTGCCCCCCTCCACTCTTCCTTCCACTTCTCCCTCCATATCTCTCCCTTTTCTCCTTTTCACCTTTCTGATATCTGCGGTCTGTGTATGCTTCCTTTCACTAACGCATTCTTTCCGACCAGGCGGCGCCTCCTGGCTTAGGCGGTTCTGTGTGGGGCAAAAAGAGCTTTTTTAAGAAGTTTAAGCCTTTAACTACTCAGTTCCCCGTCGACATTTCGTCGTAGAAAGAGGGGTGCCGCGCATTGCCGCAGAGGCTGGTAAGCGGGCGCAATGCGATTTCCTTGCCCGCTTCTGGATTACGCGTGCAGTATGGGCCTCCCGACTGTGCACAGGGTTCCTGTTGGGCATGTCATGCTTGGCACAATTGATTGGGTAGTAAAGTAAAACAGAAAACTGACGACAGCTGTACTTAGGAAGAATAGTTACACTTAGAATTTTTTTAGTTGTCCAGTGCCCTTCGCAGCTGCAGTGCCGTGAACTCAGATACTATTTTCATCATTTCCGTTATTGTTTTCTAATGCTTTAACTACTGCAAGTGTACCAGGATTCTCATTTATTCCTCTATCGTGGGTGTTAAATCGGTGGATAAGGTGTGACTCTCGTTGTTCACGTTCTTGGTTTCATTTAAATCCCGTCTCTAAGAGCGTTACTGATAGTTTGTCGAATGCATGGTCGGGAAGATTGAGACGTTTTGATAGAGGTAGACTTGGGGCTGATTTCGCATGGGCTCTGTGATTATTGAAGCGAATCCTGAATGTTGTTCCTGTTTGTCTAATGTACTGCATACTACACACGTTGCATTCGAGTAGGTATATCACATTAGAGGAATCGCACGTTAGGTTTCCTCGTATGTTAATCAAAAACTTGGATTGTGGGCTGGTTGCTTTGTGTGTTTCTCGCATCGCCTTACATACAAGACATCGTAACTATAAACAGGGTCGGCATGAATTATTTGGGAGTGATGTATTGACTTGAGAGTATATAAGTGTGTCTTTGAGGTTGCGTGGTCGTCGGTAAACGACGCCTGGAGCGGATGGGAAAGCGCGTTTCAGACGTTCACTTTGTTCCAGAATGTTGTAATGTCGTTTAAGGATTTCATTTACATTGGGGAAGTTTGTGCTGTAAGTCAAACCGAGGTTTGTTCGTTGTGGGTCTTCTTGTGGTGGTCGCTTCATAAGTAAGTCATCATGCTTCAGTTTTCTCGCTTTTTGAACAGCGCCATCAATTACATGTTAGGGGAATTTGTTTCTCGAGCATAAATTTTAGCCTCTGTGAGCTCTTGTCAAAGTCAGCGTCTCTTTAACAGATTCGCTTAAACCGGTGAGCATGGATGTATGAATATTGTTCTTACAGTGGCGCGAGTGATCGCTTTGGTAATGGAGGTATTGTTGTCGATCCGTTGGTTTGCGATATAGGGTTGTAGAGAGGTTCTCTTCTTCTATCGTTATGTCAACATCAAGAAAAGTGACGGTAACTTGCGAGTATGTGTGTGTGAAGTGCATGTTCGGATGTACAGCATTGTAAGTGTCGATAATGCTGAGAAGTTCGTCCTCACTGTGGGTCCACAGTGAGTGAGGACACAAAAACAGGCTCGGGAGGCCGAGTGCTGCCGGCAGCAACTACGTTTCGGTGATCCGGCAGCCTTGCAAGCCGGGCTATACCGCGAACGGGAATGCAAGCGCCAGTGGCGGGTGGATCCTGCAAAACCACGCCGCCGAGTTAACTTTCGATGTAATCGCATGCAACAGCGTGGCGTTGCGTCGTTAATGTGATGGTTGCAAGAGCGCGTTCATCGAGGTGAACGCCCGCTTTCGGCGGGAGTTTCTCCTGCGGTACATTAGAAACCTTTAGTTGGACGTACGTAACGAGCCTACGTACGCAACACTGTCATGAGAGAGAACTGTGCATGTGCAGTACTTAACGTATTGATTTCAGATTTACACCCGTAAGAAGACGCTACATACGTAACGCAACACTTGCTACGTTATACGTTCTCGCAAGACCTCGAAGAAACCAGTACGAGGGTGTATGGTCGCTGCAGTGGCGTTCGACACAGACCGCAACAGCGGACGCGATGCAAGGCATGTTCACTTCGCAATGAAATGCAATATTTTCATGCCACACGAGGTACATTGAAGCGGCGTGTCCGATAGCATCTTGACAATTCAAAAGAAATGGCCTGGCGTCTCACAACAATGCTCACAAATCACCTTCAGTGGGTTGCGTGTGGGAACGCCTTACTTGCAGGACTCTCGGTGAAAGAAGCCGTAAATAAAATGACAGCTTGGTACGCAATTTTATTCATGGTGCTACGTGGAATGTACGGTCATTAATACCTGGAACGCGACCACTTGCTGCGGTGTACGCTAAGCTTCATTCACAGCAGCGCCAGATATAATGGTAGGGTAAATCCAGTGCGGCCATGCCCGATTAGATGCCGTTCTTACATTGCGCACTCAAGTTCAAAACAGCAAAGGTGAACGTGCTAATTCATTGCACCCAGGAACAATGCTAAACATCTAGACCACTATCGCAACGGCCTGACTTGTACGCTAGTGGCCCTTACCCTGACACTCAGGATGTTTTTCGCGCACATCACAGAGAGAGAGAGAGAGAGATAAAGATGCAAAGAAAGGCAGGGAGGTTAACCAGACGCACATCCGGTTTGCTATTCTCCACTGGGGAAGGGATGAAGGGGAGAAAACAGGTTGCAGAGAGATGAGAAGGTACACACAATCACGAGCACACTCGGGGAGCACACACAGTCTACAGGCGGTCGCTCAGGTTTGTTGACTTTGTGTAAAGTAGCAGTGCTTTAGTCGCTTTCTGCGCCACTGAGGCAGATGCCCAAGGTCCTAGTATCTTCTGCACACAAAATTGTCCGGGGTCAAGTTGATTCAAAACCATCCGGAGCTGGCATCGCTGTGTGTCGTAGCAAGCGCAGCTGCACAGGACGTCTTCGATGGTCTCCTCAGCTCCGCAGTAGTCGCATGTAGGAGTGTCTGCCATACCAATGCGAAAGAAGTACACCTTCGTAAATGCAACACCCAACCAAAGGTGGCATAACAGTGTCGCATCGGAGCGGGAAAGTTGTGATGGTAGCTTTAGCTTGAGCGAAGGATCCAGTTCATAAACTTGACACCTTTGGAAGCTGGTAGACGACCAGAACGTGCGTGTGAAATCTCGAGCCAGCAGGTAAAGTTGTCATACTGCATCGTTCCTTGATAGAGGAATCGGGACTACACGGGTTCCTTCATGAGCTGAGCGGGCTGCATCATCGGCTAATTGATTTCCGGTAATACCGATATGTGCAGGCAGTCATTGATATATAATATCATGCCCTCGTGCTAGAGCTTCATGATGGCAATGTCTTATTTCTTGTACCAATTATTCATGACTCCTCCTACGCATGGTAGACTGCAAACTCTGAAGCGCTGCCTTCGAATCACAGAATATGACCCATTTTCCTGGACGTTGTTGAACGAAATATTGTAAAGCAGCCCTTATAGCAGCAAGCTCTGATGCCGTAGATGTAGTCATATGCGACAACTTAAACTTGATTCTCACTACTGCAGCCGGAATTACAGCGGCACCTGATGAGCTGCTGGACTAGACGGACCCATCAGTGTATATCTGCGTTCGGTCCAAGTACAACTCATGTAATAATAGCAGTGTTGCTTGCTTCAATGCTACTCTGGAGTGATTGCTTTTCTTTTTGATTCCCGGAATTTCTAGACGTACTTCCGGCTGGTCGAGGCACCACAAAGGACATGCCATTCTCGCAGCTGGCGTATATCCTGATAGAATGCGGTTTAGGTGCTTGGCTATGACGTCTGAAAACGTAGCACGTGGTCTTCCGGAGGGTAGAAGGGCCAAACGGTGGTCGGGGACACGGCTAGCATGTCTAATGTGCGCTCTGAGGCAATCCACAACTCTATATGTCCTGACCGGATGGTCTTTGGCAAGCATGATTGTGGCATAAGTAGAAGCGCATCAGGGCAGTCCTAGGCAGATACGCAGTGCCTGACCCTGAAAACTCTCCAATGAATGAGTATTGGATTTGCAAGTGTTAGTCAGTACCGGCAAGCTGTAGCGCAATAGACCCAGAATTAGGGCTCTGTACAGCTGTAGCATGGAGGCCACAGAAGTTTCCCATGCTTTCCCGCCCATGAATTTCATTACATGCACAATAGATAGCAGTCTCTTCTTCAAGTACGCACAATGCGGGCTCCACGAAAGACTTCTGTCGATTATTATGCCAAGAAAACGATGTGTCCGTGCATATTTGACACTCTTCCCATTGATGTAAACAAAGTATGGCGTCATTGGTTTGCATGTAAACGCCATCAACGCGCACTTCACAGTTGATATAGTTAGGCCTTGTTTCTGAAGGTAGGCTGTTGTGAGGGTTGCTGCCCGCTGTATTCGTGCACGCACCTGAGGGCGAGTAACTGCAGCACTCCAGAGGCAAATATCATAGGTATATATGGATAGGCACACCGACTTTGGCAGAACCTTCACCAGACCAATGAGGGCAACATTGAACAATGTGGGGCTTAAACCACCTCCCTGAGGTACTCCGCAGTAGGTGTAATGTTCAGCAGTTGTACCCTCATATGTTTGCACAAAGAAACCCCTGCCAGTTATATAATCTTTTATCCATTGAAACACTCGTCCACCAATGCCCATTGCTGCGAGAGACGTGAGGATGGCATCGTGAGCTACATTATCATATGCACCCTTCACGTCATGAAAGAGTGCCACTGATATGCGCTTGCGACTTTTTTCTTGCTGAACAAATGTCGATAAGTCAAGGACACAGTCGACGGAGGAGCGGCCCCAACGAAAGCCTGCCATGCAAGAAGGGTACTTTGTGTATCATTCCAAGTACCACTCGAGACGAAATAGAACCATTCTTTCCATCACTTTTCCGAGGCAGCTTGCGAGGGCAATAGGGCGATACGCTGTCAAGTCCAATGGTGATTTTCGCGATTTCAAAAGTGGTATTAATCGACTTATTTTCCATTCTCGGAGAACACTGCCGCTGAGCCAGGAGTTGTTGAGGCATGTTAAAAGTTCTTTTCTGGCTTTTTGACCGAGGTGTCCCAACGCACTGTAAGTAATACCGTCAGGACCACGCGATGACATGCGTTTAGAAGCGACTAACGCACCTTCCAGTTCTTCCATGGTGAATGGAATGTCCATTTCTGGTAATCGCGTCTCAATAACGATCACGGCGTCGATGCTCTCATTCATAATATTCCCGGCAACTCTCGTGCAAAATTCTTCAGCCACCTCGAGTTCTGTTTTTCAATGATGGAGTGCCAAAGCTTTAAAAGGGTGCCGTTGTTGCGGAGAGGAGCGAAGACCACGAACTGTTCTCCAGATATATGACAGTGGTTTATGAGGGTCTAGAGATTCGCAGAATGCTTTCCAGCGTTCGCTCTCCAGCTTGTGAATGCGTCGTTGAATCTTTTTCTGGAGCCGTCTTGCTTCCCTCAGATCGTAAATTAATCTTGTGCATCTGTATCGTCGTTCAGCCCGCCTTCGTATAGCTCGTAATCTTTCCAGTTCGATGTCAAACTGTGTTATTTTAGACGAAAATGGTAATTTACATTTAGACGCTTGCATGGCTTCCGCTATGGTATTTTCCAAGCTGAAGGCGAGACCTTCTTGGCAAGCGTCTTCAACACGTGATGTAAACATAGACCAGTCAGTGCCAATTACAACACCGGAAGAGAAATTTGTTATGATGCCATCGATCGTCACGTAGGTGGGTATTTGATCACTCCCATGAGTCTCAATATCGCAAACCCATTTAACTTTGTGAGAGAAGCACCTTGACACCAATGTCAGGTCAAGGCGACTGCCATACGTCAGACCCCACAGATTTGTTGGGGTGCCATCTTTCATGATGGAAAGGTCGTAATTGGAAGCGAATGTAACAATGTTCCGGCCCCTGGCATTCATCCTAGTGCTCCCCCAAAGCATATGATGGGCGTTGAAGTCACCGGTGATGATCCAAGGCCCATCGGTCCTCATTATGATGTCTTTTAATCTGTCGCAGTCAAATCGCGATGACGGAGATATATATCCACCAATAAGCGTGAACGAAACTGCATTCTTCTTTACACGAAGACAAACGTACTGACTGTCGTCATTTGAACTTATTGGGTGCGAAAGATAAGTCAAGTCCGTGCGAATGTAAACAATTACTCTGCTTCGTTCTTCGCAAGCGGCTGAACAAAAAGCTTTATAACCGGACAATCTATAAGGCGTTGATACGTTTGGTTCACATATGAGAAGTATAGGAAATTGATTGGCCCGAACAAATTGGCGAAAGTCCGAGATACGGGACTTCATGCTTCTGGCATTCCACTGAAAAATTGACGCACTTTTAACTCCAGTGCGGAGATGAGATTTTGTTGAGCCATTGTGCTTATACGACGTTAGCAAGAACTGGATTCAGTGCATCCAGTATTGGCAGTGCACTCTTAGCATACGGAGATTGTATGCTGCTCAGTAGCGTGCGAATCGTGGCAATTAATGATTGCACGATTGCAGTCACTTGCCTGTCTTGGTTGGAAAGATCTCGAACCGGGATCACGGACTGGCCGTCATGAAACTCCTTCGGTTCGCTTGATGCTGCTTCCCTTTGAAGTGCAGGCCACTCTGTCGCAGTTAGGGTATGCTCACAGACTTTGTCCTTTACAGCCTTTCCCTAGGCATGTGGTCTGGGAGGCAAAGGAGGTGGTACTGATCAGGGATCTGGCAAACGTGTCGAGGAGGTAGCGGGCGTCCTTGAAGACCGACGTCGACGTGAACGACGCCTTCTGACTTTAGCTGCGGCTTGCCGATTTCATGAGTGATCGCGCACCATCTTCTTCAAGATGGCAATGTTCTTCTGAGTCCGCGGGCAGTCCTTCGATGTGGCTTCATGGGATCCCCTGCAATTAGAACATTTCTTGACAGTTGCGATGCACTTATCTGCTTCATGGAGCTCGGCGCAGCGGTGGCATACCACCTAATTCTCGCAGACGCTGCTCACATGTCCAAGTTTCATGCATTTACGGCACTGGAGATGCTTTGGAATGAAAGGCCGCACAGCATGTCTGAAGTACCCCACCTTCACATTAGAGGGGAGTGATGTGCTCTTAAACACAATCTTCACACAGCGAGACATGCCTAGCCGGGTGACATCAACAATTTGAGTATCAGTTGTTGACTTGACAAGAAATTGTAAGTCATTATTGAAAATAGCCACATCTATGTCGTAGATCACGCCGGTTACTACATCACATCCCAAGGGAACATGAGAGCGCACCTGGTTGCCGTCCAAGTTAGTTACACTGCGCAGAACGCCCAACGCACTTGCGTGCAAACGTCAACAGCCAGTATATTCTTTCTGGCGTTCACTCTTATGTCCGTGATCTCATTTGGCATTGGCACGAGCGTTTCCAGAGAACTCGACACAGACTGTCTGTTAAGGCGTTTCATGCTGACGGTAGGAAGTGCAGGCAGAAACAGGATGATATAAGTGTTCGATTTTGGCGCTTCACTTACAGTTTGAATAGTTGAGGATGAGGATGTCCTCATGTTCCTCCTCTTCGCTTTGCGGCTCAGCACAGGTTGGAAACCGTCATCTGAAAAGTCATGACTGCTGTGAGAGTAGACATGAGTATTTATTTATTTTTTTTATTCAAAATATCTTACATACCCAACAGGGCATTGTGCCACATTGTGTCACTGTGGCTGTCACTCGCTTGTCCCATCCGCTTCCTGGAGGCGGCCGCTGCTGATGCCGATGGTGCCGGCAGGCGCCAGGGGTCGTCTACATCCATCCCCTCCAAGGAAGCAGCGAAAACCGATCAACAGACTCAAATTACCACTGAAATACGCCGGAGTTAGCAGAAGTAGCTCCTATTCAAAACACACTTCTTCGTCTTCCGACCCCATCACATCACAGAGGCCACGTTATTACTGGGACCTAGCATAGTTCTAACTTCAGTGACGCTGATGAGCATTTTAAACTTTTGCATCTAGCATACGACCTATCTAAATCAGTGAAACGGATCCCGCTACTGAGAGATCACACTTACAAAGCTACAAATAGGACACACACACTCAACACATTCATACCTTTTGTCTGGTGGCGATGCACCATTGTGTGAAAGATGGGGAGAACCACTTACGGTTGTCCGCATCCTCGTACAGGCTAATGAGTTAGATGCTCTGAGAAAAAAAAATCGCAGCATATCCACGGAGTGAATGATGGCGAGCGGGGCGAAGCATTCGTCCGTCCATTCATTCTTGCTTCCGTTCGTTCAGGCGTCCGTCTGTGTGACCGTCCATCCGCCTGTCCGTGCATGCGTGTGTTGGTGCGTCCGTTCATGCGTTCGTCCATGCATTCGCCCCGGCGTCCGTTCATGCGTCCATCCATGCATCTGCCTGTGTGTCCGTTCGTCCATCTATTCAACACTCCAAGTACCACCATCTCGCATCTTTTCATCATATATTCATGGATGGATGGATGGATATGGCTGTACCCTTTAGATCGGGCGGTGGCTAGCGCCACCAAGCTGTAATACCTAATGAACCAAAAACTATATTTATTTTTTTTCTTAAAAAGTGAGTTTAAGGATTCGTACTTTGCAGTGAAGAGTTTAATTTTCACTCGTGCCTTGACTTTAGCCACCAATCAGATAACCTCCTTCTAGTTAAGTCTACCCGCTTAAAGTCTATTTTGCCCTTCCGGTCCCTAAACCCCAGTGCTTTGAAAAACGCAGCGCCATCATCTGAACTATAGGGTGAAGCCCTTTACAGAACATTATCAAGTGTTCGGCAGTCTCTTCTTCCTCTCCACACGCACTGCATACTGTGTCTACCCCTTCGTATTTGGCCCGATATGTCTTGGTTCGCAGTACTCCCGTCCGGGCCTCAAACAGTAGAGAACTACCCCGAGTATTATCATAGATCCTTTCCCTGGCAATTTCCTGCTTAAAGGTTCGAAGGTCTCTAGTGCGGACTTCTTAATCATGCCCATTCTCCACATGTCAGTCTCAGTTTCCTTCACTTTCTTCTTAACCGATAGTTTTTTTTTTGGTATGGCCACCTGCTGTTTGCTAAGTATTTACCAGTCAACTTCCTGGTTCGCTTCCTCCATTTCGTATCGACATTCTTCATGTACAAGTAGCTGAAAACCTTCCTGGCCCAACGCTCTTCCCCCATTTCTCTCAATCGTTTCTCAAATTTTATCTTGCTGCTAGCTTCCCTGCCCTCAAATGATGTCCATCCCATATCACCTTGTACTTCCTGATTTGGTGTATTCCCGTGAGCTCCTAAAGCAAGCCTACCTATTCCCCGTTGCTTAATTTCTAATCTTGCTTGAACTTCTGATCTCATGCACAAGACCGCATTGCCGAACGTCAGCCCAGGAACCATGACCCCTTTCCATATTCCTCTCACAACATCATACCTACTGTAATCCCACAGAGCTCTATTTTTCATCACTGCTGCATTCCTGTTACCTTTAGTCGTCACGTATATTTCATGTTCCCTCATATACTCGGTCCCATTGCTTATCCATACGCTCAGATATTTGTATTTATGTGTTAACTCTAGCGTGACCTCCTGTATTCTAAGCTCACTACCTTCGTTGTCATTGAAAATCATGACTGCTGATTTTTCCTTACTGAATCTAAAATCTAACCTATCTCCCTCATTACCGCAGATGTCCATTAATCTCTGCAAATCTTCCTTGTTTTTGGCCATAAGCACTATATCATCTGCGTACATTAATGCTGGTAGTGCCTGATCAATAAGAATTCCTTATTTGACTAAAGAGAGGTTGAAGCCCAGCCCACTTCCCTCTAATTTTGCTTCTAATCCTTGTAGGTACATCATGAATAATAAGGGTGACAGGGGGCACCCCTGCCTAAGCCCCCGTTTTACCTCTGCAGGCTTGGATACCTGTTTTTCCCACTTTATAACTACCTTGTTACCGTTATAGATACCCTTTAAAAGATTAGTGACTACATGTTCCACGCCTAGTGTGTCCAGTATTCCCCACAATTCCTCTTGAACCACGCTATCATACGCTCCCTTGATATCCAAAAATGCTAGCCACAGAGGCCTGTGTTCCTTTTCTGCTATTTTGATGCACTGCGTCAGAGAGAACAGATTGTCTTCCAACCTCCTGTGTTTCCGAAACCCATTCTGAAGTTCCCCCAGAACCCCCTCATCATCTATCCACGCCTGCAGTCTTTCCTTTATAATCTGCATCGCCAGCCTGTAGACCACTGATGTCACTGTTATAGGACGGTAGTTGTTTATGTCAGCTTTGTCCCCCTTTCCTTTATAGATCATGCTCATCCTGCTAAGTTTCCATCCATCGGGAACTTCACCATCGATTATTATTGTGCTCACTGCCTCTCTCAAATCCTGCTTAGACTTCGGACCTAATGTCTTTATCAGCCTAATTGGAATGCCATCTGGGCCTGTTGATGTACTACTAGGGACCCTTTTCTCAGCCCTTTCCCACTCTTGTTGTGAAAATGGAGCCATTGCACCACTTGATTCGTCCTTGTCTATTGTGGTGCATAAAGTACTTTGTTCAAATTTTTCTGTCACCCTTGTTCTTATATATTCAATAGCTTCGTCCCCTTCTACCCTAGCACCTTGGGCTGTAGTTATAAAACTCTGCTCTAGGCTCGTCTCATTTCTTAGGGAGTTTAGATGGTTCCAAAATTTCGCGGCTGCCTTTCTATCTTTTTTATGTACTTCTGCCAGCCACTGAGCTCCCTTCCTTCTAATCTTTTCATTGATCAGAAGGGATGCATCCCTTCTACAGCTTAGAAAGGTTGCCCATTTTCTTTCAACTTCATCTGTCGGTTCACTCCGCTGCTCAGCATGTCTGTGTTCCCTAGAGGCTTCCTGACGTTTCGCTATGGCTCTCTTAACTTCCTCATCCCACCAACTTTTGGGTTTGTGTCTTCTTTTCCGGGGTGACTTCTCACGCGTCTTAGCAAGCTCTAACTCAAAGAGTCTAATTAGATTCGTGTATGTCCACACAGTCTTATTATCCTCCGTGATTACTTTCTCAATTTGTTTAGTGGCTATTTCAATTTGCCTTTCTGAATAAAAATTTTCCTGTAGTTGCTCATCTTGTCTCCTTCCCACTTTCACTGCTCTTCCAAAACTTAGCTTGATACGTTTGTGATCGCTACCCAGACTTCTGGAGCCACCTTCATCTATGTGCATTCCCCTGAGCTTATCATACATCCTATGTGACATCAGTGCATAATCTATCGTCGACTGAAGCCTTCCTACCTCCCATGTTATTTGCCCTTCGCACTTCTCGGTACTGTTGCAAATGATCAAATCAAGCCTTTCACACATATCCATGATCATTTTGCCTGTCGGGTCGGTATACCCATCTATATCTTCTATGTGCGCATTCATGTCTCCTAGTATAATTATCTCGCACTCTCTTCCTAACTCCTGAATGTCCTTTGATATACACTCTATCATTGCCTGGTTTTCCTCTCTGGCCTTTGCTCCCGTCCACAAGTACACGAAACCAAGGAGTGTCATTTGACCTGCCACTTTCCCTTTTAGCCATAAATGTTCCTTGCACTCCTGCTTGACCCTTTGCCAGTCTGTACTTTTATGAATGAATGCCCCAATACCACCCCCCTTTCTGCTGCCTTCTGTTCTATTACAATATTCCCACGCGTAGTCCGGATTATTCGGAGGTTGTTCCATGTCCCTGAGATGTGTTTCTACAAAACCGTATACCATTTGCCTCTCTTCCCTTAGCTGTTCTTCTATCTCTTCCCACTTCAGCCTGTTCCTACCACCCTGCATGTTAATATACCCTATGTCTGAATTGGCTCGGCGCTCGTGGCTACGTCTATTTATGCCCCGGACTCTACCTTTCTTAGATATTGGTGCCACTTTGGAATCGTATCTGTCCATACCACCTGTCGAAGAGTCTCCCTGGTTGTTTTCCTCGTTACTAGCTATCCTGCACCCCGAAGCGCTCGCTTGCCCCCCCCCCAAAAAAAAGCTACTGCGCGTCCTGCAAGTCGCCAACCCACCTCATGACCTAGCCGCTCATCGAAGTGAATTCTGTCTCGTTGAAAACCCCCCCACCTATGCACCTCTCTGTTTATTTCCACCACCTCAAAACCTTTCTCTCGACTCATCCACCATATCTCTTGGTTTGCGTTGACCACCGCTCTTTGCAGGTTGCTATCACGCACCGGTACCTCCGGTATCGTGCATATCACTACCTGTACCTTAGGAGAAGTGGCGCGCATGTGATCGACGCCTTTCGCCAGTGTGGCTGCTGGTCCTGCTGCATCTTCATTGAGGACATCGTTTAAACCGCCTGAAATTATTACGAGGTTTCGTCTATCAGCTGTCGTTTTGAGCTTTGCGCTCGCTTGCCTCATGACTGCTTCCAGCTTGCGTCCTGGGAACGCCCCTACTGCAACCCTCTTGTCACCTCTTACCCTCTCTTTGATGGCTTCTGTGCATCGATTTAAATTCGAGTCCCCGGCGATTATCACATGCTGTGACTTTTCAGCTGGATCGTTCTGCACCTGGGGGCTACTTGCACCTGTGACGTCGGCTGCTTTGTTCCCTCTCTGCCCCACCACTACCTCGCTGAAGCTGGGCCTTGCGACAGTTGAACCGGCTAAACCTGTTTTTTCCAAACTTGCTCGCTTTTCCTTCTCCACCGTTCTGTTTGCCGGTTCCCTACTGTTCTCTCGGTAGGTCGCTTCTTTGTTCAGCTTCGCTAGCGCTTCCTCGGCGGACTTAAGTCGTTCTCCCATTGCCCTCGTTTTCTCTTGCTCTGTCGCCAACGCAGTCTCGAGCTCGGCGATTCTCACCAGCAGTTCACTCTGGGCAACCATCATTTTCTCCATTTTTTCCTCGACCTCACATTGCCTACACTTCGCGTCAGCCTCTTCTCCGTCCGCTTCTACGCTTGGGTCCACTTTCAAACCCACCCCACATCCTGAACACTTTACAGTCTTTTTAACCATGCCTTTCTGACACCAATTGTCCCTATACTCGATAATTACTAAACTCGAGCTCTGAACTTCGAAAAAAAAAGAAAGTCTATGCTCTACTACAAACATTTGCGTGTTCAATGTCCCCATATAGAAGCACCGCCATCCAGCGGACATTCCAAGGACTAAACGAGAGGTGGCACACGCACACTTTCTTACGGCTTGCGCTTCGGGTCTACTTCCCACCTTTAACCACCTCGATTTCGTAGTATATACTAGTTCATTGTATTCATGGTACTGCAACTCAACGCTCGCTAAACATTTTTTAAACTAAGGAGGTTAAACTTAGCGAGAATAACGTAGCAATCCTTTCTTGCCAGATAGTGCTCAATGTACATGCCAATTGCTACTAATGGGGATCTCAGCGTGCGTGTTAACTAAAAGCCAAATGCTCCTGTCTCTCATTCCCCATCAGCAGCCATTGGCATGTATATTGAGCATTATTTTTTATTGTTCAACAACGCACAGATGACATCTCTCACCGGCACCACCTTGGAGGTCAAAATGTTATACTCGTTACACACTACAACGGTTACGAGGGACGAACGAATGCCGCTACAAGGAGCTTCGCCCCTAAAAACCACTTTTTACTACCCTACCGACAGCAGCTCCCACCACACACTGGAAGGCTCATCTGTAGGGATCCGATTTGTAAAATTCAATCACTGTTTAGATTTTTAAATGATGTACACAGTTTTCACTGCATATTTCGAGCTGATCCGTAGCACGACCTCTGTATGGAGGTCGCGACTGCGGTGACTACATCCCCGCCATGGTTTCATGATCATGACTTTTCGACATCTGCTTTCACTGCACATATTTCATGTCACTGTTATGATTTTATTACTTCTATGTTTTTACCCGTGTGCGCGCGAGGAACTTTAGAGCCTCTATATAGCCACGCACCATGTCATTGTTCACATCCTTGAGCTTTTGTGCTGCTTAATGTGCTGCGGAAGTGATTCTCTTGTGGAACACATCTTGCGGTCTGTGCTGTTTTTTCTGCGTTCCACAGCGCAACAGCGGGGTCTCCAGCCCCCTACATCGTTGTCATGGATGTACAATCCCCGGAGATCCCGCCCAGTACCAGTTCATCCACGGGCATTGCTTCAAGAAAGCGTGGAAATCCATCTAGTGAGAGCGAGGACACCCATCTGTACTCTGCATCAGACTACGAGTCCTCGGAAGACGACTTCGAACCTGTGCTCTACCGCAAGGCCAAACGAAGTATCATGAACGCATCATCGGCATCAAGTACAGCCACTGTGAGGACAGCGCCTCAGCGATGGCTTCACTCCATTCTGTTTGTGCCGCAGACTACTACTGCCAATCTACGCTTCCTCAACAGGCAAGCACTGTCCTTGTACCTTGAAAACATTGTGCCTAACGAGATTAAGGACATCAGGATAAACACAAGGAAGAATATTTTGGCAATCGACGTGAGGAACCCAAGTGCGCTGAACACGCTACAGCATGTGTCAGAGCTGGGAAACATCAAAGTCCGAACCATCATACCAGCGAATGGTGACACCGTAACAGGAGTTATCTATGACATAGACACTGAAATCGCCAATGAAGATCTTCCTGTACTGATAAAACCAGTGAGTGAAAACAACGTCATTGTACATGCTGCTCGCCTAGGCAACTCTCGTTGTGTGCGACTAACATTCAAGGGAGACTGTCTTCCCTCTTACGTGAAGGTGGGCCATTTCCGTCACCAGGTTCGCCCATTTATTCCAAAGCCTATGCAGTGTTTCAAGTGCCAGAAGATTGGCCACGTGCAGGGCGTTTGCAGAAATTCCGCAGTGTGCCCCCGATGCGCTGAACACCACTCAAAAGACGACTGTAATGCAACTACGTTGAAATGCCCCAACTGCCAAGGAGCTCACAGTGCTTCCTCCAAGGACTGTCCTCAGATTAAGAAAGAGATTTATATTCTGAGGCAAATGGTGCGAGACAACTCGACTCACAGAGAAGCTGCGCAAAAAGTAAGGCGAAGGCGTCGTCATCGTTGAAGGTCCTCACGAAGGACAGTGCAAAATCTGACGAGAAAGTCAGAAGCTCAAGTGAAATCGACAGGCGGGGCTCCTAGCACGGCAAACATCTGCGCTAAAAGAGAAGATGCTGGAAGATCTCTCTCTTCAAAGGAATGGCCACCCCTTCAGCCTGGACGATCTGTTGAGCATCAACAGAAGGCCTACACGACCTGTCGAGCCTCAACAGAAGCCGCCTCAAGAACAAGCACAAAATGCTGCAACGGCCGGGAAGCCAGATCATCGCGTGATGGTGATGCTAAGATCATTAGTGGACACCATTCGCATGTTGTTAAGCGACATGAATACACCGTCAGCCAAAAGTGCCCTTCAAGTACTGGACGCGCTTAGTCCAGTGCTAGCAGCCTTAGAGTAGACCATGGCTAACCCACCACTGACTTTCCGGGATGAGGTTCGTAAAGCAGCAATACTGCAGTGGAATGCCAGGGGACTGAGATCGCGTATTGGTGACTTTCGTCGATTTGTGTACGTCAATATGTTTTCTGTAATCGTCATTTGTGAGCCGAACTTATCGAGTGCAATACGACTCTCGGGATACGAACCTTTTATGTCGCCTACTGTTACTGAAAGCAGCAAGGTTCTGGTGTACATTCGCCGAGACCTCACTTACATCCTTCAACCTGTACCACCTCATGAAGGAAACCAATACGTATGCTTAAGAGTGAAAAAGTGGAGGCTCAACATCACTGTGGTTGGCGCATACCTATCACCATCAAGCCGTTTTGATTAAAAAAGATTACGAGACACCATAGCGTTAACTCCTGACCCGTGTGTTATCATTGGGGATTTTAACGCTCATCATACATTATGGGGAAGTCAGAATACCAACATGAAGGGCAGAAGCTTGGTGTTTTTTGCCTCCGACAACCAACTTTGGTTACTGAATGATGGCAGTCCTACATTTTTACGTGGCTCCACATACAGTAGCTGTCTTGACTTGGCTTTTGTTTCTATAGAAACGCACGGGAGTGATCACATTCCAACATACGTCAAGATCAGAGGATTGTCGCCTCCTAAAGTGCGTGACATCGTTAAAAGAGTGGACTGGAAAACATTTCAGTCCCGTATGGAAGACCAATGCCAAGAACACATATCCGATTTACAAGAGGCCATCAAGAGCACTGTAAAAGAGACTGTGTGTACGATCCCATGCCCGGTAAGAATCATGGACATCGACATAGAGCTGGAGCGGCTTCGAGCCTTGCGACGACGAGCTGAAAGAAGGTACCGGCGCACGAAGGACATAGAAGATTTACGGACTGCTAGACGTATGCAGAATAAGATCAAACGTCGGTTGGACAAGCTAGAATTCCAACGCTGGATTACTTTCTGCGAGTCACTCGACCCTCGTAAGCCTTTATCGCAGATATGGAGGACGGTTAGAGGTTTGCAGTCATCGCCCATTTAGAAGTCACCATTCAAGGCCTTAGCCCTTCACCAAAATCGACCAGATGTGGACGTTGCTGAAGAGTTCTGTGCCGGATTATCAGGGCAAACTACAGCCATCAGCAGCTCATTACTTTCGAGCAGTTGTCCGCCACCATGTGACTCCTGTATGGACTACCCGTTCACCATTCAGGACCTCAAAGCAGCACTCGCTTCATGCAACAAGACCTCCGCACCAGGACCTGACGGAATCTCCTACAGAGCCCTGTGTCATCTGGGTGAGCGCGCGAGAATAGCTCTACTTCAGCTATATAATGATTGTTGGCTAGAGGGCACTGTCCCCTTAAGTTGGAAAACTAGTCGTCTAGTACCATTACTAAAACCTGGCAAATCACCATTGGAACTCTCCTCCTATCGCCCGATCGCATTGGCTAGTTGCGTGGGTAAAGTGATGGAGAGAATGATTCTCGGCCGACTCGAGTGGTACTTGGAGTATCATGAGATCTACCCAAATGCCATGGCTGGCTTTCGACGTGGGCGATCATCGATCGATAGCGTCATCGACCTAATCACGTATGTTGAACACGAGAAAGGCTATAAGCGTCTTTGCGCCTCTCTGTTCCTTGACGTCAAAGGAGCCTATGATAACGTTACACATGAAGCCGTCCTTACCGCACTAGAAGAGATTGGAGCGGGTGGCCGAATGTTTAAGTGGATACGCAGTTATCTCCAAATGCGATCCTATTTTGTGAGTACAGAGACCGGGAACACGTCTACACATTTCAATTGTCGTGGCGTCCATCAGGGTGGTGTACTGAGCCCTGTGCTATTCAATATAACACTAATCGCTCTCCATACGCACCTACCAAACAATATTTATCTATCAACATACGCTGACGACATCTGCATCTGGACATCTGCGGTAACTCGCCTGCAGTTACGAGCGATAATACAGAGAGCTGCTACTGCAACTACTTTGTATCTACGCAATCGAGGCCTGGAAATTTCCTCCGGAAAGTGCGCTCTTCTGGCATTTACGCGCAAACCCATGTCGAATTACAGAGTGTCAATTAACGGTCAAAATATACCGTATCGTCGATCTCACAAATTTCTGAGTGTCATAGTCGACAGAGATATATCATGGAGCCCTCATGTGTCGTATTTGAAAAAGCGATTGACAGGCATATGCCATCTTTTCAAGTTTCTCGCTGGAAAGACTTGGGGAATGCAGCTTAATGCTATGTTACGACTGTATAGGGTGCTTTTCTTTGGCTTTTTACGATACAGTCTGCCTGCATTATCAAACGCCAGCAAAACAAGCCGACGCATGATACAAAGCGTTCAAGCACAGGCGCTTCGAATATGTCTAGGTCTCCCTCAGGGTGCCTCAACAATGGCGACTATAGCTATAGCCAAAGACCACCTCGTGCAGACCCATGTTGAAATTGAAGCTTTGAGAACACACATAAGGCATGTGGGCCGGACTCCCCATCACCACCTAGCCTCTCTGCCAGTAGATAGACCTCATACGTCATTTTGTCGAACAATAACTACACATGGTGACTCCCTACAAACTGGTTTTACGCTCGCGGCGAGACCTTCAATTCCTCCATGGTGCCTCAAACAGCCAGTCATCAACCTGAAAATACCAGGCATCCAGAAAAAACGAGATTTCTCAATACCAGCCCTCAAGCAGCTCGCCTTACTTCTTCTGTACGAGAAGTACCAAGACTGCACCCACGTCTACACCAACGGCTCCGTCCTGCCAAACAGCTCAACAGCGGCGGTCGTTATTCCAACGCACGCCACAACCATCGAATTCAGGACAGCTCATACAACCACAACAACGGCAGCAGAGCTTGCAGCGCTTCACGCTGCGCTGCGTTTTATTAACGACCAGAGCACGCAGAGACGATTTTCTGCGACTGCAAGCCGGCACTGCAGTCACTTCTGTCAAATCTACGCCGTGGTCCACACGAGCAGTTGCTATTTGAAACAGCAGAAATGCTACACTATACAACGGAGAAAGGGCACCACGTTATATTTCAGTGGTTGCCAAGCCACTGTGGAATTATCGGTAACGAACGAGCTGATCAAGCTGCCCGTTCAGCCCATACAGAAGACAACGACCAGTAAATACCTCTCTCAAGGACGGACGCTGCTAGGAGGCTCCGCATGCTTGCTCGCCAACGCTCTCTGGCTCTTTGAAATGAGCCTCTCTTTACGCATGCAAGATTACGATCCCTTGATCCAACGTTAAGCATGCAGCTTCCAACAAAAATTCGACGAGGCGACGCTACTGCTCTGTGCAGACTATGGTTGGGAGTCGCGTTTATTCGTGCGTACGCGTTCCGCATAGGTATGGCCGACACTGCCGACTGTGCACACTGCGGAGATGAAGAAACAATTCGACATATCCTGTGTGACTGCCCGAAATACAACCTGGAAAGACAACACCTTTCTAATAAGCTAAACAGGTTAGATGACCAGCTGCTGTCAGAAGAAAGTATACTGCGCCATCGTCATGACTCATCGTCACAGAAGAAAGCCGTGCAAGCGCTACTGGGCTTCTTACGAACTACTGGCCTGTCGGAACGCCTCTGAGTGGACTGATTTTGTGCGTGCATGTGTGTCGGTGTTTTTCTCTTATTTATTTTTTACTCTCCCTTTCTCTTTCAACCCCCTATTCCCCAACCCCAGTGTAGGGTAGCATACCGGATACTAGCATCTGGTTAACCTCCCTGCCTTCCTTATTTCTCGTTTCTCTCTCTCTCTTAATGTGCTGCGTTTATCTCTCTTCCTTCTCTTCTCCCTATCTTTCATCTCCGCATCCCCCTCTCATGCGCAGCGTAGCAAACTAGCTGCTTATAGAATGGTTAACCTCCCTGCCGTTCTTTTCCTCCTACTTTCCTTCCTTCCTTAGGCTACTGAAATGGCGCTCTTTGGGCATCGATTGGCCCTTGCGCCATAAAATACCACACATCATCTTCAATTGAGTGAAACGCATCAATGTACCTTAGAATAAAAGATTTTCGTGCACTATGCTTTTAGCGTACGCAACGTAAATTTCACAGCGTACGCAACTTCCCCGTACGCCCAACTAAAAGTGTTATAATTGACAGCGTGCGCGTTAACTAAAAGCGGACTGCGGGTCTCCGAGTAGAATCGGAGTCTTTTGTCTCTCATTGCCAATTAGCAGCGATTGGCATGTTCCAGTAAAGGGCACTTGGAGGCTTCCGCTGTGACGTCTGTCACCCCTTTTGGTTCTTAGAACAACCACTGTGATTAACGCATTGCGAAACGCATTTACCCGCTCATTACACACCTCCATGACCACGATCATGAAGGCACAATGTGTGGCATGTGAAATGAACACTGTTGTGAACCAAAGCTAGACATGTGTCTAACTTAATTAAGAAGCTCGAACATATAACCAATAATTGATTGATTGATATGTGTGGTTTAACCTCCCAAAACCACCATATGATTATGAGGAACGCCGTAGTGAAGGACTCCGGATATTTTGACCACCTGGGGTTCTTTAACGTGCACCCAAATGTGAGCACACGGGCCTACAACATTTCCGCCTCCATCGGAAATGCAGCCGCCGCAGCCATAACCAATAATTGTGAAGGGCTTCATTGCCACGTAAGGTTGAACCTATTGCTGGATACCGAGGCCGCACGTGTCAGCTTTCACTGGCTAACCATTTGTACGGAGTGCTTGGGTGGTGTTTTTTTTTTTTTTCACGCAACGTGTACTTGATTTCAGCACTTCACCTTATGCGTGCGCACGGGATGGGTCAATAGGCGTGCTTCCCTCCACCTAGTCACCTTAAGGGGGGTTGCAAAATGTACCCCTTACATTGACTTATAGGATGAAGGCGAGGCTTTGCGATGAACATTCGCCCCCCTTGATAGGAAACCCTGCAAATGCGTAGGCATCAACTACTTGGTCGTCGACAAACACGCTATTAGTGAACGACCAATGTGGAATAAGGAACGTGATCATCACTAAGATATCTACTACAAAAAATGCAAGCGAGTCCCCCCCCCCCAAGAAAAAAAACGTGACAGGCGACTCGGAAACTCTACAAACGACTCGAGGGTCGGGGAGGGGGGAGAAAACTCAAATCTACCTTTTAAAAGCGTAACTGTAAACTTAAACTCTGCGTGGTCTCAAAAATGTATTTCCTTGTAGTCTTCGGTAAGGAAGCACCCTTAAATTTGCTTCGTTACGGTACTCTGCTTTTCACCACTTTGTGATGAACTTATCAAGCTTATTTTAGTTTTCTAAGTGTAAAAGTGTAAAAACAGTGATAACTTAGTGGCACAGGCTCTCCACAATGTTTCGACATTGGCAAATAATGAAATTGGTTCTACCGAAAGCCCACTCCGACCTTAGCACAATGACATGGGGCTGAAGTAGAATGAAAAGTAAGAAATCAGGGTTTCTGAAAACGGGGCTCAAGCCAGTATTTCAGAACGATGTTCAAGATCAAGCGCCCGCCGAGCCATCACGTTCAATATATGCTCGATTGTTATCGACGGAGTGAAATGCTAAATTGATTTATCAGCTACTAAAAGACGTGGAGAAAAACTTCGGGTGATACTCTTCATACTCTTGACAAATGGTCTGCAGCAGCTCGAAACCGTAACAACTCATTTTGCTTTGTTGAGAAAGCAGGAGTTCAAGAAGAGATTGAAGCTCAAGAAACAAACAATCCGATATGCTACTGGCCAAATCTTCTTGAGCCTGCGAATTAATATTGAAGGTCATTTTTCTGAGCTGTGTCTCTTAATTATGCTTCTTTTTTTAGGAGCGAAGCTTTTTATAGCGGCACCCGTCCGTCCCTCGTAGTCTGTAACAAGCATAACATTTTGACCTCCAAGGTGGTGCCAGTGAGAAACTTCTTCTGTGCGTTGATAAACAATAAAAAATAGTGCTCAATGTACATGTCAATGGCTGCTAATGGGGAATGAAAGACAGGAGCATTTGGCTTTTAGTTAACGCGCAGCCTGCGATCACCATTAGCAGCCATTGGCATGTACATTGAGCACTATCTGACAAGAAAGGGTCGCTACGTTAAACTCGCTAGGTGTAACCTCCTTAGCTTTAGAAAGGTTTAGCGAGCGTTGAGCCGCAGTGCCATGAATACAATGAACTTGTATATACCATGAATAAACTCGAGGTGGTTAAAAATGGGAAGTAGATACGAAGCGCAAGCCGTAAGAAAGTAAAAGTCGGATTCTCCGCCTCTCATTTCCCATTAGCAGCCATTGGCATGTACATTGAGCACTATCTGACTGAAAAAGTTTGCTACGTCATACTCGCTGGGCGTAACCTCCTTGGTTTTCGAAAGGTTTAGCGAGCGTTTGGCCGCAGTGCCATGAATACACTGGACTAGTATATACCATGAATTCGAGGTGGTTAAAGGTGGGAAGTGGACCCGAAGCGCAAGCCGTAAGAAAGTGTGCGTGTGCCACCTCTCGTTTAGTCCTTGGAATGTCCGCTGGATGGCGGTGCTTCTATATGGGGAATATATGATAAAAAGATGCGAGATGGTGGGACTTGGAGTGTTGAATAGATGAACGAAGGGACACATAGACAGATGCATGGATGGACGCATGAACGGACGCAGGGGCAGCTGCATGGACGAACGCAGGGACGGACGCACGAACAGACGCACGCACGGACGGGCTTATGGACGCATGGACGGTCACACTGACGGACGCATGGACGGACGGAAGCAAGAACGAATGGACGGACGAATTCTTCGCCCCACTCTCCATCATTCACTCCGTTGATATGCTGCCATTTTTATATGTGCAGCAATTCATTTTGACATTTTCCTCTGACTAAATAGATTAAATATTTTTTTCTTTTTCTTACGGAGAATGCATTGCCACGGTGATTTTCAGGCTAACGCCCACACTAGACAAAAAAAAGCAATGGGGTCAGTGGGGGTCACAAATTGACGTGTGAAATCGACAATTGGTCATTGGAACGACAGAGCTTGTAAGCGCTACACCAGACCAATTTGTGATCCGAACACAGCAAAAATAAGCACTCAGAAACAAGTGTAAAGAAGGTGTGCCTACCTACATACCAAAGAATGTCAGCTAACAAAAAATAAAAAAGAACTCCGCCCCTTGGTACTAGCAGTCTGTCACTGCAGACAGACGTCCAAATCTGGGGCAGGTTTTTCGCAGAAGCTCAACTGCGCCAGAGTAACAGAAGCAGAGTGCAACAACGTCCTTCTTTCACTCTCGTTTGGATCTGTCGTGATTGGGTGCGCCCGTGTAATCTCCTCAGAGGCGTCCAGGCTGAATAAAAAAAATGGCAGCATATCCACGGAGTGAATGATGGAGAGTGGGGCGAAGCATTCGTCCGTCCATGTGTCCCTCTGTGTGACCGTCCATGCGTCTGTTTGTGCGCCCGTCCCTGCGTTCTTTCATGCATCCGCCCCTGCGTCCGTTCATGCATCCATCCATGCATCTGTTTGTGTGTCCGTTCGTTCATCTATTCAACACTCCAAGTCCCACCATCTCGCATCTTTTTATCATATATTCCCCATATAGAAGCACCGCCATCCAGCGGACATTCCAAGGACTAAACGAGAGGTGGCACACGCACACTTTCTTACGGCCTGCGCTTTGGGTCCACTTCCCACCTTTAACCACCTCGAGTTCATGGTATATAGTTCACTGTATTCATGGCACTGCGACCAAACGCTCGCTAAACCTTTCGAAAACCAAGGAGGTTACGCCCAGCGAGTATAACGTAGCAACCTTTGCCTGTCAGATAGGGCTCAATTTACATGCCAATGGCTGCTAATGAGAAATGAGAGACAGGAGAATTCGGCTTTTACTTTCTTACGGCTTGCGCTTCGTAACTACTTCTCATTTTTAACCACCTTAAGTTCATTCATGGTATATACAAGTTCATTGTATTCATGGCACTGCGGCTCAACGCTCGCTAAACCTTTCTAAAGCTAAGGAGGTTACACCTAACGAGTATAATGTAGCATCCCTTTCTTGTCCGATAGTGCTCAATGTACATGCCAATGGCTGCTAATAGATATCGCAGCGTGCGCGTTGACTAAAAGCCGAATGCTCATGTCTCTCATTCCTCATTAGCAGCCATTGGCATGTACATTGAGCACTATTTTTTATTGTTAACGCACAGAAAAAATCTCTCACTGGCACCACCTTGGAGGTCAAGTGTTATACCTATTTCGGGTATGTGCCACTGGTGGTTACATACGAGGGACGCCCAAGCCGCGCCATAAGGAGATTCGCCCCTAAAAAAAACACTGCAGTGCAGCAGCCATCCACGTACCGGGGCCCGAAAATAGAATTCTTCGACGGCGAAGACGCTCGACCCTCGGACCAAGAATTGGCCGAAAGGACAAGACAGTATACACGCATCCCCTGAATGGAACGAAAAATAAATTACACAGATTAAAAAAACGCTATAGCCGCCAAGGAGGAGCAAGTTAAAAGATAGGAAATATAGCAGCCGACGTAAGAACAGATAATTTGTTTAACCCCTCACCGCTCCTTTCGTTCATCTTGCGTCGAATCCTATACAAAGGTTGGACCCGTGCACCCTCTCCCATCAAGTCTTCGAAAACCAAATTTGCTTCCCATCTTACTCATATCTAGTAATCTTTTTTTTTTCTTTTTCTTGCCTTAGACCGTGGAATTACGAAGCACCTGCTATCTCTGAGAGTGGCTTTGCCGGCGGGCTCCCTCATTAGCACGGTGGTTCGACGCCACCGTCACCGCCGGGTGCCGAATTCGGCGCAAGAGCAGGGCTGCGTTGCGGCAGGTGGTTACGATTCCTTTATTGCTATGTGGCAGTGATTAAGATAATGACCGCTCCACGCGTAGAATCTTTTATTAGCATATTTGCGGTTATGGCCTCTGCGTTTGGATACGCATTCTATACATGCGATCTGCCCCAGCGTCCGTATACTTGCTGCCTTTCCGTACAAAAGTGGAGTCAGAAAAAGTAAAGATAAATACATTGTCATTTCTCTGCAGTCGAACATTTTTTTCCCACTGCTTATATTATTGCCACGTGGTCAGGCAAACTTTGAATTCCAAATGGCCTGAAAAAGGAATCTTAAGCGTCCTACTTTGCTGATAAGGTGATATTAGCATTTTTTGTTACATTTACAGCCTTAGGTTATAGGTTTTCGCTGAAAATGACCTCGATTTCTTACATTATATATACAGCTGTTTGTTCTCATTATATGAAACCGATGCAACTGATATTGTTTGGAGTCTGAACCAAGTATTTCAACCAATGCTGAAGGTTATGCGGTGGTCTAGTCGCAAAGGTACTCGGCTGCTGATCCGCAGGTCGCGAAATGAAATCGCGGCTGCGGCGGCTGCATTTCCGATGGAGGCGCAAACGTTGTAGGCCTGTGCGCTCAGATTTGGGTGCACGTTAAAGAACCCCAGGTGGTTGAAATCTCCGAAGCCCTCCACCACGGCGTCTCTCATAATCACATGGTGGTTTTGGGACGTTAAACCAGATATATCAATCAATCAATCAATCAATAACAAACGAGCGCTCTCTCTGCATCAACATAGTGTCTACTTGCTAGGCAAACTAAAATGTGCTTATCCACGTCAACTTCATTTTCGCTTGCACAGTAGATTCCGATGTTTGATATGCTAAACATCTGCCTTTTTCTGAGAAGCTGTACGTTGATGTACAGAACATCACTGAAACGCGGGTTTGTTTTGAATATCCGCCTTTGCCGTTCCTTCTTCTTTATGTTTAAAAGCAAAACAAAAAAGAAGCACTCCAACCTTTGCTTTCGGATGTTTCATTTTCACTTATTCAAACATTCTTGTTGGAGTCTCCAAACGATAGTGGTACATATTGGCTATTTTATTTTAATTATGACAATGCTATTGCGAGACGTTTAGTTGCTGCTTAACGAGGTCAATACTGCACTACATGTGAATTTTAGCAGGTTAGTGGGAGTTAACCTGTACACCTAATGCATTTTCCCTTCATGTTCGTGTCTTCTTGATCGCCTACCTAACTCACGGGCCATTAAGACTTCCACTACTGAGATTCAAGTACACATTCGAGTAGGATAACAAAGTGCCATCTATTTGCTTTCTTATTCATGACCCTAATGCTTTTTGCTCTCAGTAGCGGACAATTTAAAGTTGTTTTCTTTTCTGCTAACTACTATGAACCCGTCTGTGAGAGGCGGCATTTCTCGGTGCATTTTCATTTAGCTAATGAGTACACATCCCTACTGACATGTACCTTGTTAATGTAACTCAATTTTATGAGGCAGCTACTCCAATTATTGTGCGCTGAAGTGGAGCTATTCTACCTAATGAGCCATGTGGTATCGCCTTACACTAGTTTAGGACCACTTCAGGCGCATTAGCTTGATATACTGCACTAACATTAAAGAAAAAAGCCCATTTAAAACATTTTTGTTTAGTTCATGGCGATAGAGGTAAAAGTTGGCTCTTACGTAGGGCAATAGGTTCGCTCTAACTGTGCTAAAACACCGTAAAAGAACAAATAATTCTCAATCCTGCATTTCTTGGTTCATGCTTGACTAAAATTAATTCTCGCCCCGCCACGGTGGTCTAGTGGCTAAAGTATACTCGTCTGCTGACCCGCAGGTCACGGTATCAAATCCCGGCTGCGGCGGCTGGATTTTTGATGGAGGCGGAAATGTTGTAGGCCCGTTTGCTCAGATTTAGGCACACGTTAAAGAACCCCGGGTGGTAGAAATTTCCGGAGTCCTCCACAACAGTGTCTCTCATAATCATACGGTAATTTTGGGACGTTAATCCCAACATATCAATCACAATTTATTCTCGTCTCGAAAAATTATTAGTTGTTCTTGGAGTAGAGATGGCTGCCTTTAAGGAGTAGTACAGATAAACTGATGCGCACACAGGTATCTGAACCACTGCATGGATTTCGTGTTAGCAAACAGGGGTTTGTTCTCGCTTCTCGCTTTTATGAGCCCTGACATAGCACTTTGCAAGCTAAATTTATCACGCATCACTTCATCTGTCATCAAAGGTAAGTCATAGGAAAGAATAGTCAGGGAGGTTAACCAGCATACAACTGGCGGCAGGTGAACAACCACTGCAGTATTAATACGAGTGATAACCCTGCAATATGTGGTAAGCAATGTACTAAATGAGTGAAGGACTCGATCAGTACAGATCAGATTTAGACATTGATATGGGCATCAACGGGTGACCGCGCGAGCATAGCTTTCAGTCTATGAATATTAGCGCCATCCTGGAAACATAGCAACCATTTGCAGCAGATGCCAGTGTCAGCGGAAATTCGAATGCAACACAATTTTGGCGCAGTTCAGAGATGCCAACAAAAGGGGAATCAGCGGGGCCTTTTTGTTGCACCGAGTTGGCGTTGATGCGTACGTGAGTGCGCTGCCAGTTTCATCAACGGATGAAAAAGTGCCATTCATTCAAAGACAAGTTTATAAGGGGTGTGTTAGTACCAAGGTTCAAAGTTGAATGTTCCTTAAAGTGTAACGGACGCATGCGGAATATTTGTTCTTCCCCTTGCCTTTCGATATGATTTCGACAAGTAAATAACCGTTAATTTGCGCTGATCCTCTTCTCTTGTACTTGTTTTTATGTCGCTTGTGTGTGTGTGTGTGTGTGTGTGTGTTTTCTTCATTGTGTAGCTCATCACTGCTGCGACAAAGTGTTTCTTTTTGTACGCGTCAAAAGCGAACAGTGCGTCGGCATCTGCCCATTGGGAAGTTCAAAGTTTCTGTGAAGTGTGACAACTCTACTGGAACGCAAACACACCCATAGATTACCTACGAGACACTTAAGGAGCTCTTGCGTTTTTATTCTTATTTTAGGCAGAGTGTCCCTTTGACCGAATGCCGTTACGTTAATATAATACCGCCCTTGTATCTCGTTTGTTTCCATTCCAAGACAATATCCCCTTCAGCGGAGTGGGTTACGTTTGTGTCAACTTGAGGCCAAATTAAAACAAGATAAATTGATCATTAGAGGAGGAGGAAGCAACAAAAAGAGAGAAGGCAGGGAGGTTAACCAGAAAGGCATCCGGTTGGCTACCCTACACTGGGGGATTAGGGAAGGGGACAAGAAAGACGAGGAAGAGAAAGACGAGGAATGATCATTAGAGAAAATGAAATATCTCAATAGTCAATATTATTGAATTAACCTCAATGTGCTGTGGCGGTAGTCTATGAATTTGGCTAAGATATCACGATGTTCGAATGGTCGTCCGACATACCGCTTTCTAAATCCAACGCAAATTGTGACACTTTTAGTTTCTAGAAAGAAGTGCCACCGAATATTGATTGCGCACACACCTGTAGCCTATGATTTCATTCTTTTTATGGAAAAAAACACTGATGTACAATAATGAATTGTTTAATGAGACGCGAATGACCCATAATTGCTGAAACTCATACAAAAAACAACGTGTTGCTTCATTTCCTTTCTTGGAATGTAAGATGATCTAGTGGCTAAGGTACTCGGCCGCTAACCCACAGGTTGCAGGATTGAATCCCGGCGGTGGCGGTGGCGGTGGCGGCGGCTGTACTTTGGATGGAGGCGGAAATGCTGTAGGCTCATGTGCTCAGACTTGGGTGCACGTTAAAGAACCCCAGGTAGTCGAAATTTCCGGAGCCCTCCACTACGGCGTCTCCCATAATCATATGGTGGCTTTGGGACGTTAAACTTCACATATCAATCGATGTTGACGGTGCCTTGGAATTGTGTTATGCGAAGTTCCGTATACAGTTCCGAAGTTCCGAAGTTCCGTATCCGTATACAGTGCGTCTTAGTGCGCACCTTGAAGAGATATGATAACGCAGGCCCTCTTTCTGTAGAACACGCTAACCTACACCGTACATGCTGGGGCTCGCGCAATATACTCGCAACTTAGCGGTTTGAAATGGGATCGAAATGTTTCGGAATATGGTAAATAGAACTCTTTAAAAATTCATCGTAATTGAACACTTTAGAGTTTCATACTGATAAACCTTTCGTTAAGAAATCAATAATACAATACTAGTTTTCAACGAATGCACTACCAGTGTAAACTGATTTACACTTTACATCGGCTTATTTGTTGGAGGCAGAGTGTACGTCAAGCAAGGCTCCATTATTTCGTGCAATACCACAAGCGGTCGTTAACCCCACATTATTAAAAACGATAGTCTTTCTTGGGGACCTTCGACACAAAAATTTTGGTCTGTCTGTCTGTACATTTGTATGTTTTTTCACCTTTAACGGTACCCTAAACGACACAGTGACAAAACGATACTCTAAACAGCCGACCCCATCCACAGCACCCACCAATATTGCCTAAGGTTCGGCGTTCATACTTGTGTGATTGTCAATTAAAAAGCAATTATTGAACAAATCTGAGGCACCATAACAATACGTCAGTCATATGTGTATTTTTTACTAAAAAATGCATACATGAGTAATATTAAGGATCGTAGCCTTTTGTAACGCTGCGCTGGCCATGTAAAGCTTGCACGAAACGGCGAGTGTTTCCAACGCTTTCCTAAGACGACACGGTGGTGGCACCTGCCCTTCGCCTTGCGTTCTACACCTTATCACCTCAGCGACGGGAGCGCACGGCGTGCGCGCCGTTTTTCAGGATAACTGCCAGATAGCGCTCATGTCTCACGTGTGACGCGACTTGATGAACTCGTTCGCCTCCGCTGCACGCTCGAGGCACTCACACCGATTTTCTTCTATGGAACATCAAATAAACGTTTTCTTCACTATCTCCAGACGCAAGACTATCGTCTTTCGACTACATTTGCGGTGTAACATGCAGATACGGGACAAATTTTTTTACCTATATCTCTTTGTTATACTTTCATTGAACAGAATAAAGATACAGTATGCGAGATAACCGTTGTTTCAATCATTTTGCTTAATGAGTTTGAACTTGAAAAAAGTTAGAAAGGAAAAGTAAATGTGGCGTCTATGAAAGAGAGTTGCTGATCAGCGTATGGCCGGCCTCGAGCATTTGCCTTCTGATACCGCGCAAATAAATCTCTGACACTCCTCTTGAGATTGAATATGAAAAATGAAGCAAATACAAATAAACGCTACGCAAAAAGCCAAATACGCTTCGTAAAGTCTGGGTAAGGGAGTGGAAACTTTCGACGAAGCCAGTGTCGTGCTTCGGGGCAGCGACGTCTTTTCACAAAAAACACATCGCCCATCATCCATCACGGCGACGCAGCAAGGTCATCAGGATGTTGTTACATATAGTATATAATGCGAAAGTGGTTGTAAGCGTTAGGGCGCCAGTGGTCCAGAATTTATCTCTCTTTCTCTCTCGTTCTCTCTCTATCTCTCCCTCTCTTTCTCTCTCTATCTCTGTGTGTGTGTGTGTGTGTGTGTCTGTGTGTGTGTGTGTGTGTGTGTGCGTGTGCGTGTGTGTGTGTGTGTGTGTGTGTGTGTGTGTGTGTGTGTGTTCATTCAGTGTTCGAGCTTGTTGTGCTCTTCTAGTTGGCTTGCTGTGGAGAAGCTGAGTTAAATATTCCTTCTGCTGCTCCCTTCTTATTCTGAAGATTAAAAAGTTTTTAAAACAATGGCTCCCAAAAATGAAAATAACAAATAAAAAAAAACAAATAACACATTAAGATAAATAAAGGAAAGAACGTGGCTAAAAGTAGTTAGCTTGCAGGTATTCCCTTGGCGATAGAACGTTCACATTTCTGTCTGAATACAACCGACGGCCCGCCGACTCACTTATCAGTTCGTACTGCGGGGACGCTATCACCCCCTGTAATGTCACTCTGACCGCATGACACGCGCGTCTGGTGGATTAGTTGTAGTTAGCGTGATCTTAATTTTACCGTAGAACGGGAGCTGCCTCTGATCAAGCCACGTCGCTTGGTGACAAGCACGGTCATCCGGGTGCTTCTGAGATAACTATTTGGCTCTTTGGGTTTTGGCAGCGTGCGTGGACAGACGTCTCGGCCAGCCCATGTGGACGGATAGGCGGTTCCCTTTAGCGGGCCTCTCGTGGTTAGTCGAACGTCGGCGACACAGCGTTCGAGGTAGATTTCACGTGTTATATGCTTTTGGTGTGTTCTGTTCTCCGAGTGTTTCTGTTGGCGTAATATTAGATAATTTGCCATGTTAATAATTATTGATTATATTCAACTGGCGAACTTACAAAGTGATTAATGGATGTACATATGTTCGTTGCTCAATAACGTGTACTGTGAACAAGTGTTCCGAAAGCACGGTTATCTTTCAGACCCCACATCATAGCTACACATATCTAGCTATCAGAAGGCTTATCTACAGACAACTGTCTACCAATAAGGCTTTAAGAAGCTATTCACCTTTTGTTCTAAAATATTTTTAAGCCAAAGCCAAGTATATTGTAAAAGTAAACACCAATAATAATATTATGTCCCAAACCTGCAGTTTGATATATCAATGCAACACAGACGCTGACTATCCACTGAAATGGCAAGCAGCATAGGAGAAGAAACTAGACGCAAAAAAAAATGTAGGTATTTTCGCACTGGTAGGGCTACGTTAGAAGGAACAGTGGACCTAGGGCGTCAGAGCATACAGCCAATTCTTATCTTGAGAGCCACATAGCAAAGCCTCGATGCAAGAGGAAATAAGTGGAAATTTAAGGGCTCGTCAATCATTGTTAAACACTATGTTAAGGAGAACTTATAGAGAGTGACGCCGAGTAAAGTATAGAGGATGCCGTCAAGAGTAATTTTATTGTGATTGCGAAGAAAGGAAGAATGTGAAGTGGACAAAATTTCTGATCCTGCGACCCTTGAACAGCTTTTGATGCTCTACCGAAGAAGCTACAGCAGCTGTCATCTCTCCACCCACTTTATTTGGGTGTATATGTGTATCAAACGTGGGATTGGTAGTCAGCGCGGCTAGTAGCCACGATGGCGAGTATGGAACACCTTTTTTCAGCCTGTTGGAGTTATCCGGCACGTGATCTCATCTGAGCATACATAGATGGATGGATTGATATGACTGTATCTTTTAGATCGGGTGGTGGCTAACGCCACCAAGCCGTAATCTTTGTGAACCAAAAACTAGAGAGAGAGAGAGAGAGAAACGGCATTTATTAAGAGTCCGGCGATGACAAATTGGGGTGGGCTTGAACCCCGGCCTAGGCATCGGCCGCGAGCCCTTGGGCTCGGGCAGCTTCCTCGGCTCGCTGGACGGCCCATAGTTGTTGTTCTAATGCGTAGAAGAGCAAAGCCGCCTCCCAGCACGCCCTGCGGTTCGAGACTGCCACCTTTTTTTTCCTTTAAATAGTGAGGTCGAGGACTCGTACTTTGCAGTGAAGGGTTTAATTTTCACTCGTGCCTTGACTTTAGCCACCAATCAGATAACCTCCTTCTAGTTAATTCTACCCGCCTAAAGTCTATTTTGTCCTCCCTGTCCCTAAACCCCAGTGCTCTGAAAAACTCTGCGCCATCATCCTGAATTATAGGGTGAAGCCCTTTACAGAACATTATCAAGTGTTCGGCAGTTTCCTCTTCCTCTCCACGCGCACTGCATACCGTGTCTACCCCTTCGTATTTGGCCCGATATGTCTTGGTTCGCAATACTCCAGTCCTGGCCTCAAACAGTAGAGAACTACACCGAGTATTATTATTATACATCATTTCCTTGGCAATTTCCTGCTTAAGAGTTCGATAAATCTCTAGTGCGGGCTTTTTTATCATGTCAATTCTCCACATTTCGGTCTCGGCTTCCTTCACCTTCTTCATAACCGATATTTTTTTTTTAGTTAGGCCCCCGGCTGTTTTCCAAGTATATATTTACCAGTCAATTTTCTGGTTCGCTTCCTACATTTTGTATCGACATTCTTCATGTACAAGTAGCTGAATACCTTCCTAGCCCAACGCTCCTCCCGCATTTTAATCAATCGCTTCTCAAACTTTATCTTGCTGCTAGCTTCCCAGCCCTCAAATTATGTCCATTCCATATCACCTTGTACTCCCTGATTTGGTGTATTCCCGTGAGCTCCTAAGGCAAGCCTATATAGTCCTCGTTTCTCAATTTCTAATCTTGATTGAACTTCTGATCTCATGCACAAGACCGCATTGACGAACGTCAGACCAGGAACCACCGTCAGATCAGCAAGCACTGGCATTGAACGCCGCCTGTTGATACGGTGCTCGTGGGGGCCCACGTGAAAGAACCCATTCAGGCCTTTTATTTCCTTATACGCGTTAATCAACGGCTGGCTCCCACATGCGCTTCTTCTACAGGGTACGTGCCCTGCCTCATTCATCAGACATGTTTATTCATTCGTGGGCCTGTTTAAAATTGCACCTTCATCGAACTTTGGCGCGAGATTTCAGTCTCAATTATGTGAAATTACCATCGCCCTTCAACGTTCTTTTTACTATGCGAAGCATTTCTAAGCAAACTTTGGCGACTTTCAGTGCATCTATCTATCTATCTATCTATCTATCTGTCTATCTATCTATCTATCTATCTATCTATCTATCTATCTATGTATGTATCTATCTATCTATATATCTAGTCGCCAACGACTTTTAACTCTCCTGGCCGCTTCCATAATGGTATACCAATACCGAAATCGGCATGGCATAACATGACTGCATGACGAGCATAAGTGGCTAGTCATAACAAGAAAATCGTGACATTTATGCCATAATTTCATGATTTACATTTCATTGTTTTGCTGCTTTTACGGTAGTTTCGTTCACGTGACACCTTGCAAAACTAGTATGGTATGACGTGATTTCATCGTGAACATAAGTTGCAGACCCTAACATAGAAATCATGACATGCGTGTCATGTAAGTCATGACTACCCTTCACATTCATGGTGCACTCGCGGTCGTTTCGCTAGCCTCTCATATACCAAGTTTGGTATGACGAGACGTGAATAGACGACAAAAGTAAATGACACGTCCAAACATAATAATTATGACATGGAAGTCATGTATGGCGTAATTTACCTCCGCTTCCTGACGTTGTGCTGATTTTAAATTCACATACCAAGCTTCCTCATTCGTGCTTCGCATATCATCGATTCCCACTGTACGTAGGATCTGCCATTTTTTTCCTTTTTTCGTTCTCTTACCCCGTTGTAGGATTTCAGCTACAATATAGTACCATTCGGGTCAACGTCAGTGCATTTCTGTAATAAAACTTATCTCTCTCTCTCTCTCTCTCTCTCTCTCTCTAGATTACAATAATAGTGAAAGTCGGGCTAGTTGGTGGTTTAGGCTTGGGATATAAAAACAGCGCAAAAATTACAGACAAAGACAGTGGAAAAGACGACACCGTTGTGTCGTCTTTTTCTCTGTCCACGGTGTCGTCTCTTCTTCTGTCTTTGTCTATATTTTTGCGCTGTTTGAACATCTCTAGATTAAATCTTGAGCCTCCGGTAAACAAACTCGTGTGTTCCCTCTGTCTTTGATTAAAACACAGGCGCATGTGCCCTATACGTAGAAGAGTCCAGCAGCTATAAGGAGCTTCATATACGACACATTTGGGTGCACGTTAAACAACCCTATAGGTGGTCGAAATTTCCGTAGCCCGCCACTATGGCGTCTCTCATAATCATATGGCGGTTATGAGACGTTAAACCCCAAAGATCAATCGACCAGTTCATATACCACACCTACGAAAATGAGTGGACTTGTTGGTCTGTTTTGCTATATATATCTCGATAAATCCATTCTTTTTGTACTTTACCTGCGCATTCCTTCTTCCAGCCAGCAGCGCAAAATATCATACCGTCCTACTTGTAGATAGCCCAAACTACAGTAAGCTACAGTAAACCGTAAGGAAAACAGGGATAGCTAAACTGTAATGTATGAAACGGGTCTACAACATTGTTTCGGAAACCTTCTGAGATAAGCTATTCGGTTAGCACATTTCGTCCACGTCGCGGGGGCGACGTGCTTCTTGGGAGATCAATACCGGAATCGAATGGGCGTCTGATGCCAACAATGCCAACAATCTTCAGCTCTGGACAAACAGGCACACGAGACAAAGATAGCAATACGGGGGCGTCAGCTTTAGGAAATAAAACCTCGCGCCAGCGTATAAGCGCCGCATTCAATATTCCTTCGATTCGTAAAACGGTTTCTGGAGCACTGCCATATACGTTAAGCCCCCGAGAGCGCGGAAAAAACTTCAATAAAGCTTTTTTCTCGAGTCGAAAATATGGGCGCCATGCGTTTTCTCCGGCCTGCGTCACTGTGATATACATTTTCGGAGGAGCCTTTTCTGCGAGTTTCTCCCGCAATACTGTTTCGTAAGTTGAGCGCCCAGCAGTTCTCGCTTATCGGTTGCAATGCAGGGCGCTTTATATATCTTTTTCTGGTGCGTCACGCGAATCCTTTTGAATATGCAAGTGAATCGGGATCTCGTTGCGTTCAGCGTATAGCTATTCTCCGTCTCAGTAAGCTTTATATATATATAGCAAGCCATTCGCATTTGCGCACGATCTGAACCTTCCTTAAGAACGAAGAAAAGTGGAAGAGAAGCTGGAGGCGGTTAGGTACACAGAAGGTGGTATGGCGATAGCGCTAGCAAATCGTGCACCTTTCTTTCTTGCCGTATTTCTTTTGACAATAAGGGCAGCGACATTGCTTGCTTTTACCATCTCTTCATGTTTTTAGATGTTTTTTAGTTTTAATATTTTTATTTAAATGATGTTTGCATTAACCCTTGGTATCCTAATATGCCCCGCATCGCAGCTGTTCCTAATGCGAGACTTTTTAACCATATCTTACCTCTCCTGATATATACACGAAAGTTAGATCCTAAGCTCCCATTCGTTATCCTAAAGGCATCGTCACATAAATATCATCACTTTGGAAGTTCATAAAGACCTCTTCAGGGCTTGCCACAGTGCCCCGTATAAAGCAGCGCATTGAGATCCACGTTAGGATTCAGTCTATTTTTGTATGTGTTTATTTATATGTAGTTGATGAGGTATTCGACAAACATTTTGCACCTGTTCTGTTTAGCATCACTCCATCAAACTTTTGCGGATAAAGCGCGCTTGAATCACACGTGTTGTTCTTTCTTTTGTTTTGTTTTTTTATTTTATGCCCCATGCTAACTAGTCCAAAGCATCGCTATTGAAGCACTAGCAACTCCACTTGAACACGCGCCATTTGCTCACTGTAAAATATCTAATAGTTTCTACAAACAAAGACGATATTCAGAAGCCCGTGCTCACTTGGTAAACTGGTGGCAACCAAAAATTAGGGTGTGCGTGCTAAACATATTGCTTCTTTCTTTATTTGTTTTTATCTTTTTTATTCATATTTTTCTTTCTTTTTTCTCAACTACTGTTTAATTACGCAATACTCCCTGCTAGCTGCTTCCTACTCTGCGCGCTGCCTGTAGTGCTCTGAGAAGTTCACACTAATAGACACTACATTGACGTGCCGGGTCTTTCCCAGCCTTTTCGTCCTTTAACAAGTGAGTTTGGAGCAACGAGGGGCGTTGCTGGCCAGTGACAGCCTTGAACCTCCAATCAGTTTGGTCGACAGGGCACGCATGCTGGTAACTGCCTGTGCCGTCCTACACTGTCGACAGCTAGCACTGCTAAATGCGATAGGCAGAACAAGGTGGCCATGCAACACAAACCCTTTTCTCGCAATAAATGTTTTCCTTACTTCCTTCCTCCATGCCCGGAATAGGACCGTTAACCAGATAAAGCCAGATGAAGCCTTATTCAAATGAATCCTGTAGCCTGTAGCACCTGAAGCCTTGCTTCAGGTGCTACAGGCTACAGCGACGCTCGTGCTTCCATATCTGAGCACGAATCAAATGTGGCATTGGGAAATGACAATTCACCTTGACAAAAGAAACGACTCTGTAAACTGGGCTTTGCAAGCCGAATTTCCGAACCTTGACCAGGCCCGGCGAGCAGCAATAGGCAGTGGGTCCTCGGAATCTTCATTAAAGTTGTGTTCTTATATCTCTCTGTCTCTCTATTTGAGATTACCATATCACTGAAAGCTGATCGCCGACACTCCCACAATCTACATGGCGTCAAATAGTTGGAAAAGGTGGGCACAAAAACGAACGTTAAAGAAGGACCTTCAAGGTCCGAATTTCCGTGCACTCGTAGGCGTCGGTTATTTCGCACGCTACAGTGCCGCCGAAACTTGTGAATCGCAAGACTCATACCAAACATTGCTTCAAAATTGCTGGTGCACTCTGAGCTTGTTGGAGTAGCATGACGTATGTCTTTCTGTGCACCCAAGTAGATCGAAAGCAAAGAAAGCATGAAACTTTTTTTCGTCTGGATGCGGAAATATTGTCGGATCGTGTGCGCAGATTTGAGTGCACGTTAAACAACCCCAAATGGTTGAAATTTCCGGAGCTCTCCACTATACGGCGTCTCTCATATACATGTGGTGGTTTTGGGATGTTAAACCACACGTATCAACCATCAATCAACATTCTTTGTCGAATGTGCGAAATGTACACTTTCCAATTTGCGTTTACTTGTGGTTACAACTGTGCTGGTCAAAGGCAGTGATGCCGCAATGTTAAGCTCCCGGATCATCGTACTAACATATCTAAAATGAGTGAGTTTTACATGCACACTGTAGATCTTGTACGGTGATGGCCACGTCCGATCATGTTTACAATCAGTGCTCAGTTGTGTGTAGGAGTAGAAATCAGTTAACCCCCACGATTACTGAACCGGAGTTGATTGATGTGTTGAGCGGCACCTGTGTGTCAAAACCGTCAATTGCTCTTTCTAAGGCAAAGCTATTTTTCTTACATCACGATACGAATTTCGCGCGTATGGCGCACGCGTGATGTGTCGCGGGTTTTCTTCTTGTTTTCTTCATTTTCCCCCAGATAATCTGTTCCACCCATCCAAATAAACTATTGTTGTAAATCAAAGTTGGCGTGTGCCAGACATGTTCAATCCCCTCATCATCAACGCATTTAGCCTATGTTTGCTTAGAAAAGGTTCGCTATATCTTTCTTTTTTTATACCTTTGTTATCCTGCTGTGATATATCTCTTCGAGTAGTGAAGTTGAACAAAACTCAGTAGAAAATACATTTAAAACATTTTATTTGTATCCTTATTCTTATTTTTTCTTCTCTGTTTTATCCTCATCTCTCTTCTAATACCTTGAGTATATGTTATTTGCTCTTTCTATAACGAAAGCTGTCGTGATATTCGAACAGCCGATTTGTTGCGGTAGTTTCCGGCCGCCGCCACCGCCGCAGTCGGTGTCCGTAACAACTATCGCACGAAATAGAAAAAAACAAAATTAGTAGAAAAAACAAATATTCAAGTTGGGGCAGTATTTTTACTCTAGACAGTTGAATGGCAGTGAAGTATTTCACCACCGAGCCTCGCCCATGCTTCAAGCACTTTTGAAAGAAGGACCGTGCTCAGGCGTCATGTCAGAAGGCAAAGGGTCACGTAACCAATGCAATATGGCGTGGTAGAAGAGTACATTAACAACCAGGTGTCATTAAACGCGAATCGTGCTACGGCTGTATGGTGCACTCACTACAAAGGACTCAACCATATTTCTTCATCGTCGTCAGCCCCAGAATCAGCAAAGTTCACATAATTTGTGAACTTTGCAGATCTAAAGCGGGTACCTCACCTCTCTCCGGAATAACGAATATTGACATAATGGGTGCTTCTTTACGTCAAAACTATAATAACGATTCATGGCGTAGTGGACACCCTGCTAGTGTAGCTGCATTAGTTGCGCCAAGATAATTTATACGACGGGCTCAAGAAAGGACGTTCTTCTAGTTTTACCTGTGACTGTGCTGCATGTTCAACCTATAGGTCGAGCGTTTTCCTGAGCTCGAATGTACATACGTTTCCCGGCCAAAGCGGCCGTATTTCCAGTGGGAAGAAAGGGAAAGGGTACCCCTGTGCTTGCATTCACGTTTACGTCAAAGAACAGCAGGTAGCCAAAATTAATTCGAAGTGCTGTATTAAATCACCCCATATAATCATATCGTCTTTTTGGTTTGTCTGACCCCTAAAACATTCTTAGAGTGTTCCACACTCGTATCCTGGGGCAACGTAGTAACGTTGGTCTGGGCTACGAGTTCAGCTGCCTCACATCTAAGACTATTTGAGCACAGATAAATACCCCACAAGACATACCGTTTCTTTCAGCACAAATGGTAGAGCAGCAGAGAGCGTAGTTCTAAGGCTATGGGTACCAATTGCACTGATGTCTGAAAATGGCAATTTTCCTCCACTTTTAATACTTTCAATATGAGGGAGGATCACTACAGTTAAGAAACCAAAATAATGTACCACATGCTTTTGTAAGCTGAATTGTCCATCGGTATTGTTAGTTAGCTTTAGCAAAAGTGACATTGACGCCCGAATAGTTGTTTGTTTTTAAAAAGACCAACAGCTCACAAGGATAGGAGTGAACCGGTGGTTGGTCTAGAAGTCCGACGCAGCAGACGACTGTCAATTTTTGCCCTTCGGTCACTTTGGCATCTTACGAATGTCGTTCCTGATAGCAACCCGCCTGTCTCCACCGATATAAGAGCATTCCGTTATCCATTTGATGGAACAAATCAACTCGAGTCTCTCTTGAGTAAACGCTTTGTCAGCATGACTTTGGCTAACTGCAAGAAGAGTTGCATTGATATATGGTTAAGAAGTGAAACCTTTTCAAAATTGTTGTGGACTCTAGCGATAATGAGAACCATTCCAAAATGGTGGATGCCAATTTCCTACACGCCTTTTCTTCTCTTTTTTGCTTTTTTTAGAACGTTTCACTCGCCTACTAAGTAAAGATTCTTGCTGAAGCAGAACCGCGAGTTGGGCAAGTTGTAGGATGTTCATCGTGTCTCTTGTCTGTCCGTATCAAATCGTCACGCTGTAAAATTATTGTAGAATACAGGAGAATATTATTACAGTGATAATGATAATGATGACGATAATTATGATGACTATGTGGCCTACGGGCGCAGCCAGGTTGGGTGAGGTGGTTCGTTCAAACTTCCCGAAAGTTTTCGGTTTTGTTTGCTTATACATTACGTACGCTCACAAGAAAAAACATGTGCGAGTATAGTTGAGTACCAAGTACTAAAAATCGTTATGAAACATTTTTTTCTAAACACGAGTATACAGTGTGGTTAAACCCACTCCACTCATCAGCCCTCTTCAACAAAAATATTCCTGGCTACGCTTCTGATGCAGTCATACTTTTTACAACAGGTTGGGGTCCCGTGACTCCAAACCAAACATAGAACAATAAAGAAGTACTGACAGAGAAATGAAAGAAAAGGTAAAGGCAGAGCGTGTGTCTACGATTCTTGCATGCTTGTTCCACTGCATCGTCCAACGCCGCTTAGTCACTCGAACTGCTCTCCGCACATCTGCAGCGTATTCGTGCAGACAGGAAAAACCAAGCGCCTGCAGACATGTGGTGGCCTCTGTGAGCAGTGTTTAGAGTCCTTTGCGCAGTTCGGTAATGTGCTCGGTAGTCTCGGATTTCGCGCCACTCGCCTCAGATTGAGCGCAAAGACAAGGGTACTACCGCCGCCTTTTGACGGAATTGTGTTCTTGCGACAAAGCGCGAATTTTGAGATATGGTCAAGAAATTCACATACATCATACAAGGCGAATGTGATGCTCGTGACAGTCCTAAAAAACGAGCTCCAGAGCCATTGAGTTCAGTTATTATGTGTTAGTAATAACAGAAATTCATACGTGTAACAGATTCATTGATCTGACAAGTTCATTCTTTACAGATGGTCGATTTAGTGAAGGTACGTTTGGTCTGATCGATGTTTACTCTAGAAAAGCGGCTTGAAGCCAACGCACAAAATAAAGAGACGGAAACAGTAAGTTCGATGACGCTCGTTATGTTTAAGTCAGAATATTTTGTGAGAAGTGTACAGAAAACTTACTTATCTCATTTCGCCGACTTTCTTAAGTCGCCAGTGATCGGCGTGTTGCTATGCGGTTCGGTGTCGTACGTCTTAAATCATAGGGGAGGGTGGGGGCATCATTCAATTTGATAATGCCCCCCCCCCCTGGATATTTATCTTCCAAATGTCCCGTTCTAATTTGTTGACAGTCAAAAACAACCCATTTTATGTAAAAACCGACTCAGAAATCTGGAGCACTTTCATTGAACATAAGCGAGGTACTTCTAGTCGGTACACACGACGGACCCTACCTTTGCACGTTAGCCCGAAAGTGATATCATGTTTATTACATGCCTAAACCAAATTATGCAACTGCAAGAATGCTAGTGCCTGCCTACAAGTTGCTATTGCAAACTAATTTCGCCATGTGAAGTCGCTCGTAGAGTTCGGGATGCTCAGAACTGTTTCTTCTGACTAAGTGGCAATGCTCGTGCTTGGATTATTGTCATTATTATTATTACTATGATTATGAATATTATTATGCGTTATTGGGAAACTTTAATTTTATGTAAACGAAAGTAACACACACACACACATATATATATATATATATATATATATATATATATATATATATATATATATATATATATATGTGTAAGCCAAACTTGCCACCGTTTCTATGTGGCTCTTATGACTGATGAGGTTAATATATGAGCACAACCTAGTGGCCCAAAATGTCATGGAAACAGCAGAGATTTTCATGGCAAAGGTTGACAGAATCATGACACTTCCTTTAACCCAGTGTAGCACAAGTAGCGATACATTCTAGTCGATCACATACTTCGTCAGCTGTGTTCTTAGACAGATATGAATGTCTACGCTTGTTTATTACACACCATCGTTCCCTTTTATTATTTGTACATGTCCAGCGTCGCTGTGCATCAAAAAGTGACACCTCTCCAAAAGGGGCATAGCTTCGTTTCGGCCTTCGCAACAACGCAAGAATGAATTATCAAACGATTTGCATTCGAATAATGTAATTAATGCTATTTTAATTCCATAAACAATCAAGGCAACTTTATCGATTACATTAATAGTCCATTAAACCATTCCTTCAAAATTCCTTTCTGGCTGTACCTGCAAATGAAAGAAGGGGAACATGTAAGTGAATGTAAGTCAACAGTCATTTTAATTGAAATGAGGGAAGAGCGATATGATATGGTGAATAAATAATATTTCCAGATGTAAGTAGTGGGTTTGAGGCATAGGGCGGTAAAGGGTCCCTATCACGATTGTCTAATGAGTAGTTTAAGCCGGTCAGTGTGGCAGCAATCACCACCGCCTGTAAAATCTGTAAATTTTCTAGCAATATTATCGGTGGAGGTGCCTGCTTTTCTTCAGCAAACCAACAGGGAACGTCGGAGCGGTTGCCGCCCACATTTTCCTGCAACGGCTCAACAGGCCACCCCGCAACAGCAACAGCAGCAACAGCTGAGGCTGCTGCTGATGCCCTTTCCTTGAAATGTTTAGTTGTAATAATACGAAAAAAAGAGAGAGGCCATTGCATACGGATTTTACAGCTCATGGTTAACTGTCTCAAAAAGCTTTACCAGCTTTTCTATTTTCGATCAGTGGGTAAAGGAAACTCCACAGCTTATTCAGCGCTACAATAAAGCTGTTTTCATTCATCGATCCGTATTCAGCACTAGCAAACAAGGATGTAAGAGAAACGAAATCACAATTTTGACATCGTCTCCCTTGTGGTTTTTGTTTTTGCAGCTAGTGCTGAATATGCTTTCGAGTTTCCTTTAACGGCTAACGTAAAACAATCCCCTACGCACAGGACATCAAAATTCGTCACGTTAAATTCCCCCTTACGCCTAATCTGGTTCATACGACTGCGTTCGTACGTGTTACACTGAAAGTGCAATGCTTTTAGCAGCCACATCCGTCACCAAATGCCGCCGTTTTGTTTCCCGCGACCGCTAAGGAGGTGAATGCCCCCGTCTCTCGCACTGCTTCTATGGGACGTGAAAGTGAGGACAGTGTCACACTTGGATGGTCTAAACGTAATCGCAACTCTTTTTCAGGTGAAAGCATTTAAAGGGGTCCGGCAACACTTTTTCAAGTAGTCATAGAACGTATTTACTAAAAGAAGTTTTTTGTCTCACAAGTTAACCATTGCAGAAGTTTTTTTTTTTAAATCCGTCCAGTACGAGTGGAGCTACAAAGATTTGTCGCATGCACAATTGCATTCTCTCCTGTCTCATCCCGACGAAAGCGCTTAAAGCTAACCAGGGAGGAATGGCACGGGCAAGGCACTTATGTCACGTGTGCTTTGAGACCTTGCGTACTGTTTTTTCTGCCAATACGTGGCATTATTATTGTGATCGTGCGCGGCCGCATTAGGGGGCGCCCATGAAGGCTCTCTAGCGCGCGTGGACAAGCCGCGGCTTCCCTAGGCGATCCCTGTAATGACCGAGCGCGCCATGTTCAAATCAGCCCATGGCTGTTAGAATGGCTGTAACGAGTGATTTTCAAGCTGCTTCTGCCATTTGTAGAGAGAACAGAAAAAAACTTTGGCTGACTTTAAAAACGTAATGTGAATTCCAGGCCGTATGCTGCTGTATAATATTTGGCTCGCTTGTTCCCGGGAGCCTCTATCATTGATGGGCAGCATTTTTTGAGGCTGCTCAAAAAGTGTTGCATGGCCCCTTTAAGGCCGCATACTCGCGTCCATCCGTTCCTGTCCGAGAACGGTGCCAGCTGTAGCCTCCTCCCCTCACATTCGCTCAACAATCGCGTAATTACTGAAAAGGTGTAAACGGGAAACAATGAGAAAGAAAAAAAAGAAGAGGAAAACAAGGAGCTTGGCGTAGTCAGTCGAATGGTTACAAGCATCAAGCGCGGTGGGCTGCTGAGATGAGTACGGCTCTAGACTAGAGGACCCACCCTCCAGCTTCTAACACTTTATTTTCCTGCAATAAACGTTTTTTCCATCCTATTCCCCTAGAACACTTTCAATTTACAATGTCTCCTTGAATTATAACACTTGTTTTTTTTTCATTTTCGTTCTGGACAATAAGACAAGCCAGCTCATGCTGCACTATGAAGCAGGTGTTTCCTGTACGCTTAAAAAATTTATCTATTTATACTTGAAGGTGAGTTAATATCTATTCACCTTTTTTTAGAAGAAATGGTCTGTTAGATAGCCCTCTAACAAATGAGTGCAGTGTGAGATTCCGGCGTACTGTTTCTGTCCATGCAGAATTGTGTCTGAACAATTGCATTAGTGTATAAGCGCACTGCCAAAGGCGTTACATAATTTTAAGATTCAGGGAGGTACTTAGCATAGCTACAAAATGGCGTGTGCACTTTTATCAAGTGAACTCGCACGTTATATTTAAATAATATTACAGCCAAGTATTAAAATGCGGGGGAAGGCGAGTGTGAGCGTGATAAAAAGGCTGTTTAACCCTCCCTCAATAATTGATGTGAGCTGCCAACATGGAATTATTTCAAAACGACTCTATAGCTGTAATTTCGTTTCGCGCAGATGATTGTGGGCACACAATGTGCTCTTTTCACTACCGCTAAAGAAAGGAGGTTAAACTTGTTCATTTGTAACTCCTATTTTCATTTTGCTCAACTTAATATTACACAAAGATGCTTGCGTTCATAAAGCAGTTGAATCTCAGCTGTCGCGTATATTGAAGCCCTTGTTCGTGAACATTTTATAGATAATCACTGAAGTGTAAGCTTTACATCTTTCTTTTGATTTTCAAACGTATATAGTGTATAATTACTTCGTTTTCGCACCTAATAGAGAGCCTAGCAGTTGGTCCCAGTCATTCGCTCTCATTTTCAATTCCATTTCTTATAGCCGCGTATCTTATCACAAACGACATAAAAAAGAAGCGTGTGCAAATTCTGTGATACAATGGCTTCAATAGACGTGTTGTCCCTTTATTCTGACCAATGGCGTGCGTACGGACGGTCAGGATGTGCGCCACCCTCTAGCCACCAAAGAAGGGCAGGGGGAGAGGTGGGGGGCGAAGTCAGCCTCACACTTTGACTTATTAAGAAAAAAGGCGAACAGTGATTAACCTTCGCTCCATCTTCGCGAAGGAGAACTCTGCGCATGCCCATAGTTGTGACGGTAACGAAGAATACAGCAAGACTGTGAAATAGAGAACCCTTTATCAGCAGAACATATGTCCAGAAAACTTGTGTAACTCAATGTACAACCAATTGATGTACACTGGTAGGGGCGATAATAGACGCTGGTCGTGCTAAGGTAATCAGTTGTAAGGCGCGTCGGCATTTATGCACGTGGCGTTGAATAATCCAGCATCAACGTTGATGACCGCGTTATAGGTCCGAAACTCTACAGTACGAAAGTGGGAGCAATCTTAAGCTGAAGATTCCAAAATAATTGGGAAGGTTCCCAGACCTCCTGGCGCAACCTACGCAAAGCTGTGGTTACCCTCGAATGGGTTAAATGCGCAAAAAAATATATGAAGAAGCCAACATGGTAATATTTAAGCGAATCTCTACCTACATCAGACACGCCCACATTTTCAACACGCATTCATTTAAGCGAGAGCTGCAACTTTGAATCCTCCCTCACACCTATTGTTTCTTACATAGAGCTTGTTTACATTGCAAAGCATTCTTCCATAATCTTTGTGTCACCGACGTCTCTTTAGAACTCATTCGGTCACTTCAATTTTTGTGATGTAATGTTTGGTGTCATCAATTCTTCGTTTCAGCAAAGACAAATAACTAATAAATACAACGTATGAAACGTTTTTTACGTAGCCCCATCAAAGCTAACAAAACCAATGTCTTGATGTCTGTACCTTTTTTCTGCGCCACTTCAGCATGAAACAACAGACCGTACCTAAACGTCTTAAGCGCAACGAATATGCATGCTATTGAAAGCCGCCTGAATGTTCCCAGCGGGGGTACTCGAGTAAATGCGTTGCAGAGGTGGGAGGGGGGTATTGCTTGAATGTTGCGTAATTGTGTATGGTTGGGAATACCTAATTGTTATTTTATCATTATTATTCTCATAGTGAATGAAGGAGACGCATTGGCTTCAACGTATGGTGGGACGCTGATGCTGGGTTGTGCCCCACTACTTGTTCAAGGTGCTCTTGCTTCCATCACATCTACTCAAGTCAAGCAAAACGTCAAGTCAAGCGAAACCCAAGTAAAGACGCCCTTGGCTGAATTCCGAACACGCGATCCAGTGCCTACATATACGGGGTGGCCAGTGAACAGTTGTGCTGAGTGAGCAGTTGGATTTTCACCATAAAAAAAACTCTGTTTCTAAAGTTCTTTTCAGCACTGTAGAGGATACAGGGCCTCTCAGCCAATAGGAAGGAAGATGAGCTCCTTTACATTTAGTCATTCGCAGCATGTCGTCTGCTCACTCTATTCACGGCGTGTGCTCGCAGAATTGTCTATGCACGCTCATTGTAGATAATATGACTGGTTTATTCACTCAAATAAAATTGTTGAACAAGCAAGCACACCGAGAACTTGAACCGTGGATTTGTTGCTCGGCTGAAGATTAGTATAGAAGCGTATGCCGGCCGGATAACTTCACTTAGGTTGTTTCGCTCGGACACTGTTCATGTCTCTCGTACATGGTGTATGATAGGCACCATGCTCTAGTATGACTCATTATCCGCTACAGATTCATTCGTGTATCCCGCTGCAAAACTTCTTTTCTCTCTATTTCGTTTGCACCGAAGGAGGATCCGACGCGCAAGAAACGCTGTGATAGGTTGCATGTCTGTTGGAGATGAGGGTCTCTTAATCTGGCGGCGCAGCCCGAGCACTGCCTCGGCTCCTTAGGCTTAACAGGTGTGGCTAAGCAAGCCACATTTCTCACTAATAACCTCAGAACGTACCTGATGTTTTATCCTGAGAGTAAGATGAAACAAATCGATGGCTGATTTCACAATTTATTCGTTGCTGTCCGCGAAGCGGCCGTGTAGCAAGAGCAAGTTTGGTTCGAAGCGAGTGGTCGCTTCTGCATGGGTGCTGCCATGTTGATTTGTAAGCGCAGTTAGCAGCGGTAACCGACACAAATGACTGAATGCGCAGTAAGTAAATGCCAAGAATAAACCTATTATGTATTAATGTGGTGTAACACACACTAAACAAACGCAAATTTCAGTCAACCTTGTGAATATTAAGGCACTAAGACTATGTTTATCTGGGACTATGTTTTGCTGCGCAAGCGTTAGGCTTTCTTACACCCCAAAGCCTGGGAAGTGCTGGACTACTATGGTGAAACACATACGGTGAAACAGAATATGGGAGAAGCTGCCTTCGTCGGCCTTGCGAGGCCAGAGAGGGGTAGGGGAGCGACAGTTTGCAAAAGACGTGAGCATGCGGCACGAGACGTGAGCACGCGTAGTGGGGGTGTGGACGCCACCACCGACACTGGATCCGCGACCTTGTGCGACTAAGAAATGTTCCGCGTTTAAAATGACAATTCTTTAATAAGGTTATCCCTTTCAATTCCCGCCTTCAGGATGTTTGCAGTTTGGTGCGTCTTTATACACCTGATGGGTAGTAGTAATAGTAGTAATAGTAGAAAACTTTATTATGTACATAATCCAGACAGGCTAGAACTCCAGTGCCCCGATGAATATACAGGGGGAAGAGCGAAGTCTTCCCGGCAGGGTCCCTGCCGGATCAGCCCTGGTGGATCAGTCGCAGCTGATCCACCAGGGCGGGGCAAGACAGCAGCGCCTCCCATTCCACCCATGTGCCATTGAAGTCGTGTTCGTCATGCTCTGCACACTCCCGCGTGATGTGAAAGAGTGTTGGGGTGGCTCCACACCACGGGCATATATCTCTGTATGCCGTGGCGTAGATCAGGTGAAGAAACCGCTTTAAGAAAGTGCAGTCTAGGGCTGCATAATCGTGGAAAGGCCACTGTTGTGATGACCTCAAATCACCGAATGAAAGTCTCTTCGTGACCACATGGAGGTCTATCCACAAGAAACCATTCATCAATTGTCTGCCATAGTAAACCAGTGTGTGCGGTGTTCGGTACCTGATCCGAAGGGGGCGAGTTCTATCCCGGGCGTGGCGGTTACATTTCGTAGGAGACGAAATGATAGAGGCCCGTGTACGGTGCGAAGTCGATGCTCATTTAAAAACACGACATGGTTGAACTTTCCGGAACCATTCAATAAGGCGTCTCTCAGAATTATATCGCACTTTTGGGCCGTTAGCCCCACGCAGTATAGTTGATGGATTTTCTTTAGGCTTCCTGCATTTACGAAGCATCGCATCATGTAGGCTTTTTCTCTTGTAATTTTGGAATCAAAGTTTGGACCAATGGGATTTTTTTATTCGCTTTACTCTTTATAGGTTTGAGCAGCTCGCTAAATATTACTACGTAATGCACACCCTAGGCCTGATTAATGTCACGTCAAGCACGGAGGACTTACGCGTCGTTGAGGGTGGTGTACAGCTATGGCCGAATCCGGTCACCACAAGATACTTGGTCTGGAGGCTAACCTGTGGGAAGACAACGAGTAATTTTTGAAGCGTGTGTGGAAATCGCCTCACTGAGAGAAGCCGGTAATAAACACCTAGCTCAAATCAAAATTAGGTTTGGCTATTTCAGGTGACTGTCATAACATTCATCTTCATCTTACCATTTCATTGTTGTTGGACCAAAATATAAAGTCAGGCACCCCAAATTGAATGATATACTTTGCAAGGAGAACAGTACAATCAAAACACTTTCCTTTAATAATGTTAGGTCAACTCATACCTGCATTACTCTACTTCTTATTGGTGAGATCAACAATAGTACAAGAGGTGATGCTCAATTGGGGGGGACATTTCGACAGCTAGGCTAGTCTTGGTTGGGTCATAACGTAAAAACCCCTTTATGCTCCATCACGTACGTCATTTTTCGGTCATTCCTAGTCAATTAAAATCTCAATATTCTCATTCAAGTTTTTTGTTTAGATTGTATATTGTCATCGTAATCTCTATTAGTCAATGCTGCTTGGGCCACTTCAATTCTATTTTTACTTTAATCCAATACATCCTGAATAGCAGTCGTCACACTCTAATGAAAAAAAGAACATTTAAGTTAAAATTGATCAATTAGTATTTCAGGACTTTTTTTGTGCTAAATGTCTTCATGAAGTTTTTTATTTAAACGAAAAACAAAGACCATTTTTTAGCCTTGAAATTCTCTATCTCAGTGCAAACTGGGGGATAACTTTTTCAGGACTTCAATGAAGGTTAGCACCTACTTACCTACCGATGTCGGTGTAACATCATGGTGCTCAAACCCGCTGTTTTTTTTCTGTGCGTGTACTTTGGTTTGCGTGAATTGATAGGATTGTTCTTACTATGTCACATAAAAGCCATGATAGACAGAGTTTTTAATTTTGCCAACTGAAAACTATCAGCAGCATAGCAGACACCATCAGAATCTATTGCATCATGGCGAGTGGCCGTGCAAGTAAAAAAGCCGCCTCTACACGCGCATTTTATTTTTGCGCGTTATTGGCAAGCATATCCTCGTGCCACGAGTGGTGTTTTTAGCTCTTATTTGTTATATACTCAAATATTCTCACACAAAAAAAGAGAATCACTTTCTATTACATGCCCGCTTAAACGAAGCTGCACTGTGGAGAAAAATATTGTTCGCGAAAAAGTTCTCTTACCTGTGTAAGCGTAACCACCAAATCCTGGATACGCAAAGTGTTTGCTGCTTTCAAATCCGTAACCAGAGCCGTGGCCAGCGCCGTAGCCAGAGAGGTAGCCAGGACTATAGCCAGAGACGTAACCGGGGCCGTAGCCGCCATTCTGGTGCCCCACGTAGCCGTGCCCAATAAAAGGACGAAAAATATTTTGGAAAAAATTGAAAACACTGGTAGGGTAGCCTCCATGAAACGTGTAGTGAAATCCACCGCTTGCTGGCCAGTTGCCCTGGAAAGCAGTTGCGGACAAGTTTCCCAAACTCGTGGCCCCCAGTGGGCCTCCCCAGGTGAGTAAGAAGCTTTGTGTGCGCTGTGGACCAAAGGGCGATTGGTACGTTGTCTCCGTTCTTCGTAAAGTAGCGCCTCCTGGACTACCAGGAACGCCGGCTCCACCACCGATGGAAGTTGTTTGGGTGGTGCGGGTCACTCTGCCATCGCCGCTTACTTGGGTGAAGACGTGTCTGCGCACGTGGGGAGATCCATACCTAGCGAGAAGAAGATCGCCTACCAAGCCTCCGCCCATTGGGACACCACCGTCGTTAGTGCGCACAGCGGTCTCCAAAAGGCTGTCACTGACAAAGCTGCCACCCTGAAGCACCCTTCCACCTGAAGGAGCTATATCGTTGAGGGAACTATCGATCCTTGTTATGGTCGACATCGCGTTCGTCAATGAAGCTGCAAAGACGTAAGAAAATACACTTAGGAATAGTAAACAATTCAGTGCAGAAAATCAGCGGCTACTTAGCAATTATCCTTAGGCCTGATTCACTAATCCATTCAAACGCGTCATCCCAATGCCGCAAAAGCACCAGTGTTCCTAATGTACAACTTTGTCTGAAAGGTTGTGTCTTAAAATGGTTCTTAAAAACGCCACCAATATCAAGAATCTACGCCGATGTATATAATGGAACATTTTTTTAGTAAAAACTTCGTCAGTCTTGTGTAAGTGTCTCGAAAATGACTGTTCATTTTACTACGCTCTGATTGGCTAAATCTCGTGAGCAAGTGGGCCGACACCAATAAAGAACTCTGGCTTCAATCTCTACACAACCGATTCTCGCCGATATGAACGGCCCATTTTGCAGGCATTTACACGCTACCACCTTATCACACCGTGCATCTTAGTGAGAGAACGTGTATTCATGGCTGAATTTGGTGACGTGGTGATGGCAGGACCACGCAGCAGGCGTCCGCTACTTGAGTGAATCAGGTTAACGAAGAAAGGCGGCATATTTAGGCATGCATTTTGACAAAGGGCCTGTCTTTCGATGTCCCGATGAAAGACTTCTACAGGGTCGCAAGCTGCAGCAACGCCTTCTTTATTTCTTTCCATGCCAATGCAAACGCGCCTATCTCCAAGGGAGCCGTCGTTACGCCTTAGATACGGCAGGGGTTGTGATGCTACGCTACATGATGCATAGCGCTGCTTATGTCACACGTGCTTCCGAGCGCTTTCTCCCGGGGATGCGATAGACGTGTTTCCCCCTTCAATATAATACGTGTCTGATTTTTTTTCTCCGTGTTCCTTCTCAATGGCTCGAAGCATCACCGCCACCGCAGCACAACTCTTATTGTCACCACATGTAGTAGCGTTGCAGTGACACTTCCCCATTGGTTGCCCGCATAGCACCACGAATGGTAACAAGCTATTTCAGAAGGCCGTATCTTTTACGCAGCCAGCGTAACCACCACTATTGTGACCACGTGGAATGCAAGATGCTGCCCCATGGACCTGTACACAGCTGCATGAAAAATTCAGCAGATCCACGTACCTGGGAATTGACGTTATGCTAAGCATGCGGAGGGAAGGTGAACGTGTACCAATTTTTTCATTGAGTGACTCGTCGTGAAATGACGCTAAATATATGTACAAATGTTTCACGCATGGACATATGTTGAAGAGTTGGAGATGTTTACTGAACCAGTTGTTTGCGCTTGCGCAACGATGCCAACTGGGACATTTGTATTATCAACGCCAGAAGCTGATATGAAGCGCTGATGCTGGCGAGGATGCTGGCCCTGGACACTGCTACATCAATCAACTTCAGCGCATGGCAACTAACCACAATTGACTTAAACTCGACGTGACTCCTCTATCAAAGGAGTACATGTGTAATGCTTATAAAATTGAATAGGCAGCACTGCAACCACTATTGACGTCTCACGAAGATTAACGTCTATTTGAAAAGTAGTTCCGTGACCTGGCGTAGCTCAGGGGTAAAATGCTTCATTGCCATGCAGAATGTTTGAGATTCATTCCAGCTGGGACCCTGACATTTCTTCTTTGCATTGATTGGGTGGACGGTATACCGATTTCGGTTATTTCTTAACGCTTGCACGTTAAAATTGCCCATGTGTGTTCTCGTTGTTCCTAGGCGTGCACGCCGTACTAAGTGTCAATCACCTGTGGCCCATACCCGCATAACAACGGCACTTACCCGCTCGTGGGTATGTGCCACTGTCTGACGGGACGTGCTTGACAACTTTCGTGGCGAGATTGTAACATTATTGAGGTCTTGAGCAGCGCGTCATATTCGTCAAACCATCTTACCCTCCCACGCTAATTTTGGTTCACGCCAAGTTAAGGGGGTGTCTACTAGAGCCCCCAAACGTAAGCGGCTAGATCAGATAGATAGATAGATAGATAGATAGATAGATAGATAGATAGATAGATAGATAGATAGATAGATAGATAGATAGATAGATAGATAGATAGATAGATAGATAGATAGATAGATAGATAGATAGATAGATAGATAGATAGATAGATAGATAGTTAGATAGATAGATAGATAGATAGATAGATAGATAGATAGATAGATAGATAGATAGATAGATAGATAGATAGATAGATAGATAGATAGATAGATAGATAGATAGATAGATAGATAGATAGATAGATAGATAGATAGATAGATAGAAATGCTTCGCATTTAAGATTACTTCATCATATGATTACATCAGAGAAGCGCTGTATGAGGGGCTCCTTTCCCAGTGACCTTAAAGCACACGCGAAGGTTAGGCGATGGGCGAGAGCAAGAAACGCCTAGAGGAGAGGGCGGTGAACAGCTGGATTGGGCGCATCTGGTTGGCATTGATAAAATAAAGGAGGTATTAACAGCAATAATTGGTAATGAAGAATACTGGCCCTGGCGTACTATGCAGGATGGTCTGAGCTTTTCGAAAACACGAGTTCGTTAAAAGCTTGCATATTCTTGGCACAAAGATTGTGCGGAGCACGTGACAGCAGTGTTGATAAAAACGGCCACAATAACGCGCGTGAAGTAAGAAATACACGTGGGGCATTTGCGGTGGTTATCAAAGAAACACCGCGTGCAAACACGTTACCGTGATTGTCGCGCTATCTTTTCGCCAACTCAACGTCGCGCCTCTCACAGGCGTGTTCGTGGGCGTTTGTCTTCTTTCGGGCAGGTTTGTCGTTTCACCTGCAGCATGGAAATTTCTACTCTCGAATGGAGCAAGGGCACACACGCGGCACTCTCCTGCAGCTCGTTTCAGTTCCATGAAATATTGCTGATAAATATACAGGCAGGTTGTCACCAGGGGCACTCGAATCATGGCGGCCACACGGCTTTGAGTGAATACATCGTGAGCGCGGTGTAGTTTAATGCCATACAGAGTGACCACGTGATGATATACCTTTTTACTTCCGCGTGCATACGTGCGTGCATATATAGTCTGCGCGATAAAGCTGGTATACTCACGGACAACTTTTCTTGGCAATTCTGTGAAGGCTACAGAGCAATATCGTTCGGATCCTGATGCTATAATGAATTTAGTACTATATATGTGGGCTCATTTTCAACGTGTGATACGAGAAATATTGTCTTCAGTTATGGCGTATTGTTCTCCGGCCTAATACTCACCTCACAGCTGTCAGATGTTCCATTCTTTGGCTTATTCATTGCCACTTCCCGTTTTTGAACGCATCAGAAATCCGCGCTTTTTGCGTGTACTTACGCCAAGCGGCGTCTGCGTAGATATCAAACGGTGATCGCGCACAGGCATCACTTGAACAGTGGTAGGAAACTCATTACGTACCAGACTACTTCGCGTAGTGTTACATGTGCAGAAGCTCCAACCTTGTAGTTTTCCCTTCATCGTCAAGTAAAGTTGTTCACGAGTATGAATTAATCATGCCGCTCCCGGGTGTTGTGGCGTGAACACTGCTTCTCGGAAAGAGGGAACATGGTAGGTGAAACTAATTATCGCCGCGAGTATCTGTCTATCAAACTGATGGGCACGTGAACTCGGGTACAAACTTGATGACTCTGACAAGGCCCCAGTTCAACTTGTGCCTTTCATTGTGCTGGCGAAGCGTTTCATGCAGCGGACACTTAGCAGCAGCTTCTTTGCATGTTAGAAGAAACACTTATTCATATCAAGGCTAGTTTCTATGGTTATGGTGGGTGGTGCCCTTCTTCCAGGGCCTCACTTTACACAGTGGCTCGCCAGGTCTAGTAAAGGGTCACCAGTAATTTGATCAGCTTGCACTACTTCTGCAAGGCTGGCGCCATAGAGCCGCTTGTAGTCGCGTAGCTTCTTCTATAAATTTTCAAGTCAGTCGTCTACTCAGTTTTAGATGCGGAGCATCTAATACTCGAGGCTTGTAGTGCGGCGCCGTCCGCAAGCTTCCTCCTCCTTCTTCCACCATCTGTGCATCCTTTCCTCCTCTACACACTGCGCGCGCTTCACTCCTCCACCATCTGTGCACCCTTCCTCCTCTACACACCGCGTGCGCTTCTCCTCTTCACGAACATTCGCTAGCTGTTTAATGTAGCGCGCATGCGCCGTCACGCTTCGAGAACATCGGCAGCTGACGCGCGCGCATGCGCCGTCGGGCTTCGAAAACATCGGCAGCTGACGCGCGCGCATGCACCGTTGCGCTTCTCCCCCTTCTCGAACATTCGACAGCTGACGCGCGCATGCACCGTCACCCACCATCTGTGCCGCGCGCGCTTTTCCCCTTCGAGAACATTCTACAATTCTCCTGATTCTCCAGTGGACGCGCATGCGCCGTCGCGCTTCGAGAACATTCAACAGCTGACAGTGCATGCGCCGTCGCGCTGTATATATACTCAAGGTCGGCGCTCGCTCGCTCAGTTGCCGCTCGTCGGTTGGTTTGTACGGCGCGTCGACGTCCAAGGTCGCGGTGAAATGAATTCCAACGAATCCACAAACACAATGATCGACATCCCTTCGACCAGCGCCGTCCTTTCGCATACGTGTGTACGTGTTCACTCATTTAACACCCCCTCCTACAACCACGTTAACCAATTTAGCCATCGACCCAAGTAAGTCGCAATTTAACACCCCATTTCACAACCACGTTAACCAATTTAGCCATCGACCCAAGTAAGTCGCACTTTAACATCCCGTTAACCAATTATATGCTCCGCATCCTCCTCAGTGTTCCCCCGAGGGAAGCTGCGGGCAATTTTTTGCTCGGTCTGCTTTGAAGTGAAGACCGCATCAACTGTGTCCTAACTTTTTATTATACTAGTTAGCTAGGGATGAATGAACATAAAATCATACAGTCTTAATCGATTGTGAAGGTTTCAATTCAAATGGCAAATATGTCGAGTGCAATTATCAAAGTGATAATTAGTGCTAGGCTATCGCAAATATGATCCCGTTAGTACTGTTTAATTAGCATCTTTTTACTTAGCGTATTCATGACATCACAAAATACGTTTGCATGACTTAGTTATCTGTGTTAATTAGCATGAAAATGTGCGTTAATTATCATGCTTGAGTTAGCACAGTCCTTGTTTTATATGGCTGCATCAACATGTTTTTATTACGATGTTGCGCGATTGTGTGTTTAGAAAAAGTAGTTAATGAATTGGAGTACCCGGTACTCTACTAAAGTAGAGCTGAAAGTCGTTTCTTTCTTTGGTTTTAGCATAACTTGGCTTAATTAGCTTGGTCGTAGCAAGTCCTGACCAAACTAGCCAAGTATACCATCCGTGCAAATCGCCATACTCGGCGACAACTTTCTGTGACAGCACAGCCATGGCTACGAAGCCCAAGCGCGCCCTTTTCTGATAATCTTCTGCACGTAGTGCACAAACGCTATTATATTGTCGCGAGAGCAAGGTTTCGAGCTCCAGTATCTTCTCAGGAAATTTGTGCAAAACCAACTCCTCTGCTTCTTTTTTAAGTCTTTCTTTGTACTCTTCTACCTTTGGGTTTGTTTCTCTGGCCATTACAGAGCTTCGGCTTTTGACTTTAATGGAATGTGGGGTAAATCGTGTTTTCCAGCCTGGGACAGGCGCTACACGCTGCATTTACGGCTTACAAACCGAGCAGTCAAGGTCGCCCCCGTTCGGGATTAGAAGGGGAAAGCTTACTCGGAAAAGCGTCTAGCGAGAGGCAGGTCCGGCGCCACTGTCTGAGTCTAAACCATTGTTAACAGGCACGCGTGTCATTGAGAATGACATGGGGACGCGACCACTTAGCCTGACCGAGACATAGTGGTGGCTGGTAAACGACCATATTCCCCCGCGCTCTTGTTAAGATGTCGGGGCGCCTCGCTGTCGCATGTACACCTGGTAAGCAATAATGTAGCCATCGCTCTTAAGGACGCTTCTAGAAAGCAACAATTAACGAAAGAACTTACGGGGCCCGAGCGTGGGAACGGCCGCCGACGGCAGTCGGCCGAAGGAGGCCGCACGGCTTGGTATGGGAGAGAGTGTCACGTGCGGAGGACCTTTCCCTTTGCGTGTTTCATTTTGGTAAGGAGGTTTTTACAAATGTAGTGCCTTTTATGAAAGTGTTTCTGTGATTGGTTGTGATGCTGCGAGTCCCAACATGTGATTGGTTTTTGTGAAGACTCTTTGTTCGACCAAGGGTTAAAAAGAGGATGTTTGAACTTGAAAAGTGAGCGGAGCGGAGTCGGGGTCAACGGCGGATCTCACCACCGGAGACCAGCTATGCGGGCCGAGGGGTATGCCACCATTTTCTATGTTTTGTCTTTGTAACCCAGTGCATTTTGTAACTTGAAGTTGTGTTAGCTAAATAAACCCCCAATGAGTGCTCCCCAAATTCATCGTGTTGACTTCTCATCGATTGCCTCCGTGGAGTTTCACCCACATTTATTCGTCTCCCTGGTCGTCCGATGCGCCTAACTTTGAACAACCCCGACGTTTCGCTACAAAGTGGTGGAGGTTGCTCGGTAACGATAGTCCCGCTCTGAAATTATGCCCCGAGTCAACAACAAATATCAGGAACCTACCTCTGACTGTTCTACTATGACGGAACCCTCTACCTTCTTCTCTGCTATATCTACCCCCCAAGTTACACCATTCGTCGGACCACCAGTCTTTAGAGGCGCGCCGGAGGAATCTATTTCAGAGTGGCTACTTTGCTACGAACATGTAGCGTCGCTTAATAATTGGGACCAAGCCACGAAGGTGAAATTTCTATATCTGGCTTTAGACGGAGATGCGAAAAAGTGGCACACCACTCAAATTCTAACCGGTGCTCCTAATACATGGGAAGAATGGGCGACGCTACTAAAAACGTCCTTTACGAGTCGCCACTCAGTCGAGATCGCCCATTTGCGGCTACAAAACCGCACCCAATTGCCGTCCGAAACCCCCGAGCAGTACTACTATGACGTCATACAGCTGTGTGCAAGAGTGAACCCGTCCATGACGGAAGATGATCGGTTGCGGCACCTTATGCGCGGTTTGCGTCCGGATATTCTGGAGAAGATGATAATCGCAAACCCGGAGAGCTGCAATGCATTCCTCCAAATTTTGCAACGCATAAATCTGGCAGCTTTGATGAGCCGTGTGTCGGGGCTACAACCGATTGGCATCCAGTATTCTACCGGACCGCAGTCGTGGATGCAAAACATCGCGCATCCCCTAGGGTTCGCACCCGCCGCAGCGACAGGGCACCCTCCTCCTACGTGTGTCGCCACTTGCGCCGCGGCCGAACTGCGTTGCCCGCGGGAGGTTGCCGACCGCGAGAGAGACCTGAAAACGATTGCGGACTCGGTTGCCTTGCTGTCTGACCGGCTAAAAGGCATCGAAGACGAGGTGCGTCGCCCCCCAATGCCTTGGCCTCGGAGAACTTCCCGTGCCAACGACGGGCGTCCCCGATGCCAGATTTGCCGCCGCATAGGTCACATAGCACAACAGTGCTGGCAGCGGTTCCGAGATGACAGGAACGATGAGGCTGAGCTTCAAGGCAATCAGAATGTGCAGCCTAATCCTTCGGAAAACGAGAACGGCCGGGCCTAGGGGGCCAGCCCGGCCGCCCCATCGGCACATTGTCGGAAGGTCAGCTTCTCACAGTCCCCACACGAGCCAACGGTACAGAAACGTTGCGACACCACCCTGGCCTCAAGAATGGAAATGCCGACACGCTTTCCCGCCTTCCTCATGATCCCGCGCCTGTAAGCGAAGAAAACCCCTTACCGTTGCTGGTTCTAGATCAGGTGGATGTTGGAAAAAAGCAGAGGGCAGACCCATGGATGAAAGAAATTATGCAGCACCTCAAGCACCCGGATGCGCCCGTTGTCAGGAAAACTAAAAGAACGGCACGGAGCTTTCGGTTGATCGACGGTGTACTGTATCGAAGGGCGAAAGGGTTTCAGGAGGATCGTGCGGCGCTCGTTGTCCCCAAGTGCTTGAGATCTGAGATTTTAAGGTACTGCCATGACGCCACCACGGCAGGCCACTTAGGTGTCAAGCGCACATGGGAGAAAGTTCGTTGCCGATATTTCTGGCCGAAGATGTTCTCGTACGTAAGCAAGTACGTTCTCTCCTGCCCCGACTGCCAGACACGAAAGCAACCACCGGGAAGGCCGGTCGGTTTCCTCCAACCGATCCCACCTGCAGATCGACCTTTTCAGCAGGTGGGCATGGACTACATTGGGCCTTTCACTAAATCCAAAGCAGGGAACCGCTACATCGTCGTGATTACCGACTACCATATGAAATGGGTCGAGGCTGTCGCGTGTCCAGCGGCCACTGCCGCAGAAGCAGCAAGAGCTTTCGTCGAACAAATCGTCCTACGTCATGGTGCCCCGGAGAAAGTAATAAGCGATCGTGGGCAGCACTTCGTCGCCAACTTGACCGAAGAAATATTCCGGCTCGTGGGTAGCGAGCATGCCACCACAACAGCATACCACCCACAGGCCAACGGCTTGTGCGAGCGTTTTAACCGCACGTTGGCTGACATGCTCAGCATGTATGTTTCCTCACACCACCGCGACTGGGATGAATTCCTACCGTACGTTCTATTCGCATACAATTCTTCCACCCACGAGACGACTGGATTCACTCCCTTCTTTCTTCTTCACGGACATGAACCGACACTACCGGTGGATGTAGGGTCGGGCGCGCAACGCGGATTCGATTACACTCTGGATGCAATTAAAGTGGCCCGCAGGCTGCGGCAGGCTCGAAAAATAGTAAATGAACGGGAGAAGCGTCAGCAGGAGAAGAACAAGCGCAGCTATGATGCTAGGCGACGAAGTGTTGTTTATCATCAGGGCGACTTGGTGTACTTGTGGACTCCCTCCCGGGCGAAAGGGAAGACGACAAAGCTTCTTCACAAATATCACGAACCTTTCCGTCTTGTGCGCCAGGTAGCCGAGAACAACTGGGAGGTGGTAGACCAAACTGGGAAAAAACGTGACGTTGTGAATGTGGCGCGTTTAAAGCCCTGCCACGTTCGATTGGGCTCCGATGCCGACGACGCGGACGATGAGTCTGATGATAATCATGAGGTGCGCGATCTCGGTGGTGATGTGCGTGAGGGAAGTGCCAGGAGAGATGACCACGGATTGCATCGAAGTGTTGTGCGCGAGTGCAGTGCAAGGAGAGATAACCACGGATTGCATCAAAGTGTTGTGCGCGAGTGCGGCTCCAATGGTGATGTGCGCGAGTGCGGTTCGCGAGTGGGTCAGGAACTCCGTTTGCAACATTGTGTGCGCGGGACACAGACCAGTGTTCCAGTACAGCAGTGCGAAAGCTACGACACGGACACTGAACTTTACTCGGACTGGAAGACATTCTCAAGTAATAACAACGCACAACAGAATGTCAGTGCTTTCGAAACGGACACTGAATTGTATTGCAGTACCGATGAGTGAACCCATATATTTCTGTGTCCAGTGATTTTGTTTTGTTTTTCATCTGTTGTTTTTAGGTAATTTTTTAAAGCCTCTCACCTGTTATACACATGCATAAGTGTCTTTAAATAAGCATCTCACACACTTGTTGATTGCAAAACCTTTTTGTATAATTAGTCTATTTATTGTCGTGTTTGGCAGATAAAACGAGTGGGGCACTCTTTTTAGTAGGGGGGAGGTGTCGCGAGAGCAAGGTTTCGAGCTCCAGTATCTTCTCAGGAAATTTGTGCAAAACCAACTCCTCTGCTTCTTTTTTAAGTCTTTCTTTGTACTCTTCTACCTTTGGGTTTGTTTCTCTGGCCATTACAGAGCTTCGGCTTTTGACTTTAATGGAATGTGGGGTAAATCGTGTTTTCCAGCCTGGGACAGGCGCTACACGCTGCATTTACGGCTTACAAACCGAGCAGTCAAGGTCGCCCCCGTTCGGGATTAGAAGGGGAAAGCTTACTCGGAAAAGCGTCTAGCGAGAGGCAGGTCCGGCGCCACCGTCTGAATCTAAGCCATTGTTAACAGGCACGCGTGTCATTGAGAATGACATGGGGACGCGACCACTTAGCCTGACCGAGACATAGTGGCGGCTGGTAAACGACCATATTCCCCCGCGCTCTTGTTAAGATGTCGGGGCGCCTCGCTGTCGCATGTACACCTGGTAAGCAATAATGTACCCATCGCTCTTAAGGACGCTTCTAGAAAGCAACAATTAACGAAAGAACTTACGGGGCCCGAGCGTGGGAACGGCCGCCGACGGCAGTCGGCCGAAGGAGGCCGCACGGCTTGGTATGGGAGAGAGTGTCACGTGCGGAGGACCTTTCCCTTTGCGTGTTTCATTTTGGTAAGGAGGTTTTTACAAATGTAGTGCCTTTTATGAAAGTGTTTCTGTGATTGGTTGTGATGCTGCGAGTCCCAACATGTGATTGGTTTTTGTGAAGACTCTTTGTTCGACCAAGGGTTAAAAAGAGGATGTTTGAACTTGAAAAGTGAGCGGAGCGGAGTCGGGGTCAACGGCGGATCTCACCACCGGAGACCAGCTATGCGGGCCGAGGGGTATGCCACCATTTTCTATGTTTTGTCTTTGTAACCCAGTGCATTTTGTAACTTGAAGTTGTGTTAGCTAAATAAACCCCCAATGAGTGCTCCCCGAATTCATCGTGTTGACTTCTCATCGATCGCCTCCGTGGAGTTTCAACCACACTTATTCGTCTCCCTGGTCGTCCGATGCGCCTAACTTTGAACAACCCCGACGTTTCGCTACAATATACTTGGTACAAGAAAGGAAAATATAAAAAGAAATGGTATAAATGGTTTGTTCAAGACTGTTGGCATTGTTATTAGGAAACGCACACCATGCAGGGTTTCGTTCTTTGCTGTTTCTAGTTTTCTGGTTTTCCGGTGTCATTTATCCTTTTTCACCGCCGGTTAAACAACGATGGCGTCGCTTGGTTTCAGCAAGTTGACATCGAAGCTTGTGAGCGAGCGTGAGGGCGTGTTCGTTAGGTCATCTGTATTCATCGAGCAGGTAGAAACGAAGACACCGGTACGTCATGAAATATTTTGTTTCTCGCACACACGATCTCCAAGAATTTGTGCGCGAGTGATAGCCGCCTTGAAAGCGACACCGGTGACCTGCCAGTCTTCAACGATACCAGTTGCTTAAAAGCTTAACTGCAATTGGAAACTGCACGTAAAATCTATTACCCTTTTCCTAATTGCGTTGTGCACTTGGTGGGTATTTCGGCTACCTGATACGATCGCGCTGAAGATCACGTACTTTAACACCGTAGTCGTCGGCATTAACGTATAGAGAGTGCTTATTTGTGCTTATGAGGAGAAAATTACCAGACCAAAGCTTCGCCTGGGCAGGAGACGCGTTCATGTAAATATGATGTTTACTGTGCAAGAGCAGCTTACATGGCCAAGTAAAGATTGCGTTTTACCCACTTAGGTTTACGAATGTCAAACGCCCACCCACGACTGGTCGTGGCTAAGATTTCTGCTACTCATTGATGCCTTCGCCTCCCATAAAAAAAAGTATGTCACAGATTGGCCACAAGGACGAAGCAATGAATGCCAGAGCAACGACTTGGAATGTAACGCTGAGAATGGCTAGCAGATCAAAACGGGCAACGCGCTGCTCACGCACAAATGACACACAAAAACAACACTCACACTACGCGAGCTTACTAACAACGTTTAATAGCTAAATTCTTAACGCGCTGTTTAAACAAAAACGACGCACAAAACGTAATCAAGGCCAAAGATATGAGTGCGAACTAACGAGTGTGCCACTTGTTAATTCGCTGTATTTGAAAAGCGCGCTCTTTTCACAAAAGGGTCCTGCCCAGCAAGAGAAGTGACCTTTGTGGCCCAGAGAACTAACGCAATCGTTTCGCTGAAACGCCAAGGCCCACATTTCTCCCCACTGAAGGATAAGCGCTTGCGCTCAAGCACCTGATCCCCCCCCCCTCTCCGATCCGTGGGGCAAAGTTCACGTGAGAGATAAGCGCGCGTTGGCACATCGCAACCAGCAGCGTTCGAAGCGCAGCCACCATTTTTTAGTGCGATAGCGGTTATACGGACACTCTCGTCTGTATTTTCCAGCCGGCCTCGGTGTCGACGGGACCGTCCCTCACCGTATACGTATACGTATCTATATAAATAAAAACGCAAGAAAGAAAATAATTGAGAAAAAGACTCCAACACGCGGAATCGAACATAGGACCTCTAAAGCGTGAGCGCGAAGCATTAACCACTGAGCTGAGCCACAAAGGAGCACCTCCTTCAACGTTCAAACGGCAAGCTATTTATACTTACCACTTACCGCCGGTGACGGGCATCTCAGGAGAGCTATTATGTTTTCAGCATTACCAGCAATATGGCGCAATAAGCACCAAATTGCATGCCGCCACATCACCAAGACGCGGTGGCATGCGCTCTCCTCCCCCACGCGTACTTTGCCCCGCGGAGAGGGAGCAGGGTGGACGCTAAAGGCTCCATGTATCTGTAGCAGCACGTCGGCTCTTGTCTGTTTGACTCGGTGTCGAGTCCTCTACCACATGGAGAGAGAGAGGGGGGGTGCGGCTTCGCCTAACCACGCACCCACTCTCTCTATAGGGTTAGGGCACGGCACCGCGCAAAATGCCTCGCTCTGACGCGCTTCGATGGATGCATGGGATCAACCCTTAACGCACGCACTTACATCGTCGTGGGCATGGATTTTCCTGAAATCAACTAGAGAAATCAATCAACTGAAATCAACTAGCGCTGCGATCCTTCAGCGACCATGGGAATGATGGGTAGCACACAGATTTGCCTAGTCTTCGCACTTGCGGGCAGCGAATCATACTTGCAGCTGCGTTTATTGCTGTGTTTTGGTTTCGTTTTGAAGGAAAGAACTAACCCTTTTGAACTTCGAGACCCGATTCGAAATGGTAAGCCTAAAAGAATAAGGTGGTGAAGCGCAACCGCTGAAAATTTGCTGATTTTTGTTTCGTGAGAAAACAGCTCCAAGTCACACGAACACACACGGAGCCAGAAGCAGGCCAGACGTGCGAAGGTTAGACAAATGCATGTACTATCCATCATTCTGTGACGTCCCCGCAAACACGGACTGAGCCCCGCTCCTTTCGAGATGTGTGCGCTCGTTTCTCAAACCCACGCATAAAGGGCATTCCTGAGTTAAGTACCAGAAGGATTATTTCTGCTGTTCTCACGGGCTCCCCCACGCAAAATCATGGACCGGGCGGCGCCTTGTCGTCTACAGACCGTGTGACAGAGTACAATAATCGGCACGCACCCTTCAGATCTGTGGCATGGGGGAGCAGCAGAACACCCTTTTGTTGGTTTGGGGAAAGCGACCTTTGCGGCAAGCGCCTGTGCCGGGTCCGATTTGCCTTTCCGTCAGCCTCCGTGGCGCCAGGGCTCTTACTGCGTTCTGCGCGGATGGCCGCCCGCGGCGGTGAACGACGAAGAAACGGCGGCTACGGAGAATTTCGCGGGAGACGCCGAGCTGCAGGGAAACGTTGAAACTTGGTCTGGACATCGGCTCGCCAAGTACCGAAAACATCGGGACCATTGTTCGCCCGTAATTAAAGTGTCATCGGACGGCTCGCCCATCACTCTCCCTGAGGCTTGAGTTTGTACCTTGTTACTTGCTTGGCTTCGTTTGGGAGAGGGTTTTCTACTGGTGCGGGCCGCGGGAGCGGCCTTCGAAAAGGACACACACCGACTGAGAGAGAAATGTGCCGCATGGATAGCAGCGATTGGTTTGGTGCCCCGGTGGGGCAGAGTGGGAACCTGAGAAAAGCGGCCACGTGTCGAGAAAAGAGATATGATGCGAAGAGAGTCGGAGATACGATGCGACGAGCTCGAGATGGTAGACAGACGAAATGGAAAAGGAAGATGACGGTGCGAAGAGATAGCGATGAGAGGCGATGAGATGGTGACTGGGGCAAGGACGGTACGATGAGGAATGAAAGTTAGGGATGGGAGGCGAGTGAATGGAGCGTTATGAAAGAGGGATAAGATGGAAATCATTGAGAGGCCCGACGTAGGCGACGGCGACGAAGACGATGAAGACGCTGACGAATTGGACAATGACCCCAGGAAGAAGCCCTGAGCCCCGACTCGAACAACCAGCTCCGAGGTCCTCGTCAACATGGACCTTTCGTGAGACTGACTTTATGCACCTTATTTAGATTAGTTTTGCGGGAAGGGAGGTGGCGAATTGAGACATTGCGCGGTTTTGTTAATTATTGACTTTATCATTTGTGTCGTCGTGCGTTTACTTTGTGATAAGGCACCCTTGTATTGTCACAGTTACTTATGTATCCTGTTTCGCGTGCCGCGAGTATTTTGCTGACGTGTTACCCTTTTGTGTAACAGATGTCGTTCACGGGCAATATGTGTGTACGCCATTTGCACTTGTTATTCAATTAAATGCGTCCATGATTAAGAAAAAATCGTGACGTCTCTTACTTCCCGGCCCCAGCACGAATCCCTGTATGTGGAAAGCAATGGAGACGCGTAGCCAAGAGGGAACCGGATAGAAAAAGGGTTGAGTGTTCTTCCCTCTCTTTGGCGATCGGTGGCGTAGCGGGGACGTCTCAAGTGGTGGCAGCGGTGGGATTACTGCTGGGGCAACGGTGCGAGATTTCACCCTCGTATTAGGGAAGGAGAGATGGCACGATGAACGAGCAGGCTACCAAGATGACCGACAGAGGCGACCCCCTAGAAATGAGTGCATTAATGTTAGCGGACATAGTTCCGTCGTTTACCGGAGGTGATATGGGTCCGGATGTTGGGGTCTTCTTTAAAATTTTGGAGCAGGTTGGTCGCTTGGGTGGATGGCGGGATAATGAGCTGATCTGCATAGCACGATGCAAGATGGTAGGCGCGGCGCACAATTTTGCGTGGTGGGATGATGGCGTCGCTGCGGCTTCAAATTTTTCTGAATTCAAATATTTCGCCCTCAAGAGGTTCGATACGGAGCCACTTATCTTTAAAACGTAGCGGTTTTTAAACGCGAGGCATGGGGCAGAGGAGGAGGTGCGGTCATTTGCAAGTCACTTGCGCATCCTCGGGACCGCCACCCTGGCGAGCTCCGAAAGTCAGGATCCGGTGAAAGCTTCACTGCGCCGCGAAATTCTAGACGAACAATTACTCTCACAATTTTTATTAGGCCTGAGGGATCCGGTCCGCAGATTTGTTCCCTCTCGGGATCCAAAACCACTTGATGAGGCCATTGCCATAGCGGTCAAGGAGGAACAGAATGAGAAAGTGTCGAGGAGCCATTCGTTACCCGTTCAATACGTGGAAGAGAACACAGATGTTCATGAGATGCATAGCCGCCTTGACCGCCTCGAAAAACTTGTGGAGAGCTTGGCAGTACGCAAAAAGGTGACACGAAATTGGCAGGAATTCCCGAAGCAGCTTCCTTATCCCGGCGGGTGCTCTAACTGTGGCAGGTTTGGTCACATTCGGCGAGAATGCCACCGGTACCGACGACGAAGGGGGAATTCGATGGGTGGCAGCCGCATTCACAAAGACAAAGAGATAGTGACAAATTTTGAATTAGAAAACCTAGACGCAACTCCTCCCCATGACGATGACGCGCAGAGGTCAATCGCGATCGTAAATATCCGCGGGGAAATAAGCTCCTTAAAAATGAGTCATGGTTCAGCGTGTGCGGAAGTGGTCAATGTAATTTCCGTGATTGAGGAGGATGTTCCGCCATTGAGCGAGTGTGTGTGAGAGAGGAACGCTGGCACGCCGGTGCCACTGGGTGAAACAAATGCTGTCGATGTCGAGGCTGCTGGAGCGGATACAGACGGTTTAGCTGCGGTTTCTACCTCGAAGGTCCCACGAGACGATGAGGCATTACCAGTAGGAGTGGCAGATATAGAGTTGGATGAGAATGGGTTTTCGGAGGATGCAGTTGTCGTAGTCTTGGTCGACACGGTGGTAGACCGAACGTTGGAGAGAGAAGATGAGATTGAGGAATGCCTAGATCGCAACGGAGTGGTTTTTGTGGAGCCAAAGGGGAACTGCAGCATACTCGATGTACACCGCACCAAACCCGGGCACGCGCAGCGGTCGTCTTGTCAGATAGCTTCGCACTCCGCGACTGAGTTGAGTAGGTGGAAGTTCGGACCATCCAACGAGGGTCCGGGACTCGGAGTCGGGGAAAAGGTCTACATACGGGTAGACGCTGAGCTCTCGGGGATCGGCTAGGGTAACAAGAGTCCGCAATGTTGTATGTCATTTTGTTCTATAAATTTTGTTCGGTCATTGTGCTTGTTATTTTAGTCGAGACCTTGTGTCGAAGTTTAAGTTTTCTTTTATTTTGTTTTGCTTTGGCCTGTACACTTGTTTTATTTTGTTGATTGTGTTTTGAAATGAGGCAGGTAGTTTACTCGGTTATTGTGGTTTTGTGTTGTTTGCGGCATCTGAGGTTGATCACTGAGTGAGTGGTACCACCTGGGATCGATGAACGCCTAATGACTGGGGAAGAACATAGTGTCAGTGAATGTGAGGTTGCCGAGATCTCGCCACTTGTCGGAAAGGAAGGTGAAAAGGGACTGTTTAAAAAAACAAGAAAGTTCAGAAAGTTCAAATTGAAATGGGTTCATGGCGTCTCCCCGCACGGAAGTGTCGTGCCTCGTTAGGAGGCAGGGAGCGTCGTGATCTGTATTGATGTACAACGCCCAATGTCACAACCGCATTGGACAGCATATACGCTACGTTCTCAGCCAATCCGAACGCGCAATTCGCGTTGAAGGTCCCTTTTCCTTCATCGACAGGTGCAGCAGAGGCCGGGCAGGAGATGGTACGCAAGGGTAATTCAGTATTGCTGCCTGTATGACCTATGTTCTCCCGCCATACCGCTTTTCGTCTGGTTTAAAATGTTCGAGGTCTTAAAATTTTGTGCATGTGTGAAATGAAAGTGTATTCAAATGTGTGTATCATCTGTACGGTTGTGCCGAGAGTGGACAGTGCAGGTGAAGTGTGTGATGGGCTCGCATGGTAGTAAACCTTCCGCATTCATGACTGAACGCTGCGTGCCAAACCATCCGACGAGCAGCTGTGACCAGTGTGCATTTTGTCCACGCGTCATCCACGAGTTTCTGCAGTGATTCTGAAGGTTTCAAGTGTGTTGTGCGCGGTAGAAATACGGAATCAAACTGCTTCGTGGTAGGTGATGATTCAGCGACAATCAAAGATTGGTTCCTCTCAGCGACGCGCCACCGCCACGGCTGAACCACAAGTGTACTGTGTTCGCGTATCGTATTCCTAAGACTGCCGCAATGTCTCAATTTCGCTGGCAACCCGAAGGCGTTATGCGCCCGCATTTCTCGTGTTTGAATTTCCCCGCTGGGAAAATTCTTCTGCAAGATGAAGGGATTGTGACGTCCCCGCAAACACGGACTGAGCCCCGCTCCTTTCGAGATGTTTGCGCTCGTTTCTCAAACCCACGCATAAAGGGCATTCCGGAGTTAAGTACCAGAAGGATTATTTCTGCTGTTCTCACGGGCTCCCCCACGCAAAATCATGGACCGGGCGGCGCCTTGTCGTCTACAGACCGTGTGACAGAGCACAATAATCGGCGCGCACCCTTCAGATCTGTGGCATGGGGGAGCAGCAGAACACCCTTTTGTTGGTTTGGGGAAAGCGACCTTTCCGGCAAGCGCCTGTGCCGGGTCCGATTTGCCTTTCCGTCAGCCTCCGTGGCGCCAGGGCTCTTACTGCGTTCTGCGCGGATGGCCGCCCGCGGCGGTGAACGACGAAGAAACGGCGGCTACGGAGAATTTCGCGGGAGACGCCGAGCTGCAGGGAAACGTTGAAACTTGGTCTGGACATCGGCTCGCCAAGTACCGAAAACATCGGGACCATTGTTCGCCCGTAATTAAAGTGTCATCGGACGGCTCGCCCATCACTCTCCCTGAGGCTTGAGTTTGTACCTTGTTACTTGCTTGGCTTCGTTTGGGAGAGGGTTTTCTACTGGTGCGGGCCGCGGGAGCGGCCTTCGAAAAGGACACACACCGACTGAGAGAGAAATATGCCGCATGGATAGCAGCGATTGGTTTGGTGCCCCGGTGGGGCAGAGTGGGAACCTGAGAAAAGCGGCCACGTGTCGAGAAAAGAGATATGATGCGAAGAGAGTCGGAGATACGATGCGACGAGCTCGAGATGGTAGACAGACGAAATGGAAAAGGAAGATGACGGTGCGAAGAGATAGCGATGAGAGGCGATGAGATGGTGACTGGGGCAAGGACGGTACGATGAGGAATGATAGTTAGGGATGGGAGGCGAGTGAAAGGAGCGTTATGAAAGAGGGATAAGATGAAAATCATTGAGAGGCCCGACGTAGGCGACGGCGACGAAGACGATGAAGACGCTGACGAATTGGACAATGACCCCAGGAAGAAACCCTGAGCCCCGACTCGAACAACCAGCTCCGAGGTCCCCGTCAACATGGACCTTTCGTGAGACTGACTTTATGCACCTTATTTAGATTAGTTTTGCGAGAAGGGAGGTGGCGAATTGAGACATTGCGCGGTTTTGTTAATTATCGACTTTATCATTTGTGTCGTCGTGCGTTTACATTGTATTAAGGCACCCTTGTATTGTCACAGTTACTTAACTTATGTATCCTGTTTCGCGTGCCGCGAGTATTTTGCTGACGTGTTACCCTTTTGTGTAACAGATGTCGTTCACGGGCAATAAATGTGTACGCCATTTGCACTTGTTATTCAATTAAATGCGTCCATGATTAAGAAAAGATCGTGACGTCTCTTACTTCCCGGCCCCAGCACGAATCCCTGTATGTGGAAAGCAATTGAGACGCGTAGCCAAGAGGGAACCGGATAGAAAAAGGGTTGAGTGCTCTTCCCTCTCTTTGGCGATCGGTGGCGTAGCGGGGACGTCTCAATTCCTATGCTCGCCGAAGAACCGTGCGTTGCAGCTCCTATAGACACTAGCGCAAAAGTTCCCTCTCTTATATATTAGGAAACTCTATGGTGGTGGGGGCAATCGTACGTCTTGGCTGGCCTTGGGCTTTCACCGGAACGATTCTGTTGTAGTCACCAGGCGCACAAATGCCACTGCAATTGTGGCACAGTCTCTGTTTGCGAAAGCGGTGCGCTTTTGAGAAACAGTGAAATAACAACTGAAACGCTTATTCGCTTTCCTCTGTACCTGTAAGTACGTTTCATGCGTCATTCGTGCGTGAAAAACGCGGGAAACATTTCAATCTGCATGCCATTCTGCGCGTGATCTTTGAATTTGTTGCTATCGCGTTCATTTCTTCGTCATTGCGGCAAAGTTACGACTTTTCTTTCTTGAGTTTTCTGTATTTAGATATGTATACACATACGGTGCATGACGGTGGCGGTGGTAATGACGCCAAAAACCAGCCGAAACTGTCCATTTAATAGTTATCGCAATAAAATAACGTGAGCGTCAAGAGAAAGTTCACTCGATCATCTCCAAAAAAAGGAAAGCAACGATGCCAACCTAGTATGAACTGAAATTTAGGAAATCCTTTCGTGCCTTTGCGTTCCTTTTGCAATAGCTTTTTTTACTGCTCAAACGAGCCTTTTTTCGGAAGTAAACAAAAAAATTAACATTCATTGAATCATCTATTACGAAAACGGATACCCTTGATTCGCTTGCACAACCACATCCGAAGTCGCACAATAACGGACTACTTGGCTTAGTAACACATGTGCAGAACCTCCACCCACGCCTCTTTGGCTTTGCTGCCACAGAAAGTTTTCGCCGAGTATAATTAGCCGGCGGCCCGTTCTCAGGTAGCTAGCAGACGATGACCGTGACGTAGAGGGCCCGTACCGGTCGAGCAGCGTGCTAGAATGTACAGTTCGATCATGATGAACATGTGCGTGGCTTCAGATTTATTGCGTTCACGATGGTACATGTAAAGCGCTCGGTCGGAACTAATCTCAGAGGCCACGGGGCTCATTATTCTAAAGCATATTTAGTGAACCCATTGAAAGCTTCAGTATAAATTTAAACAGCCCGTGCCTTTAAAGTGTGTCATTAGAAAAACTTGCGGATTCTTATTGCATGGGTGCACTTCTACACTCAGTGGAACGACAAACAATGAAGGAACATGCCTCTGGCTGGCAAACGTCGTCCAACTTTGTCGACCATCCTGGACACCGTGCCGTGTTTCATCGTAACCAATTGAACGTAGCGCGCTGATGGATGCATTTGGCATTTTTCCTAGTTGATTGATTGATATGTGGGGTTTAACGTCCCAAAACCATCATATGATTATAAGAGTCGCCGTAGTGGAGGGCTCCGGAAATTTCGACCACCTGGGGTTCTTTAACGGACACCCAAATCCAAGCACATGGGCCTACAACATTTTTGCCTCCATCAGAAATGCAGCTGCCGCAGACGGGATTCGAACCCGCGCCCTGCGGGTCAGCAGCCGAGTACCTTAGCCACTAGACCTACGTGGTGGGGCGACATTTTCCTAGTGTTAACTCATTTAAAAAAGGGTGTCACCAGAGCTCGAAAACATCCCTAGTTTCACCATGCTCGGGCCATCATGTTTATTTAGCAAACCTGGTTTGTGATTCGCAAATATAATTTGTTTGATAGTACTGCTCTTAGGTGGAAATTTAGGCTTATTTCGGTGCTGGGCGTATTGAAAGCAAAGCCTTGTGGCGAATGGCGATGGATACCCATGAAAGATAGGTTTTGATTACTGGGCCTATTCTGGCGCCTATAATAAGAAAAGCTTTGTACGCTACAATGGCCGGTATGAGAAAGTTCCAGCACGACTTGTTGCAGAGCATATAACAAACGAAGGCGTCTATGCAGTGACGTGAGCAATGAGCGCATCGTGATACACCCTTGTAGACTTTACCACTTGCGTTTGCAAACATCATCGCTGCAGCCCCGCATCCCGAAACGTACCACGACGTTCGTTGAAGGGGGGACAAGCATTGTAAATGAAAGCACACCCAAGATCAAAAGCTTGCGGGAAGCGAAATACTCATGAAAGTTGTATTCTCACTTTATCTTTCTGTGCTTTTTTCTTGTGCAGATGCTTTACATCTCCCAGTTAATTTCACGCAGTTTTTCGTAGTCATGAATTACCACCTCTGCGATTAGTTCTCGTAAATTACCTGGAAACTTCCGACCAATCATTCCTGCCTGTATAACTGGTATTGTAACCTTAACATTTACCAGCTTCATTAGAAGCATTACGCACTAAAAAAAAGCCGAAATTCACAGTTGTGGAGCCAACGTCCTGGGAAAGATTGCTGTACGGTGCATGTTTGAATCACTTCGCATTCAATGCTCGAAAGTACTGCTCATCAGTTATCTCTCTTCCTGTTATAAAATGATAGCTGTACTTATTTATCATACAGTTGTAATGGTAAAATTGGGCACTTGCTAATAAATATATGTGGTTGGTGCCCATCTTCAGTCTGAAGACTCTGCACAATAGCACAAGGCAAAATAAACATTGAAGCATCTCTTGTGCCACTTTCCTGCAGTACGCCTACAGTGGGCAACCGTGGCCGCCACGCTTAGTCTCGACGAACAACTAGCGACAAACCCCAAAGGAGTTTCCTTTCCTTAACCAACAATTCAACCAAAACATCAGCGTGGTCCTGTGCAGCCTTGGCGACACCAGCCTAAATAGCAAGATATAGAGTGGCTTCTGCTTCTCGCATAGACAAGGCTGGGAACGCTGTTCTTCCCTGGAACCTCTACCTCTCTACCTCTTCCCACATTTTCGTTCACCATTTCCTTTAGATGCTGCGCCGTGCTTTATCAAGCGGTTGCCAAAATAGTGTCTTTCTCTAACATCACTTATACCTCCTCCCTCTGGCTGTACAGCTAATGTACCAGGGCGACGAAGATACCCCATTCACTCTATCGTCTCGGAATCACTGAATCACAGAAGCTCCAACAGGTCCTCATTGTTTTCGCGAGTGAAAGGCTCGCTTAAACAGTATTTGGGTTACCCTAATTTTTCATTTTATGTCTGTTTAACAAGACTAGCTTCTAACACGAGGTGAACTTATAGTTTACATGGGGAGATTTGAGGAGTGCAAGAAAACTATTCAGTTTTTCAGGTATGCACATGCCATCTTCTCCTCGTATGCCAACAAGAAAATATAACTTCTACTCTTTCAATACGCTAACTTAATCGATATTAGTGAACTTCACTAGCTGACCTGCGCTCAACGTTAAACCTCACATATCTATCCTAAAGCTTCGATTATCTCAGTGCGGCCTTTTGCAATCAACTGGAGCAGTGTGGTGTCATGCATCCGAAGCAGATCACAGGGACCACGTCGAACTAATGCCCGCGTTTGAGATATCTCCTTCACCAGATGGGCGTAATGATCCGTGGTGTTCACAAGAATGCTACCTGCTTTTCAATATGAAGACTTTTTTTTGTGAACTGCAGACATTTTGAGCATCTATCTATCTATCTATCTATCTATCTATCTATCTATCTATCTATCTATCTATCTATTTATCTATCTATCTATCTTTCTATCTATCTATCTATTATGTCTGGGGGCTAACGTGATCACATCCTTAGCTTGGGGTAAACCAAAATTATTGTGCGGGAAGGGCGGGGGGGTATGATGGCATGACGAGTATGACTCGCTGGTCCACGACAAGAATATTGTTAAAATACCGCCTCGTACGTCGCCAAACCCCTACCGCCAGCCGTGTGGAACGTACAAGCGAGCGGTTATGTGCCACAGGTATGCGGGTAGATGCCACATGTGAATGACAATTTATATCTACCCAGGAACGGCGGGAACTGCGGTGGGTAATTTTAACGCGTGGCAATAGATTCTGCACGCATATCAAGTATTCTACCACACAGCCACGCCAGGTCTCGGAACTAATTTTCATGTAAACCGTATTGCTCATGAAATACAAATTGTGGTTGCAGTGCTGGCTATCCAGTTTATAAGCATTCCATATGTACGCTTATGACACAGCCGTCTCGTCGGGTTAACACCATTTCTAGTTAAGGGCCATTCGCTTAAACTGATTAATGTGGCAGTTTCAGAGGATACTATCTTTACGAGAACCAGCGCCTGATGTTGCCATGCATGCTCCTTTCTTTGTTTCATGCTGCCAGCCCATTATACGTGCATATAGTGCCTTGAGCTAATAGCGCCAAATTGTCTGAGAGTATTCGAGATTACCTTGTGGTAATTTCTTCTGCTTGAGAGGGCAAACGTGAACAGCTGAGTTAGTTCTAGAACCAGGGTGGCCCCTACTGATAGTTTCAACACCGCATCTATATATGCCGACGTGTCTTGCCTTGAATCAGCTGGTCGACGGCCGACGCTCTCTTCACCGTTATAAGTGCCTGTGTATATCACTGTAATCTGACTGACCCGTCTATCGACCACAAATTTCGCTAAATAAACTGCTTCATCTTGGACATACAGTCTGCTGCCTTCGTCAACGTCATGACCACATATCAGATTTGCGCTTCTGGTGTTGCTAATATCCATGTTGCTGTTGGCATCGTTGCGCACCTGTAAACACCTGGTTATATAAAACACTTTAAAACACTGTTAAACACTTGCCTGCGCGTGCATTTGTACATATCGTTAGCGCTCCTTCGTAATGTTTCGCTCAGTAAAAAAAAAATTACAACACGTCCCCTTACATCCACATGCTTCGCATTACACCGATTCCCAAGGTGCGTGGTATCTGTCGAATTTTTTTTTTCAATGAGACCATTTATTTGGCTGATATTATTCTGACAGCTAATTGACCTTAATCTTAAAGAAATTTGCGCTTCGATTTCATATGTATCTTGTATAACTACTAAGCAGAACGCTTTCATCCTTGATGTCTACGTGTTTATTTTTCTATTGAAGCCTCACTCTACTCGAGCCAACACTCAACCTTCAGTATATGTACATGGTAAGAAGAGGATCCCGGTATGCTCTTGAAACACGAACTTCCACTAGAGGCTGGTGCCATAACGATGAGTGCTGCATTATGACGTTCGTCACCTCGCATCCGCGATGTTCACCGTGAACCTGCAAAGCTGCTCACATTCCGATATGACAAAAGTGAGCTGTTTGTTGAGAACATAGTAGGTCGTTAAGCGCAAATGATTGCCTATTGGTAGTCGTGTCACTGACAAATTTTCATAACATCATTTTGAGGCGCATGCTGCTGGGACATAATTTGTCTTTTCGGCAATGTTAAAACTCTGTATACGCCGAAGCCAGACAAAGCGTATAAGTTATATTACTTTGAAGTTAACGATTAGTATGCCACCACCTTCAAGCTATCCTTTCTGCAAGGATCGTCATCACGATGAGTCAAAAAGGTTTACTACATGGGTTTGGGAAGTCTGCGTCCCGCATGCCGTGTAAACCACCAAAATTGCTGTTCAAGTCGTTGGAACACATATATTTACGTTTGTTTGCACGCACCATGCACGAGTGACAGAAGAAGGCAGAGATTTTGACAGTACGTGTCGAGTTGCTGTCTCCCTGCGATACCACATTGTGTTTACACGACACTGCGAAACCACCGCGCCACATCGAAACAAAGCGTATTTTCAAGGTAGCTCATGAAAACAAGGCATTTATTTTGTCTACCTCAGTATGGTTGAGGGAACTGCTAAGGCGGATAATCTGAGGAGCACGTGCACTACATGGATGACAGAAAGATCTGAAACAAACGCCCAAAAGTAAAGCTGAGCACGCTTGGCTGCCCATTATAGAGAGAGGGCTGCTGAGAGATGAAAACTGGAATTGAGATCTCACTTAGTTTGTAACCCCTGCCGCTGTATCGTTTCCTCGTTTTCATGGCCGACATTTGTACAAATGTTTTTTTCTTACTGCGATTAAAATTGTAGGTGCATTTATAAGTCGCCATTGTGTTCCCTAATAATTTAAAAGTTATAACATTGTCTTGCACTTTGTCTATTCTATGAGCCTACAAAAGTTTGCGACGCCTGCGAAGTGGGCCGTTTCAGGCAGAGATAAGCCGTGCCGACCAGCTATGTGGAGAGAAGTAGCATGAAAGGGTGCCGGTGAGAAGGCTGCATCTCTCAGGCGACAACTGCGACCTTTGAACGAAATGGCGTGGTCCTGCTTGATATCTCAACTGAGGTCAGTACATGGTTCATACCCCTGTGCGTGCAGTGCTCTGGCCACCTATACTTCACTCTCACCGCTTAAATACCACAGGATATCTGCTTAGCTCTCTAGCGCGACCACATGTCCTTACGGTAGCGTTTTTAAAGCTATACGTCAGACTGAACCCTAATGCTGATAGCGGCTAGGCTTATTTCGTATAAAATTCCAATTTGTGCTGTCTCAAAGTCACTGCTTTGCCTTTGTGGCAAAACTGTGACTCTTTATTACGATATGCGCATGGTGTGTAAATTGATACCTCAATCAACTTACCGGTGCACAGCAAGGCGATAGCAACGAAAGCTGTCATGATGGCCCCTTGCTGCATAGCAACCCGCTTGAACAACTTGCTGCGGCGCGTATACGGTGCAAGGCTCGAGCTCTGGCGTACCGTAAGCGATAATCCCCACCTGCGTTACGCAACGCTCGCAGGTTTTGTACAAGGTGGCATGCACTTGTTCGATCCCGTCATCAAGTAAGAAAATCGAAAGAAGAAGGTCGACCTTCATTTTTTTCTTTCGCGAAAGTTTCGCTGATATCAATAGGAGCTACGGTCCAGCCAGTATTTTCTCTATAGCATTTTCGCCATGTTTCTTCGAATTGAAAAAGGCAGGGCTTTCTTACTGCTAAGGCATGTCGCAGCGTCACGGAACAATGGGTTGCCAAGAATATGCTCTTAGATGGGCATTGTGTGCGGAGGCGACAAATGTTGCTTGGGCATTATCTCTTTGCAGCGTCGTGCACATTGACTACTTCAAGCGGTTTTCTTTTTGAGCTTCGTAGGCGTTTATGAGCGTTAAGATACCTTTATATACATTTACAGTGTAACCTAATGAATTGTTTCAGAAATTTTAAGGAGATATGAATTGTACATAGCAATGAGTGGACATGACTGGAGATAAAATTATGAAAGGGGCTCACCTTTTTATTGCAATTTATAGCGTGTTCAGGTCGAAAAACGTGGCTCCTTAACGTGATTCGCTGGTAAAATAATTTAATCAAGGAAGTTTAACTTGTGTACTTTTTTTGTACTTTCTTTTCAATTTTGTAATTACATCGAATATATGGATTTACGCCCAAGCGTAAATAAAAAACTTCTGCGTGAGAGCGATGATAATAAAATCATAATTTCAGATGTTTTACTCGCCAATACCGGGAAGGTATTATGAGCCATGCCAGAGAGAAGAACTGAGGACTAGTATTGACCACCTGAGCTTCTTTACCACGCACCATAAACTAAGTACACGGGTGTATCTGAATTCAGGCCTCACCCAACTGCAGGCACTGTAGCGTTATCGTTTTCTTTGATCGGATCAACTAATATTGAGATGCCTTGTGACGTTACTGATGTAAAGTGATAAGAAGCGGTTGTGGAATAAACACGCTTCTTTTAGTTAGTGGCATCACAGTACTGTATCGCTCACTGTACCGCTCAGCTCATGCGCACTGTACCGCTCGGCTCAGAGCGGATACGGCAGCCTCAAGTGACCGCTTGTCAAACCCACGATTTCCAGTTTAGCAGCATGACACCCCGATAGCAATAACACTTATGACGAATAAAGCACACACTACAGAATGAAGATTTTTCTGACTGAGTATCAGCGATAGGGTACTGTGCTGTCTGGAACCAAAAAACGTCATTCTTGTTTGTTTTTTGTTGTTGTTGAAGCCACAGAGGTATGCTGGATTGTCATCTGTTGCAGCAGTCATCGTGTCGTTGAATCATAAAAATGCAGTGCCTTCGTGATTCAAGACTACAGTTGCTGTGTTAGTCGCATGTGCACACGCTGGGATATGGCGGTTACAGTGAGCAGTACTGACCAGAAGGTCACGGGTTTGGTCCCCACCGCAGGGTTTGCATTCCGATAGAGGCGTAATGTGAGAGATCCGTGTACTATGCTATGATGTGATCGAATGAGGCCGTTTTGTAACCAACGTGCCATTACAAGTTCTGGCCGGGTTGATAGACATATAGGTTCGTGAAGTCAATCGAGCTTATCCATTTTTTTTTACTCATCCTATCTCTTTCGTCCGTCGCTGCCCTAGATTAACAGTGTATAGTTTGACAGAGGAGGAAACAAGAACTCGCAACGCTCAACAGGCGTTGACTCAACCCAGCAGACGAAACAGAAGCGCTGTCAGCAAAGCAGAAGCTGGCCAGTAACGCCACATGCTCCACTTTTTCAGTTCTTTAACTCCACCGCCAAAGATGCCGCAATATGTTGGCCGGCTTGACCGCGTGCCCGGCTATCATCGCGCTTTCTTGGCCACCTTTGACGCAAAAATTTTGGTATGTCTGTCTGTACCCTTGTCTGCTTGTCCGCCCTTAACGATACCTCAAACGCCACCAAACGATGCCCCAAACGGCCTACGCCATCCGCAGCGCCCATCAATATTGTTCAGATTCAGCGTTCATACTTGTGCGATTGTCAATTCAAAAACAATTATTGCCATCTTAAGTCCCATTCCAATTTTCACGTAGCCGGCAAACTAGACAGCTCCGAGAAGACCACATCGTAGACAAATATGATGCAGGCTACTTTGCTGTCTAAACAAGATGACGACTCAGCAAATCGCTCAGACAGACCAAATCTCGCCGGAATGGTCGTCTGCACGCAAGCGGACGCTTTTCTAGAAGCTAAATGTGAGCAAATTTTATTTTTTTAAAGATTTTATTACAAATTAAGCCAGAAAATACAACTGTTACGTTTGTTTATTTTGCTTTTTTCAACGCGAGATGGTGCCACGTCGCGTAAAAGCCGTCCAAACGTGTTCCAAATCTCGGACAGCATAGGCTCGATGCTGTCTTCTAGGCAGTCGGCTTAGACTGTCTACTTGCTGTCTATGAATTGGAACACAGCCTGAGCAGGGCATGCTAAGTCCGTGACGGGCATTTTATGCCACATGACATTGTCAAGACTTACAAGCACGTCATTGCCGGCCAGGTTGTTGAAATAGACCGCGGCTTTTGGGCATGACAACCTGAAGCCGTGCCGTGTCGATTTTCGAATGTTCCATGCTATTTTTCCACAGCGATCAAAAGGTGGCGGTCGCCTAGGAATAAGGGCAGCTCACCCAACCAAGTCGTACTCGTTGCTACACCGTCAGCGGAGTACCAGCAATAGGATCCTGATTCCGCGTGCAACATTTATTTCGCACAGATTGTCGAAAACGGCTCATCTTTAAAACTTCCGAAGAACTGGAGAATGGCGGACCCTGAGGAGTAACCTCGGCATGTTGTCTTTTACAATGCGAGAGTGGGTTACGATGTTGACGCAATCCTGAAGAGCTTCGCGATTAGCGAGGACCTCACGTACAGCCCCGGCCAGCCGGATGGATGGCTGGATGGATGTGGCTGTACCCTTTAGATCGGGCGGCAGCTAACGCCACCTAGCCGTAATACTTAGTGAACTAACCATAACAGTTATCTGTTTTCTTCTTTAAATAATGATGTTGAGGATTCGTACATCGCAATGAAGGGTTTAATTTTCACTCGTGCCTTGACTTTAGCCACCAATCAGATAACCTCCTTCTAGTTAAGTCTACCCGCTTAAAGTCTATTTTGCCCTCGCTGTCCCTAAATCCCAATGCTTTGAAAAACTCTGCGCCATCATCCTGAACTATAGGGTGAAGCCCTTTACAGAACATTATCAAGTGTTCGGCAGTTTCTTCTTCCTCTCCACACGCACTGCATACTGTGTCTACCTCTTCGTATTTGGCCCGATATGTCTTGGTTCGCAATACTCCCGTTCTGGCCTCAAACAGTAGAGAACTACCCCGAATAATATCATAGATCCTTTCCTTGGCAACTTCCTGCTTAAAAGTTCGATAGATCTCTAGCGCGGACTTCTTAATCATGCCCATTCTCCACAAGTCAGTCTCCGTTTCCTTCACTTTCTTCTTAACCGATAGTTATTTTTGGTTTAGCCACCTGCTGTTTTCTAAGTATTTACCGGTCAACTTCCTGGTTCGCTTCTTCCAAATTGTATTGGCATTCTTCATGTACAAGTAGCTGAAAACCTTCCTTGCCCAACGCTCCTCCCCCATTTCTCTCAATCGCTTCTCAAATTTTATCTTGCTGCTAGCTTCCCTGCCCTCAAATGATGTCCATCCCATATCACCTTGTACTCCCTGATTTGGTGTATTCCCGTGAACTCCTAAAGCAAGCCTACCTATTCCACTTTGCTTAATTTCTAATCTTGCTTGAACTTCTGATCTCATGCACAAGACCGCATTGCCGAACGTCGGCCCAGGAATCATAACTTCTTTCCATATTCCTCTCACAACATCATACCTATTGTAATTCCACAGGGCCCTATTTTTCATGACTGCTGCATTCCTGTTACCTTTAGTCGCCACGTATATTTCGTGTTCCCTCCGATACTTGGTCCCATTGCTTATCCATACGCCCAGATATTTGTATTTATCTGTTATCTCTAGCGTGACCTCCTGTATTCTAAGCTCACTACCTTCGTTGTCATTGAAAATCACGACTGCTGATTTTTCCTTACTGAATCTAAAATCTAACCTATCTCCCTCATTACCGCAGATGTCCATCAATCTCTGCAAATCTTCCTTGTTGTTGGCCATTAGCACTATATCATCTGCGTACATTAATGCTGGTAGTGTCTGATCAATAAGTTTTCCTTGTTTGACTAAAAAGAGGTTGAAGCCCAGTCCATTTCCCTCTAATTTTGCCTCTAATCCTTGTAGGTACATCATGAATAATAAGGGTGACAGGGGGCCCCCCTGCCTAAGGCCCCCTTTTACCTCTGCAGGCTTGCATACCTGTTTTTCCCACTTTATAACTACCTTGTTACCTTTATAGATACCCTTTAAAAGATTAGTGACTACATGTTCCACGCCTAGTGTGTCCAGTATTCCCCACAATTCCTCTTGAACCACGCTATCGTACGCTCCCTTGATATCCAAAAATGCTAGCCACAGGGGCGTGTGTTCCTTTTCTGCTATTTCGATGCACTGTGTCAGTAAGAACAGATTGTCTGCCAACCTCCTGTGTTTCCGAAACCCATTCTGCAGTTCCCCAGCACCCCCTCATCCTCTATCCATGCCTGCAGTCTTTCCTTTATAATCTGCATCGCCAGCCTGTAGACCACTGATGTCACTGTTATAGGACGGTAGTTGTTTATGTCAGCTTTGTCCCCCTTTCCTTGATAGATCGTGCTCATCCTGCTAAGTTTCCATCCATCGGGAACTTCACCATCGATTATTATTGTGCTCACTGCCGCTCTCAAAGCCTGCTTAGACTTCGGACCTAATGTCTTTATCAGCCTAATTGGAATGTCATCTGGGCCTGTCGATGTACTACTAGGAACCTTTTTCTCAGCCCTTTCCCACTCTTGTTGTCAAAATGGATCCATTGCACCACTTGATTCGTCCTTGTCTATTGTGGTGCATAAAGTACTTTTTTGTTAAAATTTTTCTGTCGCCCTTGTTCTTATATATTCAATAGCTTCGTCCCCTTCTAGCCCAGCGCCTTCGGCTGTAGTTATGAAACTCTGCTTTAGGCTCGTCTTATTTCTTAGGGAGTTTAGATGGTTCCAAAATTTCGCAGCTGCCTTTCTATCTTTTTATGTACTTCTGCCAGCCACTGAGCTCCCTTTCTTCTAATCTTTTCATTGATCAGAAGGGATGCATCCCTTCTACAGCTTAGAAAGGTTTCCCATTTTCTTTCAACATCATCTGTCGGTTCACCCCGCTGCTTAGCATGTCTGTGTTCCCTAGAGGCTTCCTGACGTTTTGCTATGGCTCTCTTAACTTCCTCATCCCCCCAACTTTTGGGCCGGCCTTGCTCTGCAGCGCGACACCTTGCGGCCGTTGCGCGTTGCGACGTCGCGTGCACAGGAACATGCGTGGCCTTACATACATGCTGGCCTGCTCTGTACGGCTGACAACGTTGGTTGGCGTGTCTTTTAACCAAAGACCTGCACTCGCTCCGGGCACTCTCGTCATATCTGTTTTATAAGACGAAGCGCGTTTTCACCGATAACACACGCCTGCATAAACAACGCACTCTTTGTGACCGGTTTCATTTTGTGGCCATCTAAAATTTTTTCATGAGTTTGATGCATTATCATATCTTCATATAATCACGCGTCTTGAAACAGCCACAACTGAGCGTGCATTGTTGATGCAAGCGCGCTATATCAGTCGGAACCAAGGAGGATTTGCTTTAATCCTCCTTGGTCGGAACGCGCTTTATGTTAAGCGATCTGAGGGAGCACGGATCTAAAGCTAAGCAAGCAAACCTTCTTATGTTGTCACCGTTGAATAGAATGCCATGTCTGTTAGGCCGCGAATGCTAGATTAGATTTGTGGGATCTAACGTCCCAAAACCACCATATGATTATGAGAGACGTCGTAGCGGAGAGCTCTGGAAATTTCGACCACCTGGGGTTCTTTAACGTGCACCCAAATATGAGCACCCAAATACACGGGCCTACAACATTTCCACCTCGATCGGATATGCAGCCGCCGCAGCCGGGATTGGAACCCGCAACCTGCGGGTCAGCAGCCGAGTACCTTAGCCAGTAGACCAGCGCGGCGGGGCAAGGCCGCGCACGTGATGTCACAACTCGCGATTGGCGCAAGGTGTCGCGCCAAAGTGCAAGGCTGGCTCAATGGTCGCAAGACCCAGCTTCAGCGAAGTAGTGGTCGGGCTGGGAGGGGACAAAGCAGCCGGCGTCACAGGTGCAAGTAGCCCCCACTTGCAGGAGGCTCCAGCTGAAAAGTCACAGCATGTGATAATTGTTGGGGACTCGAATTTAAATCGATGCGCAGAAGCAATCAAAGAGAGGGCAAGAGGGGACAAGAGGGTTGCAGTAGGGACGTTCCCAGAACGCAAGATGGAAGCAGTCATGACGCAAGCGAGCGCAAAACTCAAAACTACAGGCGATGGACAAAACCTCGTGATAATTGCACGCGGTTTAAACGATGTTTTAAATGAACATGCGGCAGGACTAGTGACCACACTAGCGAAAGGGGTCGATGACATGCGCGCCACTTCTCCTCAAGAACAGGTAGTGATAAGCACAATACCGGAGGTACCGGAGCGTGACGGCAACCTGCAAAAAGCGGTTGTCAACGCAAACCAAGAGATATGGCGGATGAGTTGAGTGAAAGGCTTAGAGGTGGTGGAAATAAACGGAGAGGTGCACAGAGGGGGTGGTTTTCAACGAGACAGAATCCACTTCGATGGGCGGCTACGTCATGAGGTGGGTTGGCGACTTGCAGGACGCGCAGTAGCTTTTTTTTGGAGGGGAGGGGGGGGCACGCAGGCTTTTCGCGGTGCAGGATAGCTAGTAACGAGAAAAACAATCAGTGAGACCCTTTGACAGGTGGTATGGACAGATACGATTACAAAGTGGCACCAATACCTTATACAGGTAGAGTCCGGGGCAAAAATAGACGCAGCCACGAGGGCTGAGCCAATTCAGACGTCGGGTATATTAACATGCACGGTGGCAGAAACAGGCTGAAGTGGGAAGAGACAGAAGAACAGCTAAAGGAGGAGAGGCCGATGGTATACAGTTTTGTAAAAGACATCTTAGGGACATGGAACAACCTCCTAACAATGAGGACTACGCGAGGGAATATTGTAATAGAACAAAAGGCAGTAGAAAGGGCAGTGGTATTGGGGCATTCATTCATAAAAGTCCAGACTGCCAAATGGTCAAGCAGGAGTGCAAGCAACATTCATGGCGAAAAGGGAAAGTGGAAGGGCAAATGAACCTCCTTGGTTTGGTGTACTTGTGGATGGGAGCAAAGGCCAGAGAGGAAAACCAGGCAATGGTGAAGTTTATATCAAAGGACATTGAGGAATTATGAAGAGAGTGCGAGATAATTCTACTAAGAGATATGAATGCGCATATAGAAGACATAGATAGGTATACCAACCTAACAGGCAAAATCATCATGGATATGTGTGAAAGGCATGATTCAATCATTTGCAACAATACTGAGAAGTGTGAAGGGCAAATAACAAGGGAGGTGGGAAGGCTGCAGTCAACGATAGATTACGCACTGATGTAACATAGGATGTATCAGGGGAATGCACATAGATGAAGGTGGCTCCAGAAGTCTGGGTAGTGATCACAAACGTATCAAGCTAAGTTTTGGAAGAGCCGTGAAAGTAGGAAGGAGACAAGATGAGCAACTACAGAAAAATTTTTATTCAAAAAGGCAAATAGAAATAGTTACTAAACAAATTGAGAAAGTAATCACTGAGGATAAAAAACAGTGTGGACATACGCAAGTTTCATATTAGACTGTTTGAGCTAGAGCTTGCTAAGGACACCCCGGAAAAGAAGACAAGACACCCCGGAAAAGAAGACACAAACCCAAAAGTTGATGAAATGAGGTAGTTAAGAGAGCCATAGCAAAACGCCAGGAAGCCTCTAGAGAACACAGACATGTTAAGCAGCTGGGTGAACCGACAGATGATGTTGAAAGAAATGGGCACCTTTCTAAGCTGTAGAAGGGAAGCATTATTTCTGATCAATGAAAAGATTATAAGAAAGGGTGCTCGGTGGCTGGCAGAAGTACATAAGAAGAATAGAAAGGCAGCTTCGAATTTTCGGAATCATGTTAACTCCCTAAGAAGTGAGACGAGTCTAGAGCAGAGGTTTATAACTACAGCCCACGATGCGGTGGTGAGACTGGGCCTCTCTGTCCACACGTGGGAGCGGCCCACGATCCTACCCCTATTAAACGGGAGTGGAATCCTTCAGGGCCCTAATAAAAGTTTTTCATCCATCTATCCATTCATCTCTTAATTTGAATAAATGTATTTTTCCACCACTAATCACCAAACGGTGAGATATTCTTCGGAAATATTCATTGCGTTAATTTTCTTAAACTTTCTGTATATTATTCAGGTAAATTTTAGACCATTTCTGGGGGGAGGAAGAAGTGATCGCAGAAAACAGCTCCAGCGTTCAGCTCTTGAAGTTTTATTGATTTTCTCGGCGACTTCTGCAGTCTGAGACAAGAACACTGGGGGACGTGGTCCCGTAAAATGGGGGATCAAAACCCCGCCCAGCTTCCGGGCCCTGGACCATCTCATCAGGGTGCGTCCGATGTGAGTGAACGCTTCGGCCCCAACGTGGTGCACAGTTACGCTTCGGATGGCTCTTCCACCGAAGACATGGCCTCGGACAGTAATTTCACCCCTGTTTCAAGCCGCCGTCTGAAGCGAAAGATCAGAAGGACATCGCCGACCGGTCGACAGGCACCGAAAAAAGGCGAGTAGCATGCGGTACTTCACGATCTCGTACATGCCGACAATGACCACAGACGTCCTGAACACTCTGAATAGACAAAGCTTGTCAGAGTATTTCGAACGTGTCGCACCTGGCCAGGTTGAGCAAATACGTGTAAATAGCCGCAAGAACATCCTGTCGGTGGAGGTTACTTCAAAGGCTATACTGGACACGCTAAAGACCATTGTCCAGTTGGGAAACATTCCAGTGCGCGCGTTTTCCGCGTACGACAAGGCAACTACCTTAGGCGTGATTTATGATGTGGACGAAGATATTACAGACTCAAGCCTCGATAAATTGCTTTCTTCGACGGCTCCTATAATTGGTTTTCACCGCTTTGGACGGTCGCGTTGTGTGAAAGTAGTGTTCGAGTCCGAGTCGTTGCCTACTCACGTCAAGGTTGGATATGTGCGTTATCCGGTACGCCCTTATGTGCCGAGGCCTCTACGGTGTCATAAATGTTTGAAATTCGGGCATGTAAGTGCAGTTTGTAAGGGTGTGGTAACTTGCAAACGATGAGGTGGACCTCATGACGATGCCAACTGCAACGCTGCCACAAATTGTCTTAACTGCAAGGGCGCCCACGACGCAATCTCAAAGGCCTGTCCTAAAATGAGGAACCAAATAACCATCATGAAGAAGATGGTTAGGGACCACTCCACGCACAGAGAAGCTGCAAGGGCTGTCCGGCGCAGTATACGTCGTTCACGACACCGACGCAAATAGGGGAGCAGTGCTAACCGAGTTGAAGAACTGATATCAAACGTCCAGGCTTCACCTTCTCGTCCCTTGCTTTTACCGGCCAGAAATGGAGATTTCTGTGCTTCCATACCTTTACAGCCGACGAATGGACGAGCCAACCAGACACCGGTCCGTAATACTTCGGAGTGGCGTTCTTTACCATCAGGATCCACGTGTACGCCCTCCACGCATAATGCTGCTGAATGCAGCGAGCAGGATGACAAGGAGGATAATAATAACATCAAGAGTATGCTTAGAAATTTTATGGGTTCGATGCGCAAGATCCTTAGTGGTCTAAACACTTCGGCGGCTGAAGCTGCTGTCCAGTTACTTGAGGTGCTGGAGCCACTTCTTGTTGTTCTTCAGTAAGCAAACATGGCCTCGATGTTCGAAGATCGCATGCGGCAGACGCTTGTTATGCAGGGGAATGCTCGTGGTTTACGTGGCCGTCTCTCTGATTTTAGACAGCGGGTATTGAAATACCAGCTCCCAATTATTGTCATCTGCGAAGCAAACATGGATTCTACGTTCCGTTTATATGGGTACGTCCAGCTTTGGTCTCACAGTGATCACCGTGCCAGCAAGGTGCTAGTTTGTGTACGCCACGATATGACGTACGTACGACATGACATTCTGTCGCATACAACGAATGATTACGTTTGCTTGACTATAAAGCATAAGAGGCGCACGTTGTCAGTTATTGAAGGATACATCCATCCAAGTGCGAAGATGGACCGCTGCCACCTTAGGTCTGTGCTTCAGGCTGCTCAAAGCCCCCACATTGTCATTGGAGATTTCAACACTCATCATCTCCTCTGGGGTAGCACTGTAATGAACGGCCGTGGCAGAGATTTGTGCGACTGCGTGTGTAATTTTGGACTAAGGGTGCTGAACGATGGATCGCCCACTTTCATTCGGGGTACTTCTTACAGCAGCTGCATCGACATTACTTTGTACCCAGGAGTCTCCTGTCTTCTGCAGCTTGGTCCACGGATATAAAGACTCACGGTAGTAATTACTTGCCAACTTATGTTCAGTTTAGGTAGTACCGCCGTTCAGCCACACGCTGCATTTATCAGACAGACTGGCGTCTTTTCAAGTCATCTGTGAAAACCAGCTGTCAGCGCACTACTACACCATCCGAAGTAGAAGACATCATTTCTTCGTCCCTGCGTGACACAACAAGACAAGTTACCATTCCGCTGCAACGATCAGCTATCAATTTACAATACGAGGCCCTTCGTGCTATCCGTCGCCGCGCAGAACGGCGATACAGAAGAACAAGATCACCGTCAGACCTCTCAGCCTCTTGTCAAGCTCAACGACACGTTCTTCGGCATCTCGACAAGCTGAACAGGCAATGATGGAGGTCGTTCTGCGGTTCTTTGGATCCAAGACAGCCTCTCTCTAAAATTTGGCGGATAGTACGAAGTCTACAATCTTCTCCGCAACAAATTTGGTCATTGCGTGCGGTGGCTTTACATCAGGATCGGAGTGAATTAGAGGTAGCCAAGGACTACTGTAGCCTTGTCGTTTCCACCGCTCACACTGTGACCCAAACTCTTACCACCACTGTGCCCTCGTGTTTCGACGAATGCCTCGAAGGGCTTTTTACAACGCAAGAACTGGACGCTGCAATTTCACTTCCCCGACGCTCATCGGCACCCTGGTCTGACGGGATTACGTACGCTGCACTTCACCATCTTGATACAGATGCACGACAGATCCTGTTATCTTACAACAACACCTCCTGGGAGTCAGGAAATGTTCCAGATAAGTGGAAGTGCAGCCGCATAATCACACTGCTTAAACCGGGGAAGTGCCCTAATGAGCTTTCATCTTACCGGCCGATCGCCTTAAGCAGCTGCGTTGGCAAAGTCATGTAAAGCATGTTATTGTCGGGATTAGAGTGGCTCTTAGAGAGCAATAATCGCTTTCCTGCGTTCAATAATGGCTTTAGGAGAGGCCTATCCGCCATTGACGGGGTCATCAACTTCGTCTCCAATGTTGAACAGGAAAGATGTCGAGGCAGATTAGTGGATGCTGTTTTTCTTGACATTAAAGGCGCCTACGACAATGTCTTACATTATGCCATCCTTGATGCGCTTGAGGATCTAGAAATCGACGGACGACTGTATGCATGGATCGTGAGCTACCTTAGCGACCGTACCGTGTATATGTCAACAAGCGATGCAGATACAGACCATTATAACATTCACCGTAGTGTTCCCCAAGGGAGTGTTCTTTGTCCGACACTTTTTAACATCACCTTGATTGAACTTGCTACTGAACTTCCTGACACAGTGAAGGTGAGCACATATGCGGACGACATCTGCATCTGGGCTTCTGCAGCTACGCGCCCCCAACTGCGTGCTTGACTGCAACGTGCATTGACCATCTCAGCAAGGTACCTACGTCGTCAGGGTCTCGCACTGTCAACTGAAAAATGCGCAGTGCTTGCATTCACACGAAAACAAATGACAAGATACCCACTAACTGTGAATGAAACAGAAATTCGTGCTGTTGCGCAACACAAATTCCTGGGTGTTCGACCGGAATCTATCGTGGTCAAAACACGTCACAGCCTTGAAGTCAAAGCTCAAGAGTTTTGTCCAAGTTCTTCGGTTCATGGCCGGAGCAAGATGGGGCCCTTCTGAGGCAGCTCTCCTGCAACTGTACCAATCTTTATTCGTATGGTACATATGATACAGCAGACCCGTGCATGAAGCCCAGTTGTGCGAGCACGCTAGAAAGCATCCAAGCTCAAGGGTTGCGCACATGTTTGGGTTTACCTCAATGCACATAAACCAAGGGAACTCTCACGGGCTTGTCCAATCTCGGTCTCGGGCTTGTCCAATCAAAGTATATGTGCTGTGCGAGCCTCTTCGAGTCCACCTTCGCCTGTTGACTCGACACAGGCAACATCCCCTATCAGCGCTCCCTGCCAGCCACCGAGACTGCAGTTATTCAAGAACTATATCGCGGCTCGAGAACATCATACCGCCAAGAATTTCTCCCCCACGTGTTCCTGCGACACCTCCGTGGCTCCTGCCTAGACAACTTGTCATACTTCAGATTCCTGGGATTATGAAGAAGTCCCTTGTATCATCGATCAGCCTAAAGCAACTTACACTGCTGCACTTTTATATATACTATGTACGACGGTGTGGCGCACGTATATACTGATGGATCTACCACGTCGCGTACCTCCGCCGCAGCCTTTGTCATCCCGCAGATGAAGATAGCTCGACGTTTTAAGATAGATCACAAGACCACATCAACAGCCGCGGAACTTGTTGCTATTCGGGAGGCAATACGTTTCATGTCAACAAAACCCGCTCGTAAATGGATGATACTGTGCGATGCCAAAGCTGCTCATCAAACTATCGATGGCTTCATGAGACAAGGTCCATATCATACTTTATCGATTGAGATTACAGAGCTTCTTGGCATTGCTACAAAAATGGTGATCATGTAACATTTCTATGCATACCTGCGTATTGTGGCATAATGGGCAATGAAGAGGCGGACGCTGAAGCTAAGAGAGCTTTAAATAGTGCCCCGGAAGTGTGCCTCGCATTTTCTCGACAAGATACTAACATCCTACTTCGACGCGAAATGCGCAACTTCATCTTAGAACACTGGCAGAAACCAGAACACCAGCACAAGCGGCTGCACAAATGGGACCCGGAAATGAAGTTCCCTATGCCTCACAAGTTAAAGCGAAGCATTTCATGCATTATTCAACGCATTCGCCTTGGCGTGGCTTACACGAGACGTAACACCCACTTGATTGGCTGTAATGACACAGGTCCCAATTGTGGTCACTGTCGGATGCCAGAAACGCTCGAACATATATTTTGCGACTGTCCAGCATATGCAAGCGAACTTCAGCAACTGATATCTTCGATTGGCCGATATATTAGTCGGCCATTACCCGATGAGGTTGTGTTACGTCCTTGGCCTGACGCCAGCAGCACACATGTGGTTATACGAGCCGTCATCACTTTCTTAGAAGCCACTGGACTGGATGCACGTCTGTAGAGTTACCCAGCCTAATAAGAACATATCTACCTTACCATCGTCATTCATCACCCTTTCACTCCCCAGTCACCCTTCCCCAGTGTAGAGTAGCAGACTAGAGCAAACTATAGCTCAGGCCGACCTTTCTACCTTTCTGTGAATAAATTCTCTCTCTCTCTTTAGACCATCTCTCACCAAGAAGGTAAGTCTATAGCCATTTTAAATCTTAAATTTTTTCTGTTTCTATTTTTAACATTAAAGTGTTTTATGCCGGGTTTTACCGAAAATTCAGCTATGTATTTTTATCACGCAAATGACGTCAAAAAATGCGCACAATCAGAAGAAAAAGAAGTGCTGTCAACGGGAGTCGAATCCATGACCTATGGATCCACGACTCCAGATGCCGGGCACGCTGTGCACATTCCACCACTGTCGCATACCTCATACGATTAGAAAAAATACGCCTTTTATGTCTGCCACTGTTTTCTCACAGCATTCTTGTTAGAGTGCAGTAATTGAGCATGACCGTGGCATCCACCATTAGTTCCTTCAACACGTCGTTTGTAGGCATCCACCCATTAGGCACGTTTCGAACAAGAGAACTGCAATTTTGTCAACGCCTTAGCACACTCCCAGGTGGCGACCTTACCCCAAGCGTCGCCTTCGTTCGTAGCACATATAGTTTCCAAAATATATACACTAGAGGGAACTCTGTCGCTAGTGTCTATGGGAGCTGCAACGCATGGCGCTTCAGCGAGCATGGGAGTGATGGGTAGTACACGGATTTGTCCAATCTTCGTACTTCTGGCTCCGCGTGTGTTTGTGTGGCTTGAAGCTGCCTTCTCGCGAAAAAAAAAAATCGGCAGCATATCCACGGACTGAATGATGGAGAGTGGGGCGAAGCCTTCGTCCGTCCATTCGTTCTTGCTTCCGTCCGTTCATGCGTCCATCTGTGTGACCGTCCATGCGTCCATCCGCCCATCCGCGCGTGCATCTGTTCGTGCGTCCGTCCCTGCGTTCGTTCATGTATCCGCCCCTGCGTCTGTTCATGTGTCCATTCATGCATCTGTCTGTGTGTCTGTTCGTCCATCTATTCAACACTCCAAGTACCACCATCTCGCGTCTTTTCATCATATATTGGATGGATGGATGGATGGATGGATGGATGGATGGATGGATGGATGGATGGATGGATGGATGGATGGATGGATGGATGGATGGATGGATGGATGGATGGATGGATGGATGGATGGATGGATGGATGGATGGATGGATGGATGGACAGACGGACGGACGGACGGACGGACGGACGGACGGACGGACGGACGGACGGACAGATGGATGGATGGATGGAGCTGTACCTTTTAGATCGAGCGGCGGCTATTGCCACCTAGCTGTAATACTTAGTGAACTAACAATTAGATTTATGTTTTTTTCCCTTGAAATAGTGAGGTTGAGGATTCGTACTTTGCAGTGAAGGGTTTAATTTTCACTTGTGCCTTGACTTTAGCCACCAATCAGATAACCTCCGTCTAGTTAAGTCGACCCGCTTAAAGTCTATTTTGCCCTCCCTGTCCCTAAACCCCAGTGCTTTGAAAAACTCTGCGCTATCATCCTGAACGATAGGGTGAAGCCATTTACAGAACATTATCAAGTGTTCGGCAGTTTCTTCTTCCTCTCCACACGCACTGCATACTGTGTCTACCCCTTCGTATTTGGCCCGATATGTCTTGGTTCGCAATACTCCCATCCTGGCCTCAAACAGCAGAGAACTACCCCGAGTATTATGATAGATCCTTTCCTTGGCAATTTCCTGCTTAAAAGTTCGATATATCTCTAGTGCGCATCATGCCAATTCTCCACATGTCAGTCTCCGTTTCCTTCACTGTCTTCTTAACCAATATTTCTTTTTTGGTTTGGCCAACTGCTGTTTTCCAAGTATTTACCAGTCCATTTCCTGGTTCGCTTCCTCCATTTTGCATCGACATTCTCCATGTACAAGTAGCTGAAAACCTTTCTAGCCCAACGCTCCTCCCCCATTTCTCTCAATCGCTTCTCAAATTTTATCTTGCTGCTAGCTTCACTGCCCTCAAATGGTGTCCATCCCATGTCACCTTGTACTCCCTGATTTGGTGTATTCCCGTGAGCTCCTAAAGCAAGCCTACCTATTCCACTTTGCTTAATTTCTAATCTTGCTTGAACTTCTGATCTCATGCACAAGACCGCATTGCCGAACGTCGGCCCAGGAACCATAACTTCTTTCTATATTCCTCTCACAACATCATACCTATTGTAATTCCACAGGGCCCTATTTTTCATGACTGCTGCATTCCTGTTACCTTTAGTCGCCACGTATATTTCGCGTTCCCTCAGATACTTGGTCCCATTGCTTAGTCATGCGCCCAGATATTTGTATTTATCTGTTATCTCTAGCGTGACCTCCTGTATTCTAAGCTCACTACCTTCGTTGTCATTGAAAATCACGACTGCTGATTATTTCTTACTGAATCTAAAACCTAACCTATCTCCCTCATTACCGCAGATGTCCATTAACCTCTGCAAATTTTTTTGTTGTCGGCCATTAGCACCATATCATCTGCGTACATTAATGCTGGTAGTGCCTGATGAATGAGTTTTCCTTGTTTGACTAAAGAGAGGTTGAAGCCCAGTCCACTTCCCTCTAATTTTGCCTCTAATCCTTGTAGGTACATCATGAATAATAAGGGTGACAGGGGACCCCCCTGCCTAAGCCCATCTTTTACCTCTGCAGGCTTGGATACCTGTTTTTCCCACTTTATAACTACCTTGTTACCTTTATAGATACCCTTTAAAAGATTAGTGACTTCATGTTCCACACCTAGTGTGTCCAGTATTCCCCACAATTCCTCTTGAACCACGCTATCGTACGCCCCCTTATATCCAAAAATGCTAGCCACAGGGGCGTGTGTTCCTTTTCTGCTATTTCGATGCACTGCGTCAGTGAGAACAGATTGTCTTCCAACCTCCTGTGTTTCCGAAACCCATTCTGCAGTTCCTCCAGCACCCCCTCATCCTCTATCCAAGCCTATAGCCTTTCCTTTATAGTCTGCATGGCCAGCCTGAAGACCACTGATGTCACTGTTATAGGACGGTAGTTGTTTATGTCAGCTTTGTCCCCCTTTCCTTTATAGATCATGCTCATCCTGCTAAGTGTCCATTCATCGGGAACTTCACCATCGATTATTAGTTTGCTCACTGCCTCTCTCAAAGCCTGCTAAGACTTCGGACCTAATATCTTTACCAGCATAATTGAAATGCCATCTGGGCCTGTTGATGTACTACTAGGAACCCGTTTCTCAGTCCTTTCCCATACTCGTTGTGAAAATGGAGGCATTGCACCACTTGATTTCCCATATAGAAGCACCACCATCCAGCGGTCATTCCAAGGACTAAACGAAAGGTGGCACACGCACACTTTCTTACCGCTTGCGTTGCGGGTCTACTCCCCACCTTTAACCACTTCGAGTCCATGGTATATACTAGTTCACTGTATTCATGGCACTGCGGCCCAACGCTCGCTAAACCTTTGTAAAACCAAGGAGGATACACCCAGCGAGTATAACGTAGCAACCTTTTCCTGTCAAATAGTGCTCAATGTACTTGCCAATGGCTGCTAATGGGAAATGAGAAACAGGAGAATTCGGCTTTTACTTTCTTACGGCTTGCGCTTCGTCGCTACTTCCCACCTTTAACCACCTCGAGTTCATGGTATTTACTAGTTCATTGTATTCATGGCAGTGCGGCTCAACGCTCGCTAAACCTTTCTAAAACTAAGGAGGTTACACCCAGCGAGTATAACGTAGCAACCCTTTCTTGTCAGATAGTGCTCAATGTACATGCCAATGGCTGCTTATGGAGATAGCAGCGTGTGCGTTAACTAAAAGCCGAATTCTCTTGTCTGTCATTCCCCATTAGCAGCCATTGGGATGTACATTGAGCATTATTTTTTATTGCTCAACAACGCACAGAAGAAATCTCTCACCGGCACCACCTTGGAGGTCAAAATGTTATACTTGTTACATACTACAACGGCAACGAGGGAAGAACGGGCGCCGTTATAAGGAGCTTCGCCCCTAAAAAATCTGCAAATTTTTAGCGGTTGCACTTCACCACCTTATTCTTTTAAGCTTATCATTTCCAATCGGGTCACAAAGTTCAAAAGGGTTCGTTCTGTCCACGAGGGCAATTCGCCACCCGTAAGTACAAATACTAGGCAAATACTTGTACTACCCATGCATCATTCCCATTGTGTCTGAACGATCGCAGCTTCAGAGTCCCCTCTAGTTAATTTTAGGAAACTCTATGGTTCGTAGCATCCACACATACTAAAAAAACGGCAGCATATCCACGGAGTGAATGATGGAGAGTGGGGCGAAGCATTCGTCCGTCCATGCGTCCGTCTGTGTGACCGTCCATGCGTCTGTTTGTGCGCCCGTCCCTGCGTTCTTTCATGCATCCGCCCCTGCGTCCGTTCATGCGTCCATCCATGCATCTGTTTGTGTGTCCGTTCGTTCATCCATTCAACACTCCAAGTCCCACCATCTCGCATCTTTTTAACATATATTCCCCATATAGAAGCACCGCCATCCAGCGGACATTCCAAGGAATAAACGAGAGGTGGCACACGCACACTTCCTTACGGCCTGATCTTTGGGTCCACTTCCCACCTTTAACCACCTCGTGTTCATGGTATATTCTAGTTCACTGTATTCATGGCACTGCGACCAAACGCTCGCTAAACCTTTCGAAAACCAAGGAGGTTACGCCCAGCGAGTATAACGTAGCAACCTTTCCCTGTCAGATAGGGCTCAATTTACATGCCAATGGCTGCTAATGAGAAATGAGAGACAGGAGAATTCGGCTTTTCTTCTTACGGCTTGCGCTTCGTATCTACTTCTCATTTTTAACCACCTTGAGTTCATTCATGGTATATACAAGTTCATTGTATTCATGGCACTGCGGCTCAACGCTCGCTAAACCTTTCTAAAGCTAAGGAGGTTACACCTAGAGAGTATAATGTAGCATCCCTTTCTTGTCCGATAGTGCTCAATGTACAAGCCAATGGCTGCTAATGGGGATTGCAGCGTGCGCGTTGACTAAAAGCCGAATGGTCATGTCTCTCATTCCCCATTAGCAGCCATGGGCATGTACATTGAGCACTATTTTTTATTGTTAAACAACGCACAGAAGAAATCTCTCACTGGCACCACCTTGGAGGTCAAGTGTTATACCTATTTCGGGTATGTGCCACTGGTGGTTACATACGAAGGACGCCCAAGCCACGCCATAAGGAGCTTCGCCCCTGAAATAGATTTACAACACCCGCTCACTTTTCCCTGTTAAATTCGTGTTCGCCACTTGCGCTCACCGCCCGAATAATTTCGGCCGGTCAAAGGGAAGACACGACGCACTTTGCGTCTCACTCGAGTCGGGCAGTGGAGTTCGAATATCTCCAACATGTCGAGAGTAGTCGGCGTCCAAGTTCGGCGTCCTATCTCTCACGCTTTGTGGATGTCCCATTGCTTTCCCCTCTACCGCCCTCACCATTCCCTGCTACAGCTTCCGCAAGTCTGTTACCACAAGGACTTAGTTTATCATTGATGATGGACGTTGGTTATCGGCAAAGAGATGCAAGACTAAGCGTCAACGTATTGCATATACGTTAAGCGATGGTATAGCGAATACCAATAGGCGTTGCGAAAGCTCTATTATATTAATGAACACTAAAAATTACAATACTTCTTTAAGAACATATTTTACTTTCGTGTTTTACCAATTCGTAAGACGGAAGGATCAACAGTGGATTTATTTGAAGTTTCCTCCTACTTTCATTAAATGTATTTTTCTACCACTACTCGCCAGAATTTTTAAATGGCTCACGTAATTCCGAGGAGGTGCTTGCGGAACGCCTAGGTTTCGCGGAACCCACTTTGAGGGAGCATGGAGACGGACCTGTCTAGACACTCAATGCTTCCCTTTTGATATCGCCGTGCCTGGCAGCCACTACATCGCGACACGCTGTTTCTATGCATAAGCAATAAATAAATTTGAGCGACCCTTTCAAGCTTCACCATTAAAAGTTGAACGCGATAGCAGTATCTTGTCTCTACTGCATACTTCAACCACTGAGTGTATACATTTTAATGTGTAATGTTACTCGAGAAGTTTAAATTTACGTTAACTATAACGTAATTTACAAGGTGTACAGTGGCTTGTCTTAGTGAAGCTTTCGCATATGGCTGCATTTTGTGTAACAGGTAGCATGCTTTAAACCACAAAATTTTGCGCGTGAAATGTGTTCAAACTTGCTATGCACTCACTACGTGGTCTTAAGAATAAGCAATGTAACGTGTGCGTCTTTTCTAATGGCTGGCTGGCTTTAAATCGCGAATTTATTATGGTAATCACATGTTCTGACGCTTGATGGCTATATAAATTTGTAGCACGCAATATTACTGCGATACGACATGTATTGTGAAGCGCCTGTATACAGGGTGCCTGTGTTTGTAAAGCAGGAACCTTATTTTGACTCCATGTCCAAGCAGAGTAAGTTATTTAAAATGTACTTCCAGCCAGATGTCCAGCTGTATTCCCCTTCCGGCCAATGTAGTGTACGGAAGTGGCGCCATAAGCTCCGGCAATATCGAAGCGGCATCAATAAACGACTCAACATCAAGCTTGACTGCCGTATGGCACTTACGTTTTTTATTTCTAATGTGCGTTTAAACGGTGTATACACATAAGGGGCTTTTAGCTTGTACGTATACTCTTTTACGTTACTGTGTTACCGAATACCGGATGGAATGTGCGCATTCTCTGGTCTTTGCGGAACATAAACATTTACGCAACGTAAATAGCCCCTAAATAAATAAATAAATAAATAAATAAATAAACCCGGTAAATTGTCACGGCTAGTGTGCCTCCCCCTGGCGTAACCGCTGCCCTGAAGTACCAATTTTTAGGTGTCATTATTGACCGTAACCTATCGCGGACGACACACTGTTTGTACATGAAGGGACGCCTAACGCCGCGACTTACTGCCTTGGCGAGAAGTTGCGGGGAACACCGTGCAAGAAAATCGCGACATCGCCGCCAGCTGTATCGGCGTGCCGCCGGATGCGTTTACAAAATAATAAACGTAACCATTCGCTTGTCCAAGACTTTGCTTCATGTTTGGCAATAAAGTCGAAACCTGGGTTAGTATACCTGACGCTAATGTCTAGACCGTTCAAGACGGCGCACAGGAGAGAAGTGACTCGTGCACAACAGGTTTGTTCTATTATTATTATTATTATTATTATTATTATTATTATTATTATTATTATTATTATTATTATTATTATTATTATTATTATTATTATTATTATTATTATTATTATTATTATTATTATTATATACTCCGCAGTTCCTTACAGATCTTTCCATGTGGTTCTAAGAAAATTCGATTGGCTCTGCAGAGAAGCGAAACGGTGATTATCATTATCAGCGTTTCAACCAGCGTGGTTAAAGCTACATATACTTTCAGAAAGCCTTATCAAATACATATGTACATATTTTTCGACGAGTGCACGAATTTCCCCGTAAACTCGTCGATAGCTTTTTTGCTGCTGCATGAACCACGTCATTCGTACAGCCAAATTCATTGTTAGTTTTGTTGCATATGACGTAGGAGCTCTGCCTTCTGAAGGTGGGGATATACCTTTTCTCACATGCACCATTTCGATGAACTTTGTTGTTGTTTTTTTGCTCTCTCTCGCTGTCAGCTTCTCCTGCATGGTTATTGTCGGATCAGGGTCAGAAATCAGGGACATTCACGTGGTTGGAGAAAATACCACAAGATACCACTACAAAAGCTAAAGTTGCACCCGCGCTGCCCTCTACCAGTGGTGAGGCGGACTGACAGTGTCACCGCATGTTCGCCCGCGCGACCCTCTCGCAGACTATGCTGTGTCAACAAGCGCCGTGAAGCCTAGTCTATAGACAAATATTGACAAACATTTCTACGTGAAGCAGTGGTTTCTTAAGTCATGGTTAGCTTTGTTACCTATTTGATTACCTCTCTTCAGCCCATCTGACTTCAGCCCCAAAATAAAATGCTGTGCAATGAGCACTGCGCTGCTTTGCATGATAAAAGCCGTACTTACTCTATCTTTCACACACCCAGCGTAGTAGAATGAATGAAGAGATGAGCATAGGTATGGCAAAGACAAGAGTTCGCAAAGTTGCTATGGGAGCAACCATGAACGGCTACAGTGATGACTAGAAAGCACCTCTTTGAAGAGTTGCAAGACGACACATGGCTGTTTTCCACACTACTCAAGGTCCCCTTTACGGGGAGATGTGTACGATTTTCGTAAAGCATTTGTGTCCCATGTAAGATTTCTCTAAGTACGTTCTCTACAAGAATACCTTGTTAGATCAAATGAGTTTTATTTTGTGTTATGGGGTGTTGCTTTTTTATTGCCCATGTACCGGTCTTTGTACAATGGGGGCCAAGGTAGTGAGGTTTTCAAGAAGAAAAAAAAGATGTAAGCAACGCCGGGAGCCTAAACATTTTAAACTCATTGTGGGACACTGCCTGTTAAAACTTTTTTGGAGAAAAAGGGGTGCTTTTTACTGTGGGGTACACATTGTTTTATTTGTAAACTACAAGAATCTATAGACCATGTTTTTTTCACGTTGTTGGAAAGGAGTGTATTTTGGGGATGTTTTGCACTTAATGGTGAAAAAAAAATTTCACAGTCTACCTACGTGGCATTAGGTTTCTAATTGTTGCGAACGAAGATGATGGTCCCTTTTGATGCAGTTATGCTTATGGCCCTCCACTGTATAGGGAGAGCGAGAATGGCAGGTCGCCACTTTAATAAGGCTGCATGGTCTGCATGGGCTATTGAGAGAGTACCGTTGATTTTCTAAAATTTATAAAGCGACACTGCAAGCACCGCAGTGGTTCTCAAGACCAGAGCCACTGGTGAACTTGTGGTAAATTTAGCCTGACTAAACCAGCACAATGCTGATTGACGGCTCACGTAAATTTTGTGAAAGTCGTGCTTTCTTACCAGTGTTGTGTGTAGTATATGCTTCATACCAAAACCAAGGAATAAACCAAACAAAAAGTTGGTGCTTAGCTCAAAAATTAAAGGTGCTCGCCTTCGGAGCGTGAGGAACTATATAGGTACGAATTCCATTTTTTTTTGTCGGGAAGACGCATACACATAGCTTGTATGCATTCGAAAAAACAAGCATTTGGCTTAGCTAAATGAAAACTGATTGCGCGTGCGTATCTGATATAAAATGTAAGCCTAAATGCCTTTAAATTGTATTTTCGGCTTCTGAAAGAGTTGTTCTTATTGTGACACAAAAACTTATCGTGAGTGTGTTTCTGATGTAAAATGGTAAGCCTGTAGCCTTTGGAAATCTTGCATTTGCCACTTTCTCGAAGATTTCTCCAACTTTGTGAAAAAGTGATCGGTGCTGCATTTTCTTTATCAAAAAGGTAAGCCTATAGTACGTAGGATGTCTTCGGTAGGACGAATTCACATGGTTCGTATACATTATGGTAAACGAAGAATTGGTGCTATTTGAATGGTCAAGGGGCTCACTTTCAGAGAATAAGGGCATACGTTCGAATCCCAGAGCTGTGCCGAGGCTTTTTTTTTCGTTGGTTGGATTCATTAACATTGATCGTGTGAATTCAAGCCAACAACTGGTTAGCTGTTAGCTCAGTGGATAAGGCACAAGCTTCGGGAGCGTTAGGACCTACGTTCGAATCCCTACTGCGGTGCGATGAAAGCCTTTTTTTTTTGTAGGACGCATTCACACGATTCCAATGCATTCAGACCAACAAAGCGTTTGTGCTCAATTTAGTGGTTATGACCGTCGCTTTCGGAGCGTGAGGGACCAGCATCGAGTCCAAGGGCTGCATTTATTTTTTTTCTTCGATTAATTATTCTTACCTGGAGTAATTAAGGCCTCAATATTTTTTACTAATCTTGACCATTCATTATGGTGAAGCCGACGCACAAGGAGACCCTTCAGCTCGGACAAGACGCATAGTACACCCTCCACGGCAAGGTGGGACGTCAGACAAAAGTTGAGCCATCAGGCGTGATAAAGGCCGCTTTTTCCGAACTAAAGTGTCCCCTAAGAACTTGGCTTCCCCGCCGTGCATGGTCGAAACCAGCGAAACACTTTGAGGCTCTTATGACCCCTCATAAGGCTCAATTCTGTCTGACGTCACGCCTTGTCACGTATACGGGCTGTACGTTTGTACCGAGCTAAAGGTTCCGCTGAGCAGTTGACTTCCCCACGATGCATGGTCGAAACCAGTGAAAAAAGTTGAGGCCCTTATTACACCTGATAACGCTCAACTTTTGTCTGACGTCACAACTTCTCGCGTGGGTGTACTGTACCTTTGTTCCGAGCTAAAGGTTCTGCTCAGAGGTTGGCCTCCCCGCATTGCATGGTAAAAACCAGCGAAAAACGTTTAGGCCCTCATTACCACTGATAAAGCTATACTTTTCTCGGACGTCAAAACTTCTCACGTGGGCATACTGTGCGTCTGTTCCCAGCTTAATTGTCTTCTTGAGAAGTTGGCTTTTCCGCAACGCATGGTCAAAACCAGCAAAACAGTTGAGTCAACCCTTATAAGGCTAAACTTTCTCGGACGTTAAACCTTCTCACGTGCCCCGCCGCGGTGGTCTAGTGGCTAAAGTACTCGGCTGCTGACCCGCAGGGCGCGGGTTTGAATCCCGGCTGCGGCGGCTGCATTTTCGATAGAGGCGGAAATGTTGTAGGCCCGTGTGCTCAGATTTGGGTGCACGTTAAAGAACCCCAGGTGGTCGAAATTTCCGGAGCCCTCCACTACGGCGTCTCTCATAATCATTAAGTGGTTTTGGGACGTTAAACCCCACATATCAATCAAATGTGAGCTACAGGTTTCCCTGAAAAGTTGGCTTTTTCAAAGTGCATTGTCAAAACTAGCGGAAAATTTTGAGCCGCTTATCACCACTGATAAGGCTCAACGTTTGTCTGACGTCACATCTTGACACGTAGGTGCTCTTCAAGGCAAGGTGTGATGCCAGAGAAAAGTTGGGCTTTATCAAGGGTGATAAGAGCCTAAACTTTTTTCGCTAGTTTAATTATGCGTTGCGGGGACGCCAACTTCTCGGGGAATCATTAGCTCGGAACAGACGTACGGTACGCTCACGTGAGAAGTTGTGACGTCAGACAAAAGTTAAGCGTTATCATGAGTGGTAAGGGCCTCACAGTTTATCGCTAATTTTTCGGCTATGCATTGCAAGGAAGCCAACTTCTCAGGGGATCCTATAGCTCGAAACAAACGTGCAGTACGCCACCGTGACAAGGCGTGACGTCAGACAAAAGTTGACTCTTAAGAAAGGTGATAAGGGCCTTGAAATTTAACTCGAAAAAAACTTTCAGTACGCCCACGTGGCAAGGCTCGACGTCAGGCAAAAGTTGACCTTTATCAGGCGTGATAAAAGCCTCAAAATGTTTCGCTGGTTTTGATCACGCATTGCAGGGAAGCCAATTTCTCAGGGGAACCTTTAGTTCGGAGCAAACGTGCAGTACGCCCCCCTTCCCCCTTTGAGAAGTTGTGACTTCAGACAAAAGTTGAGCCTTATCAGGGGTGCTAAGAGCCTCAACTTTTTTCGCTCGTTTCAACCATGCATAGTGGTTTAGCCACCTTTTTAGGGGAACTTTTAGCTCAGAACAAACCTATAGTACGCCCACGTGAGAAGTTGTGACGTCAGTCAAAAGTTGAGTCTTATCGGGGGTGATAAGGGCCTCAAAATTTTTCTGGTTATGACCACGCATTGCGGGGAAGCCAAATTTTTTGGGAAACATTTAGCTCGAAACAAATGTACAATGCGTCCACGTGACAAGGCGTGACGTCAGAGAAAAGTTGAGTCTTATCAAGGCTGATAAAGGCCCAAATTTTTTTGCTGGTTTTGTCCAATTACTGCGGAGAAGCCAACTTCTCAGGGAATCATTAGCTCGGAACAGACGTATGGTACGCTCACGTGAGAATTTGTGACATCAGACAAAAGTTAAGCGTTATCATGAGTGGTAAGGGCCTCACAGTTCGTCGCTAATTTTTTGGCCATGCATTGCAAGGAAGCCAACTTCTCAGGGGATCCTATAGCTCGAAACAAACGTGTAGTACGCCAACGTGACAAGGCGTGACGTCAGACAAAAGTTGACTCTTAAGAAAGGTGATAAAGGCCTTGAAATTTTTCGCTGGTTTCAACCATGCATTGTGGAGAAGCCAACTTTTCAGGGAGCATTTAGCTCGAAACAAACGTTCAGTGCGCCAACGTAACAAAGAGTGGCGTCCGACAAAAGTTGAGCCTTATGAAAGGTGATAGAGCCCCAACTTTTTTAAAGGATTTGGACCATCTATTGCGGGGAAGCCAGCACACTAGGGAGCCCTTGCCTTATGTTTCTCCAATTGTAAACATCATTGCCCCGATGACCCTAAACATAGGGTGTGGTTGGACATTTGCTTGATCAAACGAACTGAGCGAATTGTCACGTTCTTTCGCTACGCTGAAAACCTTGTGGATTGTCTTTCGTTCCACAGAATTGATATGTATAGCGTCAGCACCCAACGCAATGAACGATGAAAATTGTTTCTGTACGTGTTTGTGTCTCTTAGGATGGATACATACAATAAAAATTATGAAACTTACTGTTTAACATCTAATGTTTAACCTACCCCAGGTGGTCATAATATCCAGAGCCCCCCCCCCCACGGCGTATCTCATAACCAAATAGTGGTTTTTGGAGGTTAAACCCTACATATCAATCAATAAAAAATGAACTCTCATACAGTGTTCGTAGTCGAACCGAGTCCATACACTCAAAAGACAAGCGTCTTAAGCGTTAAGCTATGCACCGGCGTCTGCAGAGCGCGAATGCCAGTAAGCCAGGTAACTGCACCACACCGGTGATAATAATATAATACATCCTGCGGTGTCTTTGTGCGTCTTGTGTTACAGTACGGGCGATGTCAGTGGGCCAGCCGGGATGCATCGTGGTTTCTGCATATGTTTTTAGTTGCAGTAGACATTTTATAGCTTAACCGTGCTGCACCTTTGCTCATGACTTGAGAGAGATGCAGAGGGACAAAGTCTATGTGTGGCCCATTCACAGAGTGGAAGTGGCCGTACGCCGAAGCTGTCTATGCGTGATGATCCCCTTGTGGCATTTCTCGCAGCGACCCTTGGTGCCCTCAGTAGTACAATGAACCCTTTCTTACCATGTTGCCTCGGCTTCGTGAACTTGCACTTCGCAGCCTCCGCTGGCACTCGGTCTCCGCTTCACGCAACACTGCGTCTTTGCCACGGTGACGTCTATACGGTGTCTAGCCAGCTCGTGTGATGTCCTGAATGCGCCTCTATAGATTTAAATGAAGAGAATGGAATGGAATGAAAAAAACTTTATTTCAGTCCTGCAGGATGTGCTTAGCGCGTAGCGGGCGTCCCCCACGAAGATAGTGACAGGGAGTACTTGGTGGCCGTTTCGTGGGCTTGCATGCTGGACGGACCATTGCTGGTCGGCGAGAAGTGAGCTTGAAAAACTTTATTAATGAGCTCTCCGGCGAATGCGCCGGAAGGAAGTGGTCTCCTCATCACGAGAATCGAAATGCGTTTCTCGCCGCCTGGCCTCTCGTAACCAGCAGCAGCTGGTCTTTTAGGGCGGAGCTGCAAAGCAAGATCTCCCACTGCTCTGTAAGGGACGAAACAGGGTGGGGCAGCATGTTACTGGTGGGGTAAGAGAGGAGTGTTGGGTGATTGTGGTTGAAGTTACATACTCCTATTGTGTTTTCTAGTGTTCCTCGTTCTCAGCATACGGGCCAGTCCTGGCTGTTCTGGTTCGGCTGCATTCTTTATAGTATTCGGGAGTGCAAGATGTATTTGTTTCTATCTCGCTATTGCTTCCATGTTTCAATTTCTCTATTGCTGTCTTTATTGGTCACGCTTAAGCCCGTGCAGGGCGCGCTGCCCACTTTCCATGTGCACCCTGTTCCTTCACATAAGAACGCGACGCCGAATGTACACGCCACAAACGCTGACGGGTTGTACCGCGTACGTGTGGTTAGGGATTAAGACCACTAGGCTATTAAAAAGATTCGCCTGTTCCTCCCGTACAATGGAAGAGTGATTAGCTGCAATTGTGCTAGACTGTACCTTACTGACAGCGATACTTGAATGTAGCATAAATGAAGTTTATTGCAAATATTTACTATTAACAAGTTAGTGAGGTGACAGAGTACCACACACATGTACGACAATGTAAACCACCATTTCATTTTTTTATGTTTACACTCAACTACATGCAGACGGATCTTCGACTTCCAGTTTCCTCGAGGGCGGTCTAACCGACTTTATTCAAGGTAGTGTGGGGCTACAGCTCCACTAAGTATCATTTGCTCAGGACTCCAATAAAATTGACATGTTACGCGAAGAAACAATTACGGTAATTACTACAAGGGCGACACGAGGATATATTTTTATTGGGCGGGTGGTGAATCCACTTCACGGGAGTTCATTCGGGGTGGTGAGGGGGGAAGGGGCAGGTAGTTGGGGAACTTATTCTGCGTTTTGACCTTGTTCTTTTCTTGGGGTGGGGGAAGGCAAGTGGAGGCATGCAGTAATACCAGGGGGGCAGCTACCCCTCCGAAGCAGTGCCCCCGATTGGTAACATCCAGTAAGTATGAGAAGCGACACTCACCTTTTCTGGTGCCTCCGACAATGATTTTGAAGGATTCGGGGGCATTTCAGCCCATGAAACATTACTTACAGCACCTTAAATGCTTCTCAACTACTGTAAACACCATTAACGTTGTATCCTTACAAACATTAGAGCATTACGAATATATGCACAACATCAACTTTGCTCTGAAACGCAAGGTGCTCAGTTCGATAATTTCAGCAGGTATAAAAGAGCTGCGTGACATCAAACATAGCCCGCCAAATCTGAATAGTCAGGTACGCCCAGTCAAAAAAAACATGTTTTACTGCTTTGCAAGTGACTATTGTTGCATACCAAACCTCATCAAGGTAGAGAGGCCAATTAAAATGGCGATATTACCTTTGCATGTTAAGTCGCAAACTTGTCCACCAAACATGTAAAATTAGTACAGTGAACAATAGGGGGAGAAAGGGACATTTCCACACAATGGGTAAATGACTAAAAATATTGTGCTTACCTTGATAGCTCATTTAGGGAGTAGATCGATAATATTGAACCCTTGGCATTTTGGCAAGCAGTGTTGTCTAAAGTCTCCCCCCCCTGCCATCTCAATGAAGGTAAGATTATTTGTCAAAACTCCGGCAACATGCAGTGTTTAATATTCATCTCTGTAAGAACTTATCTTCTGCTTTGTTTGGAATGACAAATGCAACATGCTCACAAGATAAAAATCCAATGCCTAGCAAACTAACTATTTCATGAATAAATCGGAGAGCAACGCTGTGCGCGCCATTAGGCTTAACGTATCAGTCAAGGGAGCAGAAAAACACTCGATTGACCAAGCACCAGTGAGCGCTAAGTAAGAAAACGTAACACACAATGCACGTTTTATTTTTATGTATTGCAGCAACCGCAAAATTTAGAACAAGTAATGTAAACGAACACAGCAACACAAGCCCTTTGACAAAGAATCTGTTCAGAAACCTATACGTGAAGCCAGGTCAGATATGGAAGCTAGATGGGAACTCGCTTTGCTAGGCAAAGAAGGCATGTGGTAGTACTATGGATTAGAATGAACGTATTGCACACTGTTACATGCTCTCAATTGAACAAGCCGTATGTAAGCAACCACATGTCTTAGCCAAAGAAAAGAAAAGGTACTGAAATGGTAGATGCCTAGGAGTTCTTTGTAAATGTGGAGCAATAGAAGAAAGACATTGTACAACTGCAAATGTGCAGAGCAGCTTATAATAATAAATTAAACACTGTCCTCAATGCTTCTGAAAATCGGGATGTCTCACCAATAAGGGCATTGAATAAAACTTCGCCCTCTACTAGACTGACTGAAGTCAGTGGCATTTTTTCCTCAAAGGCGATCGCACACAAGTCAGTACCTATGCCATGGTTATGCCCCGCCCCCACATACCCTTCAGTTGCATTGTGCTCTCTTTGGCATATTGATGCTCTTGGATGTTTACCGGCATGGCGAAGCAAGATCAAAACATGCAAAGTGCACTGCCAAGCTGGAAAATCAACACCATTAGAAACAGACTGAAAAACGTAACAGGTAGTTGGGTGAAGCTCGTGGATAATAACCAGGTGGCCAAGAAGTGTTAGCAGCGGAACATGTACGAATTTTGCGAACGATCTCCAGCCAGGATACCAGAAGAAACCAGAGTCCAAAGAAATGAAGCCTTATCCACACGTAACGTTGCTTCGGCTGAATCGGTTCATTGGACAAACGAGAATCGTCTGAGCTCGTCCGCCCAACGACCCCAAGAGCGAAGCAAAGGAGCATCGAGTTCAGTATTGAAAGGGCAAAATAGAAAAAAACGTAAGATGCGCAACGAACACGCGCAAATACATGCACGCACGATAAGAACCTCCCGGTAACACCGATTGATTAGATGGATTTAGCAAAGTTTTCATGCATGTTAAAGCAAAATAGCATCAATGAACCACTACATGGCACAATGTGAATTGATGCCACTATTACAACCAAAAAAAGCATGCACATAGGTTGACCAATTTAACAGCAGTCGTATATGGTGGTGAAATACAAGCACGGCAAAACAATGCACCAAACGTTACGCTTGTGCAACTTTAAAAATATGTGTCCAACATAATAGCAGCTAAAAACGCTGTTCAGCCGCCATGCAGAGAATGTAGTGTAACATTTAGAGGTGCGACATGATTTGCAGGGCCCGAGATTATCCTTGGAACAGCACTGTACGATAACGCTGACTACACTGACGTGAAGATGTTTCACAGCATTACACGGACACCAGGGTGGATCGGGAGATTGCTGGCATGACTCGTGGGAGCAAGGTGAGATACAGTCCGTCGCCCCCTCTTCATTCGCCATCGCTGACAGAGCAGTGACAAGCAGCTACACAGAACAAAGTCTCTTAAAGAAGTGAAGGCAGAAAGGCCTGCCACATTGGTGGGCTTTGCTGCATGACACATTCCCCAGAAGGCAAGCAAGAGGCAGGAACCCGAACACGACTCGTTGTGAACGAATTGATGACATAGCCAGAGGTTTCCACAGGTTTCCACAGATCATCCTTCGGGAATACGGAAGGTCGAGAAGCTGTAAGGACACCAAGAATTCTTGTTTGTGTGTTTTGCATGCACACAAGATGCGCATACTAACGCAAGGACATGAGTAACAATATTTGAGACAAAGCCAAATTTCTTCTTGCCTAGATGCCCAGAAATGAATGATGAAAGGTGGGCCTTTTATGTTTTTATACCTGCTAAAGCATCGGACGTGATATGCGGAACTTGGGGGTTCGAATACCACATACAGAAAGGGAGACTTTGCGTACTCCGATCCACATCAACTAATGTCAATTACTACGCAATAGTTAAAGACAACAATGTCTTCTGTGCTTTCCCTGTACTCATTGTTTAATTTGTTTGGTTGCCTCTAACAGAGAAATGAGCTTATGAAAACAATTCCCCTTTTGTTTATTCGAAGCGGAAAGCTCGCCATATAGTAGAGTTGACAGCCTAGGATATAACACACAAGGTTTTATTAGCCATCAGCTGTCTCAAGCAAAAGGCACGTGCCATCCTCTGGCGAAAATGTTCCACACTCGTCGCCTTGCCCACAAGTGGCGCTGGCTAACACTTCTAGGCATTACATGAACAGACACTCAAGTCCACGGGGACACTCATCCACGTTCAATTGGTACAACGTTAGACGTGTATATTGAAGGTTCTGGGATCAGATCCAAAAGATGGAATGGGTGCTTTTTCGTCTGCTTTTTTTTCATTAATTATAAATTATTACCATGTGATAGAGGAAATCACTTCTATGCTATCCCAGGCTTAGTTGTCTGTTCATTCATTTGGCAAGGTACACATAAGACAAGTTCACAGCGGATACTACAGAAAGGGAAATGCCTCTAGCCTAGCAAAAGTAACTATTTTCTTGCAGCAAGTGAACAGTATGAGTTCATTTCCGCGTCGGAGTCCATGTCCCATAAGCATGTCTCAAGGTGTGCCAGTGCACTCAAGTTCGACGACAGAGCTCAGCGGTTAAATTGCCAATTAAACTTATTTCGCATAAAAAATTGCACCCATGAAACACGAAGCACTATGATAGTGGCGAGCAAATGCATTCTTTGGAATCTAATCTACAAGCAAAAATCATGCATTTGCTCACAGCAGTAGAATAGCTGGAGCAGCGCTCGGTACTAAAACAGAATGTTCAGGTGTAGAAAAAAATGTTCGTAAAATGAGGAGACTATGTCATGTAATGAACTGATTTGAACTAATTTGATGAACTGATGATTAAAATTCTTCAAATTAGTCTCCTGGCCATAGATCAGCCACTGTCAATGCGATTACCGCGTTACAAGGGCTCCCCGATAGTGAGGTGCCGTGAATGTCATGAGGTGTCACACACCGACATCTTAAAAAGCGTTAGCGTCGTTGAATCTGGCCTATCCGTCAGAGATTCATAAGTTATTATGCGATCCCGGCAGGCTTCGTCCTGAAGCTCGAGTATGAAAGGTCAGTTTCAAAGTTTTTCCCAACATTTCGTGGACCGTCACTCTGCAATAAGTTACAGCACCTGAACTCCAGGACTCTTTTCTGCTAAGGCATCATATTGGCACCAGTGTACCCTTGACCAATGAAACCATCTGAAAGTTTTCGAACGTGCTGATGTGATGAAGGAATTTTTCACCAGACTCACTCGCATTATCTCAAGGACATACCGGGTAGCTATAGATGGGACAGCGGGCACAGGTATGCAAGCACATAAACATTTTTCGGCTAACACACACACATGCTTCATAAATTTATTATCAGCGTGAGAGAACAACTGGGCTTCTCCACCCTTCCCCTCTGAAGCGGAACCCTGCGCACGCCATGGTAGGTTGTTCAGACTTCACGGTGCGAAAGCGGCACCGAGAATGGTTCAAAATATATAGTAGGTGCAATTAAGACTACAGACTAAAATAGAAACACGAATAGGGAGGCGCCCTGTGTGCGTCTTTTCATCCGTCGTTCTTTATGATCCTATCATTGACAATTACCATTCTAGAACTTCTCCGGGAAGAAGTTTATTCAGAAAAATTCCTAAATGATCTCGTTGGGCAAAGGCACACTGGAGCCAATGCAATTTTCTTGCAAAAAATTGCACCGAGAATGGTTTTACACAGTAGGCGCAAGGACGACGGACAAAAAGAGAGACGCACACAAGGCGCCTCCCTCTCTGCGTGCGTCTCCCATTTAGGTTGTCTCTTTAGCGCCTACTATTTCGAAACATTCTCGACGCTGCTTTAACACCGTAAAACCTATAGGCGTGCGCAGCGTTCCCCTTTCAGGGGGGGGGGGGTGTCGAAGGTTTGTTGTGGCACCCCCCTCACCCACTAGGTCAATCTATCGAGTTAGACTGCGCCCCCACCCTCTTTTAGTTGACAAGGGAAGAAGCCACCCATTTGCCACCCTTACCCACCCACCTCTGTGCACCCGCCTATGAACCCACCCATACCACAATGATGCGAGTGTCTGGCTTGCGCAGACTACAAAATTCCCCCTACTCTCCTTGAACATGATGCGCAAAGGCGGGACTCCAAGAGATGACCAGCCCAAACTCTGCAGAGTATTTCATTGCATACCGCCGAGCATTGGTGATCCTTCATGTAAGCAAAGCCTACGAAAGCAGTCACCAGAAAAAGTAAAAGTACTTGCCCATGTCACTGCATACTACATAGCAGAGAGATCCAATACTCTTATGAAGAATGTCCGAGGAGGTTCGGGAAGCAAATGCTCGATGAAGTACGCCGAGGACCGGTGAGGTTGTCCGTTGGATGCACCAGACGCAAATATTGGCCAGCTAGAAGGGAAAGGAGACACCCGTTAATGGTGGGGCACCTGTTTTACAGATGGGCACTGGTATCTAATTTTGACACGAAGTTTTACTACACCACCACGTGAAAGTGAGATCAATAGCAGATGCTGTTACACATTCCATGGGAGGATGTTTGCAGTTATATTGAGTATATAACAGACTGGAGATACGATTCAAAGGCACATGCAATTGCAACATTAGTAATAGATTTATTATAAAAAAACGCCAGGCCTGCGCGGAACGCGCAGCACAGTCGCCGCGAAAGCATGAAGAGCAGCCTTTATGAGCCTTTTCTAAACACTTTTTGGGTAAATGCTAGAAGCGCAATTGCTGGGTACCCACTACGCCATAAATAATTTATGTGTAGTAGGCCACCATGCACTATGATAAACTTCGTCATTCTTCGGAGAAGCGTGGTATCCGCTTAACACTTGCAATAGATTTCGTGCGAATTTCGCGTTGCAATTAGTGGCTAACGACAATGAAGAATTACGCCTGGAGTGGGTATGTGCCACAGGTAATAGGTAATGAAGAACAAGCTTTTATGATAGGTTGGAGCTTTTGACGACGCACTCGTTAAGCGATTCGCATTGTGCGACGCCTGGTCCATTTGCTGTTCTAAAACGCCTATAACTCATTATCGCGACTACTTTCCCGACATCAAGCCTGCCTACATCCAGTTTGCAAAGGAGTACAAAGCACCAGCGTATATCAGTGGTAGTGGACCCGGGTTCGAATCCCACTATGTCACCACATGTCTTTGGCGTTTTTATTTGAGATTTTATTTCGTGCGATAGTACTTGCGGACACCGGCGGCAGTTGCGGCGGATAAATACGGGGCCGCACGTGACCCATGTTGTGATCTTTTAAAAGCTTTTGCTGTAAAATTGTAAGCAATGTGTTTGGTAGTAAAGTAGGATAGTAAAACTCAGCCAAAAGGATGAAGTAATCGTTTACTATAATATAGGTGCTTTGACAACTTCAATCTATCGTTCGCTTAATTGAAAAGAACAGGGTCAATAGTAATGTTTTGAGCGTAGCAGTTAACCGTCTGTCAACGACAAATGCAGTGTATTGTAATTAACAGCGTTTCCAAACGTTTCCTTCGTTTCAATGGAAACAAAGCGTGCAGTTGCGGCATTTGCAATTGCTAGAGATAATCTCGTCATATGTCGCTTCAAATACAGCTGCTAAATGTCGTGGTGACTAACGCAAGTGGTCACGCCAAAATTACGCGAACTGAATACTGCGAAAACACAAGTGTGCATTATCTAGCCCCGAATTTCGGCTTAGATTTCGGGAGAACTTTACCCTTATTACTCGTGGATTCAAACGTCATATGAAGCTTTTTTTAGCATAGCGACTGGTATGCCAGATTGCTCGAAATAACCACGTCATGTCAAGATGAATCTGATCCCTAAAGACAAAATTGACTCCGACCTACGTGTTCGAGTCGAAATGACACGACCCGAACTACTGACTGGAAACAAATGTGTGCGGTACTTCGCCTTAAAATGTCCCGTTTGAAACAGCGAGTAGTCCACATAGGCTTGCGCAGTCATCGCAGATCTTCGAGCAAATAATCACGATAACGCAGAGGGCACTTTCATGTAGATTGCATGTAGAGGGCGCTTGCATGCGTCCTGGTGACTGTCTTCAATGACTAGCAAGGGCTGCGTGGCGTACAAGTCCCTGTGGGATCGTCCCTGGCATTTTAGAAGTGTGGCAGCTTGGGCTAGTTGGTATGGCATGACGATAGTTATTGCGCGAGAACAAAACGACGACACAGAGACAAGACGGACACGAAAGACACGAGCGCAAACTTCCAACTGAGTTTATTGCGCAGAGCACGAAAATATATAGAGGAGACAGTGACCATGGCACAAGAGCAGAACATGAGTAAGAAAACCAAAAACAAACAACACAAATACAAAGGCACTGAAAAACAGCAAAGAAAAATCTAGAAGAAACCGAACCAGAAAGGTAAAGCTACCTGCCCGCACCGTCCTTCTTATCTCTGTGTCGTCGCTTTGTTCTCGCGCAATAACTATCGTCCCTGGCGTGCGCCAGGTGCGAAGACTGGCCAACTGGAAGAAACTAGATATCGGTTACAACGAAGTAAAGGAATAGTCTAGCAATAGTGTTATAAGTATACACCTTTATAACAACTCTTTAGTTAAAACAAACTTATTTTGGTGCAAGGTGCTACTTTGTTTAATGAAGTTCGAGCGTACAATCCTCCTGGGTTTAAGGCACACCGATATTTCTTGTTGCATTACGACTGCCTTGTTCAACTGCTAGATAACTGCACAATTCCATTAGCAATCTTGACACTACAAGAAAGGCTCAGCGATGAAAGTGCTCACATCAAAAGCTCACCATTGTGGCACACACTGAGCACTGAAAACGAATGCGTGCATTGCTTGGCCCTACATCGCCGCATTTAAATTCTTGGGCACTACTTTTGTAAAAGTATAAATAACAGAGTTGGTTAAGAATTGTGGAAAGTCAGAACGCACACGGAGAACAAAGGTTTAGGGGAAGAAGACAAACGCTGACTGAACTCTGGTTATTGGTTGGTGGTCTTCGACAAACGCATATACAATGTTTGTGACAGAAACAAGCACTAGAAATAACCGAAGCTTATTTCATGAAGAGATGTGGAAACAACTAAGTGAGCCACTGAAAAAAATTATCAAAAAATTCATTTTTGGGTGCTAGTTGATTGTCTTGCACTTTCTGCAACATAAAGTAGGTATTGTTTCGCGCTCGTTTTTAGTCATACTGTTTGAGAATTTTAGTAATATCTCGCATGTACGCTCTGTTAACCTGGGTGTGTATGTTCACCAATAAAGAAACTTTAGCGTCTGCTTTGTTTGTCTTCCCTTGCATATATATTTACTCGATGTGGATTTACTTACGCAAGCTGCCGTAGAGGGCAGAGGCAGTGGTTGACTGATGTTAATGCCCCGCCAGGCACAAACGCCGTCTGCCGGGGGATGGTCTACTGGGAACGTCATCTTCAATGGAGCAATGCCTGGATGAAATAGACGGAGTACTAGGATCGTCCATTGAATGCACTATAGATGCATAGCTGCAAGGTCAAGCGAGTCACCTGCCAATCACGGCAAGACGTCACGGACCTGTTTTACCAGTATACACAACGTACTCAAGGCGGTTATAGTCTGCCCATAACCCTTTTCGGCTCATTATTCTCATTTGTAGACTACTTTTCCACGCACAATTAGCAAGGAAAGGAACAAAAACTTTTAGCTAGACGTGAAATAAGCAATTCTGGTGCCTAAAGTTCCTTTACATCAGTTATGTTTAGAAGATTTCACTGCATATGAACGATTAATAAGGCAAGACATTCTTTAATAAAACGTTTGATACGAGTGTTTTGGTAGGAATTTTTTTACCTTTTTGGAAAGGCTCACTGCCACCAAACTATCCTATGTAACTTGGCCCGTTGTTTATTTCAATCCACAAAATATAGTTACTGAATGTACAATAATTATATTATTTAAATTGTAATGAGAATTATATTGCTGTAAACTACTGTAATTTCAACTCCTTTCATTTGCTTAAATTTGGTCTCCAAACACTTATTATACAATAAATTTCATGCATTCATAGATAGCCAATCATGTGTATTGCAGAAGGGTTATAGAATAGTGCGCTTCGTATACGAGTAACCCGAACATAAATAAAGAGACTTTACCGAAGGAAGACTACAAGCCCGGAATAACAAGTTAAATTACTATGCAAAGTCAAGTTTGGCAGTACTAGAAAACTATGGCGAATGGCAATAAAACGAAAGTGCACCGCTCTTTACACCTAACCCTGGGCTCATCTGAAAAGTCTGCGCCGCTAACGAAGCTCGCAGCAGTGGCGGCTGCTTCAGTGAACCGTCATGGATCACTGGCGGTGCGCCTCTTTGTCAGTGGTTCCCAGCTTTACAGTCTTCGTGTCGTCACCCCTTTGCAAAGCTGCATCGGCATGTCTCGTCATTACTAAGTAGACAAAATTAACGCTAATAAGGTTCTATTTTCCAAAAGCAAGGCAAGATGACGCGCATGTTGGACTGAGCTTTTCATTCGATGAAGTCGAGTTAATTGTGCACCTTAGTTTACGTCTGTACCTAGAAGTGCGCACTTAGCTTCCAGCAAAATACAGCTGCTGTGGTTTTAGTCCTATAGCTCTGATCGGCACAACACCATAGTTGCCAAGTCATCGCCTGCAAATGCAGTGAAAGCCACCACGTTTCCGCACAGCTAATGTAAGACTGTACTAAGCTTTAAAACCCATTTTCTGTTGTCTGAAGGAGCTTTGGTGACAGCGCCATATATGACACTGTCACCAAATTCGTTGTTTTCAGTAAAATATAGAAGTAGAGGATCTAGTGTACCTGTACGTATATAAATATCGGATTGTAAAAGGATGTATCTGGGCAAAAGGAACCCTGGAGTCACCACCACTAACCTCTACGAGCACCAGCAACCACCACTTTACCATGGCGTGGGTGAAGACATGGGCTGCTTGAAGCGATGCTGTCGTCTTTTAGAAAAATTGCAGCAGCTGTGAATTGTTTACTTTTCACTGCTGAGAGTTTAAAATGCTCGCTAGGATGTGCAGCTGCTTGCAAAACAAAAACCGCCAGACTTGCGTGGAACGCGCACTGCACAGTCTCAGCGAAATCGGGAGGAGCGGCATTTCAGAAGCTTTTCAAAACACTCTAACTGCTACAAACACACTTCCTAGGTACCCACTACTCCATAAATAGTCACAAATTTTGTGTGGTAGGCCGGCATTTATCATGCTACCAGTCATTCATCAGAAAAGCGCGGTGCCCGCTAGAGACTTGCAAGTATTTTTGTGCAGTTTTTATGCATGCAGTGACTGACGCCGATGAAGAATTATGCCTGAATTGGTACTCGTCACAGTTAATAGGTGATCAGGAACTAGCCTTTGTAACGGGTTAGAGCATTGGACGAGCCACTTGTTACGCGATTCGCATTGCATGACGCCTGGTTGTTCCTTTGCTGTTCTAAACCTCTTTATTACTCGCAACAACGCAATTCCTTTTCCACACATCAAGCCTGCCTGAGGCAAATTCGCAACTCAGTTTCAAGCACTGGTGTGGCTCTGCGGTAAAATACTAGGCTGGCACGCATCGTACCAGGGTTCGAAGCTCCTTTGTGTCAATAGTGTTTTTATATGTTTTGCTTATTTCATGCGATAATGGTTACGGACACCGGCTGCGAACAACTACGGCGCTGCACGTGACTCTTGTGATCTCGTAACCGCTTTCGCTGTAAAACAGTTTGCCGTAACTGACTAGAATGCAGACGCTCACACAGTCGTCACAGCTCATAAGTACATCGGTGTTACCCAATTATCGGAACACTTGCGTTTAAAAAACAGCAGTTATCAAGTAAGCGCTCGACAAAATACAAATTTTGCCGGCTTGTTTACAAACCTACAAAAATGAGCCCGCATAACATGGATTGTGAAGAAAAATTAGGTGCCATGGCCAGTGGAAAGTTCATAGGCTTGTGCAAATAGTAAATTTGAGGGTTGAAGCTAATTCGAATAGTATGCATCGCATCTTATAAAAAAGAATAAACCTATTCATCATGACTGAACTAACCTGTAAAATATTTTAAATTGAAACAAGGCTTACCCAAATGTCATTATTTTTTGTTTGAAAAAAGAAGCAACCTTAAATGGCAACAAAATTTGATTTTCGGGAGAATGCAAGTGATAACCTACACAGTATGCCACATTTTTATATTTACTAAACCTTGAACACATAAGCTAGCATATCAAGGTTAAAAACTTAAAGGAAGGTGGATGTGAGGGTAATATGTTCAGTGTCATTTTTTATGAATGGAAACACAGGAACACGTGGCCTGCTCGCTCCGGCGGCTGCTGGCAGCGCATTCAAGTGGGAGCGAGAGCAACCACAGTCTCTTTTCGCGTCATCTCGTGGCGAGCAAAACAACCCGTTGTTGCTGATATAGAACGGCAAGACTGCGACCCCCTCCCCCTTCGAGGCGATTATTGGCCCTCGCGTAATCGCCCTCAAGGGGGAGGGGGTCGCAGTCTTGCCGCTGGTTCCATATCAGCAACGAATGGTTGTTTTCCTCGCCGCGAGATGACGCGAAAAGAGACTGTGGTTGCTCTCGCTCCCACTTGAATGCGCTGCCAGCAGCCGCCGGAGCGAGCAGGCCACGTGTTACCGTGTTTCCTTTCATAAAAAATGACACTGTTCATTTAACCGCAAAGTCAGGCTTGACGGCATGCGGACTTTTTTTTGTAAATGTGTAATCACGGTATAACCCCCCCCCCCTTTCCTCCACTGCAGTGCGACAATCTTTACAGAGAGATTACATGCGGACTGATATACACAGGATACTTAGTTCATCTCGAACGCATCGAAATTTTCAACAAGCTAAATTCAAATATAAGTGAATTTGAATACGCCGACATTCGTACAAATATTCCAAGCTCTCGCATATTTGAGCAAGCCTAAAGGTTTGTGGAGCAAACTGAGGAGGAACGAGAAAGAATTTGATAGGATTGCTATCATACTGTTCTCTATTCTTATTCCTCGTTCTCAACTTGTGCCACAAATTCTGGCACCTGTGCATTCTACATGATACTCGGCTACAGCATGCTCCAATTGTCATTCACCGCATTGTCCGAGCTACGTCAGATCCTCACACGAAGCAGTGTTGGGAGGACGTCAACCAGGAAGACCCGTTCAGTGCCAGAAGGAATGCACAAGGGGGTGGTCAGGTGTCTGCTCTCCTGGTGCGAGCGAAAATGATATAAGTGCGCACGTTGAGGACCCTGTAATGACAAAAGCCAGTTGGCAGTTTCAAGCATTCGCAAGGTATTATTGCGAACACTACGACATGGAAAACAATAGCATGTGGTGGACACACTCGAAACCGACATATGGTACAGCACAGTCAAAAATAGTGCAAATGGCGATGCTTTCTCGCGAATCGTCACTCCAACCACACGTCTATTTTGTAGCGTTAGCTACTCTGGCCTCGCTGAGCCAATTTCGCGTGGCACTGGTCTGCGCATGCGCAATGATATTCCGCCGCCGCCGCGCGCGGCTCGCCGCCGGTGTGCACGCAATTCGATGCGCTGCGCAGACGATCAGTGGTGTCACGCACCGGAGCCGGCACCTCCCTCGCACTCGGCCGCGGCCGCGCGCGACTCGCCGCCGCCGGTGTGCGCTTTCCAGAGGAGTGCCGTCATAGCCTTGGTAGACATATGGACGCCGACGCGCGCACCTTCCCTGTGCAGTCGCCATCTGACACTGCGCTGGAGCCGCTTGATAGCGCCTCTGACTGGCGTTTGCCACTGTGGTATAGCCATGGAGCAGGAGAGTGCAAATGCTGCTCAAAATTGCAGTAGAGCGGAGAAGCTTAACCCATCGGATCCCGAAGTAGTTGCCCGGCAAAATAAATATACATGTGCCACATAATACGTATACCGTGTATGTGTCATTGGAACCGCTGTAAGCATGATATCTTGAAAGCTAAGAATAATCAGCTGAACCTTTGCTAACGCTACGTACATCCTGGCATAGCTGAGCTAAGCCACTGCCATTTTTTAGGGTGTGTGAAGTAAGACGAGAACTTGATAGTGCAATGCCTACTGATGCACAGCAAAGTGCCAGTTTGTCAAGTTTACTTAGCTGTAACCCGACTTTTATTTTTGTCTCGTATGCGCATGCACGCCCATGCACGCGCGCGACACAACCTGATTGATATGTGGGGTTTAACGTCCCAAAGCCACCATATGATTATGAGAGACGCCATAGTGGAGGGTTCCGGAGATTTTGACCAACTGGGGTTCCTTAAACGCGCACCCAAATCTGAGCTCGCTTTGGTGTTGTAGTCCACCCCTCTTCTCACGAATTAGGTCAAATGAGAGAAACCACTGTGAGTGCACATTACAGATATTTACGCTACGAAGGGTATGAAGATATTTACGCTATGAAGGGTCCAAAGTTACTTCCGGCTAAAAGTTGACTTGGCTTAACGCCGAATCAACTTTCGCCAGGAGTGAAAGTTGACAAACTGAAACGACACAGGAATATCTCGTTACTTCCGACAGTTCGGGTGGCAATAGATTTGCTTTGCAACTTACGCGAGCTGGTGTAGAGTGGCATCGGGGAAGGAGTCGCGTACAATGGCACGGATGTCCTGTGACATTGTGCATGGCCGCTGTGCAAGACGCAGTGTTCTTCATACGCCTCAGTCACCCAAGGAAATTAAATGATTAACACCTAATTGTGCGACCTGAAACAGATGGAGTGCTCATTAAAAGACCAAAGCGCAGACAGAAGGATTGATATGAATGATGCCTTAGTGCTTGAAGAACAAAACGTTATAGAAGGCAGGACCAGTATGTCCCGTCTTTCCAGTTTCATAGCATCCTTTAGATCAAAGGTTCAGGTAGCCCGAAAATTCCCGTAATAGAGACTTACATTTAACAGTGCTGCAGAGATCTTGATCAGGTCTGACAATCTGACCAAGGTACACAGAGACCACGTGCGCCTACCCGAGAAAAGCAAGTTGACACTGCGTTGGCACACAGACTGCAAAGACACAGACTGTAATAAAACCTTCTGTAAGCAACTGAGACATTGACCATAGTTATTCGCCATTATACAAGGGTCAGTTGAAGGCACCAAACAGAGCGAGGAATGCTCGATGAAGGCATCACGCCTTTTGCGACTTAGCAGCACCAGGAATGCTACTTTTCTTATCGTAGTGGTAAGAGAAAGAGGGGAAGACAACTATACCACTACTCACACTTAGATCGAGCCATGTGCCTGAGTGAGTCCGGGTGTGTAATATTTTGTTGAGCGAGTTCGAGCGAGTCCGGCTGTAGAAAGTTTTCGCGAGTGCGAGTCCGAGTGAGTCCGAAGAGCAAGATTTATTTCTTAAATCTGAGCGAGTTCCACCTTCATTCACCCCCACCCCCCCTGCCCATCCTATGTATGGCAGTAAACTATTCACACGAATAATAAGCGATAGAGAACGAATTTCAAGCTATATAGTGAGCTTGTAGCTAACAAAGCTTGCCACAACCGCAAGTTGCAGTTGGCACTTCATTCTATAATGTTGCTAACCATACTGCTTTGTTAGTACAGGTTTACCATTAGCAAACTAATTACCCAAAAATACTTGAATGACAATTGGTTCGTACACGCCGTTTCCACTGCCGCGTCAAGTCTGCAATGTTCTAGCAAAACTGCCAATTGGACATGTTCGTAGGGATTCATGTTCATGTTGTTGTAGGATTCAAACACGCAAGAATAGACGAGGCCAAAAGGAGAGAAATGAACAGCGCCATGCTGAAAGCGCAGTGTTGATTTATTTCTTTTTGTCCTCGCCTAGTGTTGCGCTGTAAGCAATTTAAAAGTCGAGTATGTTCTATGACAAAAACATCGAGCAAAATTTATTAGTGAAAGAGTAGTTTATATAAGTCAGACTAAGTGTGAACTGAATATGGGACATTCGCTGCAATCTTTGCTACCTCGTTGTGGCACATAATGAGTGAACTGCAATTTGCTGAAGACCTGCCAGCCCCTATTGGCAATATTCAGAGTTGCAGCAAGATGGATAAAAGGATTGAAAACAGCCCTGGAAAAATTTTACCAACTGCAGGGTATATGCTGTTGCACATGCATGATGTTTTCAATACTTAATATTCGAAAGGTAAATTCACAACCTGTTGCTTTAATCTGTAACATCCTGAAGTTGTAGGTTAATTTGGATTAACTTCCAATTCATGCCCTCATTTCAGGCCCAACTCCCCCCCCCCCTCAACTTTTTTTTTTTGTGTGTGTGTGAAGAGGAAAAATACACGGAAATATGCGAAACCTTAAACAGACATGCGCTTGGGCACTATATACACGAGCACTTCCTCGCGAAAGCCAGCAGAGTGTTCATCGCCATGCTATACATTCTTTCGCTGTATACGATGCTTGCAGAATAAAAACTGCTGCTTTCTCAGTGATAAGCGTGCTGCAGCCAGTTGAGAGCCGAAAGAAGTGTTGAGCTTTGTAAGGTGGAGTCCGTTGCAAGGCAGAATTACACATTTTTATTTATGCATACCTAGATTTGTTAGCAGGAACATGTCTATCTAATGTTAAAGCCATGCTAAGTGCCGGGTGACACAGTCAGCAGTTGCTGACTTATCCTCTGCGCTGGCCATGTTATGAAGACCATCCAACCATCCAGAATCGTAAAACTGTATAACGCGGCGATAAACGTATGTCATCATGGATCCGTAATTTGCCCTGAAGCGCTTGAGTCGGGACATGCAAGCATGCGCATAGAATAATTCATGGCCTTTGTTTGTTTTTTGGGGAGGGGGACAAAAAGTTGTGAACATATGCAGAAATTAAATGCTACTTCCAAGGTCATGGGCTGGCTTACTATTGGCGTGTTAATGATTCAAGCAAGTATAAAAAGGATGAATCGGAACCGTACGAAGTGAAAAAGTACTGGTTGCCAGCACACAACTACCACTATTTTGCCAATATATAGCGATCTTTCCAAAATACTGCCAAAGCAAGGAGGAAACACCGGTACGGTAATGCCGAATGTATCTCTACCAAAGTGAGAAAATCAAAAAAGCGTTACGACATTGTTATGTGGAGATAAATATGCTGACTATATTAGTTGGCATACATTGCACAGCTCAATCATGTGTTTGGGTACCAAGGTACACTCGAGCCCAATAAGATTTGCAAGCCAATGTTCATGACTAAGTGACACCAGTGGAGCATTGCAAGCTCAACACTTTGGATTATTGGTGTTTTATAAACCAATGTAAGTTGTCTGCCAGTTTCAATAAAGCTGTGGGAGCTTTGAAGGAAGACCACTGTGTAGCAAGTCGTTGCGCGCGGCTACACAGAATCATAAATGAACCACGCATTAATAGAACACCGATAATTAAAATTCCAAGGCTCCCACGCTTCCAACATGCCTTCATTTTTAAAGACTTGGACGGCCTATTGCATAACTACCCAGCTACTCCAGAAAAGCAACCAAATCGCAAACGAGAAAAGGGACCGACGAGAAGAGTCAGTCGCCTGTTCAATGCAATTCTCTTATACTAAAGGTATTTTGGAAAAAAATTGAAAGATGGTAATCGCAAATATCGAAGCAATTTACAATGTGCAGGTAATGCTGTATACTTCAGCATTGATGGCAGCTAAGTGCAAGAGATGACTGAAGACAAAGCAAGAAGGCGCCAAAGTAGAGACGAAGATCATCATGCATAAGGCAAAAATGCTAGGCGGTATCGAGGAAAAAAATTGAAGAGCCGCACCCCAGAAATAGTTGATTATGTGCCTACTCGTGCAGAAGGTCACAGAGGATGGGCTGCTGAGAACGTGGAATGCTTTGTCAAGTCATCCCCGGCATATTACCACTGCCACTAAATCCGGAAGTGCAAAACCTTTGCAATCTGTTAGTTCTAACATAAGGGTCAAAAAGAAAGAGAATAACGAGGAACTCATTCTGTTGTATGCCACTGAGAATGCGGTACAACAGAAAGACATATACATCTAAGCAAGAATGCGTGTGAATTGCAACAGTGGTAATAGAAATCGTAGCAAACACTAATGGTCGTATTTAAAAATCATCATTTTACTTATCGAATGTTTTTTCTACGTTTCTGCATAAGGCACTAAAATGATAGAAGGGTAAAAGATCACTACAAGATTGATTAGTAAATACCGGACTACTTTGTTCATCAAATGCACTAATACCAAAATCGATAAGGAAATCCCGTGATAATGATAAGGTTGACTTGTGAATACCAGCCTAAATAAAAGAGAGAGACCTGCACCTGTGATACCATCAGGAGGACGTAACCAGTGCAGCGGACACCAAGAGGTGGAAGGCATGGCCAAGAGCAGCCATCTGATGTGGAGCGATAACTAAATTTTTAAAGCAAGACACTATTTGCTAGCACAGGAAACGGTGAACATAAAATCGCTCATCGAGTCCTCAGTCCTGCATTGGTCATATCATAAGCTGAATCAACATTCAACATGAAGCTTGCCGCGGTAATTCACGAAGTTCGAAAACCTTCTACTGTTGTCTGTAGGAAGAAAAAAATGACTGCAAGCTGCTGTAATTAAAAACAATCTACACAGCACCTAACAACATGTAAGTAGTTTAGGAGTCGTCTGGATGTAAAAATTATCAACAATACTGCCGAATGTGATATTTTGACGAAGCTTTACACCCGTTTTGATTTCACGAGTCTCTTCAACAAGGGGCAATGAACATTTGCTTTTACAGAATGAACGACTTTGATGGCCAAAGTGAAAATTCTATCGCTCATTGTAGTCTTGCGCAGCACTTGCTATTCTCACCGTTTAATCATACTACGCCCGTCCTATTTTGCATTCCCCGTGTTCATTTTGTTGATCCCGACAGACTAACAACAGCGACACTCGACGCAGGAACTTTGAGTGTTTGCCATGCAATCATGCCATACCGTACCAGTTTTGCAACATGCCATGTGAACGAAACCACCACAAGAGTTGGTGGACCATGAAATGTAAATCATGACATTCATTACATACATGTCATAATTTTCATGTTATGACTAGTCAAATTAGTTCCTCATGCAGTCATGTTACGCCATACCAAGTTTGGCATCGATACCATTATCGAAACGGCCAGGAAAGCTAAAAGTCGTAAGCGGCTAGATAGATAGCTTTCATAGAACGTGGAACGGAGACAAACAACGAGGAGACACAGAGAACGCCAAGGTTACAACCGGCTTTTATTCCCATGTCACAGCAATATTTATGCGCACTTCACACGAGAAAAAAAAACAGCAGACGAAATAGTCAAAATTTCAATCAAGGAAACAACATGATTATCCATCATGGATATCACGTGTTTTGCGATAAAATTTTGCTTTCCTCACTGGAAAGAGCAAGCAAAGCTACACCGATGTGTTTTTTATCACTTTTTAAGATTTCTTGTGCAATGCTTTCCCACGCTGTCCTTTTTTCTTTCTTGCAAACACACGTGTGTGGTTGAAAAGAGGCTGGCACCCACAACCTGGATAATTCCCTAAATACCCACCAATAGCCTTACGCACATTGTAAACGTATTCCTTAAGACGTTGTTTAAGGAACCGAGTCCTAATAATATTCCCAATAGATTTCTTGGTATATTGTGAGTTCTCGATAGTATTGTCTAAGAAAAAAAAACGGGCCCCTAAATATAACCTTCTTTCCTTTATTCATAGCAGGAGTCTCGTTCTGGCAGACTTATTGCTTTCAGTTGATATGCGAGGGATTTGTCAGCTGCCAGCCCGTAATAGCATCACGTGCTACGTGACGCCAACAGGGCAATGAGTGTCACATTCACCTCAATAATTACAGGCGGCACTGACAAGCTCCCACGTTCAATTGCACATACATACCCCCTAAAATGGGCGGGGCAGGGGGGGGGGGGGTCATAGCCACTGTGGTAGCTCAGTTGTTAGAGCATCGGACGAGTTATTCAAAGGTCGAAGGTTCGGTCTCTGCCCACGGTAAGTTATCTTTTCGTCGACTTTTCTTTTTTCACAACTAGAATACAATTACTTTTAAGAAAATCACCCCGTACACTTTCCTTAGCCTAATTGTATGTCAGTTCTCAATATTACTGTGTCTAACTAAGAATTGTTAACGAATAATTAAGGAAGAGGATTTTTACCGCCAAACATGCGATATCGATGACGGGTTGCTGTTTGTTCTCTTGACTGCAATTTTGTGTTGCTCGTCTGATCTTTTTCCTGTAATACACGCATATATATTGCTATGGCACGAAAATAAGAACCATTTGCAATTTCAGAGGTCTGTATGTCTACTCTATGTTTGTTCTCGTTCTTTGTGCAGTGAAACGTTGAAAACATGCTACACCAACTAGCTCAACGCTCAGCCTTAGTTTACTTTAATACTGTGGAAGCCTTCCTGGTTAGTAACTGCATTGTTTGTGTACTTGCCTCTAACCAGAAAAGAGCACTAACACGAAACTTGGGCGTGATGAAGTCAATCAAATGCATTTACTAAGAACAGGAGCAAGTAGCGCTAGACACAAGACTGCCAAGAGTATACAGTCGGGTCCTGTCTGACGACCTATCAATGTCACATGAACACTGTCTGTACCTGTATGAATGATTTATCAACAGTCCAGTTAAATGCACTCACGTATTTACTGAGTACCTAATGTTTTCAAAGAGCTAAGTTTTCCTAGAGTGCCCACTATATCGGAACACACGAGTTCACATATAACAAGATATGTGCGTCTGCCAATGCTGGCGATTATAGCACCCACGACTTAGCTCGTATCAGCGCAAAGCTATAGCCGCCAAGTCACAATGGTGAGTGTTGGATATACGGTCACATTCCGGCACGCCATGGTGACCTTTCCAGAAAACGATGACAGAGGTTAAACCGTCTAGAATCAGGGTTTTTTGTTGTTCAATCTACTCGTGGTGATATAAGAAAGTGGTTACTCAAGGAATCTCCACTGGAATCCTCACCAGGCAATATTCTGCTGAAGTGGCACATGGTGTGTTGTGAAGACAGCGCTCCCTGCAGTGGATAAGTGAATGAACTTAATAAATTGAGTCTCAACGTACACACTCGGACCCAAGTGGTGTTTTGCCAGTTCACGGGTCTAGTGGCCAAAAAAGAGCAAGATAGCGTAACACCGAGTGGAGCTCTAGTTGGCATGTATTAATGAGAAAAAGACTGCGCACACAAACACTGACACAACAGGAGTCCGAACACCAATGCTGATTGCAATACTGCCCAACGAAAAACTTTGCTACATGTCCGTCTCTACTTATTCCTTATTTGCTGCTTAACACTGCAGCCAATCACGTCAGTGAAGGCACGACTTTATTTTTTAATACTCCGGAAGCGAGCCACATTCTTACAACAATGTCCAAAGTATGGCCAATTACTTGCTCTAAATGCATACAATCGAAAACAAATCGCACCTGAATCTTTCATTTTGTTTATAGAAAAAGGAAGGATGACTGCCTGCCCAGTAATTGATTATTCAGTATTAATCACTATACTTCTGCAAACAAAGCCAACGTATTTCCTGGAATGTAATATTGAATGCCTTAGAAATTGTTGGACAACTTTGTTATTTCAAGGTAGTTGGTCGCAACTCATGCGGCAATAGTGTTGAAAAACTTATCAAGAATAAAAACCCAGAGAGGCTCCTTAAAGGCTTCTTTTCGTCAGGTACTAACTGACAATACAAATGGGAAGCATATGGAGATGTTATTTAGATTAACTATGATGTGAATCTCGTGAAAGTGGACGAAAAGAACTTGACGCCGGCAGGGATCAAACGTGCGGCCTTATAATGTGTCCTGTATTCTACCAAATGAGCTACGGAAGAAACCATCCTCGTGTCCGCTTCATTGAATAGATATACGCATGTAAACCTGAGAGCGCTAATCAGCGTCGCATGCTAGCTATACTACACAACTGTGGAAAACTTTCTGCCTGCCTGCATCACGAAGCACGCGTGATGTTTACAAAATGAAAGTCGTCCAATAGGCACCCGGCAATGCAGTTTTCTATAGGGAGCCTACATACGCCGCGTCACGCCTTATGTAGGCTCCCTAGTTTGCTTAGCTAGTACACGTCGCGCCGCCTAGCAGCGGTGATTAAAACCCATGGGGCGGCCTTTCGAGGCATTTCACTGTTGTGCGCATAGCTAACAGGCGGAACAACATAGCAGTGCGTCGTTTTCTAATGGATTTATCGCAGCCTGTTGACAACTCTCTTGTCAGAGGTGAAAAAAAAAGGAAAAATAAATGGCAGATCCCACGTACAGTGGGAATCGATGATATGCGAAGCACGAATAAGAAAGGTTGATATGACACTTTCAAATTAGCACAACATTACGAGGGGGAGGTAAGTGATGCCATAAATGACTTGCGTGTCATGTTTAGATGTGTCGTTTACCTTCGTCATCTACTGACGTCACGTTATACCAAATTTAGTGCATGTGGAGCTAGCGAAACGGCCGCGAGCACGCAGTAAGCGTGGTATGTTGCTATGTTCTTACAAGATACGCGTGACAGAATTATCATGTTTGCACCAGTCATATATTTTGTCATCCATTGACGTCACGTACCACCAAACTCGGTATATGTGAAAATAGCGAAACGGCGGCGAGCGCATCATGACAAGCTCAATATACCTCAATATACTCCAACGTAACGTTGACGGGCGCGCACACTGGGCGCAGCGACGCTACGCTAGCAAAACGCGAGCACTATAATATACGTCAGGCCTGACCGACGTGACCAGCGTCTGTAGGCGCGGCCCGGCGGCAACCGGCGATAAATGCGACATGCTGTTTCGCGCCGATGCGTTACCCAGACAACACTGCGTCTCCCTCTTTCGTGACAAAGGGACGCCATAGAGAAATAAAAAAAGGTTCTTCTTTCTCTATGGGGACGCCGGTTGCGCTGAAACGCGCATGCGTCAAAGCGATGCAGCGCAGTGCGCGCCTGCGAATATGTGGCAGGACCGGCACCTGGCGTGGCAACGCCGGCGTGACGGGACGAAATAAACGCTCGCGAGCACGCGCACCGCATCACGTCTAAATGTGTTGACGCCTTGACATGTTCTCACATGACATGTTCTCACATGAACATGACATGTAGTCATGTTCTCACATGATACGCATCTCATGATTATCATGTTTTACCCTATAGTCACCCATTGACATCACGTAATACAAAATTTGGCATATGTGAAGCTAGCGAAACGACCGCGAGCGCATCATGAGCGTGGCATGTAGTCATGTTATTACATGACACGCTTTTTATGTTTATCATGTTTGCACCAGTATCATACCTTCGTCATCCATTCACGTACAGTTATACCAAATTTGGTATACGTGACGCAAGCGAAACGGCCGTGAACTCATCATGAGCGTGGCATGCTGTCACGTTGTTACATGACACGCATGTCATGATTTTCATGTTGGGGTTTGTCGCTTGTGTTTGCCATGCAATCATGCCATACCGTACCAGTTTTGCAACATGCCATGTGAACGAAACCACCACAAGAGTTGGTGGACCATGAAATGTAAATCATGACATTCATTACATACATGTCATAATTTTCATGTTATGACTAGTCAAATTAGTTCCTCATGCAGTCATGTTACGCCATACCAAGTTTGGCATCGATACCATTATCGAAACGGCCAGGAAAGCTAAAAGTCGTAAGCGGCTAGATAGATAGATAGATAGATAGATAGATAGATAGATAGATAGATAGATAGATAGATAGATAGATAGATAGATAGATACGCTCAAAATCGCCGAAGTTCACTAAGAAATGTTTCGCATTTAAAACAATGCCATAACACTTTTCTGATTTTGTTACTTTGGTAGAGATACATTTGGCATTGCCGTACCGGTGTTTACACCTTGCTTTGGCAGTATTTTTTTAGAGATCGCTATAGTATTGGCATATTAGCGGTAGTTGTGTGCTTGCAACCAGTACTTTTTCACTTCGTACGGTTCCGATTCGTATACGGTTCCGATTCAGATCAGGCGACGGGATCGTCGTGCACAGCTCCATAAGTCCAGGTAAAGTCCGTAGGTAAAGTCCGCACACAAATAAAAAAAAAGGTTGAAACGCGACTCGTACGTACTACGGCTATTGCACACCCCGTGCCCGAAGCAAGCCATTCTACATGGCGCCGACGAACTATACCATCTACAGAATGCGCAGCGCGACTGGCAGTGAATGAAAAATGAAGGCGGGCAGCCCACGTGTGTAATTTTTTTTTAACGGCAATTCTCCGATATTCATGCATGCGCTGTTGCAACCACATCTTGTGGCGCCATTCCGTCATGAGATCGTTTGCCGTCCTATCAGCGAGATCTGTGCGCGGCACACTGCGGAATAAAGAAATGGAAGCAAAGATGCGCAAAACTAAATCGCAGGATATGGCCCACACGGCGCCTAATCTACGGACTCAGAAAGTGGCGAAAGCGCTTAAACGGTAGATCTGAAGCAGTTGGATAGCTTCCATGCGACGGCCTTTTCGCGATCACCCTGCGCTTTTGAAATTCAACCCAATAACTGGCATGGCTTACAAGTATGTCAAGAACATCAGCAAATAACGAAGCTAGATGTATTTGTAGTCATTGCTTTAACTTTTGTCGTGCCGCCATTTGTTTTTTTTTCTTTATTTGTCGCAATAAGAAACCAACTATACGTTTCGTTTCTTTAACGCGTACCTCGAGTGCGCCGTTGTGGTGCATGGCTACCGACTCTGGTGATGTCCCGAAAGTCGCAGGTTCAATACCAGCCATGACGGCTGCATTTAGATACGAGAGCGTGGTAAAAACCGAATTTCCGGAGCCAAAAAGTACGGCGCGCTTCACGATCATATCTGGGTTTCGACTCATGAAACGATAATACACACACACACACACACGTATATATATATATATATATATATATATATATATATATATATATATATATATATATATATATATATATATATATATATATATATATATATATATATATATATATATATATAATGTCCTAAGGGGACACTTTTCAACCCCCAATTATTACTCGTGGACTGCATAGACTGACGCCGCGCGGACTAATTAGTGCAGCAAGAACGGTAGCGATAATGCAAGCAGTACGAAGTTATTCAATTTAAAAAAATGAAAAATACAAGAAAAAAATGCCTACCCTCAACTCGAATTAAGCGGGGTTATGGTGGCTAGAATTGGGAGGTGACGCCAACGGGAGCTCGGAGCCGCTCCTTCGTTTCGAGCAGCGCGGCGGTGGCGCTGTCGGCGGAATGGTGATGCTAGTTACGCGCGCGCGCCTTGAGCGCGCGGACCTTTCAAAGATGCTGTTGCTGAAGCATGATTCAGATAAATTGGCGATTCAGATAACTCACTGTGACGATGGCTGATAGAACGCCATTTCAAGCATTAAAAGAAATTGGCTGCCGCTGCAAGACTTCTGTGACGTTGAATCTGCGCAAATTAAAGCTTTCGTTCGCATATCCCTGCAGTGTTTTGGAGTGCAAGGCGACGGCGTTTTTTTTAAAAAAAATATTACCAAAGTTCTGGGCGAGGAAAATAAAACAAATATTTATTGCACATCATATTATTAGGAAGATCTATTGCACATCATGGAATACAGGGTAAAATAAAATAAAATGAAAAAATACGCACATTTACATACGCTCGGGAGTAGTTAAAAACATTGAAACATTGCACACAGACAGCGCATCGCTTGGCACTAAGTAATAAGAGGCATACAATCACTTTCCACTCGGCAAAAAAAAAATCAATAGAGCTTAAAGTTACAATATCAAACTCAGAGCACGCGTCTAAGCTTCAGCAATTTCATTCTTTCCTGCTTAGCGTTTCGTTTGCTGTTCTGGGCTTTGACATGAAAGTGGAGCCTAGTAAGAACATAAAACTTGATAATTTTGTTTGTGAGGGACATACTGTGGTCAGGGCAGCCAACAAGTGTAAGCTTTCTTAACTGCAAGAAGGAAACCAAGTCCATGATGCTGTCAGGTTTGATTTCTGTAACACTGAAGCAGTGGGTAAAAGTGTTCTTGAGAGTGGTCACGAGTTCATTGAGCTTGACTGATGGGTACAGCAGGCCTCCTCGGTCAACAGCAGCCGTGAGGGATGCTGCAGCTGGAGATGGATCGTTCTCGCCTTGTAGGAGCTGCTGGCTGCACTCTGCACATTTGGTGCTTGCAACGCTTTTTCTTGCCACATATCCAGCCATGTAGAATATGAGTCTGGCATCGCTGCTTTGCACGACCATGTCTGCATGCTCGGTGCCGTGGCCGTATTCATTGAGCACTTCATGTGCTTCGGCAAGGTTTCCTACGTCAAGAAGCTCGTCTAATTTCCTCCGAGGAGTGAGGTCCTTTCCGTTGTCAGCTCCCAGCAGACTTCTCAGCAGTCCTGAGGACACATTGCTTCCTTTCGGTGGTTTTGCCAAATTCTGGAAGCTCAAAGTGTTGACCGAGATTAGGAACTGGGAGGCAGTCGGATGATCATTGCATCCAGACATTTGTCGGACGATTCCAAACAGCCTCTCCAGGGGGTCCTGACTCAAGCGGCATGTCATCATATAGCTGAAGTTCAACTTCATCGTCAGGTAGCGGAGAAGGTGTAGCGTGCTTGATAAGGTAACACGAAGCCCCTCGGCTGTACTGCGGCTTAGGAAACCTCCGGAGCCAGCAGCTGTTTCCCAATCGTCCAGGTAAGTCAAGAAGTTTTGAATGCACTTCTCGTGCATCCCTCCAGGCTTAAGTGCACCCGAACTGCACCTTGAAGTCATGGCCTCAATGAGCCTTCTCATTCTTTCCACAAAGCTGACTGTCGCCGCTGTGCTCCCATGCTTTTCTTCGATGGTTGCATTGTACAAGAAAAGGCCTCTGAGGACTTCATCACTGTAAAGCCGCACTGCATAATTTACCCTCATTTTCTCAAAGCCATTGGGATGCACAACCGATTTGCTAATATGAGGCATGGCTTTGAGAGTCGTGTCATGCTGTTCATCAAGCTTCCGGGCACAGTCAATAGGGTCAACACTGGCATGGCCTTCTGGCAGTTTCACGCCCGTACGAACAAAGGTGTTGCTCACACATTTAAGAAGGTGTGGGAAGTCCGAGATGAAGTGCAGAAAACGTTCTGGGTCTGTAGGGTGCTGCCTTCTACATACTGTGTTTTCTTTCCTGCCGTGTATGCCGAATGAGTGCCACATGCTTCTGTTCCACGCAGCTCCATCAGTGGTGATAAAGTCTACGTGCAGACCGGCGTTTTCGCTCATGACTACTGCTTCGAGGATTATTTTGCCTAACGTCTCGGACTTCACATTGCTGCGTGATGCGAACACACCAATAATCTGGTGCCACGTGCCTGTAAAAGGCACGAACAATACTACAAGGCCATGGTCACATGCTACGGAGCGCTCACTCTCTGGTGTGAACTTCCCAAGGTCCACAAAACCTTCGATGGTGCCATCGGTTCCCAAGCTCAAGTGTTCAGATAGCTTAATCTCATCAATTAACAGCCCACCATGGCGCTAGAACAAGTCCATAGATTTTGTTTTTTCCGCCACAGCAGCAAACACTTTTTCGCTCAGGCCGAATCCACTCCTGTAACCCTTGAGATATCGACGTAGTGATGTTCGAGAAGGCAACGCCATGATGTTGTTTTTGCGTATATGCTCATAGAGGCGTGGGCTTTTCATGGACATAATAAGGCACTCTAGAGCCCATTCACTTTCATACTTCATCCCTTTCGTGGATTTTCTTTTAGCCGCAGCAAAGCACGCCTTGACTTGTTGCTGCTGCTTAATGGATAGGGCCTTCACCGCTTCTTCAAATGCTGTAGAATCATTCCGTGCATTCTTTTCTTTCATTTGTTTGATGAGTGATTTAGCCTGCAGGACACTCAGGCGACTCCTTTTCGCTTGCGCTGTTCGCAGCTTAAGCCTGTATGAAAGCTTTTGGGACTGGGCCACATTTTTGCCTTTTCTTCGCCTGTAGGACTCACGATTCATGAGTAGTCTTCTGAGGTGCTTGCATTGTGGGCAGGCTTTTTCTGGCGTTGGAGCAACCCCACGGCAAGATGGGCTGAAGGTTCTGCCATCAAAAGTCTTCTCCTTGTACTTTAAATTCACTCCAAATTCACCAGTTTTACCAAACCCTCTGCATGGTATCATGGAGTCGACGTCGCGAAGCAACTCTTCTGCCATTTCGATGTCGGTAATGTCAAGGGTCTTTATTTTTGTGGCTTGCACAAAAGCTGTCGCTTGAAGTTTGTTTTCATCTGATGTCATTAGCACATACTTGTCAATAGTCAACTTGTCACCATCTAGTGCGCAAACTGTAAACACCGTGGCGTTGTCGGCTCCAGCAATTAGATGTCGAGCCCAGTAAGCGCTGGGAAGACCACACTTGCGGACGTAGGGAATTGCGGGCACATTCGGAACAGGTATTTGGTTACTGTCGCTTTCTGTGCTGTACGAGCCAGCTGTCTCCTCGCAAGCAGACGTGCTTGGTTCCTGACGCCGAATTTTCGATGGTAGGCCGCAAGTGGATGTTCTTGACGTCCTTTTCTTCGGCACTTTCTTTGAAAGATACGCAGGAACATTTGGGAATATGGTTGGCACCGCGTCAGATTTCAGCACCGGTTTCCCTCGGGGAATCTGAACAGTTTCGCCGTTTATCACATGCGTGTAAAAACGCTCAATAAACTGCTTGTCGAAATGAAGCTCACATAGCGCCGACTTCACGTCCAACGACTTGTCGGCACGGGGTACGGCTCGTTGCCAGGCTTCGAAGAGGGCAGGGTCTTTGGGAACAGAGAAAAGAGAAGCACGCTGACCTTGCTCCCTCGATGACACATAGCCGCTCGTGCAGCCAGTAGCAAAGCAGTGGCGTTGCCTCGCTTTCGTAGTGCTGGAGTTCATCCTAAGGTCGGCACTCACACTGTCATGTCAGCAACTAAATACATTTTGCCATAAGCGAGACGTCAACGCGGAAAACTGCACACACCCAGACACGCTTCCAGAGGCGAACCAGCGAACCCAGCGGCGAGTCGACGAGAGAGCGCGGAGTGCGCGCTTCGCCCGCATCACTATGCCGACAGGAGCGCCGTGGTGGCCGTCGCGGCGGCGCTTGAAAACGAGGATCGCGCGCGCTCGGCGAATATGCGGGCGCTGGCGTCACCTCCCAATTCTAGCCACCATAGCGGGGTAACATGACCACTTCCACTCTCTGCTGTGACGTTGCAGGGGGCCTCCAATGACATGGGCTGAAAGCTCTTACGTAGAGGAAGCTTGTACACCATTGTTGCCTGTTCAGTCAAATGTGTTTCCGATGCTGTTATAGCAACAGGCAACGTGGTGCCTGACCATGCCGTTTTGTTAACGCGGTCAAGGTGGCTAGGTGGGTGAGGCTGGTAGAAATGAGCCTCCCCAACTTGTCAGAACTCGAGCAGGCCCCTTTGCTTCGGAGCGACGCTTTACGCGTCCTGTGATAGGCTGCGCTCATCCTCGTCATTTCCGCCCGCGTAGCTCTCGCGAGCGCCACTGTGCGCCGACGCAGTCAGCAGCTATGAGGTGACTTTATTGCACAATTAAAATACTAATTGATTTGATATCGGTGCTTGGATCTATGCTAAAATTATCCCCTGCCATCGGTCTACGCAAAACACAAACAAAAATATGTGCTTTAAAAGTGTTGGAGGGCTCCTTTAAATCTTGCCTCGAGAATCCAAAAAAGATACTACACGCGGCGTAGACAAAAAGCAAAAGTTCCCAGCATATCCACGCAGTGAATGATGACTGGGGCGAAGCGTTCGTCCATCCGTCCGTCCGTACACACATGCAGTCATCCTTGCGTCCGTCCCTGCGTTCCTCCGGGCGTCCATCCGTCCATGCGTCTGTCCGTGCGTCAAACAGACAGACAGACGACCGACGGATGCTCCCTGTCTTCCTTTTTTCTCGTTTCTCTTTTGGTGTTTCCCTGTAGTTGCCCCGCACTATCGATGCTAAAAAAAGGTGACATTCATACATAAAATTGTGATGTAAGGCTGCATAAATAAGTGTCCCACCGCGGTGCTTTCAAGGTACTCAGCGGCTGACCCGCAGGTCGTGGGATTGAACCCCGGCTGCGGCAGCTGCATTTTCGATGGAGGCGAAAATGCCGTAGGCCCCTGTGCTCAGATTTTCCAGGTGGTTGAAATATCCGGATCCCTCCATTGCGGCGTCTCTCATAATCATAAGGTGGTTTTGTTACGTTAATCACCACTTATCAATCATGAAATCAGGGCTAAGTGTACAGTAAAAACGTGTACAGAACAATGTCATGCTAAGCTTGTTATGATGAGCTTGGTTGCTCATCTTGAAGTCCCCAGAAACTTTCCGGCTGCTGATTAACCGGCTTCTGTGAACTCTGGGTGCTTCAGCGATTAGGAAGGACAGCTGGTTTTATATGCCACTGTTCTGTAACTTGCTTTCTTACATATCGTTTGTTTGTTTTTTTTTGCAGTAGGTTTTCTTTTTTCTAAGAGCTTCATGATGTCTGGATTTCTGTCGACTTGTAAGTTTACCTTTCCCTGCTAAGTTACATGTGATGAGCCTTTATTAACGTTTTCGCAATATCTGCTTGTAAATAAGCTTTCAGTTTACTTCGTTTACCGTGGAAATTTTTTTTTTGAAACGGCAATAAACTTCTTTCATATTCTACATAAGCAAATTATCACTGTGAATGGCAAAAACAAAAATATATTACGCGATACAACTATTTCACTCATGCCGCAAAAAAAAGAAAAAAAAAAGCAAGGACACCATTTAAGCTTTCAGGCTGCCAAATACTAAGCATCCTACTTTGCTTATTTAAAAACGAGGTTTTAAAAAAGTACTCTTATAAGCGCAAAAACTTTTTCACAGAAACAACTGATTTGGGCTATTTTAGGGCCACTTAAAATTTATTCATTTGACTACGTTTGAGCTGCCGCGAGGTCCGATTTGACCGTTCGAGGTTTGCACCGTCTGGGAACCCTGGTCGGCATTCGCTTAGCATCCGAACGCACGCTAGACAAGCAAAAACGTTGATACAAGCGGCGTGCGTCCGTGCGTGTTGATAGGGAGCACGCGGAAAGATCATGAGAGCAACGATCCGTAAGATGCGCAGCTTATACTAAGTATTCACTTCTATCAATGACATGGACTCCAGGCTGAAAACGATAGCGCTATGGGCCGGCTTAGGGGCTACCGTGACGATGTCGTCGGTCGTGCTTTACCTGCTGCTGAAACCGGAGGATGAGTACGAGGTGAAGCGGCGACAAGTGGAAACGACGAAACATGCCGTGGTAAAGGTTACCGTCCCCAAGAAAATTGTCGGCGGTGTGATCGGACGACAGGGCGCCAACATCAAGCGAATCCAGGAGAAGACGAACACCAAGATCAGCTTCGACAACCAAGGTGAGAGGAAACAACGCGCTCGACGTGTCAGCGACGCTGGCTAGTTGAAGCGTTGGTTAAAGATAGCACTGCATGACAGCTGCCTCGTTTCTTTGCATCCATCATGCTGTGTATCGTCCAGCGTTTGGTTCAGTAGCAGAGGGTGACGATTGGACACGTGTAGCAGTCGTAAACGCTAGAGAAGTCCGCGTCGCAATTTCTTGCTCAGAGCGGCTACTCCAAACTGTATCGTCCGTTTCCTGGTTGGAGGTGGCGTTAACCCATGGGAAATGACACTTACGTCAATGGCGAAGCAGTGAATTATTGCGTAACAACTGAATTATTGTACGAATGGTGCACACTGCAAATCTGCACTCGAGGTAAGTGATTGGATGACACGTGTAATACATCACAGGTCGTTTTGAGTCGTGAAGGAGTCGAAGTTTTCTACGCTGATGAAGCGTTTCGTTTTTGTTGCTCCCTCTTCGCTAAAGTTACAGGAGGTCCACCTCAGTGGAAGTGTGGCTGCAGAGCTCGGTTGCTGTCCCGAAGGTCGCGGGTTCGATGCCGGCGGTCGCATTTCGATGGAATCGAAATAGTAGAGGCCCGTGTACTGTGCGATATCCGTGCGCGTTAAAGAACCCCTGACGGTCAATATTTTTGGAGCCCTCCACAACGGCGTCTCTCATAATCATATTGTAATTTTGGGGCTTAATACCCCGGGTGCACGTTAAAGAACCCCAGGTGGTCTAAATTTCCGGAGCCCTCCACTACGGCGTCTCTCATAATCATATAGTGGTTTTGGGACGTTAAACCCCACATATCAATGGGGCTTAATACCCCAGATATTATTATCATTGAAGTTGCAGAAGCTTGTATACTCTCGCGAACTATTTATGATGCACTCCCACAGAGTTTCTCGGAGGGCTCAGAAACTGTTGCACGTTCCATAAAGGTATATATATTCCGTGAACTTGCTTTCGAAAGGAATGTTATGTTGGCAAATTATTTTTTCAGCTGCAATTTTTTCCTTGTATGATGAGCTGAAATACCCTTTTTAAGGCGTCTCCTTAATGCTTTAGTGTGCAATCAGTATTAAGTTAGCGTGATTTCCTTTTTCTTTCTAGGCCCTGGTGAGGAGTGCGACAGAGTGGCTCTGATTCGTGGTGCCCCAAGTGATGTCGAGCAGGCCGAACAGCAACTCAAGGCATGCATAGAAGAGCAGTCGAGTGTAGTCACCGAGACTGTGTTCGTTCCTGCAAAGTCGTGTGGCCGCATTATTGGAAAAAACGGGGAAACTGTTCGGTGAGTTAAGGCACCTGCACGCTAGTGTCCGCTCATAGCGCTCATGTCATGCCTTCTGTAGGCGTGTTTCATTGCATTGCAAACCATATCATATGTTACAGGAAAATCTCACATTTCTTGGCCTTAGGACATTTTTTTTTACATAATCTGACTCCCAGTGCCGTTGGACTGGGAGCCAGAATATCGCTTTAGCAGACCTCTGACCTTGCTGCAACTAAAGCTTTCTTTTAGTTATTGGCAGTGTTCCTTTTTTTTTTTTGTGAACCATGCATAAACAGTGAACATAAACTGCAGTCAAAATATCTTCGAGTCAGATTGCCCGTAGCTAGACTACATGCCACCTCTTCAAGATTGAAGGTTGGTGTCAATAAAACTACACCTAGTCAGAAGTTGGACTGGAAGGTGTCCGGTCTGGATAAGTATAGGCATGCACAATGTCAGCCCTGTACATTGACAAATAATAGAAAAAGAGAGTTTTGTGGAAAACCATCATCACTCCCCCACCCCCACCCATATGTAGTGGAATCCTGCACATGCCTATGTGGATAAGGCGTGAAAAAAACAATTGAATATGGCCACCGAGCGTGCAAGTTCCCAAAATGAAAGACGTTTTGGATTCTGCACGAAAGCCTTGTTCACAATGAAGATGCGAGTAATGGTAGCTGTTTAATAGGATCCTGAACGAAATTTTTGGCACCAATATCTTCAGCCAAATTGATAGATTGAATCCTGAAATCGATGGACACAACCTTCACTCCATGCGGAAACTACAGGAGAATAATGAATTTAATGTATTTCTCACAAAATGTCGCTTCAACTAGAGAAGGTGGTGTTTGGCGACGTCGAAATCACTTGAAACTGGCAAACCAACAATGCCAGCCATTGCCCGGATCCCTCAACTCGCTCATCTTGCCCTTCAGTTCCTAGAACCGGTATGAACAGCAACAGCAAAGAACGATGCTTCTGGCTGGGCCAAGCACCGGCGCTTTTGTGGAAGGGAAAGAGCGGAGTGAAAGAAGTGGAGAAAAAAAAGAGGAGAACCAAAAGACGCGCATTCTGCATGCGCCTCGGTGAGTTTGACGTCACGACTTCCGCTAGCGAGCAGCCATCACACGTAGAGAATTCATCGAAAATGCAACCAACTGTTCGAAAATATGGGAAATAAACTCCTTTTGTTAAAACAGTGGCATCTTCCGAGTCGAATTTCGAAGTATCATCAGGTTTTCCTATTTTCACTCGGTATTTCTTTTAAAACTTTGTCGAAGAAAATTTGTTTGTCGAAACAATTGTGTCTACCGAAAGGGATTCCGATGCTTTCCTCCTTTTTTCCTGTGTTTGTTCCGCATTTTTTTTAACGAGTTTGTGCTTGTCTACTCGCAGTCATATGTGCCGTGTCAGCTCAGCCAAGATTCTCGTGGACAGAGGAGGTGGTGACGAGCGTGAACGAAACGGCAACCTCAAGACTGTCAGTATCACGGGCACTCGCGAGCAGATCCACATGGCCATCACCATGATTGACGAGAAGTTGGCTGAAGATGAGGCCTACCAGCAGAGTGTGGTGTTCGCATCTGTGGGCCAGAAGGCACTCTACCGCAGCCGTCCCATGGCCATCAAGGCTAGCGCATCACCATTGTCTAAGGTAAGGACTAGGATGGTGGATACCTGGGCATCGGGTATGTGTTAGCGGCCTAAAGTAAGCACCAATGTATTACATTTGGACGAAACAACACCTATAACAGGTCGAAACTACTGTTTCCAAATTGCGGCAGCCAATGTTTGTGGTTGCAGTGGGCCATAGCACTCGAAAAGGACAGTTTGATGGGTTAGTTGATCTACCAGCGTCCCAACTAAATTTATCACAGAAAAATGGTACACTAGCACAAAACACTAAGTACAGGGACCTCATCTGTTCGTGTTTTCTTCTTGCAGGTGTGTTAATTTTTCTGCTAAGTTATAGCAATTAATGTAGTGTCAACTAGAGGCACTGACTGGCAGAAGATGCTTATTTTCTGCATGGTACTTTGCTGGTTTCT